>NC_132956.1:6625384-7227692 GCF_034638445.1 Ciconia boyciana | reverse complement strand
AATGTTCTATGTAGCATTAGTCTCATTTGCTTTTCTGTTCCCTCATTCTCATATTTTTCCTACTCACTTGCCTTTTCTGCTTGTCTGTTTGTTTTGTCCTGAGCAGTTGTTACTTGTGACTTTCTCCCACTGATGGCAGTGTGAAGTAATTCACGTCACCTTCTCTCAGCGTGAGCTGCAAGGGAGCACGCTCCTCTGCAGAGCTAGCTGCGGTGCTCTGGGGCCTCCAGGTACGCAGCACAGGAGCGTGCCCGACTTTGCAGCTTATGCACAGGAGCAGTAAGTCCTGGCTGATGCTCAAACTGGGGTGGTTTTGTGCGTGTATTTAATGTTGAAATTAAGTCAAGACATTTGCTTTCAAAGAATAAGTCTAGAGCTTACGAAGTCTGAGATCGAAAGCAGTCCTAAATGAAACAAATTCTGGAGGTTTCTTTGAGCAGTGTTGTGGACTGTCTGTGGGTGATAGGTAATGATATCCTGCTACCCTTGACTGGTATTTCTCTCTTGTTAAATACACATTTCCTTCAGCATGGACTTGTCTTCTATAATACCACTTTTTCCTCCTTCATCCCCCTTCTGACTATCGTTTGTTTCTGAAAGTCTGCTTTCCGTGCTGTCTACAGAGCATCAGTCCTTATGCTGCTGCGGTGGTTCTCTTGCAGTTCCTGTCCTGTTTCTCTCTTGCCGAGAAAAGGCTTGTGATGGGAACAGATGTTAACTGGGGAACTGGGGATCCAGCAATCCGTGTGAAATACTTTCTGACAACATAAGACTATTTTCTTTCTTCAGGATTCGTTGTTTACTCGTTACAATCTGTTATATTTTGTCTGCTGTTACTGAATGTTGTGTGGCTCAACAGACTTGGAATTGTCATTAATTATTATTTTTGTTGCCAACTGTATGCACAGTTTTCAGCAATTAAATGTGTTCATTCAGTGACTTGAAAGAACTAAAACTGTTCTTGCATCATCTTCTTCCATTTATTCATGCAGCAGTGTTGTCCTCTCCAAAATACATAAGGAACGTAACTTCTGCGATGTTCTTCAGACAAAATTGTACTTCATTTAAGACAGGGATATATGATAGGCTGCAATTTACTTTTATATTGCTTTGTACGTTAGCATTACAGTAATGCAACCTGAGGACACTATAGCAGTTTCCAGTATGCTGTTGACACAGTCTCCAAAAGCACCATCTACTAGAAGAATTGGTATTGGTATTCCCATAGAGGAATGTTTGGTGCTCATAAAATTTAAAGGATGACTTGAGCTTTATTTAAGATCCTTTATTATGGTTATTGCAGTCAGTAAAAGGGCATGAAAAAGTGATTTTGTGACTTGTTCAAATAGGCAATGCTACAATTGTCATAAATACTATTTTTATTAACTCATCACGGTAATTATTAAAGCCCTGTCTACATTCTTTCAGATTAGCCAGGAAATTGTTCTACACAAAGTTTGTATTAGAAGTGGAGGCAGCAATTAAGTAATCAAATTGTGTCTCTCTAGTGCTTGCAGAAACCAGATCTCACCAGTGACACAAAGGACAAGGAATATAAGCCCCATGATATTCCACAGAGACAGTCTGTTCAGCCATCCGAAACTTGTCCACCTGCTCGTCGAGCAAAACGCCTAAGAGCAGAGGTGAGAGAATCTGTCGGTACATGGGTAATGCTCTGTGGTGAGCGGGCTGGAAATCGTAATGCGGTGATAGTTCGCCTAGCAACATGGCACAACAGGTTCTAGTTAAGTTACGGGACAAATTTTATTTTGATCGGATCACTAAATGTATATGCATAGTAAACAGCTGTTTAACTTTTTCTTTGTCACTGTTAAATGTACCTCAATATTTATAAATGCATAAATTATAAATAATATGGTAAGGATTGTGTGATACTTTAAAAAGTGTGTTACTGTGGTTGGGAGTTCTGACAGGCTCTTCTGCTGAAGCTGTTCCCCTTATATGGTAGTTATGAGTGTGTATGCTATAATGAAGTTTTTAGCATAATTATAAATAATATGGGGCTCATAGATTAAAATACAGGTGACAAATTCTAGAAATTAAGCTTGTCTTTTGCAGCTTTGATGTCTGTCGTTTCCTCAGAGGACAGCCAGTGAACAGTAGTTATTCTTCAAATGTGTTGGGAGGTTTCTGTAAATCTTTCAGGAGTTGAAGCCAGGTGTTAGAGCAGAGAAGGTTTTTGTTTTAACATAGGCATTGTTGTATTTCATTTTCTACTCTGAGTTCTATCAATTTGCCGTACTTTCACCATGTAATATACGGAAAAAATCGCATAACATTAAGTCAGTATGGTTTTGTACAGTCAAACAGGATTACTCTTACATGTGCTTAAGAAATAATATTTATTTGGATAAGCATAAAATTTATTGATTATCTCTGCATAGAGTTCTCTTGTGAAGACATATTTTAGGAGATGACTATGTGTCTCTTGCTGGAAAACTCTTCTGCTGTGGCTTCAGTCCTTGCAGACTGATGTTCCTGCCCCCGGAGAGTTTACTATTTCTTTTGTGTGAGCAGATGAAGAGCAGGGGAGGCTCGTTCCCAGGGGACGGCCTTGTTAGCGGTGACATCATGGGTTAGGAAGGTCATGATGGACTCTTTGTTTATAATCCAGATTTCTATTTACGTTCATTTCAGACTATTAACTCCCATTGTTCCAGTCTTGGTCTTTATTACTACCAAGTAGTACAGCTTAGTTGTTGCAAATTCTGCCTATAATTATTCTTAGTTAATAAGTTACAATTAAGGTTTTCTAAAGCTTTTCCACTCAAATACTTGGTTACAAGTAGGTTTATCATTCTAAGAGAACCTCAGTAGTTTGATCTGAAACTTTCCATTTGAATTATCTGCCTGTGGTTGAAAGAAGCTAGTTCTCACGTATCCTTTAAAGATTAACAGCAGGGCAAATATATACTAAAATGTTATCTGTTTCTCTGATAGTGGTGTCAGGTGACACTGCCTAACGAAGAGTGCATGTTCGTGTCATTTCTGTGGAAGTTAACTGCTCGTATTTCGCCAAAATGCAAGGCTACCCTGTCAGCTCTTTCCCTGAGCACTGCTGATGTCACGCACCTAATTTTTGTGGAAAGAAAATACTTGATTAAGAATACAATTGAAACGTGCAGAGCTAAGGCTGAATTGAGCAGCATGGACTGACTTGCTCAGGAAGTAGCTGTAGTGCTTTCAGACAATAATTTCCAAAAGTTAAGATTTGTTAATGTGAGTGTTTCTGTTCTATTTCAGTGCAAAGTCAGCTAAGTTGATTAAATCAATTTTATTCTTAATTGAATAAATGAAGTTTACTACATGCAATTGATTTTTGCGCTGACCTGGTTGCAAAGTGGTAATGTTTGGTTAATGTGTCTTGACTTTTTGCTCTAACGAGATATACAAAGATTTCTCAGTGTCTTAAATTGTAAAACCTAAGTTCATTCTCATGGTTACCAGTTTGACATTTCCTGCTTTTCAAAGGCTAACCATCTGCTGTAAACCTTTATAAAAAGTGAACTACAGGAAAGTACTGTAAATTATTCTTACGAGCAAAAAATACAGCCTGTGGGATAAGTGTTAGTTTGCAATTGTAAGATGCATATAGTTTTACCTTGCCCTTTCCTACCTGGTTAGTAAACACTTAGGATAAAATGTTCATAATTGGAAAGGAAAAGGGCAATGACAGTCATAGGCTGGCTTTGAAATGCAAAGGATTTAGATTTTTGTAGAAAAGATAAGTGTAAAAGACCAGAACAATGCTGTGGAAGTGAAAGTGAGATGAATCAATACGATAAAAGGCTCAGGCCGAAAAGAAGAGCTACTCTTGTGAAGCTAAATATAGGCTTAAGCACAGAATACAGACCTAACTCTTAGAAGTTAAAGATGCAGAAGATGGGGCATCTGTTACTGCATTGCTTGAGGATCAGTGCGAACTGATCCTGAGTCAGTATTACTACATATAATGAACAGCATTTTTTTGCATGTCTTAAGCTATGGGACCTCTGCCTGGTCTCATGGAGACGGTAATTTGGACCAAGAGAACACCAAAAGTGAAGGGGAAATAATGTCAAAACCACCTCTGTAAAAATCCCAAACAAACAAACAAGCCTACCAAAAAACCCCAAAAAGTAGAACAACAAACCCCACCCCTTTGAATACCGGTGCTGCATTCAGGCTGGAAGTCATGCTTTTAGAGCTAGGCCAACAAGTCGCGTTATTTGGAGTTCGGGGGGTGGTTGATACTGGACTGACTTGTGTGAGTAGCAAGAGAGTGGTTGCATGACCTCATTTCCTTAAGAAATTAGGCTTAAAAAATACCATGTTGGAGAAACCCGTCTTTATGCTGAGGGATTTGAGGATTGTTCTCCCACAGTCTCAGAATTTCAGGGAAGAAATATAAGAATTAAATGGAAAAACATTCTTCTGTGTTGAAAGCTCCGCAACACACTGAGTCCCCTGCTTAGAAGACTGGAGTATGTTCTGCTGCTCAAGAGTAAAAGAAAATCTATGAAAGCCCAAAGTTCCTTGCTCCTCTGCTTCTTACCAAGTTCCACTGAAATCAAACTAAAAACATGGTATCATTATTGGGACAGGCTTTTTGTAGGATTTCCTTTCAAATCTCTCCAGGTTGTTCCCTGTGTTATTTCTCTCTGAACTCAAATAATTGAATACAAGTATTTCAGACATTCAGGTTGCCTCTTTAAATTTATTTGTTTGTAAGTATGAAATGGTTCTTCGAGTTTAAATGAAGTCCTCAAAGTCTTTGTCTGACTTCCATCTGCCTGGCTTTTTCCTAGACCAAGCCAGGTTACAAGTTTTAAGACCTCCATTGTGCCTCAGTGACGTGTTTGTGTCTCGCAGCAGCTTGTTCTCCGAACCTTTGCAGTCCTCTTTTGGCATTTATCAGAGTGGATTAAGAATCGTATGCAGAAATAGATTTTTTTTTTTAATTTGGAAGTCAAAATTGTCTTTGTTTCCCAGTTCTTTTCTCAGCTCTTGAGAGTATTGAAATGTGTATTCTAAAACCTTGCGGGGTCTGCCACCACAGTTACTCAGCTGTAGAGGCTGGCAGAGAATTGTTTAGATCTCCATAGGCACTCTCTGGTCAGGACTCTGAGAGTTGGACACAGCCAGCTCTTTCCCTTCTTCGGAGCCAGAGCAGCTCTGAGGGGCAGGAGGAGCTGAGGGCAGGTTGGGTCGCTTTGGGTCTGCGGGGGCAGGTTGGGTCGCTTTGGGTCTGCGGGGGCAGGTTGGGTCGCTTTGGGTCTGCAGCCGTCCCTGCAGGCGCTGGCCAGCCGCGTAGTCCGGAGTCGTTGGTCCATACTGGGGCAGGCAGCCGCGAGTTGAGATGGCAGGGAACGTTTTCCCAAATACAAGTGTAAAACCAGAGTGTTTGAGCAGATGATCAATATTTTGATCAAGATCAACCATTACTGCTTTTTTTCTTTTTTTTTTTCTTTTTTAAGGCAACCAGTATTAAAACGGAATCTGACCCCCCAGAAGCCAGAACTCATAATCTGAGACGCAGAATGGGATGTGCACCTCCAAAGTGTGAAAATGGTGAGTGGCAAGTGGGGAGTGAAACAAAATGTGAATGCAATTTCTGGTACTTTGTACAAACTCGTTTTAAGACAAGAGTTAAATTGGCAGTTGGAACAATTCAAAGTATTTTTAAAAAATACTTCTGTTAACTTCATTTTTAAATCGGAATTTATTGTAAAAGTTCGCTTATGGCTTTAAAACTTTTTTTTGTTTTGTAAGTGGTTGAGTTTTCTTGGAGAATAAGATATTTTCAGTTGAAAAAAATCCTGCTTTTTTAAACTTCAGTGTCTCTTATGGAGCAATCAGAAATTAGATTTGAGACATATTTCTGTTTAATCTACTAGCTTTAAATAGAGGAAACTCTTTTAAGAATGTATCAGATTTCAGACACTTTTAGGAAAGAATTTGAAATCAGGAAACGAAACTCATGAACACAAAAGATAGTATGCTGTGAACTTCACGATAAATTTCCCATAATATGATTTTTAAATTGCTTCTATCAATAGTCCCGAGTCTGTTGTTATCTGTCTTTAAGAAATAATAATTTCAGGCTGGGAAGAAATGTTTAATGCCCTCAAACAGAAGAATAAGCTTGTTGACAAATAATTTGGCAAAGCAAATATAGGAACCATTTAAAACTACTTAATAATTGAAGTGAACTCGGCAGTTTGTCAGTCTCCTATGTTCATTCAAAATCTTTTTTTTTTTTTACAAGAATTTGCGTAGATTGTGGTCTTTTTTAATTTGTTAATTTTTTTCTTTAGGAAGTGTCTCTAGGCATTAACCTTTTTTCTCTTTTCCCCCTGAAGAGCAGAAGAAAAAAGCCCTAGACAGTTTTTGAATGCTTAAATTTGATAGATGTAGACATTCTTCCCTTTAATACCTTTGTTGGCTCTTGGACTCCACGAAACGCTTTGGATTGTCTCACGTCCAAGCGTAAAGGTCTCTAGCTCACTCGTAACTTTAGCTAAGAACTTCATTGCGCCCTTGTCTTCAGCACCAGAGCCCTGGGATTCTCTACCCTCCGTTGTATGGATTTGGGTGTGTGGTTTTTTGTTTTTGTTTTTTATAATGTCAGGAATGAAGACTTGAGTAAGGACATGCCCAAATTAGGCAAGAGTGTAAGAATGTAGAGGAACTGCTTCTTTGTCAGGCCCCTTCTGCTGCGTGCTTATCTTTGACGACACGTTTTCATGAAAGCTACCACTACAAGAAACTGAAGTGTGAAGATCATCGTAGGAAGCTGTAGTGTTGTTTCATGTCTCCATGTGACATGCTGCTGTAAAATTGATGGAGTAATTCAACCACATTTGTTAACACCACATGGAAACAAAACCTTAGCTTATGAAGATACTCATAATTGAATTTAAATTAATTTAAATGGAATTTAAAATGCCCACTCAAAAAATGTGGGCTGTGATAGTCATTGCTAGCTTGTGATGGCATGCTTGGTTTTTGTGATAATACCAGCTTCTGTAGGCATTGCAGGAGTTCAAATCTTGCCTTAAGCTAACTGAAACAAGTGCGTGTACGGGATAACAAGTAATTCAACAAATAACTTGTAGTGATGCAGTGTAACAAGTAATAACAAATAAAAACCAATAACAAGTAATGCTAAGCATTAAAACATTTTGTAATACCCTCATTTTTTTCTGTTGCACCAGAAAAGGAAATGCATAACCCAGTGAAACTTCCCGAGAAGAGAGAACATGCCGGGGAGCCAGAGAAAGACAAATCCAAAGTCCGATCTAAAAAACCCACTAATGCTGTGAGTACACCCTGCCTTCCTGCCGCTTCATATTGATTGGGGGTGTTTCTGGGTTTCTCGTGGGTATGTAGTGAACTCTCATGTCATTTATATCACACTAAGGACTCTCTTGTATCCTTCATGTAACCCTGTGGCTGAAACAAAGCAGTATCTGTGCCTGCTGGAATAGACATACTCGCAAAGCTTCACGCTGTTACAGAGCTGAAAATAACAGGATAGTTAAGTTTTGCTATCTATAACTGAAGTAACTTGTTTTCCGTCTCCAAGGTACAGTCTCAAAATAAACATTTCGAAAAAAGAGTCCAAATAGAAGTGGTTCTTCTGTGATCTCTCTCCCCATTGCTTTTTAACCTCAGGGGAGTTCAGTGCGAGCCTTGGCATGCAGCTCTCCAGCAGACCTGCCACTTATGCTGCAATTTCAGCACTAACCTGAAAGCTTTGTTGTTCAAATGCTTCTTAATAAACCAACCCTGTTCCTGCTCCAACTTTCCACACACACCACCTCCCCTCCAAAAAATCCCAGACTGAAAGCGATGGTCGTTTGTCTCACTTCTGAGAAGATGATACTGAGATTCTCTCTGTCCATTCTACTACTTGGGTCCTTCCTAAAACCAAAAATGTTCTTAATTTAATCCACACCTATAGCTAGATACCTGAGAATGAAATGTGCAAATGCTAGAAGCCTGACACCCCCACCCCCCAAACAAAAAAAGCTTGCGGGCAGGAGCAGGAGGTGCTGCTGCTTTTTTATACAACTAAGACAAGAGGTCCGCTTGTCCTCCCAGCTCTGTTCTGTATTTGAGAAGAGCCTTCCAGTCGGTTGCTAACGCAGGCATGGCGTAGGGCAGGCAGCAGACAACCCTTCCCACGTTTGGAGTGCCTGCACCTTTTCCTTGGCGCTCGGCAGCTACTGTGTGCAACTTCCATCAGAGTTCTTCCGGGCTGCCCCCTGCCCAGAAGCACATAGCTCTGCTGGGAAGCTGCGGCCTTCCCAAGTTAAAATGAAGGTCTTGGCCAGTGTCTCTGGGGAAAAAGAGGAACACTCCCATCAGGAGGAACCCCTTTCTCTCTTCTGAGGCTCCAAACAGTTGGTCTCGGAGGAGGATGAAACATCTGTGCATGCATGCAGCACGTGAGAGCAACAAGAAAAAGGATTTGCGAGCCACTAACAGGTGGTGCGTTAGACCTGCCGAGTCCCCGGTGCTGCTGATTTGAACTGCCTGGCCACTGAATCAAGTCTTCTGTCATTTGGAAGAAAAATACATGGAAGGGCTTGCAACTCTTGTGGTCCCTCCTTAAATTACAGAGGGGAGTTATTGAAACTTTTACATAAGTATTTTGTGTTTGCTTGTCTCATTTCCATTTCAGAGATAAAGTAAAAATAAGCTTTGGCAAATGTCATGGATGACTGAGTTACCAAACTGCTCTTTCACCATGAGTTACCTTAAGTGCTCAAATTCCCACTCTGGCAATTTTTTGTTACAGGTGGATTTGTATGTATGTCTCTTATGTGGCAGTGGTAACGATGAGGACCGTCTCCTGTTGTGTGATGGCTGTGATGACAGTTACCATACTTTTTGTTTAATCCCACCCCTTCACGATGTTCCCAAAGGGGACTGGAGGTGTCCCCAGTGTTTGGCTCAGGTAATTCAACAAACTGTGAAAGTTAGGCTGAAGGTTATTTTTTATTTCGTGTTTTGTTTGTTTGTTTGTTTGTTTAAACTTGGTCCTAGGGATTGAAAATACAATTTGTTATTACTTAAGGTTGTGCAAACAAGGTGATAGAGGGTAAAGCTAAAATGAACGCTGCACATGCTTCAAATTGCAAAGCTATCACTTATATTTTGGAGCCAAAAATTGATCTGCCTTAGCATTGCTAAAATTTTCAAGAATACATTGGATTTTAATTGGCACCTTTCCTCTGCATTTAAAATTGGAGTCTCACTGGGTGCTTCAGCGTGGAGGTCTACGCATCTCTCTTTGCTTAGCTCTACTAGAGGAAGGAGAAATGAGGCATGTTACTTCATTAATGTTTATGCAGATTTATCAATAAATAAATATTGTGGTTTGGTGAATTAAACAGAGTAGTTTCTTCTTCTGCCTGTGCGACTTGGGGCAGTCATTTCATTATGGTCAGGTGCCCTGCCTTCTTCCCCATCGATATGCTGTAAGAGTAGCCCATTTGTGTAAAATCTGAGCACAGATTCTCCCATTAATATGTTATAGAAATAATTATCATTTCAATTGCAGGAGTGTAATAAGCCTCAAGAAGCATTTGGTTTTGAACAAGCAGCAAGAGACTATACGCTTCGTACGTTTGGAGAAATGGCAGATGCATTCAAGTCAGACTATTTTAACATGCCAGTACATGTACGTTCATGTATTTATCCTGATGCCATAATGTAGATTTCATTTTTTGTGCTTAGTTAAAATATATAATTTTTGAGGGGGAGGGGGGATTCCCTTCTTGAATGGGGTGAAATCCCAAATCGGAGATTCTCATTTATGTCAGTGAATCCTTGTTCTTGTTGGAGTTATGGCTTCTTGTTCCACTGGCTTCTTGTTTTTTTCACTTTTGTCTGTAAGGAAGAGAGCACTCTGTAACTATCACCCATTGCTGAGAGCACAAAGCAGCAGCATGTCCTGCGTGGAACCACATTACTGCTGCCCTTTTTTTTTTTTTTCTTTTGCTGAAGCCTTTTTGAAATGGAGAAATGCTTCAAGCTAATGGAGATTCCTCCCTGAGATAGCTTTTATGCACGTGCTTTTTATATACTGATTCCTGAGAATGTACTCCTTGTTTTTCTTCTTCTCATACCTAGATGGTCCCCACCGAGCTGGTTGAAAAAGAATTCTGGAGACTTGTCAGTACCATTGAAGAGGATGTGACAGTAGAATATGGAGCTGATATTGCTTCAAAGGAATTTGGCAGTGGCTTCCCAGTTAGGGGTGGGAAATTCAAAGTTAGACCAGAAGAAGAGGTAGGTCTTTATTAGTTCATTGTGTATGTTTTATTGCAGTTCTTCATTAAATAAGTCTCTCCGGTTCAAAGCAAAATAATGGAGCTGGGTTGCAAAGTCTTTGTTTTGTGTATCTGGCACAGTATTTGAAGAGGAGAATTACATCAGAGTTTTGAATAAATAAAATTTGCTGTGATCAGACATTAAAAGCCACAGATTTATGCTAGCAGTTATTTATTAACTTCCAGACTAAAAAAAAGTCTCATTTTAACAAAGTGGGGCAGATAAGGTTTGTGAAAAGAGCAAAGACAATGGAGGTTTTGTTCTTTGATTCCTTGACCTGTTTCTTATATTTTTTTAATTGGGAAGGATGCTTTTCTTCTGTTGCTGTTTTGGCAGCTTTACCTTCTTGGGTTTTTTCCTTCATGTTGTATAAACCTGTGACTGTTCTGTTCAATTTTCAGGAATATCTTGATAGTGGCTGGAATTTAAACAACATGCCTGTGATGGAGCAGTCTGTTCTTGCTCACATCACTGCAGACATATGTGGAATGAAATTACCCTGGCTATATGTAGGAATGTGCTTTTCTTCATTTTGTTGGCACATAGAAGACCACTGGAGCTATTCGATTAACTATCTGCATTGGTGAGTTTGAGGAATAAACTCAGCCTGAGAAGCAATCTCCCTTTCATTCCCCCTTCCCCTTTTTAATTAGTGGACTAAAACCAGATTCATAGAGTTTGGGCCAGAATAACCCTTGCAGTCCTGTAGCAGCAGGGTTAAATTTGACACAGTGTGATTCCTGCATTGATTTGCTTTTGGACAAGAGGTCATATTTTGGAAAGAGACATCCATTCCCACTTTTAAAAAAAATCCATGAGAGATGCAGCAGATACTCCATCAAATGTTTTATTATGCTCAATGTAAAACTAAAAACCATGCAAGTTTTCTTTAAAAATCATCTAGCTTCAACTAACAATCTTAGGATCCTGCATATTTTTTTGTCTGTTAGATAGATCATTCTATCATAAATCCTCTCATCAAGCGAACACTTGTCAACTGTAATCAGGACAGATCTTTGCCATCTCTTTGATATTCTAAATAGATTGAACTTCTTAAACTTCTCACCTTACAACAGCTGTTCTAGAGTTTGAATTATTCTTGTCACTCTTCCTGAAACCTGTCAAGCTCTTTCCCTTTCCTTGTTCACGTAAGTATTCCAGCAGAACGGTAAAACCATATCCCAGCTACCATTCGGGAGGTCGTCTTTTTGGTCAGTTATTCAGTTGCTGCTCCTTGAAATAGCTGCTGCTGTAGCACAGTCCAAGTTGTCAGTGACTTAATTCACTTGCTTTCTTAGTACTTGACATTAAAACAAATGTTTGAGTGAGGCTAAGTAAATGAGTGATCAAGATTACATTGTAAAAATGATCTTCCTTGTTATTTGTTGCCCTTTTTTTTTTTTTGGTCTGATTCTTCAAGCAGACTGAAAACTGTGGGAAGGAGAGGAGGTTTTTTATTTGCAGTAGAAACTTCACTTCTTCTAGGAGAGCTTCCCTTGCTATTGTTGGAATGGCATTATGTGCTGCATAATTTGTCCTAAATTGCATTGGTGTTTGCAGTCAAGGCCAGAAAGATACGTAAGTGCTTACACGTATATGTGCACACACACATACATACATTCCCAGGCACATGTGAAAGTAGCCCTACCTGCTTTTAATTTAGTTCTCTTCCAGCATGAATGTCCTTGATATCTTTTCATTTGCAAATATTCTTCTGTATTTGCATTCAACTTAAAGGTTTATATCTGGGGTTTTTAGCCTATTCGAGAGCAATGTGTATTTGAGGTTAATACTGTTCTTGGCCAGAGGAGTGGCCAACCTTAATGACCTGCCCCTGAAGAGAGAACGCTCCAAACTCTGAAAAGGCTTCAGAAGGCCGGACTTGTTCTTGTGAAGTACTAGGCATAGCACGTCCATCTTCAGTGTTCCCACGTGCTTGTATCCTGCTACAGTATTTTGAGCAAATAGTCCCAACTGAACCAGGCTACAGCAGCAGACCTTTCATAGGGTTGAAGGCAATAGTTTTCCTGCATGGCTCTAAATCCTGTGTTAATTCTTGAAATGGTAAAAGGAGAAAAAACAAATCTTTGCTTCTAAAGATGCTTGCAAATAAATAAATAAGACGTCAGTCCTGGTCAGAGGAAGAATTACCATTATTGATGCTAGTATTTCTGAAGGCAGGAATGTGGAGCTGTCAGGTAGCAGTGCAGAAAGAACTGTCACCTTCACCAGTTCTGCAGCTTGCTGCCTTCATAAGGCTGACACCTTAATACATCCGTTAGAATTGTATCTTTCTCCGTTGTCTGTTCCCCTGAAGTCCAGAGACCCCTGGTACCTGTATCCTTGTCCAAGTTTAGCATAGTTCATAACTGCTGTCATCCATTCCTTGGCACTGACACATATCAAGGAGCAGAATTCTTGACTAACCCAGTATTGGGTCAGGACACAGCATAGTTTTTAGTTGCATCTGTGGCTGATCTTCATGATTTCATAGAATAGCTTCAAGATGATGACCAGGTCCAAGGCTGCATAGTCACTTAACACTGCATAGTAACGACTCTACTTGTGCTACTCCTTGTGATATTGATGTAACTGCCCTTCCACAGTCCCTCCCACTAGCTGTCCTTTTCCCCATGACAGAGGTGCTGTTTGAGTACAGGAATAAATTCCTAGGTATGAGGGATATGCTCCTTGAGTCATACTTCACTCTTTTCTACTGGAATCCTCCCAATTGCTTTATGATTTATGAAAAAAAGAACAATGTTGGGTCAGCTTTACTCTGCCAGCTTTTCAGGAGTCTTGGGACTCCTGAAGATTTGTCTGTTACCTTCTTTTCTAAATGCCTTTTCTAACATCGTTCTTTATAAGGGATTGAAAGGCATTTTCATCTTTGTGGTGCAGTGAGCCAGCTTCATTGTAAACCTGAAACAATGCCTATTGGAACACATAGGCATATCCTTGATTTTCTCAACTGGCTTGCGTTGGGTTAAACTGTTGCTAAAATTCTTCCTACTCTGGATATGGATTTTGTTTTTTCTTGATGTCTTTTGTGTCTCTAATAGTTGAGTAATTTGGAAGTTTAATTTATACGTACTGTATGTTGCTTTTATGGCAATTATGCATAAGACAGAAAGACCTGGCTTTGGTTGTTAGATTGAAGAGGGAGTTTGTGTTCATGGTAAAAGACAAACAGCTTAGATTTTGAAGTTGTGCTGGAATCAGCAGAACTTCACTGAGGACTTCTTCAGTCTTTTTTTTTCCCCAGAATATTTTAAGTATGTGCTCAGCAATGTAGGCAGCTAAAAACTTAGGCCTGGAGGAGGGACCTGCATAAAATGTGAAGATTCAGGAAGGTACATAATCTTTGCATTCCTTCCTGGTGATATACCCTTCTTTTCACATGGTGTATTTTAAAGCAGAAGACTGAAAATGTAACTTACAAGATTGCTTATATTTAACTTTTTTTTAATAATCTTGCAGGGGGGAGCCTAAAACGTGGTATGGAGCCCCAGGGTATGCAGCTGAACAGCTGGAGGATGTAATGAAGAAGCTTGCTCCAGAGCTATTTGAATCTCAGCCAGATCTCTTGCACCAACTTGTCACCATAATGAACCCGAATACTTTGATGGCCCACGGAGTGCCTGTATGTTGTTGGACTCCTGTGCTACCCCCCCAAACCCAACCCTCTTTCATTTGCACTGAATTCTACTTCAAAGCTGATAATTGAAGCCACTTCTATTACAGAGATGGTGTGGTAGTTTCCACGTGTGGTGTATCTTCCTTGTGTAGTATAATGTGCCAGTATGAACAGATGGGCAATGGAATCCTTGCTTTTGGGATTGCTTGGCAAAGTCTTCTCTGGAGATCCACCTTAGTATAATTTCTATTCCTGAATCTCAGCTAGAGAGTTTAGTCTCGACCTTTGAAATAATGGCAGGAGCTCTTTGTATGTCTGTCTAATCAGACAGAATTTTTTTTGGCGTAGTTTCTGGCAAGGGGCCAAAACCCATTCTTCCTTTATTTGTCATCCACACCCTCTTATTTTTCCTGGATAAGTTCTTAGGCATTTAGAAACATTTTTCATCAGTTTCCATCATATTCCATACTAGATTATTCATGGGAATTATGTCCCTTTACAACTTAATTAGCTTTTGACTAGCTGACCTTGGGACTTAAAGGAAAATCTGGAAAAAGTGGCAAAATTTGTGGTGTCTACTCTGCTGTGAGAGACTCCAAAACTGAAAGATGCAGGAGGATCTGCCTGCTGTCATGCTGGTTGTCTAGCACCAAAAGTATTAGATTTACAGCAGTATGAACTTTTGAGTAGGTTCCAAATTTCTCTTCCCCTTCAGCTACACGTGGAAGAGAGCCTTGCCTGTGCTTTACCTGTAGAACTGTCAACAGAAGAGCAGAGTGCGAAAGGCACAGGCAGCTGCCTGAAAATGGCTTAGAGTGCGGGTATGGCTGAATGAAACCCCCTTGCTTTCTAGGGTTTTCTATGACAAGTTACCAAGTGCCAGTTGTAATTCTTGGGCTGATGTTTTAAAACTGTCCAAAGTCATCATAGAAGTTACTAGGAATTGGAAATCCATATTCTCTTCACAGCCTTCAGTTCTGTTTGGGTTTGACCTAATGCTTGTCTCTCTTTTCTCCTAGGTTTATCGAACCAATCAGTGCGCTGGAGAGTTTGTGATCACCTTTCCAAGAGCTTATCACAGTGGATTCAATCAGGGTTTCAATTTTGCTGAAGCTGTGAACTTCTGTACAGTTGATTGGGTATGTTCCAGAAACAGTTTTTCATCACGTATGCAGTTCCAAAGTTGTTCCTAGCTGATGTACAGCTCTAACTTACTGCTGATGTACAAATCTAGTCCACAGATCTGAAGGAGCCTGTTACTGGAAGCATAATGTTTTGCTGAAGGTATTTCTTTTATGCAGTGAACTGTGGGCTTTCTCTGGTTCCGAGGCTTGGTTTGGTTTGGTATGAAGTTACACATCCGGGCTGGTGTATCTTTTACACCAGGAGGTAGGCAAGGTCCTGTGCATGCCTAGCATATGAGAAGCACCAGGGCTGCTAGAACCTACTCCTTTTGTGTCCCGAAATTCCATTCAAATTGTCAAGAGCTGGAATGAAATTTTTCTGTTTATTGCACAGGGAATTCTCTAAGAGGTGCTTTCTACAGCTGAAAAGCAAAGCTGACTTGGAGTTTTCTACTTTAACTTTTGTGATTAAATTGGATGATATATTTAACACGTTAAAAACAGTTAAAGACTTTGATAGCCCTCTTGGGGAAAAAATAATAAGAATTGCATCTGATGTGAGTACATCCTCTTGGATAGCAGAGGTGCTGTAGGTTTTTAAGGAAGAATACCTTAATGAGAAGGGAACAGGAAGTTTTAATCTTCAAAGAGAAGGTTTACAGACCAGTACTTTATTCCCAGTAAGCTTCACTCAGCTCATTGAAACAACAGATAGGCACACATTACAATTATTTATTAAGTTTTTTCTCTGTCTTAAATGAAAACAAATGGAGGACAGTTGCTCCAAAATTACAAGTAATCATTTCTCCCTTCCAGCAGATTTCTCAGACACACGGTGTTGCGTGATCTCAGAAAGAGCCTTTGAAGCCACTGATACTTCAAATTACTTCTCTTCTGATCTCCTCCCCCGCCCCCCCCAAATCGTAGCTATTTGTAAATGTAGCCCATCTAAAAATGTTGCTAGATTTAAAAAACATCGCTTCGAAGTAGGAGATTACTACAATTGGAGGAAAGCTTTCTGCATTGTGACTGTGTTTGTTTGCATATCGGTTGCTTTGGTTTAATTTTTCCTCTTGCCCTTCCCTGAGTTTCGTACTGGACTCTAACACGTAACCTCTTTGTAACCTGAGCGTCACTATCTGCCTGGCCAGCGACAGCCTTAAAATAAAGCTATGAATAACCTGCACAGCTCGTAATGAATTGTTTACTCTGCCTGGGGTTAGTTTGGGACTTTAACGGTTGATGGAGTCAGCAGTTTCTCATGCTGCAGCACAGTTCATGTCCTACATCAACCAGCCATATCATTTGAGGAAAAGGTCCAGCGTGCCCTGCGGCCTGCCTTTGTCGGGGCATCCCTGCTCTTCCCTTTGACGCTTCCCCAGGAGTTGTAAGCAGTCCTGGTTTACAGGAACTCAGGGTCTTGATTTCTCTAGTTTTACATTCTGAATTATGAATATCATTGAAGGATTTGTCTTGGCCTTTCATTTGGATAGTTTTTGGTTAGTAGCATAAAAAGTCAGTATCTTAATGTAATTTTCAAAATGAACTCTTCATTTATTTAATGTTTTTCAATGCAGCTACCATTGGGTCGCCAATGTGTGGAACATTACCGTCTGCTAAACCGTTACTGTGTGTTTTCTCATGATGAGATGATCTGTAAAATGGCTTCCAAAGCAGATGTTCTTGATGTTGTGGTAGCATCTACGGTTCAGAAAGACATGGCTATTATGATTGAAGATGAGAAGAGGTTGCGTGAGAAGGTTGATAAACTGGTGAGTTGGAGGAAATAATATTATAATGAATGAATGAATGAACAGTCGCAACAGTGGAGTGAAGACATGCTGGGACTTGGACCGTGTTGTCAACGGCTTAGAGCTACATAGTACCTTCCCGAGTAGCATTGTTGATTTCGGAGGACCACTTGCCTAAAGAATCCTTTGTCGTGCATTTTGTTTTAGCATCTGCCCTTTATTATAATTCAGAATGTTTCTTTTAAAGTAATCTTTGTTCTTTTAGTAATTTAGTCAGAGTAGCTGATTTTTCATCAACCAAGATTGTTGTCTGCCTGGTTTTAATATCTTATTTCTAAACTTCATTATTCCTTTCATAAAATTAGCTTCTGATGTTTTAGCTTGGAATAATCACCTCTTCGTTAGACTTTGAAGTGAGGTAACATACTCTTTTGCAGGGAGTGACTGACTCGGAGAGAGTGGCTTTTGAGCTGTTTCCTGATGATGAGCGACAGTGCTTAAAGTGCAAAACCACCTGCTTCATGTCTGCTGTTTATTGTCCATGTAAACCCGGATTGCTGGTATGCTTGTACCATGTTGAGGATCTCTGTTCCTGTCCCACCTACAAATATAAACTGGGGTAAGCTTTAGATAGCAAATAATATTGTGTTCTGGAGATATTTATTATATGTGTAGATACTGAGGCTTGATAATCCCAGTGCCTGCTCTGTTTTGTCAATGGTGCTAGTCTCGGTACTCTGTTTCTCTCAGTCCTTTGCAAATACAGTGCCCCCAAAACAAAGTGCCTTTTTTGTGCTCGTATACAAAGACTCTTTCTTTTCAGCATTCAGCTATTCTTGCTCTATAATGGCAAAAATTGCTGGATAAGTTAGTTTGCTTTTTTATTTATAGCAACAAGGTCATCATCCCTTACATCCAGTCCTCGCTGAGTAATATTTTTTGCTTTTGTTAGCTTTCCTTCCTGTTGTCATCTTTCCTTTCCTGTTGTTTGTAACATCTTTGTCCTACATGAATGTAGCTTGTCCTAAGATAATTTCACAGTTGCTTCAATTGTAATGTCGAAATTGCTTTTTGAAGCAATTGCAATGTTAAATTGTCTTAGGAGGAACCTGGTGTGGTTATATGTCTCAATTATATAACCCTGGGTGCATAGTAGATCATTTCTGTGTTGTATAGATGAACGCATCTTGATGCCCTTCCCTCCCACCCTCTTGCTCCCCCCTGTTTTTGCTGAAGAGTTTGAATTCTGTGCTGCTTGTAGGTACCGCTATACCCTGGAGGAACTCTATCCAATGATGAACGCACTAAAGATGCGTGCGGAATCATACAACGAATGGGCTTCCAACGTTAACGAAGCTCTGGAGGCAAAAATTAACAATAAAAGAAGTAAGTATCTTACCTTTTGTCTACAGCACATAATTTTAAATGGCTAATTTTTCAGTTTTTAGTTTCTGAAACTTAGGAACTTTTGTCTTATGTGGCAACCAAAGAACATAATACATAATTTCATTTTTAAAGTAAATATTTTAGCTGTTATAGTCCCAGAAATTATGCTAAACTGTCTCTGTGTGAGAAGACTGTAAATCACTTTGACGCAAAATGTAACTGAAGTTGAAATAGAAATATATTTAATGTGTTGCGTTATTCAGCCTTACCATTTAAAATCCATCACAAAGGGGGACTTTTGTTAACTTAGTATCTTTCCCAAAAGGTCTCATCAGTTTTAAGGCTTTGATAGAAGAATCAGAAATGAAAAAGTTTCCAGACAATGATCTACTGCGACACCTCAGACTAGTTACGCAGGATGCAGACAAATGTGCGTCGGTCGCACAGCAGCTTCTTAATGGCAAAAGACAAACCAGGTAAACGTTATTATGTGTGTTTGCAACAAAATTGAGTCTGAAGATAGATGCCAGTAGCCAGTGATAGATGCCAGTGTTCTGTAAGACTTAAAAATGAAAGCAATCTTTTTGTCCTCTCAAGAGAGCCATCTTTTACAGGGAGACTCACCTTTCCTGCATGTAATAAGTTAAACATTCTGAGCTTTCAATCTCCTCTTCTTCTCTGTTTGACAGTTGGGCAGTAAATTCTTTCTAACGTTCCCCGAAAGGAAAAATTGGTGTGGTATTTCCAGACAAAGCAACACCCAACAAGATACAGTCCACTTGTCTTGTGCCATGGGGACTGAAAAATCTGTCAGTGGCACATATGTCATTATATCCATTACACTTTATGCCTTGTGGAAGAATAAAGTGTCTTAACTTCCTGACCTGATGATGATGGGAATATGGATGAGATCTCTGAAAAATAGGTGCTCTTTCTTTGGCAGCACTTATGTTAAATCTTTTAGACAAGTTATTTACTTAAGAAATGTGAAGGTAGGGCAGTGTTTGGGTAATACATTCTTTGTGAACTGGATGTCTGGCTGCCTGGTCCTGCTAGCACTTTCCATGTCTGAAATGAGTTGAAAGGAGTCAGAAGATCCAGAAGGACAAGGCCAGGTCTCCTCATTGCATCAGTTTGTGACTGTATTGATGTATTAGCCTTTCTCTTGGGAATCACAAATTACCATCTTCTGTTGCAGATTCTCCCCCCAGATTTACAATGGCTGTATCTAGTCTCGTGGGATGATAGGTTTATAAGAAAACCTTGGTTTTATATATTTGGAGGACAATATTGCTCAAGTCCAACAATCTTAATAGCATGAAGTACTTCAGGAAAAACTGTTTCTTTCTTTTCCCATCTGGACAACTTTCACCTGTCTCTGCTGCTTTGAACAACGTGGTGTTTGTCAGAGCAGTTGCTCTTTGTGCTGGTATAATTGCACGTGTGTGGTTTCTGCATGTTGCCTGCCTCAGCAGGTATCTTGTAGCTCGTCACTCCCTGTGTTCTTGCAGTACTTTAAAGGCTGACTTTGAAGGACTTTGGCAGCAAAATATTCAACTACTATTTAGACGTTATTTTTGTAGCTGCGATTTCCCTTCCTAGTCATCCTTGTGTAAGTCTTTGTAGCAAGGACTTGACAAAAATTCATCTTCACTGCTTGCAAACACAAGAGGATGAAGCCTCTGTCACAGCAACGTAAAAATATTACAACAGGAGATTAAAAATTCAGCAGTCCAACAGACATGATTTCTTCCAGATAGATAGTTTCCAACCCAGAGATTCATGGCATCGTTATCAAAGGATTTATCCTAATCTCTTCCTTCATTTACTGTTGAGCCATCTCTTCTCATTTTGGCATTCCCAGTCTATGTGTTCTCCCATCCTCGGTATTTGCTCAGGCTTCCTGATGATGATGTTGGAGCAGCCGCTAGGCCCTTTCCAGCTGTTCTGTTCCAGATGAGCTCCTCCAAGAGTCTTTCCTGCTCTGAACACGTACCTGACTTTGCTTGGCCTGGAAAGAGCAGGGAGCAATTTGTATCTTCATCTCCTTGGCTAGGTCTGTTCTTTTGTCACCGCGATAGTGCATCGGCCTTTCTCACAGCTGTACTCGCCAGCTCCTTCAGCACTACAGACTGTGATGAATAATCCTTCCAGTGTTGCACTACAAGGTTCAAGGCAGTGCTTGGATTGCATTTCTCATTTGCTCCAAAGTGTTTTTAGCCCTTCTCTCACCATTTCTCCTTTGAGCTCTTTGTGGCATATTTCTGGGAAAAGTCCAGTTGCATGTCTTCATAATTAGAGTTTTAAAAACCCATGTTATTTGATGGATTTTTTTTTTTTCTTAAAAGATTGAAGGGGGGAGCGCTCATAACCTATGTAGGAAGATAAAAAGAAGGGAATAATCTGCTTAAAATCTTAATACATGTTATATCAAATACAGTTTCATCTATGTGAAGTTCACATACCTGCAGGATGTTGGGCAGCCTTCATCACGCCAACTGCCGTGTATTGGTTATGAAGGATTGTGGATTCTGCCTAAAGCTTGTTTCATGCTTTTGACAAACTTTCCTTTATGGACTGAGCATTTTGTTCTGATCCTCAGTTTGGAAGAGTCATGCAGTAGACTTGACTCGACTGGAAAGGTTAGCCCTGTTAATCATGGTAGTCAGTGATACTCAAGGATTTCCTCCTGTATAGTATACACAACAGTTCCTGGAGACAGAAGACCAAGGTAGATGATAAATCTTCTCTGAGAGCAAATCCTGTGGCTCTCGCTCACTATCTTCTCTGTAGTTCCTGAAGAAATGCAGATGGGCTGTACTTCCCTGTTTCCTTTGGTTCTTACGGCGATGGGTGATGAAGCAGTCCTAACAGATGCTGTTTGGAAGATTGTTCTGTGAAGAGCTGTCTGTGTCGGGCCAAAGGACAGCGCAGCCCTCGTTCCTCTCTGGCGCTAGCATGTGGGTGATACTGGAAGGGAAGGGTGCGGCAGCAGGGCAGGCACAAAGGGATGTTCTCACTATCCACCCCCTTCCTTCTCCAGGCCTCGTGGTACCTCTTCTGCTTCTTAGAGTCTCCAAGAGTTTAGAGACCTTGTGCTTAGAGATCTTTGTGCTTAATAACCCTGGATGGACGTGGGCTTTTCTTCTGTAAATGCTGCTTTTTTTCCCCCCTCCAGGCTCCTGTAATTTCTGGTTATCAAAAACATCTTGTGACAGTCAGTTTTGCAGTTTAGATATGTATATCTGTGTGTGTGCGTATGTATATATATGTAAATCCTTATTTATTTTAAAACTTGTGCCTTTTCCTGGAAGATACTGCAGAACTTCCACAAAAAATAGTAAAACATTGTAGACCATAAGCCAGCCTGTGTTGTACCTGAGACTTTGAATTCATTTTATCGTTCAGCTTACTATGGATTTTGGAACTCTCAATGTGATCTTGCATATCCTTTAAAAAATTGGTATTTTAAACATAGAATGGTAAATAAAAATTTATTTTATAGTGTTCACATTCCACTCATGCTGGCGTGTCCTGCTGGGGTGTTGTTTTCCTCTTTTGTTTAAATGACATATTGTGGATTAAATTGGAGCCAGCATTGTAAGAGATTTCTTTCCTTTTCTGTTCAGGGTTCTCAGACCTAGTTAATATTGGCTTGAGTTTAGAGAGGTTTTTAATATTAACCAATTTGTTAACACTTATAAGCCACTCATTTGATAAAAAGCTTTTAGATAAAAATGAAAATGATGATTTCAGCGTAAAGAGGATTTTTCAGAAGTGCCTACACGACCTGTGAATATAAAACCCATTCAAAATTGGGATTTGTTCTCTTTTGGTATGGGCATGGGGAGAGCTTACTACAATAGCTATTGCAACATAACTGAATAGTTTATCCACAATTGCTTTGTGTTCTGGAAAAAAGCCTAATTTTATTCCATAATAACCAGTGCTCTTCCAAGGCTGAGTAGTTGTTCCAGAATACTATTTAATATGAAAGGGTATTTTCAACAATAGCTTATTCTGCTATAGCTAACTGAAGTTTTCCCATGTATGTAAGCCCTAGGCTGCTTGGATGCTTTTGAATATTCTGTTGTTTGTGAGTGAAGTTTGACTTACAAGAAACCATAAACAGATTTTTGAGAGGTTTTTAGATTTTTTTGATATTTTTGTTTTTAGTGGCATCCAACAAAGTTGAGTTGTGTGTAATTGCAGGTACCGCTCTGGAGGAGGGAAGTGTCAAAATCAGCTGACTGTGAATGAGCTCCGGTTGTTCGTGAGGCAGCTGTATGCTCTGCCCTGTGTCCTCAGTCAGACACCATTACTGAAGGTACTTTGGAAAATTCTAGGGGAAGGACCGTGAGCATTTGTCATAGCGGTGTATTTGCACTGCATTAATCTCCTATCGTACTGTTTGCTCCAAGACTGAATACCTTTAAACTGGCAGGCCTGGGCAACTTGTGCACATGAGTTGCTTAAGAATGGAGCTCTCTGACCTGCTGGTGTCGATTGTCGGTAGATTTTTATATGACATAGGAGAATCAAAATGTTAATGTTGTACGAAGTAAGGCAAAAGAAGCGGCAGCATGACCTGGGTAACTGCAGATTAAAAGTTCGAGGTCAGTTAACTAGTCTCCTCTTAAGAGTGAAGCCAGGTTTATCTGAGAATATTCAAAACTCCGTAATGCTCTGAGTGACAGTCCTCCCATTCACATCACTTCCCTTCTTTGTTAATCCAGAATCGGCTTTCTCATAGTCTTGTAATTAGATACCTCCTCGTGCTCTCCGCCCATGTTCCAGGAAACAACACAGATAACCCAAAGCTACCAGCCTAGGCTACTACTGAAATACTTGTTCTAGCAGCGTACCTGCTGCTGACGGTGAGTCAGATCACTGTCTCCCACGACCAGCAGCTAGTGCTGACTGTTTGCTCACCAGGTGATCAGCCCTCAGACAAGTTGAAAGTAATTCAAGGTTTGGTTTCAGAATTTGCCAAAATGTTGCATATCACACTGAGGGATAATAAAAAAAAACCCATAAATTCTGGGCAGCTGCCAATTTCTGTCTTAAAGGAGAATGGCTCTGCACATTTGTGACTCTCAGAATGAGGAGATGCAGTGGCCAGCTCCTGAGCCATCTCTTAAGTGTACACACAAGGCTGAGGGACCAGACAGTGTCATGTAACTCTGAATCGGAATAGGCCAGTTCAACCCAGCTTTGAGTATTGCTTTTGAAGCTTTATCAGGTCTGGAATGTGATGAATCAGATTTTATGTAATCCTATTTACAGTTATTTGTTTATAGCATTGTAACTCTGAAGTTATTTAACTATTTAAAAAGCAGAAGTTTAGAAATGCCAGACATGCAAACAGTTCTTCTCCATCTGGCATTCGTGAACAGGGAAATATCAAACACATATGGTCAGGGTATTCTTTTATATCAGTC
Source organism: Ciconia boyciana (assembly GCF_034638445.1). NCBI lineage: Eukaryota > Metazoa > Chordata > Aves > Ciconiiformes > Ciconiidae > Ciconia > Ciconia boyciana. The sequence continues at coordinate 7,204,009 of NC_132956.1, read as the reverse complement.
TCAACAATCCTAAATTATATGTAGTCATGCAGATTAGGCTGTTAATACAAATGGCAACAGTTACTGGAAATCGGTTCACGATTTAATATACCTCTAAAAAGGCTTTATTTCCATTATGGGTGGGATTGCCTACCCTGGCAAACAACCTTGTTGGCAAAATACCAAGATGTCACCTGTAAAGGAAGAACTTACTGCTGGAATAGCATTTCAGCCAGTACTAGAAGCATTGGGCAGGATGGCTAGATACAGAATAATTCCACCCTTCGCAGTGGGATTACTCTGGCTCACTGTCCATTATCCTGGGTGAAGTGCAAACAGCCACAGACGTACCTTTTGGGGGTAATTAGCTGTTGAACATATGGAGAGGGAGGTGTTGCACTGCATGAAAGAGCAGAATGCCTGTGGCTTACTGGGACTGTGTGTTCAGCTCAAAAACCTTAACAACGCAGCAGAAATGAACCTCAGAAGCTCCATGCCCTTCCCACCTTTCTTCAAAGCCTTCTTAATCTTAACCTTGCTGTTCTTCAGCCTTCTTAATCATTCTAGAACAAAACCAGAAAACAGCACTGATGGAACACTTAAAATTTCCCTGTAGATCCTTTCTATTCTTCTGAGACCTCTTTTTGACACCTGTCTCTTAGTTCAAAGGAGTTTGGAGTGGAATTCCCTTGTTCTATGATCCTCAAGCTGGTGGACACGTTATGTGTGAGGAGATGCTGATATATGCACTATGCGTTGAAGATACACTATCAAAGTGTTCCAAACATCACGATAATTTGCCGTGCATGTTGTGTGCGTTGCAGCGTCGTGTTTGGCAGGAGGCTTGCACTTAAATGTTTAAGCTTGCACTTAAATGTTTGAGATTTGGCAGTGGGTTTTCTTCTGATTTATTGTTGCATTTGTATATTTCAGGATCTTCTTGATCGCGTGGAAGCTTTTCAACAGCAAAGCCAAAAACTCCTTTCTGTAGAAATGCCCAGTGCCGCAGAACTTCAGGAGCTGTTGGATGTCAGCTTTGACTTTGATGTTGATCTGCCCCAACTGGCTGAACTGCGGATACGTCTGGAACAGGCACGCTGGCTCGAGGACGTGCAACTGGCTTCCTCAGACCAAAACTCTCTTACTCTAGATGATATGAGACGTCTTATAGACTCAGGTGTTGGACTTGCTCCCTACCCAGCGGTTGAGAAAGCAATGGCGAAGCTGCAAGAGCTCCTTACTGTATCTGAACACTGGGATGACAAAGCCAGAAATCTGATAAAGGCCAGGTAGAAGCTAAATCCTAGAGTTGCATTTTGTAGTTCCATGAGCTGTTTACGATGGAAATAGTCGGCTTTACTTCTGAAGGGGCTCCCTTTTGTCCATCCGGTTCACAGCATGAAGGCAAAACTTGTGCTATCCAGAAGGCAAGGGGATGGAGAAGGGGGATGAGCGACTGAGTGATTTGAAACATTGGTGTTGGCTTGCAGTGTTTGTGGTACTCCACTATCATTGTGCAAGTTCTCCTTTTGCCACAAGGCAGGGTTTTCAGACACCTCTTCCTTCCACCTGTTCCTTCCTTTCTACCTTCTTCCCTCCCCCAGCGTCAGACTGGAGGATGCATGTCCAGATGGAGCTTAGATATATACCACCAACTGGTAAAATTTTATTATATGGACTATTTCTAACATTGAGGAGATTTTTTCCAGATCAGTTGGTGCAGGGGAGAAGGAAATAAGCCAAATACATCCGTACTGAGAAAAATTTTCTTGCTTATTGCTTTGACCTTCTGATTTACAAAGTAAAATGAGGGAGAGCACAGTCTACTTAAAGTTTAGAAAGGTGGCACAAACTTGTATGCAAGGTTTCTTCCCTTAGGATTCCTGATTTTTTAATTTTTTTTTATTTTTTAAATTTTTCCCCCAGCCTCATAATTATGAAAGCATTTGAGCGTTTCTTACTCGTTAGTAACCACAGTATTTTAAAATGATAACTTCATGGAGCACAAAACTGGAATAAGCTTGGTTTTCCCTCCAAAATAGAGATGTAGTTGAGTTTATACTTTTCTAAAACATCAGAATCGCATTGTGAAATACAGAAAAGCCATCTCCACTTTTTTTAACCTTCTAGTGTGGAATCTCTTAGTTGGTACTGTTTTGAGGTTCAAGGAGGATCCGAGGGTCTGTCATATGAAAGTTAATGAATGTTAAATATCACTTAAGCCCAAATGTGTGAATATTGAAAAAACAGACAACAGATTCCTTAATATTTTTAGCATTTCTAGTAGGAGTCTATAGCAAGCAAATTTCTAAAAGCATACCTGCATTACTAATGCCCTGGTTGAACAGTACGCGTCTCTAGGACTGGACATAATGTCACTATTTGGTGTAACCCTTTGGTTTTACTAAGCCAAATGAGTAGAAGAGCCCCAATTGTATTGCAGTGTTCTACATTCTGAGATGTTTTGTTTGCATAGACCACGGCAGTCACTGAGCAGTCTTGTAGCAGCAGTGAAAGAAATAGAGGAGATCCCAGCCTATCTCCCAAATGGTGTCGCACTGAAAGACGCGGTACAGAAGGCCAAAGACTGGCTGCAGGAAGTGGAAGCTCTGCAGGTGCGTAAACTGCGCTCTTGGCTTCTTGGTGGGTGATGGTACCTGCTGTCACGTTAAGAGCCTCACTCTGCACTCTGTTGTGTGCAGTTGCTGCTTCAGCAGCCCACCGAATTAATGCTTAATCTATAACGTCTGTTGCCTTATACATGGTGCAGTTATGGTCTGATGAGTGCTATTGTTTTTACCTCTGTTTCTGGACGTGATTTGTATTCCTTCACCGCTGCAATAAAATCTATACAGGAGCTGTTGACAAAAATCTAAAGTTAAAAAGATATTATACTATGGAGCTATACCTTAAGCTAAATTTTACTCAGTCACTAATAACAATGATCATATTACCAGGTAATCATATTTTTGTGTACTGTTCTGCAGAGGAAAGAAAAATACTGTCTTAAATATACTGTCTTACAGTACCATACAGTACTGCTGTACTGTAGTATTCTTATGAAGATCACTTTCTTGTTAAATAAGGTTAAACATTTTGCATGCTAGTGGAAGTCATTCTGTGAAGACGCTCCAACCATTGTCCTAACTTAAAGGAATGTGTCTTATTTTCAGAGAGTGCTTTCGTAACATCCGCAAGCTAAAGAACAGCTATGCTGTAAAAGACGATCATCATCTTACTGCACTCCTGTAACGCAGGAGCGCAGTAAGAGTATGGAGCAGGTGACACAGTCAAAGTTCTGCTTGTTGACTCTTGAATAAACAAATCCCCTAAAGTGTTTAAGGCACCAGCAATATCTTTTCATGGCCTTCATTTGCTTGGCTAAACAAATAATTTTCCTCTAGCATCTTCTAAAAAAACCCCAAGATTTCCTGATCCAGGAGTATTCCTGATCAGACAAGTGTCCCGTCCTTGTATTTTCTCCAGCGCACCTTTCTGGAGCGTGCCCATGGACTGTACTGCAGGTAACATCTCGCCACGATCTGATGATACAAGGGTATCAATACTTACTGGTTGTGGAATCGCCTCTTCTGAGGCCCCATAGAATTCACTTGCTGTTTCCACAGCTGTATCGTTAGTGGTATTTCAGACACCCTGTGATTGAGAGGTGTTCCCTCATTTGTTAACCACTAAGTATGGCCAATCTCAAGGGTGTTTCTTGTTCTGTTCCACTGTGGTTGGCCTTTGATTTCATGGATTTAAATACTTGTAATTTTGTAGTAGTTGTGTTGGAATATTGAGTTGGAAGTTACTTGGTTTCCTCTTCTTCCTTCCCTTGTCTCTTCATCCTTTTCCATTTTTTGAGGCTCCTTCCAGCTTTGTGTGATTTCTATTTCCATGTTCACACTCTGAAACAAGTCTTCAACTGAGCAAAAAGGTGATGGCAGAGGTTGAAAACCTTCTAAACAAAAAGATCTATACAGGTTTTCACCTTGGCTTCTAGCACTTCCCACTTGAATCTTTTTTTTTTAACCTTTCAGACCGTTTTATTTGTGGACCCAGTTTCCTTTCCTGTGTTTTTAGGGTCTTTGCTTCTTTTCCAGTTCAATGGCAGCTTAACTCTCCCCTCTTCTCACTTCCCGCTTCCCCTCTTCTGTTAGCACGATTGCTCGGGCAGCCAGACACCGTGCCAGTTCAAGCCCAAGTGAGTAATTGTAGCCTGGACCGACTCTGTGAAGCGGTTCATGGCTCAGCCTCGCAAGTACTCGTGCGAGGGCTCAGTGGGGCGGCACAGATCAGGAAAGGGTAGCACTGGGATAGCCCTGATTTCATATCTTGATATAAGTTGCCAAACATTTTCTTAAATTTTCATTTGTCCTCATGTGTTTTCCGTAAAGCGAACTCTGATCTGACGTACTAGTATTTTCAGGCCTATCTGAACTAAATTCTTTTGAGTCAATAAGCTTTTATGTAAAAAAATTAGTTGTCCTGGGCTTTAAAATTTTGAAGGAACAAAGTTCATGTAATACTAATTTTTGAGGGCTATCTTGAGAGAACTTAAGTGAATTGTTCTTGGCGTTTGCTAATTTCTTGTTTTGGATTCTGACATTCTGCCTACTGAATGTGGAAGAATGTGTCTGTCTGTGCCAAGAATTTTTGCTTTAGTTCTGCAAAGATTTTAGTAAACGCCTGCAGTTGTCGTGACTTGCAGGAAGTTCTTGGTGTCAGTGCTTTGAGGTTTGCTGCTAAGAGATGTTGGGGTTGTTCTGGATGAATAGTTCTTGAGTCCCACATCACTGCCTGTTCTAGAAATTACCCCTCGGTGCTGCTTTACTGCTGGACCTCTTGTAACTGGGTTGCCTTAGGCATAGGCTGCTAAGTGAAGGAACAGAGCTGGCTTTCAAACGGCACATTGGATACTTGAGATGGTTCCTTGCTCTTGGCGTGCCGGGGACTGGGTTAGACTTGCCCTCTGGGTCTATTTTAAAATTATTTTGATTTTCTGCTGTGAGTGCAGATTGTTAGCTTGGGAGTCTGCTTATATTGTTGGCAGTCTCTCTCTCTCTTTTTTTTTTTTTTAAACTGTCACTTGCTAAGTGTATTCCCCGCCCCTCCCCCAGGTGTTTTGTTAGTTTTGCCTGTGTACTTAATGACTACAGCATGAGAAGCACAAATGTTGGAATAAAGCTGTGGAAGTGACTGAAGTGTCTAAGCAGTAAATTCTTTTTTACAAGCTCTACCTTCAGTTAACCTGAATGACTTGCTGTGATTCACGGAAGTGGTATGTCTTCTCTACATCAAGCATTTTGTAATTTATAATCTGACAGGTTGGAGGACGTGTGCCTGTACTGGACACACTAGTGGAACTTGTCACAAGAGGTCGATCTATCCCGGTGCATCTGGACTACCTGCCGAGGCTGGAGTCCCTGGTGTCAGAAGTTCAAGCATGGAAGGAGTGTGCAGCTAACACGTTTCTGTGCGAGAACTCCCCTTATTCTCTTCTGGAGGTAAGAGATCACAGCTCTGGAGAAGACCACCATTCATACCACAGCAAAAGCACATCTGAGTTACAGTATTAACTTATGAAATAGCAGTAAATATTAAGTATATTTGCAGAATTGTTTTAGGATTATATTACTCATTTTAACATAATTTTTATTAGATTGACCTATGCTTTTAATGATAATTTTAAACTTTTAAAATTCTGAAGATTTAGCTATACTTTCTCTATTCTTTTTAATAAGTGGCTAATGAGAGCATGCTGTGCCATAGTCTGACATTTGCAATATGAATACGGGAATGTTGACATATTTGTGGCACTGAATTTACTTCAGTGCGTCAGGCTGCAGCCGCTGGAGTGCAGGTTCATTCCCGCTTCACCCACCTCAGCGTGGTGACAGCCAGACCTTACGGTTGGGCTGCGGTAAGGGTGAGGCCGTAGCCGCTTTAGCTGGCCCTCTTAATTTGTTGTGGCATGTGTGTCAATGCCTGCAGCTCTTGAGCAATCCACACTCTCGGCCTACCCTGAGCCCCTCCTTCCCCCAGCCCTCCTCTCTCCATTAGGGCAGACGGGAATGCAGTGCTGCCCCTGGAATCCTCTGGTGTTTTCCAGGGCTTTCAGCTTAAATCACGTGGAGGCTGTTTAGTGCATCAGCTGTCTCTATACCAGCAGTGTAGATGAAACACAGAGGTGTTGGCAGTCTGTCCGTTTCATAAAACTGAATTTTTAACCTTCCAGCTCTCCCCATTTTCCAGATAACCTCATCCTAGTCCCCCAAATCTTTGATGGAAAAAACTGCAGGAATCCCTGTTCTAACCAGTCATAGGTGTCTGTGTCAGGGCAGGATGAATGCATTTAAAATGTTGCAGACGATACTGCTTTTCTGTCCACCAGGTGTTATGTCCCCGGTGTGATATCGGAATGCTGAATCTGAAGAGAAAGCAGAAGAAGTTGAAGGAGCCAGTGCCAAGTGGAAAGAAGAAAAGCACTAAGCTAGAGACTCTGAGTGACTTAGAAAGAGCTCTATCTGAGAGCAAAGATACTGCATCTGCGGTATGTGGTTTAAGAATTTTTCGAACTGGAGTTTCTTCTAAGTTCTTTGAATCTTTGTTTATGTTTGCCTCGTGCAGGAGTGTTATCTTCCACTCTTTCCTGCTTGCTGTGCTGTTCTGCAGAAGGACTTCTAGGACTGTGCTTTTCTATGCTTGCTTCAGACTTCCCAAAATTGCTTTTAGTGGAAAAAATGTGTCTTGTCTTTGTGCATAAAGTAGCCTTACAGTTTGCCAGGCAATGCCCATAGCCTAACAAAGCATAGGAAAATAAAAAATTGAGAGCTATTTTCCCCTACCATACCAAAACCTTATTAAAGATAGGATAGGGGTTTCCCAAGTCTGATCCTTTCAAAGAACACAATAACACAACACCATTTATAATTAAAACAAACACCATAAATAATTAAAGAAAACCTCATCATTATGAAGTCAGTAAAACACTAGTTCTGGATGGAGCAGCTTAGTCACTGGTGGTAAAGGGCTTCATCCCAGAAGACCTATTTCAGAGCCTCCACCATGGTCTGGTTAAACAATGTCCCACCAGTAATGAGGAGCGGTAGACTGACTTGGTAGGGTTTGAATGTAATTGTCCCTTTAGGTATGGGACATGTAAGTTTTAACCTATGGCAGCTACTTGAAACCTGTACACTCAGTGCTTTGGTTTTGGCCTCCCTTGTCTGGAAATCTGGACTTACAGACTGTGTCCCTATGAGTGCTGTAAGGAGAAGAGACTGGGTCCTTTGAATTGCACACCCTTCTTCTCTTTGACTAGAGAATCTCTCGTTAACGCTTGGGATATTGAAAGAGAGGGATACTCACATGCACTGCACCCGGGAAAATGCATTCATTTAGTGTGGCAGGTTTTGCTTCTGACACGAAGGGAACAGGAATCTTCTGATAGTGGAGGTTTGGATACTTTCACAGGCCAACGCTGTAGCTGCAGTGCTCAACCCCCGTGTGTACGTAATGTAGCGTGCTGTGCCCGAGTCCCGTATCTGCCCATGCTGGACACAGTTGTCTAATCTTTGCATAGCTGATTTTTCTCTAGTCATCACATTTCAAAGCCATGATGTGCAAAATAACTCTTTTGTACATCTTTAGAAACCCTCCTCTATACATTTATTTTTATATACATAATAAAATGCATAGAATTTATTAGTTGCAGCTGCTACTAATAGCCTTTATGAAGCTGAAATATATTGCTATTTTTAATAGCAGCTAATGCTAAAGATTCCTGAAAATAAAGGATCATGAGCAGGTGTAGAAAGGGCAAACACCACACTCAGGAGTACACCTGAATTTCACTTAATGTTTACAAAGCCCAGAGCGAGTTCATAGGTCAGGGTACGGCCCCATGCACTTGGCAGTGTGTGCAAGGTGCTCTTCTATTTCTGAAAACTGCCCAGGTACATTTTACGATTATACAGAGTCAGACTACATATTTGAGAGGTGTGCATAGAGAAGTACCTGCAAGCCAAATCTGCGCTTGTTTCAGAATTTAAGCTGCTTTAATGAATGTAATGTTTTTATAGTACAAAACATGAAGGGTTTGGAACAGAGAGGAAAGGAGTTAGGAGTTATTTTTTGCAAAGGAATAGGCTTTGTATCTCTGGGCCTGATGAGGAAACGGAAGGAAACTGAAGGCATATCGCTGCGCATCCTCGTAACTGCTTCACCTCAAACATTCAAAGCCTTGAAGGCGTTCAGGGGTGAGGAGCTGCTTAACGATCTGAAATACTCGCTGGCATATCGGAAGAGTATGATTGTGCAGAGGTCACCCTGTTTCTAATGAGTAATGTTCCTTTCGAGATTACATCCCTTTCTTTGAACTCCCTTTTAGATGGCTACGCTTGGGGAAGCCCGACTGAAGGAGATGGAAGCGTTGCGTTCTCTGCGAGCAGCAAACGAAGTGAAGGTGCTGTCTAGTGAAGAGGATGCAGAACTGAAAGTCTGTCTGTGCCAGAAGGAGCCGGCTGCTCCCATGATACAGTGTGAACTCTGCAGAGGGTTCTTCCATACCGGCTGTGTTTCGGTGCCCAGTATTTTGCAGGGACCTCGTGTGTGGCTCTGTCCACACTGTCATCGATCAGAAAAGCCACCTTTAGAAAAGATCTTACCGTTGCTGGCCTCCTTGCAGCGTATCCGTGTGAGGCTTCCTGAGGGGGATGCCTTACGGTATATGATCGAGAGAACTGTGAACTGGCAGCACAGAGCACAACAAATGTTATATTCAGGGAATCTAAAACTTATACAAGACAAAGTTGGCTCAGGATTATTGTACAACAGATGGCAAGCCACAGCAGGCCAATTGCCAGAGACAAACAAGGTGAGGCTGAGCTGCTTCTGGGTTTCCTGGTGATGGGTGGTGTGTGGTCAGCAAGAACAGTCTGTAACGCCTCTCTGGGCTTTGGGTTCGTGGTATCTGCGTAGAAATACTGGCAAGGCAGATTGTTTATGTCTTGCTTTACAGATATAAGGAGTTCAGGTTCTGCCTTGACAGTTAGCCAGGATGTGTGTGTCCTCCAGCAGCAACGTCGTGTTCTCCTTCTGCTGGTGTCCTGGGAACAACTACCCCTAAAGGGCCCATTTTCCTTCTCCCAGCTCCTGCACTCTGATGTGACACTGTTAACGACGGAGTTGCTGAAGCTATTGTTTCTAGAGTGCTTAGTATTTAGTTAGTCTTTATATTCTGTTCTTACAAGTATTCAATATAGTTTTAAGTCTTGAGAATTAGTAACACAAACTGTGTTACCAGCTTAGCTCTCAGATGAGGTTGTTTTCAACAGGGTATCTTCATCCGTTGCTGCTCCTTCTTGTTCTTATCACTTACTAGTGATAGTAACTCCTAAGCTGAATATTCTGCTAATACTACTGAGTTAAGCTACAGCAACTGTTTCAGGTGTGGTCAGAGGGAGTTTCAGACTTCTCCAGTGAAGGCCTTTTGGCAAAAAGCCCAGGGAAAGTGGAGAAATGGGTTAAGTACTTTTAGTTTTCCTGAGATACAAATGCAGAAAAAGTCTGAAATACAAGGTCTGTGCAGCATAAAGAACATAAAACATCCCAAAATCAAATGCACTCTGTTGCTTTTACTTTTTGATTGAAACACCTTAGCTCTGCTAGTCCAACCCTGTTACAGTTAGTCTGTGTGTTTGTGTTTTCTCTCTCAGTTACGTTAAAACGTAAAATGTGCCACGCATGCTTGAAGAGGTATTGTAGCTGCTTCTCTGGTAACTCAGCTATACCAAGTTGCTTGTGTTGACCAAGTTTTTCAAATAGGCAAGGCTAGTTTTAGAAATTAAAACTATGTTTAGGCATCTCAGAGAATTTTTCTAATAATTTAGGTTTAAAAGTATCTTTTTACAAGACCAACCAGTGTAGTTGAAAAAAACTGGGCAAGACTTTGAGCACACAAGTTGATGTTTGGGCCAGAAATGGAAACAGTAAGCTTAGTTTTATTAGCAGAGTTTTATTAGCTCTGTGTGGTACCGTGAGGTTCCTCCGACCTGAAAGCAGTCTAACCATTTTTGTGTGGTCTGGAGCTCAAGTCAGTGAACCTCCTAAGTCAAGGTGACTGTAGCAGGACTAGTTCAGGTCCTTGTGACTGCATTTCCCAAATCAGAAGTCCCTGGGAAGCTCCATGGAAGAGTATCTGACCGTGTGCGTCAGCTTGTGACCCTCGCTGTGCCTGAGCTAAGGAGCCTTCCTGGAGCCAGTGGTGCTGGGCAGGTTGGAGGTGGCCTCCAGAGCCATCTTGGCACAGGCGCTGAGCAAAAACTTTGGTCTTGATGGATTTGAGGTGGTTTTTCGGTCATCTGTGTCTCAGCATTGTTCTCCTGTCCTGTAACAATTTTATTTTCCCTGTTATCTGGGGTAATCCAACATTCTCATTCCCCCAGAGAAGCTCATACCATGGGAGCTGGGCTTCTTTGGCACTGGCCAAAGTGAAGAATGTGGAGCATTTGGATGAGTTCGAAAAATTCACTTGAAAAAAAGCTGTGAGAATTGATGAGAGCCAGATTTTGAGAGGGGCCCAGGCGCCGGAATTGGTGAGGTAGATGGTGTTTTGGAAGGCATCTGGTGAGGTGACTTTGACACTCGTGAGTCCAAAACTGACACTTGCTGGCTTGCATAAGTGGCCTTTGCATAAGTAAGCACACGTTTTGCCATTGGCCTGTCTTCTGTGCGTGGTGACGTAAGAAGTGCTTCAAAGCAGTTTGGTGTCTCCTTGGATCAAGGCAGTGAGAAATCACTTCTTTATTGTGCACAAAAGGAGAAAACAATATTTACCCAGAGTCAATTCTAGAGGTGAAGCCCTTGCTTCCATAAGTCGGGGATTATCCCTGCAGTGGCTCTGCCTGTGCTCTCTGCTCCACAGGCTCATTCTCCTCTGGTAGAGCATGCTGCTGCATGCGCTAGGGCTAGTTTCTGATCTCTCTGGAAATGATAATTCTGGCAATAAAGTTGCTTTTGCCTATTTCCAGGTGTAGGATGAAGGATTTGGGTGTATTAGATTGAACAGTTTGTAGTACTACAAGATGTAAGCAATTGTAAGAGAAACAAGTTTTGATTTTATTGCGGTTATTTGACACTTCAAACTACGTTTTTAGTGAAAATACCTATGCATTATGTTTTGTTTTGTTTTCTAGGTTTCCCAGACAATTGGAGCTATGTCATTCTCCATGCCTCATGACTGGGATAACAGAACCATATATTTACATTCTTCATTTTCTACAGGACAGCACTGCATCCCACTTCATGGTTTGTAATCTTCACTTTGATTTTCTCTCTTTGTTTTTTTCCTCCCTTCCCCCCCCCCCCCGGTGTTTGGTGGAGATGAGAGGGTGTCCTAGCCAACAGGAGATGGCTAAGGCAGGGAGGCACATGACTGTGCAGCGCGTCTGGTTGCTTCTCCATTCCCTCAGCAGCTTTGGAGCTTAATGTCCAGCTTTGGCAGAGGGGTAAATTTCTCAATTATACAAATTTCCCACACGTAATGAAAAGGTGTGGCACGGTAGGAGAGGAGGTATCAGCCGAGAGCTGGCCCCTTCCCACGTGCACAGCAGGCAGTGGGCTGTGGCCTGCCAAATGGGCTGCAGGAGGGGAAATGGATGGGAGGGGAGGGGGGAGACCTTTGAGATGGCAGGAGCTGGATGGGAACAACGTAGAGAAGTAGTTCTGGAGACCACAGGGTGCTTAATCCATAGGACACGAGTCCACGTAAGTTTTGCTGCAGCACAACTGTGTCAGAGTCGCAGAGACTTGAGAGTTTTCTTAGCTGCTGTGGCTGCTGCTGTGCTCCGGGTCACTTGGCGCAGGTTCTGCATGCTTCCTAGCTCAGACTTTGTGTTTATCGGGCTGACACAGACATGCTATAAACTGCATCATTTTACGACTGTAGAAGAAGCTATTTATCATTTCTTTCCTCCTGATGCATAATGCTCCAGGGACACAGGGCTAACCTTATCTTCATGTTTTCAAGTCAGTGCAGCTTAGTCCATCCTAATTCTACACACGACACTTACTTCAGTTTAAGGTTACAGTTAAAATCAAACAAGGCAGTCCTTTATACAACCAGGTTTAGCTGTCAGGCCATGTTTGAGTTGTACTGAATGCTATGTTAAAAATCTGTTATTTACACAATGATTTTGACTTCCCCTAGCTGACACCATTTCAGAAGCCCAATGCAAGTTTGGTAAGGTCGATAGCAGCAGTAGGTGGTGACTGTACGGCAGGACTCTGTTGTACGAGGCTCACCCTCTCAGCTTTTCTTCCTCTCCTCTCTTGGCTTCACTTATGGATTTCACTCAGTTTGTTCATCTTACCCACCTGTTACGTAGTGAGGGGATCGTCATGCTTCTCGCAGCTTCAGAAGCAGGAGAAATTGGCAAGAATGATGGCAATTGCTTATCCTCGATCCAACAAGAAGCGCAAGCCTGGAAGGGTACTGAGCCACAGTGCAGTAACTTCTGTGCAAGCCTTTATCTTTCTTTTTAACCCCGCTGTTAAAAATGAGCAGTGCAGAGGGAACAGATAGGAGTTAATTCATATAGTTGCAGATTTTAAAAAGTCTTTCACAGTTTTTTTTACGTGCTACCAGAGAAGAATTTTCATTATCTGTGCAGTTCTCGTCAGTGCTGACACTGAAGAATTCCTTTTCTCCTCTCTCCCTGTCTTTCATAATAGTCATTAGCACAGAGCTGGACGAGCTGATGATGGAAGCCCAGCTGCTACAGGTTTCTCTGCCTGAAATACAGGAGCTGTACCAGATCCTATTCACAAAGCAAAGCCCTGTTTTGCAAACAGAGCAGAGGTCATCCGTTGGACCGACAAATGAAAAGGCAAGTGTCTGACAACAGCAACGAGATTAGGGTCACTTTGGAGTAGAGGCTCTGCCTGAATCCATAAGCTTAACAGAGAGGTTTGTGTGTGTGTCTGTACTTCCATGAAAATACATTTTCCTTGTTCAAAAGGGGTCAAGAAGTTGATAACGAATTTATTACAAACTGTTGAATATAATTTGTGGCCTAAAGCATTTTTGCAATTTGAATCTGGTTTTTATGGTCACTCTCTGTATTTTAAATACGTTTATCCTAATTTGCCTCTTGTCCTGTGTTTAAGAGGCTTTCTGAGAGAGCTGCCTCTGAAGCAGTGGATTCAGAGGCAGAAAATGAGAATCTTTTTTTCTGTAAATTCTGTCACTGGAGCGTGACCCAGTGACAGAATTTTGCCCAGGATACTTTGCTCCCCTTACTGCATCCCGCTTCTGCTGAAAAGGCAGCACTGTCAAACACTGCACTTTTACTTAAGCCTATTCCTAAAAGCAGGGTAGGTAATAACAGGGTAATGAGTGTTAGTTGCATATTTACCATTTTGCCAAAATGTCTTTCCAATAGAATGAGTGCTGCCGAGGAAAAAAGGATGGAATTAGTTACATGGAGAGAAAACTAAAGCGGCGTTTTGAGAGAGAGAGCTTCTATGATGAGAAGAGAGCAAGAGTAAAAAAAATGAGAACACCCAAAAAGAAGAAACTGAAACTGAATCACTCAAAGGATCTCTGCACTAACAAACTGGAGAGAGAGCGGGAGCGTCTCTTTGAGGTGCAGCGTTCCAGTGAAAGCCACTTGCTTCCCTCGGACATGTCATTCTCTGAGCAGGAGGACTCTGAGGATGAAGATGCCATCTGCCCTGCTGTGAATTGTCTCCAGCCTGAGGGAGATGAGGTCAGTAGAGGCAGACCCGCTGTGGTGTACTGAATGCTGGGATCTAGGACATTCAGCTGCCCTGAAACTGTTTGACTACAGCAGTACTGCGTACAAAGAGAGCGTGAGGCACTTGGTAACCCAGAGACAGTGTCTGCCACTGCTGGGACACCTTTAGAAATGATCCTTCCTCCAAGAGCAGCTGTGCAGCTGGGACTGGGGAAGGCAGGTGGACATCAAAACATCTGCATGGACTCAGAAGGAGGAGGTGGGGCTGTGCAGACACTGTATTCGTCTGTGCGCTTGAAGTAAGGGTGTAGATAGAGTTTGTGGATTGCAGCCTTTCTGTGGATGGGGGCAGTGCCTTGGAGCTCTGCACGGGCCCATCCATACTGGAAAATGGAGCAGAGGGACATCCCCAGGTGCCTGGGAGGGCTGAAGTGAAGTTGCCATCCACAATCTTGCCCTAGGTGGGAAAGCAACAGGGGGGATAAGGGCCGTGTGCCCTCCTCTCAGCTTCAGAAGAGCTGGGCTGCAGGAGTCCAGAGAACAGTGAGCAGAAGTTGAATATCCAGCACTAGCCAGTTGTAGAATGGGACATTTCACCCTCATTTAAATAGATTAAGTGCCCAAAAATTACTAATGAATGCTGTGTGTGCTTGGTCCTTCTCTGAATACCAGTATGTCTGTTCTTCGTTAGGTGGATTGGGTCCAGTGCGACGGCAGCTGCAACCAGTGGTTCCACCAGGTGTGTGTGGGCATCTCTCCAGAAATGGCAGAGAAGGAGGACTACATCTGCGTCAGCTGCACTGGGAAGGACTCTCAATATCGGAAGTAAAACTCCCCATAAACCATTCAGGACTTGAGTAAAGAAGGTTATCAGAGTTTTCCAATAAAGCCACAGGGGCTGGTTTAAGAACCAGATTGCAAATGGTGCTACTTCTATCCTTATGGGATCATTTTCCAGAACTCAAAACAATTTTTGACACTTTTGTATTTTCCCTTGATCTGTTTGTGGTTGTTGAGGTTTGAGATGCTGACTGTTTAGCAGGGGTTTCCACCAATTTGGAAGGCATTTGAAACATGCACCTTTTATTGTACAGCATTAAATTACCTCTCTGGGATTTACCGGCGTATTTAATTCAGCTTGGTTTAGGTGCAAAAAAACCTGCACCATGAATTTTCCAATAAATCCTCTTTTGAGGAAATCCCTGTTTACTCTGTTAACTCTTTGGAGACTTTAGTTTTTTTCCACTTTGTTTTTCGTAGACTAGGTTTATTTATCTGAGCAATAACTTCTATGTCTGGTTTCAGTGACTGGAATAACAATTCTGAGCAGCGTGTTGCTTCTAGCATTGGTTGATGTACAGAAAGCAAATGTTAGATCCTAGTGTCACTGATGGCCCAGTGATGTAGAAGACAGGAGAAAAAAAAAAGGTCTGTAAAGTAATTGCCACAGCTGTATTTTGGCTTTCTACTTTTTTGGGTAGCTTGTATCAAATGTTGCAGTTTATATTGTGGAATAAACCCCTGGTTATGTTCTAAAATTAAATGTTGGTGTTTTTAGAGAGCTTGAAATGCAGTTTCATTTCCCTCTGGATCGATGCTGATTGTATCAATGGGTTCTCTTATTCAAGAGAAATCCATCTTTAGAAAAAGATGGCCATGATATTTTCTTACCTTACTCATATACTCAGCTTTGGAAGGAGAAGGCAGATCACAATCTTACTCAAAAAAACCCAAACCAAACCGTTTTCAAGTCTTTTGCAGAGCTTTTCTGAAACTGAAATTACTTACAGGTTGAGTGAATAAAGGGTCGAAACCACGATTTGGGACTTGGCAGGGGCAGGAATGGGGAATTCGCGCAGGAGGCAAAGGTGTGGGGCAGCCCCTTCTGCCAGCCTGTCCAGCTGGCTTCGGAAGGAGGGGCTTTCCCCGCAGTGTGCGGTGCAGCTGGCTGAGCGGAGCATGGAGCTCTGCCTGGCAGACGCCTTTCAGCTGCTTCTGCTTGCATTTAGCCTGAAAACCTGAGGAATGAGGACATTTCTGGACTGGTTATGTTCTGTTGAAGGCTGTTTAGGGACCTTAGCCTGGGGGGTACGAGGGAGCAGTGCAGGTGATGGCATAGTGGTGCTGCCTCAGAGGGGACTAGACCTCTGAGGAGGAGATGTTTATTTAAGCCCGCCAGGCACTCCACGTGGGGCTACACCCGAAATCCTTTGGAGAGCAATTGCTAATGCAAAATAGAGTTGTTGCTCCTTTGGAAACGGCCTGGTGACAGTGATGTGGCTCCGTGGCCTGCCAAAGGTGGAACTTCTGGAGCCCTGGAAGATGAGAGGTCCTGATCGTTGTATCAGAGAGAGCGCTCTTCTTGCAGCATCCTGTCATCACCAAAAAAGTGGAGGTATTGGTATTCCCCCCATTCATTGTCAAGAGGAATTTGCTGGTAAATTCTTCCCTGCTGGTTTTAGAGCTTTTCCCATGGGCAGAAGCACACAGAGTCACTGGGCGCAGGGCAAAGCCTTCGAGCCGTGCGTGGCTGATAGTGACGTGGTGGATCTCTGTGTGGAATCAGAACTCTGCAGGAATTAGATTTCCCAGGGGTTTTGGTTTGTTTTTTTTCTGAACACTGAGTACGCAGTTTAGTGTCATGTTGTTTTTTAACTGTTAGAGAATCTTCATCCTGGTGATTTGTCTAAAATGGTTGGGGGGGGGGGGGGGGGCGCTTACAGCCTGACCACACATGTTCGTTAAATGTGTATATGCTTCCATAGTATGACTTTTTTATTTACTGTAATTACCAAAAGGATGTTTTGTGATTTTTTTTTTTGTTTATTATTTTTTGGTTGGAAGAAGTCTTTGTGCAATGTTAAGATAACAGTCCAAGCTGTGGAAAAAAACTGATCTGTAATAACTTCCTTTTAAAGGGGGCAGATGAACAAACTTGAAATAGAAAGAGCTTGCACAGTGTTTTGATGTAGCTGAAAACATTACAGAAGTTTCTCGCACAGTATCCCTTTTATTTTTTTGTCCATTGAAGAAATGGCTGTTTACCAAAAAGTGCTAGAGGAAATATGGTGCAATGCAGTTTAGCGTGATGATTCAGTATAGGACCAAGGGAAAGTTGTAATTTTGTGGACTGCAGGGGCCAGAGGAGACCTTTGTGGTCCTGATGACAAAATTTATCATCAGGATTAATGAATGCAGTAGAATTAGAGCATGATGTTTTGGAAATTACCACATCTTTGCTTGAAAATTTTCCAGAAATGGAAAACCCAGTCCCTGGGTGACCAATGCCTACAGTACGGGATGTCAGCTTAAGGATTTGCATTTTATTTCCTGCTGGAATTGTGACCTCAGGAACGGGTGGCTGGAGGTTGCTGCGGAGGTGGTGGTGCCTGCTGCGCTGCGGGGCCATGCCTGTTAGATTTCATCCCCATGTGGATAGTTCACACTGGATTAGGTCGGGTTTTGACTTTGTCAAACTAAATAAGCAAGAGGTTTGTTGTTTGCTTCAGGGCGGGCTCTTCTGTGAGCATCCCTTGCACATTCCTCATCAGGGAAGATGAGGAGGGCAGAACAGGCTCAGCAGCAGGGTGTGTTAGGATCAGCTGTCCCTTTCACCCCTCTTCTTGTCCATCCTAGATTTCCAGAGGATAAACCAAAACAAGCAAAAAAAGTCCTTCCCACGCCATTCTGCTTTTTTTAAAATTTTTTTTTAGAGTGAAGCAACCAAGTACCTCAACATCCCTAAATTGCTCAGATCCTAATTCTTTATTTAATAAGAATAGTTTATGGCCTCTACATTAGTTTAATAATAAAATAGAACAAAAATCAAATTAGTTCCCTACCTGTGGATTTGAGGCTGAAAAATCTGATTTTATTTCAAGCTTGCCTGTACCGTCTGGCAGAGGTTGGGATCGTATCTGTTGTGCCACCTTTAATCTGCTTGACGTGCGCTTTCTCGTGCCACATGAGAAGCATCAGAACAGACTAGTACATGCCCAGCTGCATCGGTTGTGGTCACATACAGCACCAATAAGATAATTGATTTGAAGGAGAGGCAAGTGTTTGGTTCCATGTATTTCTGGTCTTAAACTGAAGCCCACAGTGCTTGCCACTGTGCCGTTGGTTTGCATTTCCAGGACCTAGTTGCAAAGTTCCTAAATTGTTTGAATTGGGCTTTCCAGCACTCTGACCCCCATCAGCCTCTGAGAGAAGAGCTGTCTGCGGGGCAGCCCCTGGGCCCTGGCTTTCCGTTTCGGAAGCAAATGTAGGATTAAAAGGCTTCGTGACTCCAACACACGTTGGGGATGCCTTGAGTCCAGAGTCGCTGAGAGCTGTGGAACCCAAGGCAGAAGGTAGGCAGCTTTGGAGGAAGATTGGGAACAATGGTAACCAGATTGGTCACTGTGTGCTCTGATCCACAGTGGTGGCTGCGTATCCGCGTGGATCTGCAGCCTTGGATCTCTGCAGAAAGCTTCTTCTGAAGGTGGCAGAAAAGACTTTAGGCAGTTGTGTCAGCACTTGCTAAATGAAGGTATTGGAAGTGGTGCTGGTTTTCTTCACGCTCTTATACAACCTAACGTGCCATCCATTTTCTCTACTTGCACCCCGATAATGCATACGTAGGATTTGTTTTCCACAGGCAGAAGCTGCTGCTGGAATTGCATGATTGGTGTGGTCGGTGGTCAGCCCAACCGGCCACCAGCAAAGACAAAAATGTGTGGAACAAAGTACACTGGGAGAAAAGAGCATGCCAAGGATTTGGTATAGACTTCTTGTCTCAAACAGTAAAATAATCCAGTCCTTCCCTTCCCCAGCACCTTCTGGGTGGTGGTCTATGCTGAGACCTCTTCTTTGGGGTGAGAAGACAAGAAAGGTATGCTGTTCAGGGGTTACAATGAGTTCCAGATACAGAAAAGGATGTAATTTCTTAGGGACAACACATCAGTCCCTAATATTTTGTATACAGCTGAAATACAGAATTGATTCAGGGAGGGGGAATGTTCCCTTCCCAGCTGTGGAGACGTGTGTTTACATATTAAATGGTACCAACAGGGGAAAATCAGAATTGAAAATGTTGTCTATGTGCATCATGGGACTTCAGCAGTCATTTGTTAGCCTGACACAAGGATGGGGATGGGGGTGTCTAACACTGACTAAATACATATATATTCAAGTAAACAATGCAATAACAAACACAGTTAATTTTACGGCTTGACACAGAAGCTTTTGTGTTACAGCTGACTGTGATGCGTGGAGGATTGTTTAAGCATTACCGCACTTCAGGGAAAAGGGAGTTACAGCGAGGGACTTCAGCTGTAGGCCAGATCCCTGCCAGGGCAGACAACAGATCAACAAAGACAAGAGCAACGATGAGTGTTTTGGCTGCTGTATCTGCAGTAGGAGATGTGTTTGTAGGACATCACTACAGGTGTCACACAGGATTTGGGAAGGGAAGGTCTCCAGAATACACACACAGGCAGCAGCTACCTGGAAGCAACATTAAGGAGCTGAGATGACTCTTCTATGAGTCTAGATATGAACGTGTTTTTCCAAGAGAAGGGTTAAGGTACAGCCTTGAAAAAGAGCTTTATCCTTTCTTCAGAAGTGAACAAGATGCATATTGAGAGTTCTCCTCTAGGACGTAAACGTGTCAGTCTCTGAAGGCGACAGCCCTGCACCAAGAAGAGCATCAATAAAAATAAAAGCTATGTCTGGAAGAGGAGATAAAGCAGTCACACTAGACTAATAGTCCTGCAGGTTCAACACTCAGCTTCCATTCGAGACAGACAAAATGGTATCAGTGGGTTCCAATAAAAAGATCTTGGGTAGAAGGAACAAATATTTTATGAAAAAAATAAAAGCACGTGTGATTATGTGATATGCTGCTGGGTCCAAAATTCCAAGTGCCAAGAGGAAGGTTTGCTGAAAGGTGGTTGAAAAGAAATAGTGACATGCCCTAAATTAAAAGAAGCGCAGCTTCCTGAAGGTACCTTATGTACCTCAGTTTTTCAAGTTCTGAAATGTTTGTTAATCCTACTGCTTACAGTAATGTTTTTAAGGGTACTTGGCTGTTTAATCACAATACTGGGCCAGATTTTATGTGTGTGTGTGCTCACCCTGAAATCTGTGTGAGCTGGGCATCTAAAAATGTATAAATATTTTATAAAAAGTAGTAAAACCAGTAGCTCCCTGTCTGCAGAGCATGCAATTCACTCGAAGAGTCTCTATCACCCAGGGTTTGTTGAGGACAAAACCAATGTTGGAAAGTGTTTGTCGGGTGTTTGGGCTGCTTCGGTGTCTGTTGGGCTTTTGGGGTTTCATGTTCTTGTTGGTGCCTGGAGTTAAATTTGAACCAAGTCGGGGACAGGTCAGGCGTGTACCAGGTAACGGCCCTGGCTAATGCCTTGTAATTTGGGCTGATGCTGCGCCTGTTCCTTGTGCTGGCTCTGATTTCTCTTGGAGGATTTTTGCTGGTTACGGCAGTCCCATGTCAGCTGCACACCTTTTCTGCGGGGTCGTCTTTGGCACAGGTCCGCAGGGGGGCTCAAGGGCTTTTGTGCCTTGCCAGTGAGCTGAAACATCACAGGAGGAAACAAGGGGTTCATCATAAAATATCTTTTCATGCGAAGAATGTAATCTTTTTGTGGTGACTGAACTTCCTTCTCTAAAGCATGTCAAAAGAAAAGATGAATGTCAGAACCCACTCGGCTTTGAGGCAAAATGTATGGCATTTGAAAGGCGAGCTGCAAGTTTGCTGGCTTTGCAGGAAGCATCCGTGTAGAAAATGTGTGAAAAGATGGTGCAGTGTACAAAAGAGATGGGAATTCAAAACTGAAAAAGCCTGGAAGATTCAAATAAATGTAACTTCTACAAATACAGAAGGATGAGTTGGAGCATTCAGAGCAGTTATACAGTCACTTGAGCAAAAAGGATTATGGGCTAGACAAGCAGTGCTCTGGGATACCCTTCCTCTACCTAAACGGCATCCTCATTTTCTGCAAAGTGTTAGTAAGCGCAGAGGAAACAGTTCCAATTGTTCAGCAGGGACAAAAATGATCACAAATACTTGCATAGACATGCCGGTTCTGATGTTAGCCAGCCAGCACAGGCTGCCAGCGGAAAGTCTGGTGTGATAGTCGTGGGCCTGTCCCACTGATTTTGGTGCAGTAGGAATTCACTTAATGTTTTCCACTAAGCCAAAATACTAGGGCAGTGCAAAGATGAGCAGATGACCCTGGGCTAGCAGAAGTTACACCCTGTATAAATACGTATTTGTTCCTCCACCAGACAGAGCATTTTGGATTCGGAAAAACAAGAGAGAAAAATAATCTTTATTCACCTTGTAGAGAACTCTCTCTGGCAATGACCAGGGCAGCCCCGAAGGACAGGGGGGCTGCGCACACCCCAGCCGTGCTGTTAAGTGCCAAGGCCCAGTCTCTGCCTCCAGGCGTGAGCGGCATGGCTGAAATCTGCTATTCTCCCCTCTCCCCACAAAAATACCAACCTAAACTGGCTGTGCCTGTGCTGCTGATTGGGAATGACTGCTGTCCCCAGCCTGCCTGCCACTGCCAGGGAGAGCGTGGCTTGTCTGGAGATGCGGGGCGTGCTGGGCACTGCCTGAGCCCGTGCCCTGGTCCTGTTCAGTTTAAGGGGAAAGATGGGGTCCATCACCCTAACTTTCGCAGAAGAAAATCTAACTTCATGGTGTGGGGGATGTTTTTATAACTAAGTGTTGTGGTGGATTGATTTCACCTAACTGCAGCTGTCCAGACAGCATCTAGTGTAAGCACAGAAGAGCTTCTGGAGAGCCGTTCAGGTCACCTCCACTGCCTGCCTCTTCTGGATGTGAAGTCGCCCTCTGAACAGCTGTTGCTGCCTGGGCAGGGCTGGGGTGGTCACAGGAAGGGCTGTGCTGAAGGAAGGAGTTCCTGCTCTTGCAGGGGATGTGGCTTAGTGCTAACTAAAACAGGGTTCCTGTCCAGTCAGCACTTTGGCTATCTGGCCCTTGTGCTGGCAGAGGGGAAGGGCTGGAGCAAGGCAGGGACGGGGCGGCTGTCGGGCTGCAGGACACTCGCCTCCGAACTGTGGCTGTAGGGAGCAGAACCCAGTCTTGTGTTTCTGTAGTATCTTGAGTTGCTCTTTCTACTTGTAGAGAAAATCTTGAACTCAGGTTGCAAAAGTTACATATATGATTTATAGGAGCATTTGCTTGCATCACTCTTGACAATAATGTTTAAAAGCATATTGGTGGGAGAGAATGTGACTGGACACGTTATCCCAGAGGAACGGACTCCAGCTCGGAAGAGGTCGGCAAAGCTGACTTGGAATGTAACAAAATACACAAAAAGAGCGATGGGTGGATGGGGAAAGGATGTCTCTAGGAGGGGACCAAGACTTGTGCACAAGTGATGAAGCATGCTTAATTATTAAATAGCACCAGGACAAGACTAAAAACCAGATACTCCTAGTGGTAGCACATCTATTACCAGGTAACCACTCGATAACCCTCAAGTAGCTTTCAAGCAGAAAGTGTTGTGGGTAAGGAAAACAGTCCCTCATGGTGACCAGAGTAATGACAGGCTTTGTCTGGAAAGAGAAGTTCCTCCAGGCTGGAGGGAGTCTAAGTCATAAGGGACTGGTGGGGAAGGAGTTAAAAGTGCATAATGCAGCCAGAGGCAGCACGGGGTTAGGACTGCTGTCTCTGTCCTGCTTCCCAGGCTCACCCCTGGTACTGGACTGTGTTTATATACAAATCGCTCTTGTACTCCTGGGGGTCTTGCTGCAGAGGAGGTAACAACCGAATAGACACTCGGTTCAGAAAAATCCCCAAGAGCACTACGCTCCAAATCACGTGGGACCTACTTACTTGGATCTGCTAGCACTGTGCCAAAACGTGACTCCATCACTGTCCCTCATGTAAGAAGCCCATTTTGTATGTGTTAATACTGCTTTTTGGTACTTGTAATGATTTGTAAAATTGGTTATACTTCCTAAATAAACAGTTGTAGAAAACAGAGGTGGAAGCAGAGCAGTACTTCACTCCCCCGCGTACGTGTGGCTTTCGTTTTGCTCACGGCTCAAGACCATCTACAGCTGCATTGTTCCTGACTCACACAGTGATGGTAGCCCACTTCCTTTCGCTTCCCCTGAGCATCATGTACAGCACTATTCCAACCTGAATCAAGAACTTGAGGCTTAATTTACCTTCCAGCTCTGCCCTGGAGCAGCACGCCTGTAGCCTGAGCTGCCTTCTCTGCTGTCGCAGACAGGCTGCCTGCCTTGGGGACGACAGTAAAGCTGCTCCCAGGGTCGGCCCCATCCCTCGTGCCCAAGCTGCTCTGAGCCAGAGGACCATCGCGGTGCCCTGTAAAAGTGCTGCCTTGAAGCAGTACCACCACCCATCCCCGCATGGCTTCTGCACAGAAATCACGCACAGAAGCGGGGCGGGAAGGACTCAAACCCCTTTGTGTGCCACCATCTCAACGCCTTTGCAAGGAAACCTCACGTCCAAGGGTGACCTTCACACCATTTAAAAGCAAGACTAAGCCACTTCAGCCCAGGTGACTGCATCTGGCCCTTCAGCACAGATCCCCCAAGCCCTGACCAGCCTCACCCAGCTCCTGAGGGCTCCTCAAGGCTCACGGTGGGAGCTCGCCACTGACACGGGTGGAAAAATGTGGTCTGAGGGACTAAACGCTTTTCCCGGGTTCTGACTGACCCCTGGCTCCCGCCATGACAGGAACTCCCTGACTCTGAGGAGACGCTCGGCCCTGAAGCACAAAGGGGCTTCTCAGGCTCCTGCTCCCGGGTCCGCCGGGCCCCCCTTGGCGCCGAGGCAGCGCCCCTGCTCCCGCAGAGGGCCCCTGCCTCGGCCCCGGCCCCTGCCTCGGCCCCGGCCCCGGTTGCCGCTCCCGGGGGACTCCGCCGCCATTTCCCCCCCACACACCCACCGCCACCGGTCCCGCCGCGCCGCCGGGGGGCGCTGTGAGCGGCGCGCGGAGCCCCACCGCCCTCTCTGCGAGGCGGGGTGCTCGGCGTCGCTCGCTCCCTCGCGCGTGCGTGCCGTGCGTTTGGCGCGCGCGGCGGCCCGTAGCCCGCGCGCGGCGGCGGCGGCGGCGGCGGAGCGGGGGGGGGGGGACGATGGCGGGCGCGGCGGCGGCGGGCGGAGGCGGCGGCGGCGGTGGTGGGCCGGGACCGGGGCCGGTGGCGCAGGGGCTGAAGGAGGCGCTGGTGGAGACGCTGACGGGGATCCTGTGCCCGGTGCAGGCGGTGCGCGCCGCCGCTGAGGAGCAGGTGAAGGTGCTGGAGGTGACGGAGGGTGAGTGAGGGCCGGGCCGCGCTGAGGGGATCGGAGGTGGAGGGGGGTGGCGGTGTCCGGGTGGGGAGGGGCCGCCGCCTTCCCCGAGCGTTTCCCGGTACCGGTGCCTCGTGGCCGCGCGTTGGCCTCGGCCAAAACTTCCAGCTTCAGCGCTGGGGCCGGCGCCGGCGGCTTTCCTACCGGCTGTAGGCGTGTGCCCGGTTTCTCCCGAGCAGCCCCTGCCCCGCCGCAGGAGTTCAGCTGCGGGTTCGCCGGTGGGACTTCGCTCGGGCTGCCTCCGGCCTGCAGCGGAGGTCAGCGGGCAGAGCCGCAGCAGGGTTTCTTCAAGGCACCGCTCTCGTCAGTGGGACGCGAGGGAAACAGCCGTGGGGCAGTGCGGGGAAGGGCCGTGGGACGGCGTGGTGTTGTGCGAGGACTGGGTGACCAAGGAGCACCCTAAGCTCACCAGTGGTAGGACGTGGAGCGGGTGGGATGGCGCAGCAGCGGGGCTGTTGCTTTGGGCACCTCTTTCCACCTGAGGCGAAGACTTCAGGGTCGCTCACACGACGGTCACGGAGAGCCTTCCTGCTGCGCGTTTGTCTGCAGGCCCTGTCCCACTCCCACAGTGATCCTCTTCACCTCTGGACATGTGTGCCCTTGTGCTTGCCCACGTCGTGCAGGTCGGCATCTGTACGTGGCGTGTTTTGGGTTGAGTGTGATCAGGACGTAGCTCTGCCCTCGTCTTGTGTGAAACTCCTGTGACGGGGCCCTGACACTCCTGCGTCTGCTGTGGAGAGCTGAGGGCATGCGGGACACTGGAGCTGGATGGCAACCGGCCTATGGCTTTGAAAAGACAGAGCTTAAAAGAGCAAGTGCCCCAAATTTGAACAGTGTTTCTCATTATTCCATTACTCATCTGGCCTTTTTATGGTGGCACTAAGCTAGCTCATGCACTTGCTGCTTTTCTGGGGTGGAAGCTACCATTAAAAACCTATTGATGGTAACATTTTATTTTGCTTCAGCTTAAATGTTATAACCCATCCCAAAAAACTGGAATCTGTAGAAACCACTGGAAGATTTGCAGGTAGTCTGCCGTTACGGGAGCTGGGCTCTGGAGAGCGTGGCGCTGCAGCCCTTGGCCCTAAGTTGTGCCTGTGGCCTGGCAGCTTGATGGGCTGGTTGTTCATGGACCCTCCTGGAAATTTTGCCTTACCTTTGTCTGATTGTGCCATTCTGAAAGTGTTTTGTGAAGTGTTTTAAAGCCTTTCTGCTCCTGAACTTTAGCTCAGAAATGTTATCAAAGGGATTATGGTAAAGAGAAGGAAGGTGTAAGGACATGACTGGGTCAAGAACAGTGTTGTGATTATGTTACTCTGTGAATGAGATCAGGGTGATGAAAGGAAGGCAAATTGTTTGATAAAATGTTTCTTGTTATGCAGTCCCTTAACACGTGCTTGTAACACTCTCAGGTTAAGTCTTCCTTGATGCATTACCAGGAAATCTGTGTGTTGCCACCGCAGCTATTGGAGGTTTTAATGAGTGACTTGACGGCATTTGCAGTAGTACGAGTCTGGAAGTGCTGTGAGGTTCATTAGCCTATAGAGCCTTTTCCTTGCAAAGCTAATACAGTCAGCGTGGTCTTCAGTGGCAACTTTTTTTTCCCCAAACAGTCTGAATCTTATCACAAGAAATGAAATCAAGTTTGTGTAATGGTTTGGGTAGCAGATTTCCAGAAAATAAAGTTTTTTGAAGACTCTAGGTGATGGATGTCCCTAAGGCCCCTTTGAGAGCCCAGGAATGCAACAGAATTACATTTGGTGGATAACATTACGGGCAAGAGGAATGGAGTCATCTACGCTTCTATTTCTTCACTGTTTTACAAATATCCTAAAGTCATGCAGTACTTCTCTGCAGTTGCAGTCCCAGAACTGCACAGGTGTGTTGCAGGAGCTGTACCCGTGACCTGGAGGAGGTTACAGAATACCCTCTCATGCAGTTTGCAGGTGACACCACACTGGAGGGGAGGTGGGTGATGTCCTTGAGGGCAAGGTTTCCACCCAGAGAGCCCTGCAGGAATGGACTGAGAGGAACCTCTTGAAATTCAGCAAGGACGGATAGCAAGTTCTGCGCCTGCAATGGGAGAACCCACCACAGGGATGCAGATCAGGCACTGCCTGGGGGGGGAGCAGCTTTGTGGCAAAGGGCCTGGAAATCCTGGTGGCCGGTGAGCTGGACAGGGCCAGCGGTGTGCCCTGGAGGCCACTTGTATCCCAGGCTGTATGAACAGGATCAGAGGCAGAGATCAGCCCTCTCTAGTCAGCGCTTGTTAGACCACATCTCAAATACTTGTCTGGTTTTGCTCCTACCCCCTGAGTACAAGAAAGACAGGGACAAATGGGAGTGAGTTCAGCAAAAGGGCCATCAAGTTGGTTGGGGAATTGCAGCGCTTGCCACATGAGGAAGTGCTGGAGGAGAGGGGTTTTCCAGTATGGAGACAAGAGGGTTTTGGGGGTGGATCTGACAGCAGCTTCTGGTAACTATGAGGAGGTTGTCAAGACACTGCGGGGTAGGAGAGGATGAAGGAAAGCAGGCAGAAACTGAAACAAGAGGTTCAGACTGGATATAAGGAGAAATTTTTTCACTGTGAGGAGAGCCAAGCTTTGGAGCAGGTTGTCCAGAGAAGCTGTGCCGTTTCCATCCTTGAGTATTTCCAAGACCTGCCTAGAAAATGCTCTGAGCAACCTGATTTGATGCTGCTGATGGTGCTTTGATCATGGGGGTTGGACTGAAGACCTCCTTTCAGCTGAATTATTCTGCACTTCTGTGATTCCTCCTCTCTTGTCCTAGTCAAGCAGCATGGAAGGAATAAGCTATATTCTCCTTTCTGTGTTGTCTTTGGTGTGGAGAATCTTGCAGAAACCTAGAGGAAGAGGAATCCTAAAGGAATACAGTGTTTGCCAACACTTTATTATTGAGGTAAAGAAATGTAGGTTATGTGTGTCAGAAGTACTTTGAAGAAACAAAAAATGCAGTATCATTAAGCAGTGTAAAGAAGATGCTGAAAGTAAAAGTGAGGCAGTAGAAAAGAGCACAAATATTGGTACTTTTAATGAAAAATAAATGAAAGTAGGCAAAAAAAATTGAAAAAAAACTTGTTAAAGACATAAAAACGTATGATGCTTTCCACTGTTGCAGAAGCAGAAAGCATTTCAGGGAGTGTGCGTGGCCACCAGCTGACTGAAGTGTGCAGGGTACATTCAGGGAGTATAGGGCTGCAGAAGAGCTGAATTCCTTGTGTAGGTGTTGACTTAACTTGCCACGTGGAAGGGCCTCTACAGGAGACACGTTGCAGAATCCATGTCAAGTTGAAGCATGAGTAGAAGCATTTTCACTTATCAGTTTACTTTAAACAGCAAGTGCTACAGGATGGATCTCCAAGAGTTTTAAAGGGACTGAAACGTTAAATTACCATGCTACAAATTGTGCTGTAAAACTCGCCACTGAAGGTCGTTTAGGGACCAGATAAATGTAAGTTGGTAAACACAGGACAGCTTTTAGTAAGGGCTCTAAGATGAGGAGCAGAGGGGTGAATGCTGAGGTTGTTACAGGTGAGTGGGTGTGGCTGTTGCACTGCCTGCAATGGTTAAAATCATGTTAAGAGTTGGAATGAGGAGAGCTGGGCGCATGCGATTGTTGGGGCAGAGGCGATCTGTGTTTAATAGAAGAGCTGTTTGAAGGAGTCCTGGGGCTGCCAAAAAACTTTTAGAAAATTCCCTTACTTAAACTTTTTGAAGAAACTAAACTGCTGGGGATAGGTCTTGAATTAATAACTGAAGAAAAGCTTGAAGACAAGAGGTAGAAGTGTCTGGTCATGTTTCACGCTGTAGGGAGATAATCAAGAGTCCCACGTGAAGCTGGACTGCTCAGCACGTCTATAAATGATGTGGAGAAGAGTGAATAGTGGTGTGGCAAAGTTGCTGATAGTGCTGTGCTGTTCAGTCTGGCCAGGGTGAGAATCGATGGCAAAAATTATAGAATGATTTCACAAGGGTGAGTTGAGTGTGCAAACAGTTGCAGTGTTGGTCGGCAAAGTAATGTTCAGAGGGGAGGAGACAGCCCAGATGATACCTTAAAAAGTAACGGGCTGTCCTAACTATTGCCACTGGGAGAAGAGATCCCATTGTCAGTGTGGAGAGTTTCCTGAAAATACCCATTCACTGCTCAGCCGTGCTCCGAAAGCCAAATGGACCGTTAAGGAGGGAACAGAGAACAAAGCGCGACATAAATTCCTCATGCTTCTGCAGTCCGAGTGCCGCATGCATTACTGGCTTGCTGCTCTCTGGAGGGATAAAGCAGGGCAGTAAAAATGCAGCACAGAGACATTGACAGAGGTGTGGAAAAGCTGCTGTTCTCAGAAGGAGCGAATACATTGACTTTTCTGCCTGGGAAAGAGTTAGCAGAGATGGAGACTCTAAAATCATGAGCGACAGAGAAAGTGAGTGAGGAGTGATCATTTGTGACTTCTCATAAAGCGAACATGAGATGAAAATGAACCTGAAACAAGCAGAAGCAATTAGGTTGTTTCCCCTGGTGTGCAAACTATGGAACTCATCACTGCTGGATGTTAGAGGTAGAAATGGTTTTAAAATGGTTTGACAATCCTGGAGGAAAAAACTCATCAAGAACCATTAAAGACACTGGTCAGATACAACACCTGCTTCAGGAGGTTCCCAACGCCAAGATTTCCGAGGGGTTGTGTTGGGGGAAGCGTTGCTCTGCCCTCACCTCTTTCCTTAAGCTGCTTGCAGGTTGGGTTGTGTAACACAGTTAAGCCAATACAGCAGTTAGCTCTCCCCACGTGCTGTGTGCTGCCCTGCGCTAGTGCCTGCTCTGCTCCATGCAGGGTTTAGCCAGGTTGGGATGGTTCAGTTTTTTGAGGATGCAGCCGAGCTCCCTGAAGCAGCTTGATAGCGGACCTGGCCAGTGCTTCTACAAGGGGATGGGTGGAAATGCAGTCAGAGGTGAGCCTCTGGAACAGGCTGAACTGTCCAAGAGGAGTCTCCTGTCTGACTCGATACAGATGTTCTGGAGGAGTACGGGACGTCAGGTCTGGAGTAAGGACATGGTGGCAGTTTCTTCCTGCCATGTCACACTTTAGCAGCTTCCAAACATGTCCACAGCGACTCAGTCTCTTCCCTGCATCTTCTGTCTGCTGAGAAAGTGTGGGAGTAGGCACCACCTGACAGCTTGTGGATGGAAGATGCATTATTTGTCTCCAGAAAGATGAAAGTTCACCTGGTGACCTCTGTTGTCTCTAGGTTTTAATGGAACATAAGTAAAAGCGATGTCTGAGACTGTTCGGGGGAAGGCAGGAGAAATGAGAGCTTCAGGTTGAGCGGTACTGCTGTGTGTGCATCTTACTTGGCTTGACTCCGCCATCGACTTGTTCCCAGTGCAGTGGGGACAGTGTTTCCGTTCCCCCTTTATCTGGTCTGTCCAGGTAACATCGTACACCACCTCTGATGGTATATGTGTGTGTGCTATGGCTGACGTCATATGACTTGAGGATAATTCCGTAATATGTAAAAATAGTATCTTTCTCTAGGTCTTACGATATCGGAGAACACGTATGGAGGCCAAGCCACCTCCAGGAATGTCAGAGCAGGGACAGTGTCGCTCTGAAGGAGGTGTAGGGTGTACATCCACCAGGAGGGATCATTCTTCGACCCAATTAAGAGGAGCAATGTCTGTAACACATTCCTTAAATTATGCTGATAAGGGGTTTTAATGCCAACTTTGTATACAGTTGAAAAATACCGCTACCCACTTGCCTGGTTAGATAACAAGTTTGGTGTTTTATGGTGATGGTATTAAGTCTCTGAGCTATTTGCTCTTGTGTTCTGGAGGTGTGGTGGTGATAGATGAATGGCTCCAGGCTGGAGAATTGCCTTTTTTTGCCTGCCTACGTTATGTGTTTCTGTTTGCCCTTTTTGCAGGTAGAAGAGGCATTTATCTGGCTACCTTCAGCATGGCTTATGTTGTGACATCTTGTGCATGAAAAGGCATCTTCAGCTCAGTCCTTTGCAAGGTCATTTGTTGCCAGAAGCTGAGATATGCAGGTGGCTGTGAGGGTGGTGCTGACCTTGGCAAATTGACTCATGTCAGTCTGGGCATGCTGACTCTCTTCAAAGTTTCTTGTCCATCTTGTTTGAGACTAGTCCTGTGCAGGAGACAACCAATGCTTTGATCTGAACGTGATCTCAGATTTGAATATTGGCTTTACAGGTCTTGTAAATGTTCTTTTAGTGTCTTCTCTTCCAGGCGGCTCAGCACATTTAGTTTGATGCTTTAAAACTCCATTGATTCTCTGATGATATTTGCATGATATGGTTTGCAGTCCATTTGTAGCAGGAGAACAGCCCTAGGGACAATGATAGCACAAAACTTGTAGTGTCACTTGTGCTTCACCAGTTCAGCATGTTTTGCTTATGGTCAGTTCCTTCCCGACATAACTGTTTTGATGCATATGGTGTTGAGAGTAGTTTCTGTGTTGTGTCAGGTACCTCCTTGAATACATGATTTTATGGTATTGTGTGGAAGGAGGGATTCTGGAGAATTTACAAACATGACCACAATATGTGGTTGTATGGGGGGGTCTCTTGGCTGTAACTTGAGCTTTAGTAGAGTGGATAATGGGCAGAAATGGGTGGAAATCCTGTGAATGGATAAATTGCACTGAATTTTTAACAGGAGTTAACATTTTAACATTGAACTGAATTTCTAACAAGGAAATCAAAACAAGAAATGGCCACGTTGGGACACATGATATCTGACTTTCAGGAAGAAAGGGTATTCACAGCAGCAAACGGTGTTATTTGCACTGTGAAATGCTGCAGACATGTTCAGTGTAGTGAGAAGCTGCAAAGAAGGGATTTCAAATGAGATACCTAAAGCCATCACAGATTCTGGAGAAGACCGGCCTTAATCTTTCTGTCCTTTGCTGAGAAACGAGGAAAATACAGCTGTAGTTTTCAGAGGCGTGCTGAAAAAAAGAGTGCTTTTGGAGTAGTCATAGAGCGTCATGATGGATGCTGAAGAAGTTCCTCAAAGAAACACATTTGTAGTGTGTAAAAATTATGGCTAAGCATTAGGTACTTACTTGATATTTCTTCCTAGTCCATCTGCAGATTCCCTCCATGCTCTGCACTGGTCTGACCTTGTAGCTGATCCTGCTTTGAGCAGGAGATTGGACAGGATGACCTCCTGAAGTCCCTTTCAACCCAAATTACTTTATGATGATGTTATTGAAAACCAGTCCTGTGGAAAACGTCTGCGCCTGTGTAGCTGAAGACTGTGATGCACAAGGGGTGGGCAGATGTTGCGTAAAGGGAACTCGATTTCTGAGATCTGGTCTCTGCAAACTGAGTGTTGTTT
This sequence comes from Ciconia boyciana, assembly GCF_034638445.1. Taxonomy (NCBI): domain Eukaryota; kingdom Metazoa; phylum Chordata; class Aves; order Ciconiiformes; family Ciconiidae; genus Ciconia; species Ciconia boyciana. The sequence continues at coordinate 7,172,539 of NC_132956.1, read as the reverse complement.
TAATTTGGAGTGTCAGCGGCCATGGGGCAGTGGATTCACCTGGGTTGGCTGATGCAGCTACCCCGGCCTCTCCCTCTGCCAGTTGCCTGTTCTCTGCCCCCAGCAGAGACAACTAAAAGGGACCTGTAGCAGCTCCTGAACCAGCTCTGTATGGACATACTGAGCTGGACTCAGTTGGTGCTGGCCCACTTCAACAAGGTAGGATGTGAAGTGCACTGATTCAGTAGAAAGTTCTGCTCATTTATTCTTCCCTGCTTGCTTAATACTATTTTTTGGTTTGGTCCGGCTTAATTGCTCCAAAAAGTTGGGGACGAAGAGGTAGTAGGTTACATAAACTGGCTATGTGGTAGATGGAGCTTGGCTGTGAAGGAGGAGAGTTGGATTTCACTAGTGTTGAGGTTAATGGAGAGGAGAAACAGAGATGGGAGGAAATGTGTTTGCTACGTGTTCCCTATGCCAGGCCCTTCCTTAAAAGTTGCTAATCTTTTGGTTTTACTGACTTTATCTTGGGAAGAAGACTTGATGCTTCTGTTATCTCAAATCTGCAAAATATAAGTGGAGGAAGCACTTATGAAGAGATGTATTTGAACTGCAGTTGCCCATGATAAAAATGGAAAGTTTCCCCAACTGGCAAAAAAAAAAAGATAAACCAGTTCTTTGAGAAGAGAGGAGCCAGTGAGCTATACAATGATCAGTGTAATTTCAGTCCCTGGAAAGATGCTTGGACCAGCTCGTTAAACAGCTTGCCAGCATCTATAACATAATAGGATAAATAGATGCTACACAGCTAATACAGTTTTATATGATCTGTTCTCAATAAATCAATCTAATTTTTGTTTGACAGGAGAGCTTGCTTATTCCTTAAGCAAGTGCTGGGTACAAATGATCTGAGTTCAGTAGAGTTCTTGATATGAATTTGCCACAATGGTAATTTATCAGTTAAGAACATACAATTTTGTAATATTTTAAGATGCACAGTTGGCTGAAAACCTGTGCATAGAGTTGTTATTGGTGGCTTATTGTGAAACCCAAAGGGCTTTTAAGAGAGAGCTCTTGGTTGCTGCAGTAGTGAGTACACCTCTAGTTTACTGATGATGGCACTGCAATCTGCTTGGAGAGCAGAATTAAAAAGATGTTGGAAAATTGGAGAGATGGCCTGAAATAATTGAAAAGAAATTCTGTAAATCAAGTGCAGAGTACCATACGTAAAGGAAAAAATCAAATGCATATATGCAACCAGATTTAAAGATTGCAAAGTAGAGCCATAGTAGCGAGTTGCAACTATGTGAAGCTGTTGCATTTATTCTGTCTTCTTAGTTCATTTATACCCCTTAAAAATGTGGCTGAAATGCAATGCCATACTCAAGTCTAGAATATTGCAGACAGCTAGAAGAATAATTACTGCTACAGTTAAGAGGAGTATTATGTTAAGTACATCTCAGAATGAGGATCCCTGCTTTTGCAGCCAGCATAAGAGGGGTTTTTTTTCCTTTTTTTTTTTTTTTTTTTAAATGCATGATTATGAAAAAAGGTTGAAGGAGCTGGGCATGTTGAGTGTAAGCATGGGAAAGTGAGAGGCAATTATCTCCCAGCCCAGAAAAACCTCTTACAAGTGAGGTGGATATTGGGAGAAACTCAGATAACCACATTTGTGAAGCACTCGAATATGCTGCTAAGGAGTTGCAGAAGAATTTTCAATACATTTTTGTCAGGGATGCTGTCTGTGGGAGTCAGGTTGTGCTAGCAGGGCCTCAGGGCATACCTTCTGCTCCACAGTTTCTAGAACTAACACCTCACAAATGCATTTCTTAAGCAGACTAGCAAAATTAAATGAAGTATTTAGTACAGTTATCAGCTACCCAGAACTTAAAGTTGCAATTTTAAACAAATTTATCGAGGCATATGGATTTACCATACCAGAACAGCTTCCTGGTTTTTATTTCCTGTGCTCATTCAACAGAATTGGTACAAGCATTTTAATTTTGCCTTTGTTACAGAACTTGCTTGGCAACTAAAAGCAGCTCTTGCTTTTTCTGGACAAATTTCTTACTGGAGAAGGTCCCACAGCCTGAATGACTGTACAGGCAGTTTCTGGTGTCAGTGTGCTTGGGCAGGGTTTGCTCAGGAAGGCGCTTGGTGCGTTCTGAGCTGTCTTCGGGTGTGTTTTGGGACAGCTGAAGTGATGTTTCCAAATCACTCTCTGGATGAACCCGGCTTGTCCCAAAAGGAACTGCTGGCTGACAGTCTTCTGTCTTACCCCATCCTGCATCTTATCCATGCATCCCTCATGTAGGGACTTGACTAATGATGTTACGTTGTAGATGAGATTTTTGTAAAAGTTGAAAATCATTTGCATGTTATTAACCTGCATTGCAAAATTTCTTGCCCAGGAGAAAAAGAAATAAGATTCTGAGAAAATAAATTAAGTTTGTGCAGAAAGCACAAGGGAGAATTAATGCTTGTGTTTCAGTTGAGTAGCTATGCTTTGGAATTATCTTCTCCTTCCCACATATGAGTCATTCAACTGGTATGATGTCTTTCTCCAAAAATCTTGATGAGTTTTGCTCTGTGGGAATAAAAGTTATGATACCAACATTTTTTTTTTTCCCCCTTGCAGAATTTGGTGTTCATTTAGCAGAACTGACCGTAGATCCCCAGGGAGCTCTGGCCATCCGTCAGGTGAGTTTACCTGGAACTGTAGAAAGAATTTTGATGGTAGTGTCCTTGGTTTTTAAAATATTCTCTCACATTTCCAGGTGAAAAATTGGAGGTAGCTTTCCATTACCGCTTCTCCATTTTCTTTTACATTTCTCTAGAGCCGTCACTTTCTCTTTCAACATTATTCAGGTGTTACAAACTTACCTTTTTTGAAAATAGTGCTTTTTGGAGTTAATAAACCTGGTGCTGAGACAGTACTGTACTGGGAATGGACACAACTTATTAGGTGGATGGTAGGTGTAAGCAAGCAGAAGTGTGACTTGTCTTTGCAGCAGCTTTTTCTGTAGGTGTTTTCCTCCTTGAAAAGAAAGTTTAGGTTCTGTATTTCTTTAGTTACCATGTGGCCCATATCTTTTGCCGTTTTAGAGGTGGGGAAGTAAAGCTGCTGCCTTGTGTCAGTGCTGTACAGGCCATCATTGCTCAGTGAATGACCATCAGTTCATCTTTTTACTGTGGTAACTTTTTTTCATCCGTTTCACAAAGATTTTGCATTTTTTGCAAGCCCTGTCGCCCCTTTAAAAGCAGCATGGTGGGATGGGAGACTGAGCAAACGGGTCAGGGGTGATGCCGTGGTTGCAAGTTTTGTTACTGATTCTTGACCTCTCTTCTAATACAGCTAGCGTCTGTCATTTTGAAACAGTATGTGGAAACTCACTGGTGTTCTCAGTCAGAAAAGTTTAGACCTCCAGAGACCACGGAAAGGGTAAGATTTGGTTTCATGTTGTCTACTTTGAGACACTTTATCCATCAAGAATATTAATTTTGTAGGTGGTTTAAAAAGTGTCGGTGCCCTTGTGTATTATGAGGATTAATGGCTTTAGTTAAGGTTTTCTGACGTTTTCCACTTTGAAAATCTGTTTTCAGTTGCTTAAAACAACACTAGACTTGAGAAGCTTGGGCTAATTTCTGTAGGAAAAATTCAGCCATAATGTTTCTGCTGCTCTAAGAGCAAGACTAGAAGAAAGCTGCTTTGTAAGTTTTACAAATACTGATTCTGGCAATCGTTTTTCAGAGATTTGCTAAATCTTGTGTTTTTCAGCTTGGGACTTAAAGGCTGTTTTCCCATGACAAATTTCAGTTTAAAGGTCTGCTGGGTTTCATTAAAAACCTGTTCAGTAGGAGTATCTAACAGCTAAAATGGCCAGAGATTCCAGCCCTTTGCCACTTTGACTGTTGACGGGACCATCTTTCACATCTAGGGTATGATTCATGCCATCCAGAGACAGTTGCTTGAAATAGATCTTGTGAATTATGCCCCAGAAGTGCTGGCTTTTTTTTCACATCCCCTCGGGGTTTGGTGACTAGTTCTCATTTACTAAAATCTTCCAAAGTAAGCAAACATAGTCCCTGACACTGGAGCTGGGATTTATCTCGGCTAACTCTGGATGTCTTCCATGTAGATATCTACGTCCTATCTAATTGCAGCTGTGAGCTATTTATTGTATGCTTGGCCGAGTGCTCTGGGTGAGAAGAGTGCTATGTTACAACACACCGTGCAGTTTTCCGTAAAAAAATTACGGGGGATAGTGTGCAAGGTTTTGTTGTCTCATGAATGTTCATTTTGTAAAACCAACATTTAATCAATATCAGGATACAGTCATAGGTATAAAATTTTTTTTTTTTTTTAATTAAATTGCTTTATGACTGGGGATCTGTTTTGCTAAATAATGTTATTCTCTACAGGCAAAAGTTGCTATTAGGGAGCTCCTACCCAATGGGCTGAGAGAATCGATCAGCAAAGTGCGCTCAAGTGTTGCTTATGCAGTTTCAGCAATAGCTCACTGGGACTGGCCTGAAGCCTGGCCTGAGCTTTTCAATCTCTTGATGGAGATGCTGGTTAGTGGAGATGTGAATGCAGTGCATGGAGCCATGAGAGTGCTTACAGGTATGTGTATGCGAGAGCTTTGGCGAGGCTGATGTAGGAAGCGGTTTAGGCTTTTCCTTACCTTCGTATTCTATCACTTTGCACTCCAAATTGAAGAAATTGGAATTTTCTGTTTCTCTTCTGCTGGGCGTGATGCCTGTCAGTCACTGTTGAATTGCATGCTCAGTAGATGTCCTGAAAGCTGAGGAAGAAGGTTCTGTGCTACAGAAGCAACTTTGATTGCCACACCCTCTTTTCCAGACACCTGCAATTTTTAGTGTGATATTTTTCTGTTTGCCTTCAAGGATTGCCACGGGTAGGCCAGACAACAGTGGTCTAGTTGAGTACAAATCAATGTGTTTCCAATATGTTGTTAGTGTTTCCCAAAGATTCTATTGTTGCTGGGGCCTACAAATTTGTTTTCTTATAAGAGCTTCCCTTCTTTTTCCATTTTCTAGAGTTTACGCGGGAAGTGACAGACACACAGATGCCACTTGTCGCTCCTGTTATTCTTCCAGAGATGTACAAAATTTTCACAATGGCAGAGGTATGATCTTCACTATTAAGTTGGTACTGAATGGCATTAGTGGGGATGTTTCTTGGAGCAGAGAAGCTCCAGATTTAACGGTTAAGCTGTACTGTAGTATGAGTTAGACTTAATTTTCTTGATGAAATGATAGTTGCTGGCAGCTAATATTTCAACATAAATGTTGAAGCCAATGATAAAATAAGAGAATCAAGTTAAAGTAAAAAATAAATACAATTAAAATAAAATTAAAGGAAATATAAGTATCTTGTGTTCCTGATCTATTATTTCAACTTTTTTCTAGGTGTATGGTATTCGCACAAGGTCGCGTGCAGTGGAGATATTTACCACGTGTGCCCATATGATCTGTAACATGGAGGAATTGGAAAAGGCAAGAGTTTAGATTACCCTACAGCATACATTGAATTCAAACTGAGCTAGGTTCTAAATAATTGTTAATATCAAAATGAAATGTTGGAGAATTATGTACTCTGTCAGCTGTAATTCTGGGGAAGAGGGTGTAATTTAATACATGTAAAGTGGCTAACTCCCTCCTTTACATGTATGTCTTGATACTGTGACTTGGTTTCCATAATTAAGTTTAACTTGTGACATATCAACAAACGTGCTTGTAACAGCTCAGAGGAAGGGGAGTCAGCATGGGGAGGAGATAGTGTATCATCCCTTTGTTTGGAAATCCCTGTCATAGCTTCCAGTCTCCAGGTGAACTGTGTGTTCTGGCCCTTGGGCGCGGGATTGGTTACGAGTCCTGGAACTTCATCAACTGCTTTAGCATGCATGTTAACCTTTTGTTCCTAAAGGGGTGGTGGAAACCAAACCAAACAAAATTTTAGAAGAATAGCTCTTAAGAAAAAAACCCACTATGCAACTAAGCTTTATACACATGAGTCTCCTGTCTGGCTCTGAGCACATCTGCATTTTATATGGCCTTTGACAAGTGGGTTTCCCAGCAATCCCCAGACAATAAATTGTTCTTTTTAACTTTTTGAGAGGTGAGGGTAGGAAAGGGTGACTCTCAGTCTAGTGTCTGGTTGTGGCTGAGTGGCTATATCTGTTGTTTCCTCCCTGTTTGCACAGGGAGCACTTCAGTGCAGACTTTTGGGAAGTTCTGATATTACACTGTATCTCTACTGTGCTGACAAGGTTACTTATGCAATAATATCATGCAGCTGGTACCAGTATCCAAAAGATATAAAAGCTCCCTACTGTCTTATTCTGGAGGAGGGCTGAAAGTGTGCTTTACATTGTAAACAAAAACTTCTATTGAAATTTGACTTAAAAAGATTGCCTCTTTTTCTTTTTTTTCTGTAAATTGCTAAGGTGGTATTTCATAGTTTATTTAAGCATACAACTTTGCTGGCTTAGCTATGGAGTTATGAGGAGTATTCTCAATAAAATTATTTTTGTCCAGTATTACTTGCTCTGCCAAGCACTGCTTACAGAGTGCTTTGACATCTGGAAAAATATTTACTGCATTTTCCTAGGAAGAATCGTCTTGGTAATCTTCAGGCCAGCTGTTGATACTCAGCTCACAAAGAGCTTGTTTGATTTGGGGGAGGGTGGCTCAGGAGGGAGATAAATGCTGTACACAGGGTTTGGTGTAGTTGCTGGTGTGTGATGTAGTCACCCCAAGTTTCTTTTATAGCCCCGGGGGGGGTCCAGGCGGTTGGGTGCAGGGCATGATTCATCTAATCAAATGAAAGTGCCTGTTTAGGAGGACGTGCGCTACTCCTGAGACTCTCCAGACTGGATTGTCTGGATCTCTATTTAGGGTCTGAAGCGATTAGCTTAGATGTAGGTGTGTGGTTTGTAGCAGCCTGTGGTGTGCAATTTTGAAGGGTGGGATTCAGCTGAGCTTAGTTCCCAGCATGAGGAGAGAGCCAAAGTGATGTCTGAAACAAGTATTTCATGTGACTTGGCAATGTTCTGCAGTTGCCTTGAGTCCCTCTTCGGTTTTGTAGCAGGAAAGTGCAATTTCCATTGCTTCTAGTGCTTTACTTGTCGGATGTCGGGGTTCTGTATCTAGTATTCACTTGTGCTTGCATTGATTGTAACCAGGGTGCAGCCAAAGTCCTGATTTTTCCTGTGGTGCAGCAGTTCACAGAGGCCTTTGTTCAGGCCCTGCAAATGCCTGATGGACCTACATCAGACAGCGGGTTTAAGATGGAAGTCTTAAAGGTAAGTCACTTAAGACTGATTAAATAAAGAAAGAATTGAATACCAATACACTGTGAGATGTGCTGAAAACAGAGAAAAATGAGTGCATCACCTTTCCTAGTACTGCTTGTGAAGTTTTTTGGCTCCCAGCACCATACATTGAAATAAGTTGTTCTGTCTGTACTGAAGATACCTATGATGAGATCCATAGGGATCTGTCCATAAAATGATCCATAGGGATCTACCCATAGGACAATCTGTCCTTGTCATTTGCTGATCTAAGACGTCTTGGATGCATCTTGTTTGGACTCAGTAGTTAAAATCTGTCTTTTTCTAAAGATGCTGCAAGATTCTGTTGCAATTAAGTTTTAAAAGCGTATTATGTGCAGGTGCTTTTCTAGAACTTGCCTGCTCTTTAATGCTAAATTATCTCTGCAAAAGAGAGGTGGAAAGTGTTTGTATTCTCCTGGTTTCCTGGAGAAAGAAGATTGGATTGCAGAGCTCTATGTGCATATAACTCGGTGTGTGGGGACAAGAGTGCCAATGTGGAGATCCCTTCAACAGCTGGGAAAGCGCTGGAGTTCTAGGGTGTGCTGCCTGCAACAAGGGGGAGAAAAGAAGAGCTCAAAAACATAAGTTGCAGAATCAAATCCAGATTTTCTATTTACTTGCACGTGTGCTGGGGTAAGCAAGACTTGCGTCACACTGTACAGGTTTCTGAAGATGGACGGCTGAGGCCCATTCAGCCACATTCCCTGAAGAAAACAATAAGAAAGAGTTATTGGAGACAAGCATCAAAAGTTTTTCATAATGACCAGCTTTGCGCTGGAGCCATGAAAAGAAATGCTGGGAGGATGCTATCGTATTATACAAACTAGCAACTGCTAAGTTCTGTGTCGTGGAACTTGGTTTTTTAGTCCTCTTAAAGGCAGCAGTACCCTGGTTATGGCATCCTGTCACTTCTCAGTAAGGGGTTGCAGGTATTGTACAATGGAAGCAGCCAGAGCTTATTTCTTGCTGTGCAGTACCAAATGGAAAGGAGTTTGCGGTAGGATGTTGGCAAGTTTTGTTGAGAGAGTGTCTCTTGTGGTTTTTTTTTTTTTCCTTTCCATTGGCTGTGCACTGGGATTCGTGGGACAGTAATACATAGGAACACTAACACGAAGGGGATACTCTGCAGGGTGTAATCTTGATTTGAACAGGCTGCAGCTCAAGAATGTCTGAATCTCTGATTCCAGGTACATACATTTGGATGTTTAATGAGTAGAAGTAGTTTTCAGCCTACACAGAAAGCAGCTGTAATTGATAGTTTCACTCTAACCATAGCCCGGTTCTTCTGTTCTTGTTACATTCATACATTCTGCAGCCTTTTTTGTTATTTACATAACAGTGCTTACTGGGATTGGAGCTGTTTGTACTTGTATGTCTGCACTGATATACAGCAGTAGTGTCTTGAAAGATGTGACAGGCTGGGAAAGTATTTGAAGAAATGTCATTGTGTTCTTGCTCTGTTCTTTAATTGTGCGTGGGCATCTACTTTTGGCCACTGCTGGGTAGGTGCAATACAAGAGAGGATTTTGGTCTGAATACACTATTGTATGTTGGGTGGCATTGATGGCAGCAGAAAATCAATATGGATTTAAACAGTAAATTCAGATCTTCTGCTGACAAGGGGTTTGTAGGAGGCTTTTTGTGAACAGAGAGTATTGTGGCTGTTGACTCAGGGCAATTCATGATTTTGTCACTTAGGGTTTCTAAGCTGATGATACCAATTTTCTCAGGGAAAAGAGATTCAGGGGAAAGACCCATAAATTGCCTTCCCTTCCAGAAAAGTGGATTTTATAGTCATTGTAATGCGGAAGTAAGAGACCTCAAGGGATTAGTTAAGCCAGCTCTACAGATGAGATCATTACAGGAACCCCTTGAAATGCTGATGCAATGAAGGAGGGAATCAAGACTTTTTTTTAATAGTACATTTTCAACCAGATGCAAACTCAGTCCTATCTTTTTTTCCTTAATGAAGTGCTATGCAGCAAATGACAGGAAGATTTTCTTTTTTCTTCCCTGTCTCTTGAGAGCTTTGTACTCCAAGGTTCGTGGAGTTCTCTGTGGAAATCAGAGGCAGCCCTGACCTAAAATGTCTTGCTTTCCATATAAGAACGTTATGCAGGACAGTGTCAAAAGCTTTAATGAAGAATACTGAAGTGTCTATGTCCACCTGATCTGCTGGGACAGTTATCCTGTTTAAGAAAATAAGTAGGTTGGATCACGTCATGGCGAACCACTGATTGTTAATTTGTCCCAAATCTTTCCAAGTGTAGTTACAAGTTTTGAAGCAGTTATCAACAGGAAAGTCCGTGCCTTTAACCCTTGGAGGAGATGGGAGGTTTGGCCACAACAAAAATATTTTCAACCGTGAGGACTAGAACGAAATACCAGTGTTGTAATTTATTGTTTTGTTGTTTGATAGTTTAGCATGAATTAAATTGGTATCTCTGAGGAGGAATGAGCTGCAACTAAATGATTCTTGAATCCCAATTCCAGTGTTGTTGAACATGCCACTATTGATTGTTTTGAGAGAAACAGTGATTAAACATGACAGGTAACAGAGTTAAGGCAAATTTCATAGCAAGGGAATACAAATATGGTGTACTTAGTATGCAGTAATTATATCAACAGCACCAATTAACCAACAGTCTAAAGTACCTTACAACCTTGCTGTAGTGCTGCTTCACTTATGCTTAAAATCTGTTCTTTCAACACCTGTATATTAATTATACCCTCTTTGTTCTTGGGTGGAAGACAAGGTGGTGGCCAGTGTCTTGGGGGCAGATTTCCTAAGTTCATGAGCAAAGTACATAGCCTGTACCTGCTGCACTCGTACTGAACACTTAGCTTTAGCATGCTCTCCTGCTGCTGGCTAGTGTATATTTTAAGCTTTTTATCCACAAATTTGGGGATTCCTTCTCTGTCTAAAGACACAAGTAGGAAGTGAAGCAAGAAAAGGCTTTAATACAGAGTGACTTTAAGGAGATGCTGAGCAATTAGTCAAGATGCGGTTGGATTTTTCTGGCAGAATAGCTGGAAAGGGTTCAGGAGCTGTCGTGTTGCTCCCCCAGTGGTGGTTTCGGTGTGTTTGTGCGGTGACTCAGGCTACAGGTGTGGATGCAGTCCGTTATTGTCTGGCTTGGCCATTAAACGTCCTGCTTGGGGAGTAGCTTGACTTTGCTCTGAAGAGAGATGGATAAGGATTTTCTTGGAGGATTTAGTAGCTGGTGGAGCAGTACGTGGGGGTAGGCAGAGGGAGGAGGAGGAGATTTGTGAAGCAGTTCTTTTAGCTCAAACAAGCAGTGGGAACTGGCAGAATGAGAGGCCAGGGGTTGAAATACAACATTTGACAGGAGAGTGTGCTCTTTTTTTTAATGACTTGCACTGCAGGAAAGTGGTGAACTTGCAAATGCAGCCCTCTGTTGTTAGAACTGCAGAGCTATTGAATTGAAAAACTCTCACCACTCCAGCAGTGCTTCCTGCAAGATTGTCTTGGCATATAGCTTAGAAAAACTTGCATGGGGTTCATAAGCAGTGGCATATAGAACTAGTCTCTTTAGATGCTACTGTGGCCATAGTCGGGGTGTTGAGTTTGCAGCAGTCCTGCAGACCAGGTTCAAATCCTCTGCCAGCACCTGCATAAAGTTTTTTTTTGTTTTTTAGAGGCTGGTTTTTGTCAACAGGTCTTTTCTTTAACGCTGCTGTCGCTTCCCAGACTAATTCTCAAACTTACGCATCTGGATTATCTCTGGCTGTCCAGTCTTGACAGACACAGTCTTTATATAATATAATAAGTTCTGTATCTTACCACCAAATTATTGCATTGTCTTCATTTCCAGAGTTGTACATCTCATGTTATCCCTTTGCTTCCCTGCAAAAGAGCAAATATGAAGAGGGGCCTGTTTGTCAGAGTTCATGCAATTGAGGGGACTGCCTGGTCAGGAGTGAGAGAAGATGACCTTGGTGGCAGGAAGACATTGGATTATCTCAATTGTTAATGAAACAGCAGCCTGTGATTTGAGTGTTTGTTGATGGTTTTCCCCAGTTTTGCTTCTGATTGATATTCTTTTTTTGTTCCAGGCTGTGACAGCACTTGTGAAAAACTATCCGAAGCACATGGTTTCGTCAATGCAGCAGATCCTGCCCATTGTCTGGAATACCCTTACAGAAAGTGCCGCCTTATATCCTTTGTAGTGAATGGTTTTAACTAGAATAGAACAAGACAAACCCTGTCTCATACACAATAACGACCTGAATGCAGCTGAAGAGCATGGTACATGGTGTAGTCCGCTGTGACAGGCAGAATATAGGCATCTATGGTGTAGATGTACCGAATATTTCTGTTACATCAGTAGGCTCCATTAAGTTTCTTTTAACTTAAAAGTTGTATATGATGAATGATGAGAGTGCCTGTGTTAGACTGGCTGTAGAATTGCGGCCGATCTCTGCATTGTTTCTGGTACTCTTCGGTGAAAATTGTCTTCTTAAAAAGATGTCTATTCACAATGTAAGGACTTCACGTAAAGGAGAATCTACAATGTCCCTTGCCACAGCAGTACTAATGGCTGGTTACACTTGCTGCTGAAGTTGATTTGCCTTTTGAATTTTGTAACAGTCATTACTTCACTGCACAATTGGCCATGTTAGAGGTGCTCTGTTGATAGTTTTTCCAGTACTTGCAAACTGACAAGTCAGATTTTTCCATATCGTTAATCCAGAAGTTGCTTTTTTAACCTTTTATAACGAGACAGTAATTGTAGAATACTGAGCCTTCTTGTAGCTTTTTGTGAATTTTTGGTATAAACACCAGAATTGGACACTGTGTTGTGATAATAATGTAAGGGTTGACGGAGCTTTTCCTCTGTAATTTAATAAGAATGTCTGTTCTCCTAGAGATCATAGATCTAGACCTTTTTATGTCAAAGCTGCCTGCATAGTCTTGCGTTTCAGAATCCTGTTGCGTGTTGGGTGATAGGCTCTTGTAGAGTGAAAATGGGCAGGGAGACCATAAAAGTAGCCTTAGTTCTGGAGCAAGTAGAGGCTGTCTAGTTTCAAGGTCAGCTGTTTTCTTTGGGGGGGGCTTGTTGTTGTTCTTTTAGACACCTGTAAAAATACAAGGAGCTGTTTGTTAAATTTTTGATGGTGTATTTCTCCCTCAGCTGTCCCAACTCCCACTGCAGTCCTGCTGGCAGCTGAGATGACAAAATAGTTTTTTGTTTGCAAAAGGGGAGAGTCTTGTCCTTCCTTCCCTTGTGTTTGCTCTGGCATTTGTTGGACCTTCAATTCGCCATCCCCAAAGAAACCTCCTTCCTCTCCGCCCCCAGGTTAGTTTTCGGCCACTTCCCAGAGTTGGAGGCTCATGGAGAGGCCTGACGAGGAGCAGAGCCAACATAAGGTAGCACATGGGATCATGGGGTGGCTCCTCACCCTTTGGCAGCAGTGAAGTGTTGAATTGGCTCATCCCCTGGAAAGAGTTGAGTCTGAGTGGTTCCGTTCTTGCAGAGTTTTAACATAAATGAAGTTTTGGGTTACCTTGGAGGATTTGGTTTAAGTGTATCAAATGATCTAAAGGATGTGGAAGTGGTCTGCAGGAGTGGTCTTTGAAGTTGGGCAATGCACAAAGCCAGGAGCTCCTGGGGCTTGTCGTCTCTCTGCAACACAGGACTGTGCGTAAAGTCAAAGATTTTTTTTAAGAAAGTAAACTTCCCTAGTTATCAGGAATTTTAAGATAGGAACAGATTAATTCCTGAATAGACGCAGTTCTTTAGAAACACGCATATTTACTTAACTCCATCCACTTATGTGAGAACAGAAGTAAATTACACAGAAGAGGTAGAGGACCCTGTGGATTCTGATGGTAAGAATTTGTTAAACTGCACTTTTGCCTTCCCTTTTGAAGACGAATGGACTTGCCTAATATTATTGTTGTCAAAACAGTGACTGAAACACTGTAGGATATTGTGCATAAAGGTACATTTATGGTGTTAGAACAGTGTCCATCATTTATTTGCAAGTTCATGTGATTGTGATCAATGAAGCTGCGTAATTTAAGGAGTAAGTTCTGCAACAATTTTGAGGTAAACGTAATGGGACAAAAGAAAACCAAATGGGTTTTAGGTTGAGCTTGATCACTTTTAAAGAGGGGTGTGCAGTGAGGTGGGAAGAGAGCAGAATATGATGAGGTCAGACGTCCTCCTGGGGCTGCTGCTGCCCTTGCTAGTCCAGAAGTAAGAATAAACATTATCTCGTCAGACAAGCTAACCGTTCGTAATTATATTTGACACCCATGTATACCTTTCTGTATGTTAGCATATTCAGTTGTGGTTTTTGTTTTCAACTTCTGCCTTTCTGTATGTTGGCATATTCAGTCATGTTCTTATTTTTTCCACTTACTTCTTTGTTCAGGTGAAGTATTGGGCTTTGAAAATCTAGTGTTCAGCATATTTGAATTTGTTCATGCCTTGTTGGAAAACAACAAATTTAAGAGCACAGTGAAGAAGGCTTTGCCAGAGCTGATCTATTACATCCTCCTTTATATGCAGATCACAGAGGAGCAGGTGAGTGTGTTTGTCTTGTGTAGGAAGCAACTGAGATGAGAGATTTAAAACAGCTAATGTCCTAGGAAGAGTTTCAGTGCATGGAAGCTGCTGTAATCTAGTAGGCTGTTCTGTCACTTTCCTGTGCCAGGAGTTAGGGCAGTAGCATCCAAATGTTCCCAAATGGTGTAACATGAATCAAATCACAGAATGGTTTGGGTTGGAATGGACCTTCAAAGATCATCTAGTCCAACCCCCTTGCCACGGGCAGGGGCATCTTTCACTAGATCAGGTTGCTCAAAGCCTCATCCAACCTGACCTTGAACACTTTAAATGATGGGGCATCCACAACTTCTCTGGGAAACTTATTCCAGTGACTCAGCGTGCTCATAGTAAAGAATTTATTCCATATATCTAATCTAAATCTACCCTCTTTCAGTTTAAAACTGTTGCCCCTTGTCCTGTCACGACAGGCCCTGGTAAAAAGTTGTCATCTTTCTTATAAGCCCCCTTTATATATTGAAAGGCAGCAATAAGGTCTCCCTCAAGCCTTCTCCTCTCCAGGCTGAACAACCCCAAGTGTCTCAAGCTTTCTTTCTTCATTCCTTCATGATGTGTTATGCTGTAAAATGAGGATTATCATGCTGAAAGGGATAGCCAGGTTTCTGTGATAGTGTGATAGTGAAAAAATTGTGCTAGTGGTGTGAAATAATTTGTACTGGAATTCTACATGGCTCCTGGCCTCCCAAGCCTGACAGCCATTGTCTTTTTGTTTAGGTAGGCATGCATAAAAACAGGCACTCTGTTAAAGATTCATCTGCTTCTCCCATTCCTCATCTATAAATAAACTGTGTAACATTGATTCCAGGTCAGTCATTAGTTCTGTCAAATTCTGATCTCAAATGAGGAGCAGAAGAGCAAGATTAGCTCAGAACAGAGAGGGTGTGTCCAATAGAATATAGGGTTTCTCCAGTAGAACATAAGAAAAATCAGTTGAAGACTATAACTTCTTATGGCAGAGAAAAATTCTGAAAGTAGTTTTGCAAAACGGAGATTACTGGGAACAGAAAAGCTCCCTTTTACCCTTGGTGTTCTGAATTAGTCATCCACCCTATCCTTTTTGTTTTCTTTTGTTTCAGATAAAAGTTTGGACCGCAAATCCACAACAATTTGTGGAGGATGAAGATGATGATACTTTTTCCTATACAGTGAGGATTGCTGCACAGGATCTGTTGCTGGTATGAAATGTGTTCCACATTTAGATGCAACCAAAATAATAATAACAAATAATAAACCTAGCTTCATGAAGGCCGTTTGGAGAAAAGGCCAACTTTTAAAAGTCTACACAAATAAGTGTTATCGTTTCCTTCTGTGCAGGCTGTGGCTGCTGATTTCCAGAATGAGAGTGCAACTGCTTTGGCTGCAGCAGCTACAAGACATTTACAAGAAGCTGAGCAGGCTAAAAACAATGGTGCTGAGCACTGGTAAGGAGATGGGGCAGCAGGGAACAACACTGATATGAATGGCAAGCTCTTTTGCAGCATGGGGTGCAGCTCAATTTAATCACATTTTTTTTGTGACACTGCTACTGGTGGACAAGGATGAAATTTGAGAACTCTGATTAGAAGAAGGAAAAGGAAGTACAGCAGTTGTTAAGCCAGATGACGAACTCTTCATGTGGAATACTTTCAGCAATTCCTAGGACAAGCTAGTTGTCCCCAGGCTTCCTCCAGACCCTGACAATTCCTTAAAATGTATAATTGGAAACTATAATTAGTTATATGCAACCTGAAGAAAAATTGGCAATAGTTTCACTTTCTGTTCAGTTAATTAAGCCCAAAATTTCAGGCATATCTTCTTTTACTTGATGTAAAGAAGAGATATAGGTGCTGTATGCAGATGTGTGTGTTCAATTTTAGAACTTCAAAGTTGCAATTTTTAATGTTAATTGGGGATAGGAGGAGAAAGCTCAACTGCAAGAGTACCTGGTTGCTGTTCCATAACTATTCTCTCTTGGTTTTACAGTGCATTAGTTCAGTGTTTGTGTTTATTTTGAGTATTAGTGTCAGAGTAGCCACTCAGTATAGTGAGCAGCAACTGAATGTCAGAGAAATCGGACATTGAGTCCCTGTCTGCCTTAATTGTGATAAGTTTTAAAGCAAGTTATTTGCTTCACAACTAAAACCAAGGAGAAGTGGTATTTGCCCATAACCCTATTTCATCATAATGAACAAAACGTAATGCAAAATTAGACATTTTTAAACCTTTAAAGTGCTGGGTATCTCAGTGCTTCTGCACATAGAATAATTAAGTCAGGCACAGCTGGAGATGTAAGCCTTCATAGAAAAGTCTGATTTCTTTTTTTATTATGGGAACAAAATTGGTACAAGAAGTAACAATTACTCAACCGGTATTTTAGAAAGTGACTGAGAATGCTGCCTATCCTGGGTGAGTTTCCAAGCCCCCAGCTTGCTGAGTTTTGCAAATGTTCATTTCTTTCAGGGCCTTTTTAAATTCTCTGCTTTGGGATCAAGAAAACAGTTGTGGTAGCTTAGACTGAAAAATTTTTATGGTTTCCACTTCAGAATTTTTATTTATTTATTTATTGAGGCAATGTTGGGGGGAAAACCTAAAGGCATCTGAATTCTTTTGCAGGTGGAAAATACATGAAGCTTGTATGCTGGCCCTGGGCTCTGTGAAGTCTATTATTACAGACAGTGTGAAGAATGGTAGAATACATTTTGATATGCATGGCTTCCTGACAAATGTTGTTCTTGCAGACCTCAACCTTTCAGGTATATTGGCCCTTGCCATTACTCAGAGTAAATGCTGAGTGCCAGACCTTGGACATCTCTTACAAACAAAAGTGTCTGGTGAATCAGGTTGCTGTACGCGTGTAGTGTTGTGAAATGCAGTTGTGCATGTTGTACAGGTGAAAGGGCATAAATCTTATCTTGTGAGTTCACACATGCTACCAGGTCTAGTATAAGTCATTTACATGTAGGACACTATGCCTTTGGTTGCAACTCACTGTTGTCTGGATGCTTGAGCCTGTAGGGCTTGGAGATGGAATGGTGACTGCTTGGGGAACTTGGTGGAAAATAGTGGTTCTGTTGTCTTGTACCAGTTTCTGGGAAAGATACCAGCAGTGTTTAACAGGCTTCGGAATTCCTGCAGAAACATACCATCCCATTTTCTTTACGCTGGGGCTGACCCTAGTCGTAGCACATGAATTCAAATAGTATTCCTAGCTGAGTGTGATCCTATTATTGGGATCTCTGTAGGCTTCTGCTTTCTATGTTATCTTGCATCAGTGTGCAAGAAAGTCAAAGGAGTTGTTGAAAGTCAGACCTCAAGAATCCTTGCAAATAATTAAAATTTGAGAAGTTTAAGCCGATATGAGCATTATTGGTGAGTCCAATTAAGTTGTGTCAGTGCAGAAAAACAAATTGCTGGATGCTTTCATCAAAGAAATATTTGTTTAGCCTATTACAAAGAAGGTTTTTTATTTTTTTGAGTTAATTTGGAATGAAGAAATAGTGTGCAAAGTGGATAGTGTGCAATGCATGTAAAAAACAACCTCAGCTATTTACATATATTTACACACATTTGCATATGTGGTATTGGGTTGTAAATGAGCTAGTGTGCTCTAGAAGGAGCTCCTGGATTCAGTATATAGATAGTTCTCAGAGGATGTCCATTTAATGCTCAGTAGTGGTAATAAGACAAAGAAACCTTGCTTTTTATAATACTTGCTTAGAAAACAAAGCTTTGCTCTTGCTATATATCTTGCATGGAGTTTTTTATGTCCTCGTCTTAAAATTAATACTTGCAGGAGTATAAATAATGGCACTAAAGATGCTGAGAAATAGAGAGCATCATCTGTTTGAGGATAGCCTAAATAGATAAGGATACTTTTAGTCTGAAAAGGCAGAAGGGTTAAGTGTGATAGATACCTCATACTTTGATAAGTGTAAACAGGTGAGTAGATAATGAGTATTTGCTGTTTCGCTGGTGCTGTTGAACATCATGTTCTGTAATTACAAGGTGATGGCTGGAAACTAGAAAAGTAATCTGTAAAAGATCCCTGTATACATGCTCTGTTTCTCTAATTCTTTCCCCTAAGTTTCTGCTATTTGCTGCTCTTGGGGACAGAATATTGAGCTAGATGACCGGGAATTACTGAAAAAGCCTTGATTCTCTTCCTTTACGTTTGTTCTGATGATCACTAAAGCATGTATTGCTGTATTGATGAACAAATTCGATTGTAACTAATTGAGGGAAGAAGTTGTTTTTTAAACAAATTTGAAATTATTTTTTGAAATAACTAAGAAAATAAACTGGATTCTACCCATGAAGAAAAATTCTTTGTGTGCCTGCACACTGGTCTTCTGTGTCATATCTTACCATTTTCCTGCTAGGATGACAAAATTTTGGATAATGGATGGAAGCAGCTGTAATTTTAAACTCATAAAACTTACTCTCAAACCACTGGGTTTTTTTGTTTTGTTTCAGTGTCTCCTTTTCTCCTGGGTCGTGCTCTTTGGGCTGCCAGCCGTTTTACAGTGGCTATGTCTCCAGAACTAATCCAGCAGTTCCTGCAAGCTACTGTCAGTGGCCTACATGAAACCCAGCCTCCTTCTGTCCGAATCTCTGCAGTCAGAGCTATCTGGGGGTAAGTAAACCCTAAGATATTCCAAAGCTCCAGGGATAGGTGGTATAAATTACAATTATAAAACTGGTATGTTAAAATATTGATAATATTTTTGTATACACTGTGGAAGTATTTGCTTTGAATGAAATAGCATTAGCTAGAAGAAATAGAATAATTAGAAATATTCTAATAAATAAATAGAAAAAATAAATAGAATTAATAGAATAAAAAGTGTAAGCAGGCAGGTTCAAAATAGAATAACTCTAATGAGGAATATGAAATTGAGATTCAAGGTTGGCTACAATAAAATGTTATAATGGATACAGTCCCAAAGAGAAGCAGAACTAGATAGCGATGGAAAGCATAAAAATGAAACCGAGATTATTCCTGTTCAGTCATGAAGGTGGCTGAATGACATAATACGGGCTTGTGGAGCAAGTCACAGTAAGAAGTGTTGGGGGGGGGGAGGGCGGCGGGTGTTGTCATCCTGTTTTTGTAAATAAGTTGCAAGAAGAAAAAGGGAAGATCTGCTGTATTGATTCTAATGTGAAAATTGAACATTAGTTTAAAAACAAACACACACAAAAAAACCACAAAAGAACTACTCTTCCCCACCCCCCCAAAAACACCTTGTCTTCTATTTGCATTGAAATGATAATGAATAAAGGCAGAGACTTCATAGTTATTCCTAGTTATTAGGAATTAGTTATTCCTGAAATAGAATTAGAATCCTTAGAATTAGAATTAGAATCCTTAGTTATTAGGATTCTTACCCTTAGTTATTAGGGTAAGGTATTAACTAAGGTATTACCCTTAGTTATTCTTACCCTTAGTTATTAGGATTCTATTAGGAATTAGAATCCTTAGTTATTCCTGAAATTGTTTTTTTCTTCCATAGCTCACTTGTAGAACACTGTGATTAAAGACGTTGTAAGCAGTGAGTCTCACTCAGACACTTTTTTTCCTCAAGGTTTATTTTCTCCATCAGTGGGCAGTTCTTAAGAGAGAATTGTTACTAAGAGGCAGTGGAAGCTTTTAACATCACTTGGCTCAACTCTGCTTCTGTGAACCATGGAATGAGGAGGAAAGATAGCTGAGCTGTTGAGAGATCAAGGAATAGTAGACTGATGGGGAAAAGTCCTAGAGGAGTGAACTTAAGGCAAAAGAATGAGTGGAGTGAAATAACCTCTTATCTATCATCTAGTGTTAAATGTATAAATCACTTTAATATATCCAATATGTATTTTTTATCACAAATTTCTTGTCTAGCTACTGCGACCAGCTGAAGATCTCTGAGAGCACCCATGTGTTGCAGCCTTTCCTTCCTAGCATTCTTGATGGACTGATCCACTTGGCAACTCAGTTCAGTTCAGAGGTCCTAAACCTTGTGATGGAGACGCTGTGCATCGTCTGTACGGTAGATCCAGCATTTACAGCAAGTGTGGAGAACAAAATCTGCCCCTTCACGATTGCAATATTTCTGAAGTACAGTAATGGTATGCATTCAATTTATATTCTCAAAGTACAGTTGTTTTTGCTACTGAATCCTGGTGCTAAAAACTTAATAAATGATAATTGAATGAGCATTGATTCATTGAACGGTAAAGCTAGAAGGGAAACTTGCTGCTTTGCCTATTCGAAATAGTGGTAGCAAAAATTGAGATGTGTTTGTTAGTATGTTTTAGTAAATGGTGCTTTCTCTCTCCAGATCCAGTTGTTGCTTCTCTTGCCCAAGATATCTTTAAGGAGCTAGCTCAGATAGAAGCCTGCCAGGGTCCAATGCAGATGAGGCTAATACCAACTCTTGTCAGCATCATGCAGGCCCCTGCTGACAAGATCCCAGCAGGGCTTTGTGCAGTAAGTGCTACAGTGGTACATGGTCTTGGCTGGAGATGATTCCCTGTTCTTTAACATATAGGATGGCTGGTCTGCAAAGAGTAGAAAGGTTGCTTTTAAACTGCTTTGGAACAATGACTTTGATCATTGGTAGAGGTTTCTTTGTGGAGAGAAGGCAAACTGCAGGTGGGGGAAGACGCTTCCAACAGTTAACTTTAAACTGCTCCTCTGGCCATCTTCCAGTCTCTGCAGCGTATCCCTAGTCACTTTGCTTTGACATAGCCATCTTTCACCAATAACAGTCTCCTCTTTGTGGTGGAGTGTTCTCCAGCAGGGTGCACGACTATTCCTTGCACTTTTTTTCTAAGGCTTTTTCTGATTTGTATGTCACATATGTATTAATTGCTGGAGATAAATTATACAGGTTTGTCCTTCCTATAAAAAGTCAGCTTATAAAAGATTAAGCATTGACTATGTAGAATGATTGTATGGAATTAAACCCATAAACATCTTTATCAATATGCTTATAATCTGCCTATTGATTGGTATGACTGTAACAATCACTCATGGGTAATTAAAATAAATTTAAATCAATATAAACAACATGGAACAAGTCAGCTAGAACGGTTCTCTGGCTGTACTGAGTAGCATGCATTAGGGTACCGTGAAACTGTTTGCCGTATTTAAGTGGTTACGCTGCTTTTAATGTTTGAACTGCTTTGGGAACTTTTACAGCGCATGCCATGTGTCCATGTCAAATACAGTGATGCTGTGGGTGCATGACTCCAAGGTCCTTTGATTTTAAAAATATTCTAGACTGTGATCGCAGTACTGCCTCACATCCCTCCAGTTTACACCTTTTGATGCTTGCACCAGCGGTGGGTAATTCTGACTTAGCGTACTATGGCTGCTGCTGTAACAGTGCTTTTGTTTGTGTTTTCCTTTCAGACTTCTATCGATATATTGACCACAGTTGTGAGGAATACAAAACCTCCTCTGTCCCAGCTCCTGATCTGTCAAGCATTCCCTGCAGTGGCTCAGTGCAGCTTGAACACAGATGACAATGCTACTATGCAGGTAACACTGTGGGGAGTGGTAAGGACTGCAGGGCTATGCGAGTCCAAGAGAGGTGACCACGTAAGACAGGTCGCATAGCCTTTAAGGGAGCCCAGCCTTTGCTTGTCAGTAGCTATATCGGCAGCTCCTTGGGAGTCTCTGCCACCTCCAGTTTGTCATGAAAGTACTGCTGTTCAAGGGCCTGCAATGACTTTTACTGTTCATTCCTTAATTTGGAGGACTGGAGTGAGTAAAGCAGCAGCCTTGATCTTTTTTTCTGTTTTAGGGCTCTGGAGTACATTTAAAAAAAAACAAAACCAAAAACCAACAAACCCAAAAACCCACCAAAACCCAAATGAAAAAAAAACCAAAACCTTATTGCTTTCCGTCCCCCGTAATAACTTTCATCACACCTAGGAATGGCAGAGGCCGTCTTCAGGAACATGCTCAGGCATAGGGAAGCAAAAGACCTCCTGCGTAGAAGACCCTCTAGGCCTCCTCCTTCTCGCCGTTTTCTCCTGTACTCATTTAGGTGGGAAGGGGAAGGCATACTGCTTTTTGACTGAGCCAGATATGGCGTGGAGGGAGAGCAAGGATTCATCTCAAACAGCAGTAGTGCCTGAGCTGTGCTTGTTGGCAGGCTCTGCTATTACCTGATGATGTCTTTAGAGCAAGAAAGAAAAAGCTTCAGAGGCTAAAAGTGCAGGGTGCCTTTTCATTCCAGCTACTAGCTGGCATATAAATAGTAAAGCTGGTTTCATTCCTTATGTAAGGAGTTTTATAGTGCCAGCTGCCCTTTGCCATGTGAATACAGACCATAGAAATGGCTTTCCCTAAACAACATACTGGTAAGAATAGAATCATGGAATCATAGAATCATTTAGGTTGGAAAAGACCTTTAACATTATCAAGTCCCACCGTTAACCCGTCACTGCCAAGTCCACCACTAAACCAGGTCCCTAAGCACCACATCTACACGTCTTTTAAATACCTCCAGGGATGGTGACTCAACCACTTCCCCAGGCAGCCTGTTCCAATGCTTGACAACCCTTTCAGTGAAGAAATTGTTCCTAATATCCAGTCTAAACCTCCCCTGGTGCAGCTTCAGGCCGTTTCCTCTTGTCCTATCACTTGTTACTTGGGAGAAGAGACCGACACGCACCTCACTACAACCTCCTTTTGGGTAGCTGTAGAGAGCAATAAGGTCTCCCCTCAGCCTCCTTTTCTCCAGGCTGAACAACCCCAGTTCCCTCAGCCGCTCCTCATCAGCCTTGTGCTCCAGACCCTTCCCCAGCTTCGTTGCCCTTCTTTGGACACACTCCAGCCCCTCAATGTCTTTCTTGTACTGAGGGGCCCAAAATTGAACACAGTATTGGAGACCAGCAAGAAGAGCTTGGAGACCAGCATGCTGGTTGCTCTGCTGGATCTTTGTTTTAAGAAGAATTCAAAAAGACTGCAGTTTGGCTGCTGGGTTATGTTTTGTTCATGCTACACTTTGCTGTCTTCATCTCTCACTTGTTAGAATCTCTTGGAATTTCTCTTGAGTAACAAGACTGGCATAATAATGCAGCTACTTCAGGTTGTCTTTGTATTTACTAGATGATCTTCTTGAGAGCTGCCTGGGCAGTGAAGAGTTTTGTACTTGATAATGAACTGAAGTCCATAGAAATTATTTTTAAATTTAGGCACTCATTTTACTGCACATTAGAGAGCTTGGATCTTTTACAGATTCCACCAGTTTGCCCATTGTTTTTGTCTTGGTTAAGGGTCTTTTTGGGGTGATGAAAGGAGATGTCTTCCCACGCCTCCCCGCTCCCTTGCCTAGAAAGGGAAATTCTAACATGATTATTTTCTTGTTTAGAACGGTGGCGAGTGTCTGCGTGCATACGTCTCGGTGGCGCTGGAGCAAATTGCACAATGGCATGATGAACAAGGCCACAATGGACTGTGGTATGTGATGCAGGTGGTCAGCCAGCTTCTAGATCCAAGGACCTCAGAATTCACTGCTGCCTTTGTGGGCAGGCTGGTCTCCACTTTAATTTCGAAAGCAGGAAGTGAGCTGGGAGAGAATCTGGACCAGATCCTGAGAGCTATCCTCAGCAAAATGCAACAAGCGGAGACACTCAGTGTAATGCAGGTGAGCAGGCTGGGAACCCAGGAGAATAAGTAGAAGTGTCAGGAAAAGAAATTGTCTTTTTTTTTTTTTAATTGTGTGCCTGATTATTTATGGCTACTACAGTTGGAGGTTCTACATATCTTCTTGAAGTAGTCAGGAAAATGCCTGCTCTGCTTATACAGAGTTGTCTGGATTACAGGGTAAGCCAGGTTCTTGCGGGTAAGCTTCAATGCACCTTAAATAGTCCCCCATGACCTTGGCTTGCAAGCAGTGAACCTTTAGAGGGGACAAGAGTTGCCCAAGTTGCCATGTTGTGGCAAAAGCAGCACATGTTTTCGAGTGCATGTATTAAAAGGATAAATGCCTGGGAGTTGAGACAAGGTGAACTTACGGTGGACGGGAGGTGTAGTTGGCCTGCATCAGATGAGAGGCCAGACAAGAGCATCACCATCTCTTCTAGCCTTGACCTATTTCTAGTGGCACACTTTTATGGAATGATTTTATCCCAGTGGTCTTCATTCTCTCTGCTATCTTTCTTGTCTGTGCCCTTAATGTAAAACATCTAGTGATGGCTGCCCTGGTTCCTCAGCAGCAGCTGGGGGAAGGCGTTTTGCTGGCACTGTTGAGGAGTTCTGCCTTCTGGCAAGATCCCACCTTTGCCCTTGCTGTGGGACTTGGCTGAGGCTCACTCTGCTCTAACCCTTTTATCTTGTGTATTTCTCTGATTTTTGTATGTGCATTTTTCAAGCCAGCACATGGTGAATCAAGAAGGCCATTCAGATGTCAGCACAGATTTCATCTTAAAGCCTTGATTTGGTTTTTTTTTGTTTTTTTTTGTTTCCCCTTGGAAACACTCTTGATTCTTAACTGTTCAGAATGGCTCTCACTTTGCTTGGTATTGGTTTTAAAAGATTTGGAAGCTTAAATCTGAAGCAGTCACATAAAGCCCCTGTAGCCAGGGGAAGAGAAACGAGCCTTTCACAATGCTGAATCTTTTCCCTGTGTTAGCCTGAAAGATGGACCTCTGGAGGTGGGCATCTTTTCCCCGAGGAAGCCTACAGGGATGCCCTCAGGCTTGGAGACTGACATTTAGTCGTACGCAGCATATGAATTCTACTCCTGGTCTTTAAGATTCAGACTGTAAAACTGCATCTTGTAAAAAAAAAAAAAACAACCAAAACAACAAACCTTTCTAAAACTTGCAGTTCTTTCCCTAAAACTTGTGTTCAAAGTGCACTCAGAATTGGAAGAGTGCTGCTGAATTATGATGTGATGATGTGGGAGAAGGGTGGTCCTGTGGTGGAGGTGATGATGGGAAATCCCTGGGGTGAAAGGGGAAGAGAATATGGGTTCTGGCTCTGGACCAATAACTTCTGTTCCTTAGCTTGATAATGAGACACGTTTCTGCTAGATATGTGTGGATTTAGAGCTCTGTGTATAGAACCATGTGTACAGCCTCTGGTCCGTTGAGCAAATTAGGGCAGTTGCGGTGTCTGAGTGTTGCATATGATATTTTTGCTAGTTAAAAGTCAACTGCAACCTCTGATATTTTTTAAATAGCTTTTTAATCTTTGCTTTAGGAAGGTTTGTTAGTTAGGGGCATGGGTGTGAGTAAACTTACTCCTGCTGTGTTTTTTGGTGGGGGATAAATACTGCTGTTGACTGTAGTAGTTTATTGCCTGCTTTTGTAGCACAGAGTGTCTTGCAGAGGGTTATACTTCCTCTTCTTCTTGGGGTTGGTAAGCATAGTCTCTGCTCTTGCAGAGAACTCAGTTACTTGAATATTTGATAAAACATTTTCAGCTATTAAATTATGTACAGCTAATGTTTCCTTTCTCCTCCTGTAGTCCTTGATTATGGTGTTTGCTCACTTGGTTCACTCACAACTGGAACCACTCCTAGAGTTCCTGTGTAGTCTCCCCGGACCAACTGGCAAGCCTGCCTTGGAGTTTGTAATGGCTGAATGGATGAGCCGGCAGCACTTGTTCTATGGGCAATACGAAGGCAAAGTCAGGTAGGATGTTTTCATAAGCAGGATCCATGCGTTAATGTTAGCTGACTGATCATCCCATTGCAATTAAATGCACTGGGTGTGAGGGGAAGGGGAGCTGGTTCAGACTTGCATTAGTGTGTGCCAGTGTTGGACAGAATTCATTTTTTCCTGCACTGTCAGTTTGGCTCAGGAGAGTCGTGGTAATTGGAGCAATCTCTGATCTTCCTCTAAGTGCTCCTCTTGCTGCCTGGTATTTCTGTGCTGGAACAGGGTGACCCAAGGGGGAAGGGGGTGTTTCTTGCAAACACAGGAGTGCTTTTGAGATTGAACTTCTGTGCCTGGGATGAGAATAGCCTCCAGGCATGAAATTGCCTTTATAGACTACTGTAGAGTTTCAGGGCATTGTAGAGGGTTTCCTAAGAGAATCTGGTGATTTCTTGTTGATTTAATGATCTCTTAAAAGTCAATAAAGAAATCAACTGAAACAGTTTTCTCTCCCTTTTGCTGTAGGAGCACATCTGTGTTCTGGTGGAGGAGTACTATATTCCAAAGCATGAAATATTCTGTATTAATTTAAATTTTGCCGCAGCTGCTGTCTTTGATTTTTCTGGAAATGTGAAGCCTAACAGACCACTCTTAGGGGTCTCACCAGCTGTTAACTCACTTCTTAGTATGTGTTGGTGTGTTATTGTTATAAGGCAGTCAATAGCCTATGAAATGAATAATAAGAAAAAGCGTGTTTAAAATGGACGTTTGTGAATGATCATGCAGAACAAGAGGCAGTCTGATTTGGGGATCTGGTGCTGTTTTCAGTCACACTTGGTCTGTTTCATCCCTAAGAGCAGTGGTTTGTCCCCATTTTGACAGAGCAGGGTTGTCTGCAGGATCCTCTGAGACTGCTTATGACCGCAGGGAAAAGCCAAGGCTGATGCTGACAGGGAGAACAAGATTAAACTTTGTTGTTCAGTGCTGTCTCTGAATTGTCCAAGATTAGAGCTGTTTGTGTGCAGATGGCTTGGCAGGGCTCCACACTGTATTAAACGCTTTGATTTGGGTTATTTATGGTGATGCTTATCGTGCATTAGAAAATGCTAGGTGTTTTCTGTGTACTGAGGAAAAGCAATGCCTGCTCAGAAGACCCTCTTGTTTAGAGTTAGTAAAAGGAACATGAAGATAGCTGACACCTTCTGTGTGCATCAGTCCCTGTCCCTGTGAGTGGCAGGTTGAAGAAGTGGCTATTTGCTCTTGACTTGCATGATGAAAGGATGGGAAAACTTTGGGCAACTCAGGGGTGGCATGCAAGATCTGCGTCCAAACTAGCAGTATGGGAACTCAGAGCCATAGTGTGGGAGAGAAGGAGGGTGTGAAGTGAAAGCACGAAAAGAGCGAGTTCCACAGAGCTCTGAAACTTCAGTTTGAGACTTGTGGAGCCAGGAGAGAGGTTTAAGAGTGCCAAGCGTAAATTGGTGGCCTTAACCAGTAGTCAAAGTCATCCTCAGTATGGCTTGAAAACAGCCTGGAACTGGAGAATGCTTGAAAGTGTGGTGTACAAATCTGAGCAGCAGAGATGGAAAGTACACATGAAGATATCGAGGGAGCAGGCTAGAAGGTCTGAGTGTAGCTGAGCTGTGAAGGACCAGAAGTGAAAAAGAGCTTTGAGACTGGAGAAAAGTAGAAGAGATGTTCACAGCTGCAGACCAACCAAATTACTACTTTCTTGCCACTGCTTTCCTCTTAATTCCCATCTTCATCTGCACGTGATGCTTCAGGAGTGTGTTTAACCTCATGGCCCTTCTGAACTGGAAAAACCGTTAATGTATGTATGCACTGTTTGGTAGTGTTTAATCCAAAGCTTTGTCAGTTTTTGACTTGCTGTGCAGGTGAGGAGATGAGTCCAGTTTTGGATGCTGACATAAAGCAGGCGAAATAGGAAAATTCTGTAATGCTTGTTCTTGGCAAAAGTGTAGAAAAAAGGGCATCTGAATGTCTGCTCTGGAGATGTGTTCCCTATTAACAGTCACTGTGAAAGCCAGGCAGTTTAGAGACAATCTCATCTGTAATTTTCCTATTCCCTGCTTCCCAGCTCTGTAGCATTGTGTAAACTCCTTCAGTATGGCATCAACACAGATGACAAGCGACTTCAGGACATTAGGGTAAAGGGAGAAGAAATATTTAATATGGATGAGGGAATACGGACACGATCAAAGTCAGCCAAAAGTAAGTAATAATTTTGCTGTTTTTAACAGGGGTTTTTTTTTCCTGTTAGTAGATGCTATGAAAGGCTGTAAAATAGATCTTGCAGATCACACAAAGCTGTGGGAGATATTTCCTACAGAAGGTGCGCATTGTTTTTTAGAGCTAATCCATACATCATGTACTTAACATATCCATTATTTGCTTTAATTCTGCCAAAGTCTGATCTGGAAGACTCCAGATAAGACTGATTTAATATAAGTGGATGAGGTGATTATGGGATAGAGAGTTATTCATTGCTATTTTGCGTCATCCTGTTCCATCTAATGAGATAGAATTGATAATTTCATGATGCCTAGTAGCTTCTCTGAGAGGAAAGTGTTTAGTGAATGCAGAGATTTTTTTAAAAAAAAAAGGTATTTTTTTCGATGAGACACTTTCACAAATACCAGCAATGATTTCAACAAGTTAGAGATCACTTTTAAGGAAAGCTTGGCTGGTCTCCTGCATAAGACTTGTCTTATTTTTAATTGGTTGAACCCCAAGTCCTTGATTGGAGATTACTGTATAGAGATTCACATATTAAATCGGAGAGGGCACTCGGCAGGTTTTTTTCTGGGGACGGACCCCTAGAGGGGAAGACACTGGGGAGCTGCTATCTTCAGCAGTCAGTCAAAACCTTGGTTCTGAAACTTGCTGTGCTAGAGCTTGTGCACAAATAGTTGCGGTATAGGACGTAAGGGCTGTACTGATCCAAACCAGAGGCCCATCGAGGCAGTTGGTGTTCCTCAAGCCTTCAGCTGTCATAGGCTCGGGGGATTTGGGGTGATGCAGTAAGACTTATTAAAGGAAATAAATAGGGGAAAGCACTAGGAGTATAAGAGGTAAGTAGTGGTCACAAAACACCTGCTACCTTATTATTCTTTACTTTAAAACCCCCACCAAACAGCACAAACCAAACTCAGATGTTGTCTAGTCAGATAGAAGAACAGTAATTGCTAGCATTTGAGCACCTAAAGAGTTAAAACTAGTGCTTCCAGTTTCTTCGTTTGATAGGATCTTTACTTTTGCAATTAAGGACAAAACCACTGTCTAGCTATCCCTGTGGAATAATTAGGCTTTGTGGGAGCCCTGGTGAGGAAAAGTTGGAGCTTGAATGTCTCAGAAAGGGTAGAGCCACGCGTGGGAGTGCTGCACTGCTCATTTACTTGAAAGCACTGCTAGATGTGCAACAATAACTTTAGAGGAGAATGCTTAATGAAGTCATCTGTAGCTATGATTTTGTTGAGTAGACTCACAAATTAATTCAGCTGAGAAGATTTTAACTATGCCTTCTCTTCATTCAAAATATGCAAGATTTGATATTGCAGTTAAGATCTTTGGAAATCCAGCTGTGAAGGTATATGGAAGGAACATTTGGGGTTTTTTTTGTCAGTCCCTTTTTCCTCCCAACCTGGAAGATTTTGCTTGTCTGTGACCATTTTAAACGTATGGTAAAATTAAAAAAAAACCAACCACCACAAAAAAAGGCCTGTTTTTAGCAACTTTTTATTAAAAGCAGAATTAATATATATTTTTCTTCTTTTACAGATCCTGAACGCTGGACAAACATTCCTTTGTTAGTAAAAATCTTAAAATTAATAATAAATGAACTCTCTAATGCGATGGAAGCAAATGCATCTAGACAGACAACTGCAGATTGGAGCCAAGGTAAAATACTGGGTTTGCTTTTCCTCTTTGGATGGCTTAAATCTACTTTGTAATCTCTTCAGAAGCATTTATAGTAATAAGAAACTCACAATAGTAAATAGTATACTGTAATTACAAAGGATTAAATAGTGATCCAAAGGATAAAATCAGTGTTGTGTGTTCTTAAACCTGAAAATTATTTTGGGCCAGTGTATCTGGTTTGTCTTTCTTCCTCCCTACTTCAAGCGTCCATTCTTGCAGCTGCTTTTTGCTTAGCTCCAGTCCTTGAGTTACTCGTTCCACAGGGATGGTAAAGGTTGCAGGCGTTTCCCTTCATCCACCTACACAAGCAGGGATGTTTGCCTAAAAACTATACAGTCCCCTGTATAGTGATCGACAGACTGGACCTCTTAGATTTTGTTTATTTCTAGAAATTTTTAAATTTTTGTTTTCTAAACAGATGATTCAAATGATATGTGGGAGGATCAGGAAGAGGATGAGGATGAAGATGAAGGCTTAGCAGGACAGTTCTTATCAGATATTCTTTCCACAAACAAGTATGGTAAGTAACAGCTTTAAAGTGCTTACTCAAAGTGAAAATAGAGTAGATGACATCCTAGTCAAAGTTTTCTTTCCTTGACAGCAGCTCAACAGAGACTGCAGGCAAGGGGAAGGAAATATTACGCTGGGATTTTGACTAAGGACTTTTTTCTGTAAGAGAGGGACATGTCTGAATAACACGATGATTAAATAACTGCATTTTTCACCTGAGAGTTCAAATGCTGCGTAGGCTTCATGTTGCCGTGAGGTTCATCCAGGTATTTCTTCTAAAGAGAAAATCGATGCTTAAAGATGTAGACATGACTTTGGAATGACAATGTCGTAGCAGCGGATGAACTTGTTTGTGGAGTGACCTTGAGAAATAATAGCTGCATAAAGATGGAGCAGGTATAATATCTCCTTTCCTCTGCTCTCCAGTTTGCCTATAGTCTTAGAAGAGAGAACCTTACAGGCAGATACAATAAGGGAGACTGCTTACATTAGCACAGAATTGGCAGTGTGTCACCCTGACATAAGGTTAAGGCATAAGATAATAGTGCATATACTAGACAAGCACATTTGTTAGTTATCCCGTGTATCCTCGTCTCGTCTGTGCGTTCCTTGAGACTCCCACTATGACCCTTCTTGTTCTGGGGTGTCGTGTTTTCTAATCATCTTGAACTTAAGGAGCGAATATTCTGGATACAAATTTTTTTACCCAGCAGTGCTGAAACTATTTATTTTTGGATCCTTGGATCTCAACAGTAGTTGAATAATAGAAAAATAGAATACTTCCTGAGGTATTTTGCTCTGTTTGATGTTAAAACCTGCTAATTTGCCTCTGACAGATGAGGATTACTATGAAGATGATGAGGAGGACGATCCAGATGCATTAAAGGACCCTCTTTACCAAATCGATCTCCAGGTGATGCTCTAGAATGAGTTTTTAAAATCAGATTCCTATCATTCTTTATAAATTAATTTTTCTGTGTTGTACTTGAACAAAACTGTGAACACCAGTTATTGATTGTTGTCCCGAATGTACTCAGTTCATTGAAACTACTTTGGGAAGTGCTGAGTATCCCAAGAATGCCTGGAGATATTTTTCCTTATTGGATCAATATCTGTAACTTGGAAATGTGAATGAACAAAACTTTTTGAACAGAGGGAGATGAGTCTTTTCTACCCATGAGCTTCACAGCTATTGGCTAAAGTCAGAAGTAGATTGGAGACTGGACATGACAGAATTTCATACTCCCCTGGGAGATGCTCCCACCCAGTCACAGCCCCTGTATGATACTTTGCTCCTGCTTTTTACCACCACCCGGCAGCCGTTCATCAGCCCTTCCCCTCTGCTGCCACCCTTCCTTCCACATCACTTCTGTTCCTTGCAATCCCTTTGTCTTACTTGGTGCATGTTGACGTTTATCTTTTGATACATGAAAGAAACAGGATTTCCAAAGTGACGTGATGCTAACTGGGTCTTTCTGTCTTCCTTTCAGGCCTATCTCACTGACTTCCTCTGTCAGTTTGCACAGCAGCCCTGCTATGCAATGTTTTCAGACCATCTCAATGAGAATGAAAAGCGAGTGTTACAGGCCATTGGTATATAAACCCACTCGAGAGACCATCCCGATCATATCCGAACAATATTTTTTTGGCTTATTCCACGTTTTATGATTAAACATAAAACATTTTCCAGTGTCTACCTGCTTGTTACAGGTGGATGATGGCCTCATTGCAATGTATTGAGCCTCATCTTTACATGAATCTGCTAAGGGAAGGAATACTAAGAAAGCAGCAAGGACAGAAGTCTGTAGAGCTTTGCACATTGGTCTCACCATGGGAGCACTTTCATTTTCCACAGTAACTTTCCAGGAAGTTCTTAAAGATAAAAAAAATGTGTCCTTAATATTTTTAAAAGCAAACTGTCTCTACCTGTGAAGAGGCACTTAACTGAGTTTCCCATAGCACAGTTGGACAGAGAAAGGAATTGGGTCACTTACAGATTGCTTGGATGTATCTTGAGAAATGGGAAGGTGGTTCCTCTTCGCGCTCACATAACACATACAGGGTAAATATCTTGATCTTACAGCGTGACTTCTTTTTATAGAACTATAGACTCTTTTATCAGAGATGCCTGAATGGTATGGAACCTGTTTACAGGAGTTTGGATGGGAAGCTGAGACAATAAAACTGAATGCATATCTTCTTTCCTGTTGTGGATGGGGCTTTGTCGCTCACATCTGCTGTCTAGTCCCATGGGAGCAGTTCTTTACTAATGCTTTTGTGTGCACATGCTCAAAGGAAGCTACCACTTAAATTTCTGTTCCTGTGGCATGTGGCTACTAAAGACTTTGGGTTTATGGAACACAAGGAGCCACAATTTTTAGGGGAAAAAAACCTGATTGTATTTAACGTATTTGCTCCATGACAGCCACTCTGAACTACTTTGCTTCCTTCACACTCCTGTGTGTATTTTTATAGAGTGGTAAAATAACATTTGCAAATTGATTTACCCATAAGAACAGCGTGATGTATCTCACAACACCTCTCTGCCTTTGGTTCCCCCTTGGGGATAATGAAAATAAAACTATTAAAATGTACATTGGTATCCTTCTTATAAAACAGATTTAAAAGGAACTTGCACTTGTTTCCTGAAGTCACTTTTTAAAGACATATTTCTCCATAGGAAACTTTCTGTATGTGCCGCCTGGAGGATGTTAGGGTATTTTGCAGGAGTCATCTGGACAGAAAGGGAGTCCTGTAATGGATACATCTTCTTCTGCTTAAAAGAAAAAGGCTGACCCATTATAGAGTTTCCTTTCTTAAGAAAGGTACTTGCTGTTCCTTTGTGGAATAATATGCTTCGAAGTTGTATCTAAAAACCTCCAAAGAGCTGGAGTGATTCTGTATCTTACGGGTCTAACAGAGTATAGCTTTTCACTTTTTTACCGGGAGGGGATAATAAATTAACTTTTTAACAGACAAAGATGGCACAATTTATTTAGCAGGTGTGGGGAAAATGGTAAAATAACCCTGAATTCTCAAGCAGACCTTGCTCCCCTTTCCCACCCCAACCCCTCAGGTTGTGCCTGAGAATGGGCAGAATGAGGGGGAATCCCCACCATTCCCTGCAGGCTGATCTGACCCGTCCTTGAGTCCTCAATGGTTTTGTATGAATAGCTCTATGAGAAGCAGAATTCGAAGCCTGATTTTTGTGTGTGTGCATATGTGTGTGTCTCTAATAAGGCATAAGCTCTGATCAGAAGTTCCCATGCAGCTGTGTCACGGTATCTTTCTTCCCTGTGGATTCTCTGGTGTATAAGAATATGTAATTAAACTTTGTGCCATGGCCTTCTCTTCAGTGGGAATGCTGTGGTTCTGTCTTCTGCCTAGACATTCTTTTTTTTAAAGTCTATTAGGAATGTTGTCTTGAGGCATTTGTCTCTCTCAGCTTTCACTGAAAAGGGCCAACAAGTTAAACTAAAGCGTGCAGTCTCCTGAGGAAACCAAACTAGAACTAGATGGATGCAGTGGTGTATCCCGATAGCTGTACAGGAAGGATCAAGTGAGCGTCCTCAGAGTGACTGCTCCCAGCCTGGGAAGAGGTAGGACCATCTTTTTTTGCCCCATGCGTTGGCAGCAAGGCTCAAAACCAGTCATCCGTTCTTGGAGGTAAGTGAATGCCAAACATCTGGAAGTGTCTAGGTGTGGTTTAGGGTATCAGTTGTAAATGCAGCATGTTCGGGTCTGGTTAGCCAGGGCTCGTGGAGAGGTGCTGGTGGGGTTCGCGTGCTTTCTGGTGGGGGTTGACTGGTGTGTGCCTTCATGGTGCTTGCTTTAGTTAAGTTGGATGGTGGGTTTAAACAAGACCATGAAAAGTGAGAGCAGCCTAGTACTACTGATTCCATTCCTCATCCTCAACTGAGAAATCAAAGGATTTCTTTGCAATTGCAAGGTCCCAAAAGTACATAGGCCAGCGTCTTGTAGAGTTCCTGTTGGAGCTCCTCAGTGTGTTGGTTAGAAACCATTCTTTGATTCGCAGGTATCGATGGCTTTTCCAAGGAGTGTAGCTGATGAGATGGGAAAGATTGGGGGATAAGTGGCTTTTGGGGAGTAGTGCTCTGCCCTCTCCCTCCTGCAGCATCAGCTCATGGGCAGCCTGAGCTGGCCAGGCACGGTGCCACTGCATGGGACCTGTGATAAGGGATGGAGTTTGGGACCAGCCCTGGAGATGGTGGGCACAGGAACAGCATGGCTGTGCAGCACACCCGATTGCAAGCAAACTTATGGTGTGCAGGATGGTTTTTGGCAAGAAATACTGTGGCTCAAGCTTCCCCTAGCAGAGGCCAAATAGGATATGAGAGCGACAGTGCGCAAGGGAGATGGTTTGAAGGACCTGCCTGGTCCTGCTGGTGCTCGCAGTGATGTAACTCCTTTGCCCTTATGCTTTCTCACTGTTCTTCCTCCCAACAAAATTCTGAATGCTCCGTGATGTATCTTTAAGCAAGATTTTTTTGCTGGAGGGGTGTCAGCTTTGCTGAAACAACTCTGATGTGTGTAACAAGGTGATTGCTCAGGATGAAAAGTGCTGGACTCTACGGAGATGCGTCTAAAGTCTGTTTTCGAGGTGCAGAGCACTCTTCTTGTCTGCTGTTGAGAAGAAACTAAACTAATCGTCATAAAGCTTACTGACACCATGTTAGGAAATACAAACTCCCTGTTAAACTGAATTAAAACTGAAGGGTGGGATGCAGGCTACCGCACAGCCCTGGGCACGTGCCGCTGCCGACATTGGTGCCTGGCACGCGCGTGTCCTGCTCACAGCTCCTCCGTGGGGAGGAACCGACCATGTTTTGCACGCTGGGTGTTACCTTGCTAGAATGGCGTGAGGCTCCGATAGCCACGGGCTCTAATTTCACTAGTTAATAGCTCAGCTGTGACTCTGGAACGAGACTTTATGTGTAGTCATGAGTATTGTTCTTCGTTTGGTTTTTTGTATTAACAAATAAACTCTTTTAATGTATACACTGCCCGGCTTCCGAGTCTTACCGAGGCAGCCCTGGTGCCTCCTGGGTCCCCGCGGGCTCTACCCGCCGGGCGCGGGCCTCGAACGCGGGGCCTGCCGCCCCGCGCCGCCCCCCCCCCCCGGAGCGGTGCATGCTGGGGGCTGTAGTCCAAGGGCGGCAGCCGGCCGCGCCGGAAGCCCGGTCGCGGGGCGCGCCGGGAGCTGTAGTCCGGCGCTGAGCCCGCAGCCACGCCGGGAGCCGTAGTCCGGCGGGCGGCCCCGCGGTTGCCGGGCGCTGGCGCGGGCCATGGCGGCGGCCGGAGCCCCGGCGGGCAGCGCGGGGCGCTCGAAGGTGGCGCCGAGCGTAGACTTCGACCACAGCTGCTCGGACAGCGTCGAGTACCTCACCCTCAACTTCGGGCCTTTCGAGACGGTGCACCGGTGGCGCCGCCTCCCGCCCTGCGACGAGTTCGTCGGGGCCCGGTGAGCGGGGGGCGGCGGGCCGGGGCGGGGAGGGGGTCGGTGAGCGTCCCGGCGGCTGCTGACCGCCGCTCTCTGCCGCCCGCAGGCGCAGCAAGCACACCGTGGTGGCCTACCGGGACGCCATCTACGTCTTCGGCGGGGACAACGGGTAAGGCCAGGGCGGGCCTGTGGGGAGGGGGAGCGAGCGCCGAGGGGAGCGGGCCGGGCCTGAGGGGAGCGGGGCTGCCCCTCGCCGGCTGCGCGGCCCGGCTCAGCCGCCCCTCTCGTTCCTCCCCGCAGGAAGACGATGCTGAACGACCTGCTGCGCTTCGACGTGAAGGACTGCTCGTGGTGCAGGTGGGCTGCGCCGGGCGCCGCTGGCTCGGCCCCTCCCTGCCCGCGGGCTGCGGGCAGGGCTGGGAGACGCCTCATCCTTCCCAGCACCTCGGTGTAAAAGTTGGGGGCTCTACCAGAGCGTCCAAGGGGAAGCATCACCCCCACCCAAGTGCTGTCATCGCTGACCTCTGCAAGCCTGCTGTGTGGCTGAGCTGTCAGGGAGGTTATCGAGTGTCCCCGCACAGCTCCTGCCAGCGAGGGGGTGCTGGGCAGCACTGCGATGGGCAGAGCCGGGGGTTGTCACTGTTCGTACACCCTGTGAGAGAGCTGAAAGGATGCGCGGGCAGAGGGACAGCCCCTCAGGGCAGGAAGGGTGCCAAGGGGGGCTCACAGATGGTTTTGCTGGGCTCCTTTGCTCTGGACAGTGCAGTCTTACCTGTGCCTCACTTGCCATCTCTGCCAAACAGATTTCAGCAGCGTCATGTTTGTAACCGTTTATGCTTATAGCGCCAAGTCTGTCATAAAAGCTTGGACAGTATAATTAAGAAACCAAAACGAGTGAAAACACTCAGGAACAGGAGAGTAACGTTTAAACAATTGTTTCTTTTTTGAATCTGCACAGTAGCTTTGAGTGCTTGAAGCATGACAAGGGTGTTTGATTGCTGCTGTTCTAAATGTTGTGCAGGGCTTTTACCACGGGGACCCCGCCAGCACCGCGGTATCACCACTCAGCTGTGGTCTATGGGAGCAGCATGTTTGTGTTTGGTAAGACAGTGGCAGATTACTGTTGTGCGTGCTTGGAATGATAAATGTGCTGCTATTGTTTTGAAAAAAGAATGAGATATTTTTAGGAAGCATCAGAAGATCTTATTCAGTAGCAAATCCAGTATTTTTCATGGCTGACTGTGATTTCAGCTTTAGCTTGGAAATACTTTTCCTGTTTTCTCTAAAGTAAAGAAGGCTTGAAACTTGTTACCATAGTGTTTCTTTAGGGGTAGGAGTGGAGAAGTCTCCCACCTGTAGTAGTCCATTAGCCAAATACCTTCTCTTTGTGTGATCTGAACTTCAGTTTTCTTCCAATATAACGACTAGAAGCGTGTATGCTCTATTGTGTTTGTGTCTGATGGAATTGTCGTTGCCCAGGTGGCTATACTGGAGACATTTATTCCAATTCCAACCTGAAGAATAAAAATGATCTCTTTGAATATAAGTTTGCAACTGGACAGTGGACAGAGTGGAAGACTGAAGGAAGGTAAGGAGCTGGCATCATTACCTTCAAGGGGACTTGAGTGTACCTCAGCAAACATTTAAAATGGCACAGTTAGAATTGGTTACAATGCTAATATTAAGGCTGCAGGACAATTTCTGCTCTAGTTTCTTGATAAAAGTTTTCTGAAAACTGTCTGTTGTTCTGAAGGAGTTTTTTTGCAAGGCCTCCATTCCAGAGTGTTCTGTATTGGAAATTTGACCAAAATCCATTCTTCATGTTTCATTTCTGTGACAGAAGGGATGAGAGCAAAGGCAATTTTTTCTTTCGAATTGTTTCTTTTTCAAGGACGGCATGAAATTTGTTGATCCCTCATAGTTTCAATTTAGTTTTATCAGGAAACAACTTGAAGCTTATTTGTAGCTAAATCTACACATTTTTTTCTGAATAAAGTTTGACTTTCTTGGAGTGCTCTGAAATACACACGCTTGCCTGAAGCGCCTTAAGGTGATGTGTGTTCACACAAATAAAATCAGAAGCAGATGAATGAGTTGATGATATATGTTGGGATCTGTTGAACACAGGTTCCTGAGATTCAGCTTTCCAAGGCAGAATCAAATCCAGTAATGCATTACTTCTTAAAGTTGACTTGTGCACATTTCAGGATGTTATCTGCGACACTGATTTTGACCCAACTACTTAATGTTTACCACACCCGCATGTGTGTCTTTACACACAATTCATTGCTCACCTCTGATGAGCATATGTTATGGTTTAGAACATAGACCACATAGTAGGTTCTCTTTCTGGTTATTCTAGCAACTTCAGACATTTTGGAGAATAATTCTTATTCATATTTTATGAACTCAAATGTCCTTGTCTTTCCCCACAATTACAAGTGTGCATACTGCACAAATGACCTCGAACGAGCTAACATTACATCTGCTGGCCTTGTGGCATCACAGTTTTGCTCAGGCCTTCTTGGCTGATTTAGTAAAAACAACAAAGATAGGGGAAGAGAAACCGTAGGTTTGATCTTTTATTGTGGGTACTGCATCTCAGGAACACCCGCTAAACAATCCCAAATAAGCATTGTGAGCTCTGTCCTGGGTCTCATTTATGTGTTCCACCTTCTTAGTGCATGAAAATATTAATTTTTATAGCACGAGTGGATTGCCACTTTGCCATAATGATAGTGCTATTAATTGTCCCACTATTTAGCTACTTCCCATAAAATAAGAGTATTTGAGGCCTGGCAATGAATTAAGTGGGATATTTTTTTTCTTTTTATTTTCTGTATGCATTAAGGTAATTTTTCTCTAATGGAGGAAGCAAAGCGTAAAATTCTAAAATGTTCCCTTCAGAGGCTTGCTTTCTGTTTTGAGGGTGTATGACAGAAGCAATTTCTTGGCTCGAAGCCATTTTGTGTAGGGGGCTTTATTCTTCTTACATGTGTGTTTTAGTTGTCATGCAGATCCTTCTTATAGCACCTCTGCAGGTAATTTAAGATTTTTTTTCTTAATTTTCTCAACTGCAGATTGCCAGTTGCAAGGTCAGCTCATGGCGCGACAGTGTATAGCGATAAGCTGTGGATCTTTGCAGGATATGATGGCAATGCACGGTACGTGGTGAGATCGCTCTCTCCTTGGGCACTTTTGTAAAGTCCCTCACTTTTCACCTCTGTAGAGACATTTTTGTATACCGAGCGATTTAAACACCTAACTGGAGCTTTGCAAAACCCAGCCTGTGGTTGAGCATTACATTTTTGCAATTCACCAGTTCATGTCAGTTCAAATAAGTATGTGTTCAAAACCTAAAAATCTGGTAACTCAGAATGGCTATGGATGTATAATTTGACAATGTTTTTGGCTGTAAAGGTGCTAAAAGATCTTTGAAATTTGGCAAATGAGCATTTCTCAGAAGATACCCGCCACAGGCCTTCTGATGTCACTGAAGACTTAGAGAACAAAGCATGAATTTTCTCTGAAGTCATGTGACAGAACTCACAACAACATGTCAGCTTTTTCTCTGAAAATATGTGATACCTTTGGTGGAATGCTGCACTGAAATACCAAGATTATTCAGGTTGAAGGGAGATGAGATTTTGGATGGGAAAAGACTGGAAATGAGCGGTACTGAGAAGCTAGGGAGAGTCTGGTGCCTTGTCCCAAATGGCAGCTCTTCACGTTTGCTGTTAGTCTATCGGGGAAGAATCAATTCTGAACACATAATTTTTCTCTGTCTTGATGAACTTGAGAAGTATTTTATGTTGATGCACAATATTTGCATCCTGAGAGCATATAGAGATTGTCACAAAGTGGGAGCTGCTTCAATGTGCTGGGCTGCCTCCTCTTCTGAGGAGAATCTGCAGAAAAGTTATCAGCTCCTCAAAGTCTGCGGGAGAACTGCTGCTAATTGGAAAAACAGATGGGATCTTTTCTTTATTTCCGGAGGAGGAATTGGAGAAAGATGCATGACTCTGTGGAATTGCTCAGTTCCAGCTTAGGGAGTTCCCCGGGGACCTTGGGTAGCTGGAAGGAGGGATTGGGTGAGAGGAGCTGTCTAATTTATGTTAAATATGTCTAATCATGTTAAAAAATGTCTTTTTGTGGAACATAAGCCTCCAGGCAGGTTCGAACAAAGGAAGCATCTGTAGTTGTCTGTGAGTAACTAGTACTGGGAAAAGCGTAGTCAGATACGTAGTAGTCAGCAATGTGTCAGGTTACCTGCTTCATCCTCCACTATGTATTTGAGGTAGGATTCAGCCACATAAATAATTACTGTGGTCAGTCTCAGGGGTTAGCAGGGATGGGTAGAAGAAGGCAGGGTAATAAGGGGTATTTCTGTAAAAATCCTGAAGATTAAATAGCTCAAATCCTTAAGCTCCAGGCAGAATTGCTCTGTGTAACTGTTAACTGTAGTATACTTGTAACCAGAAAGATGCTAAAGCAAGCATAGGTGGTGGTATAAAATTTAGGTGTAGGACAAAAAGATTATAATAGGTTTTTTCTGTTAGCGGAAGTAGGAGATTCTTCCCGTGCAGGATTCGGAATGCTGATAAAATAGGATCTCTGTCCTTTCAACTCTATGAGCTAAAAATTACCAAAAGTAAACTGTTTTAAATCAAGCATTTTTGGTGTTATCACATAGGTTAAATGATATGTGGACAATTGGCCTGCAGGATAGAGAGCTAACATGCTGGGAAGAGGTAAGAAGCTTTAATTTGAACTAACACATCAAATTTTCTTTTTTGTTTTCATACACAATTATTTAAAATCTCCTATGCTGGGTTATACTGCTCTCTCTTCAGAATGTATTTGTCACACAGCTGAAAAGAAACAGTTCAAATTTGATTTTTGTGTATTTGGAAAACCAAGCATATATGAAAGGGATTTTTTGCTTGTGAATCTGTGAACCGGACCTAGACTGCCCATGGTGGCTTTGCTATGCCCCCTGTAAAAAGAGACTGCATTTCCCGCTTTAGCCACTGCCATAGACGGGGAGCTTTGCAGGCTGGCTATCAAGATCAGAGTCCTGATCCTTACAGGATCAGGGGCTTTAGAAATGTGGCCTCTCATCCTTTTTATCCATGGTAAAATTAGTCTGTGCAGATGTGTAAGCACAGCATTAGTTGGTTACCTGTAGCCAGATTTACAGGGACTTGGTTGTCTGCACTCGTTGCTGCCATGTGGCCTGTCTGTCTGCTGATGTATTGCATGGTCCTGCAGCACGCTCAATGCACGTAGCTGTGCGCTACAATAATACATTTTAAATTTTGAATTTTGTTATCTTTCAGATTGAACAAAGTGGTGAAATTCCTCCTTCGTGCTGTAATTTTCCTGTGGCTGTTTGCAAAGACAAAATGTTTGTTTTCTCTGGCCAGAGTGGAGCAAAGATTACCAATAACCTCTTTCAGTTTGAATTCAAGGAAAAGATGTAAGTGTAGACAGTTAAGTTGCACAAAATCCACGTAGTACTTGACTACTTCGGTTGAGAAATGCACAGACTTAAGGGTATTGAGGAAGAATACTGCATCTTATGATGAGGAAGGGTAGATAAGAGAAAATATGGACTGTTTTAATAAGACTTTGTTGTTTGCCATGTTCATCCGATTGGTCTTTTTCAGCAGATGAACAGAAAGCTTAGTAGATTCATTTTAAACAATAAGCACAAATGTTAGTGTATTCAGAATGGGATGCCAAATATTACCTTCCTAAAAGTTGTTATATGAATTAAAACCAGATTAAAACCAGATTAAAACCAGACAGAAGTCCTGTGAAATACCAGTTCACAGTGAAATCACTGGGAAATGTAAAATGCATATTATCTTTTAAAATCTGGAGTATTCAGTTTGAGACGTTTGGTGTGATTTGCTCAAAGTGTCGACCATTGCTCTGAAAACGTGGCCCCTCTGATGGGGGAAAAATGCCAGAAAGTGGGAATACAGACGCACCCGTCTGTTCTGACAACCTGGTCTGTCTAGTTACTGGCTGAAGTGGAACCACACCTGAAACAACAGCTAACGGCGTCCATACCTTGGCTGAAATTGTCCTATCATAGGGAATAAGCGATGCCTTATCAAAATGGGATACGGTATCAGAATGGTGCCCTTTACTTAGAAGGGTTAGCTGTTAAAATGTGTGATAATAGATCACCAATTCCTTCCCAAGTTGTGGTCTTTGAGCTGCTGGGATTTACATAAATACATCTGGGTTGTGGAACCATGTTGCCTTTATTACATTTTCAGTTAGAAGTTTAGCAACACGGAGCTGACATAGGTGTCTGAGAAATCTGCAGGATCAGTCGTCGTCTGTGCTCATGAGGTTCAATAACTACTGTAATAGAGCTCCTCTTCTTTAGTCTTACAATCTGAGAGCTAGAAAACTTACTTTGCAGAAAAGAATTGTAAAAAAATATACTGTTTCATTTCTAATGTCTTAGCTGGACACGAATTCCTACCGAGCACTTACTTCGAGGCTCCCCTCCTCCTCCACAGCGAAGATACGGCCACACAATGGTTGCATTCGACCGGCATCTCTACGTGTTTGGTGGTGCTGCAGATAACACGCTGCCCAATGAGCTTCACTGCTACGACGTGGACTCTCAGACGTGGGAAGTTATCCAGCCCAGCCCAGACAGTGAGGTAAAACGTTGAGCTCTTGTTTTCTTCTTTTATGCTCCATCTTTTTTTGACCCATTTTTGCTGTCAAGCTATGGACATGCTTTTGACAAGGACATTGACTTTTAGTTAAATAGTAATAGCTCCTTCCCACCAATGGTTAAGCAGCTGAAATATTGTGGGCAACAGGCTTTAAAAATTAGTCAGTGTTGAAACATGTAAAATTTTGTTTAATACTGTTTAAAGAAATACCATAAAACAATTGTAATTCAAGTTTTGAGTCAGTCATTATCTGACAGAGATCAGGAATGGATTCACTGTGGACCAGTGGTTGTGTGGTTGGCTGTGTAATGCTCTTGAAGCAGAATTCAAAGCTAGACAAGGTTTTCATTGTTTCGCTGTAACAATGCCTGTGTGCATAAAATCATACAAATTCTGTAATTATACAGAATAGCATTTCCCTTTTAGATCAAGTGTAAAATGTTTGCTTATAAAGGTATGACTGTAAAATAATAATAGAGATCATAGTGAGGCCTAGAAATGTCTCTTTTGAACATACTGGCATTAATAAGATATATAAATTAAAAAACGTAGGTTCTTTACGTGAACATAAAAAGACAGTAGACCACCAAGGGCCAAGTAAACACCCCAAAGGAGAAAATGTTAAAAAAAAAAAAAAGATGCTGAGCGTGTTAATATGTTTCTTTTGGGCTACTCATTACAATGCAGTGATTGTGTGATAAAATGTCTACTTATTTTCATAGCACACTCATAGATGCCATCTCTGGGATAACCTGGTATTTCAGGCTGAAGTGCTGAAGGTTCGCATGGTTTCAGTATGCGTGTCAGTTCACATTTCAGTAAATGTGGTTTCAGTGGCCTCTGATCATTTTATTCCCAGAATGCACAAAAAAGTAGGTTTCTTGAAGCCTGTACTCATATGCGTATGTCCTAGATTTAGAATGGTTGCGTTGACTGTGTTAGTTAATTTTAATAGATTTGACCTTAAGCCATGTTAAAATACTTCAGCTGATTTTAGAGCGTGTTAGCTGATCTGCAGGGAGGAAATACTTGATGTTTCTGTGCTGTATAGAGAACTGTAGAGATTAAGGTTACACCTTAAAGAGATTAATTTTACAAGAATTAGGATTGAATGCAGATTTACTAATTTTGCCAGAATTGGTGTGACAGAGGTGCTCACATCCTTGACCGTTGCACTGTATTTTAGTTTGTTTGCAAAGACATACAACTCAGTATTTGATGAACAGGAAAATACCACTTACCCACTGCTCTTAAATTAACAATGCCTGTGGGCCTCATTTTGAAAAATTATTTGACCAAAGTATTTCATGGTATTTCATGAAATTAATAAAACTGCATCTCCAACTTTTTAAAGATACAGTTGCCTTCGGGAACGTAGATCCCGTTCTGTTCTACCAATGTTATCAGTTGACACTTAAGGCTTCCTCAGTCATTGGTTCTTCGTGATACGATTGCTTATCGCTTTCAGGAGCAAAAGTGCTCCTGACGGTGTTATAAAACAGCATTAGTACCTGACTTATCCCCTGCAAAATTTCAGTTCAGATTTCAGAGCTCTTTTCTTGGGCTGTCTGTAATCCCAGGCAGATGTCTGTCTGTTAGTTGCATGTGTTGTATTTTGAAGTTTCTTCCACAGTTATGGCATCTAGAGACTAATTTCATAGAAATAGGAAGTGAGATTGAAGCACTGTTGAAACACGCGATAGTAAATTTTCTTAAAGACTGATTAACTGCAAGATCTGAGAGACTTATGGCGTTTTAAGTAAGTTTTAAATTATTTTGTGTGTTCTGGAGTGATAACTAGATCATTTCTCAGAATTGTTTTCCTGAAGTTTCTATGAGCTTTTGGCAAAGACTTTTAACAGTGGCAGTGAATCTCTAATACCATACTATTCCCAGGCCACTCTGAACTTGAAATTTCCTTTCTTATCCATATCTGAGAACAAAATTATTCACATTAAGTTGAAACAAAGTAGAAGACAATGGGCGCAATGCTATCTCAGCACTTGAAGAATTCTGCTTGTGTGTGAAGTGGTGGTGACCTCTGTTACTGTGCAGCAGAATAATCTATCTTGGCTTTTGATAGAGTTGGGGTTTTTTTTCTTTTTCTAATGGATGGATTGTGTAGCATATGTTCTTGTATTTGTCTGTGTTACATGATCTTAGAAATGCTGCATTACAGCTTTGCTTAACAGCACTATAGCTAGGTTAACTTTCATACTTATTGTCATGTGATGCATTTCCTTAATTCTTTCTTCTTTTGGACGTTTAGGATTGAGTGGGTAAAGCCTCCAGAGTACAAAATAAGAAGGTTTGGTGCTGACTTAGCTATTAATTCAGTTGTGATTTTTACAGTGCTTTGCAAAAGAGCTTTCTTATGCTGAAGGAGAGTGACTGCTGCCATTCCAGTCCTTCTTCTCGTTCTCTGAACTAAGACTAAGCCAGCCCTGAGAAGCTTTTCAGAGTGATCCAGGTAGTGATTTG
Source organism: Ciconia boyciana (assembly GCF_034638445.1). Lineage (NCBI taxonomy): Eukaryota > Metazoa > Chordata > Aves > Ciconiiformes > Ciconiidae > Ciconia > Ciconia boyciana. The sequence goes on along the minus strand of NC_132956.1, from coordinate 7,127,934 downwards.
GACTTTTCAGGCCTACGCATGCCAGTAATAGAAATAGACTGTCAGGCAGAAATGGTATTTGTCCCTGCTACCCTGTTACAGGCAACGTGGAAGGTGACAAGTCACATGAGACTGAAGAATCTCGACGTTTTTACCCGCAGAAGGTGGCACAATATGAGCATTAATAACAGTGGTGCAGCGTGAGTTCCAGGAAGGTTGTAGAAGCAGTTATTGAGGACAAGCAGCAATCAAGTATCAGGCGCTGTAGGTGCACTGAGACAGTCTTGCATTTTGTGCATGTTAGGTAAACAGGTAGACCAAAAACTGTAAACAAGTCTGGTGATGGACCTGTGCTAGTTCTCTGTCCAGGTCTCTTGAAATTGTTGACAGTGCCTCACTGTGCCATGGAGGATGGGAAAACAGCTTAATAAGTAGAAGAGGGGAAACTAAAGTGGAACAGGTCAGTACTTCAAAAATAAACCAGGAACTCCTATTTTATACTTTTAGGATGTCTCCAAAATGAAAATCAAGACATGCTTTCTGAACCACACAATTGCGATCCATAGCTCCTTATACCTTTATCTTGATGCTATAATATATGTACATATATATTTTACAGAGCACAAAGAGCTGTTCTCCATCTTTACTGTTAGATAATCTTCACAGTTAGGGGTTCTACTTTTCTCAGGCAGCTGGAGGGATATCACATCTGAGTCCATCCCTGCCTGCATAACACTGCCAAAGCTTCCTGAGGTGCTGGGCTTCCTTTATACAGGGCTATCAGAGGATTCTGAAATAATTTAAATATATTTTCCTATTTCTTTATTGGCCTCAAGTTTTCCTATTGAACTCAAAATATCCTTGGCTTTCTGAAGAAGGTTGGAACACCATAAAAAATCAGCAGGCAATGAGAGGGAAAATGCCCCATCTTGAACAGTTGCTTGCCAGCAGACAGACAGACAGACAGATGCGTGCACACAGCAGTTGTGGTTTGTGCTACAGCAGAGGAGTGTATTGCAGGGAATGGCAGAGGAGCTCAGGGTCTGGGAGGGGTGCACATCCATTTGTGACACAGTCACACAGAGTCAAAAGTGATGTCTGGAAACAGCCACTGCCTCATAGAGGACAAGGTGTTGTAGGAAGAGGAAGAAAATTCTCCTTCCTTGCCATGCTTAGAGAAGGTCACTGCATGGGATAGTTAAAACGTCTGTGGATCGCTCCCCTGTTACCAGGCAAATTACCATCCAACTCCCCAGTGACTGCAGCTACTAGCGAGCAATCTGTCTTGCCTGAAGTTACAAGAGAAATCTTTAAAACATGGCCTGTGAAATATTTTAGTCTCACAATTAGGCCTTTCAAAGCCAAGAGCAATAAAAATTTCTGACCTTCAAAGCTCTTAATTTTTCTTTTAATAAGCAAAAAGGGAGGTTAATGTGTTGGTAACCTTCTCTGGCTTACTTTGAGGCACAGTTCTGGATTTCTTCAGATGGATTACAGTGACGTGGTTTGTGGGCAGCTAAGAAGGATTAAAGGACTTACTCATCCTACTCTGGATGAGTCTGCCACAGTCTCCCTGTGCAGAGATCAGTTACACCCGTTGAGGTATCTTCAGGCAAAAGAAACATGTTATTATGTGAACAAAACCCTGAATTCCTGCAGTGAGGCCCTTAACAAGATCTGCCTTCAGATGTGGTAAGTGTAGTTGTCAGGGTACCGTGTTCTGCTGGAAGAGATAAAATTTAGCATTTCACAGTCCAAAGAGAGAAGACTGATACTTTTTATGTTTATAAATAATATGTAGTGTTCAGACTTGCATCCTGTTTAGAAAATATTTTTTTAAAATTTAGGATTTTCATACCAGTGACCTTTTCAAGTTTGTGCTCAGTAAGCTGGAGAGAGACATCTTGAAAATGTTAGTATTTATAAAAACCTGGTGATCAGAGTAACTGTAGTTAAAATTGTTGCACAGCTCGATTTCTGTTTGTCAAGTCTATGTTAACATCCTTTATTACATGCTTTTACGGAATTCTCCCAGAGAAAGCAAAATGCAGGCATATGTGGATGATAGGCAGAAGGAATATATTTCTGTAGCTCACTTACCAGTAAGAAATCAGAACAATACAGTATTAACATGATTCACATTAAATGGGTATAAAGTTGGATAACTGAAAGATGTGAAATATGGTTTTGGATGAGGAGTAGTTACTCTGCTTAGGTCCTTTAGAGACTGGTTCTTGTTGTTGCATTGCTATAAACTTTTGTCAACGACCTTGAAAGAAAACAGAAAATCACAGCTTTCCCCTAATATTTACTAATTGTCCAGAGTTTTGCCAATTAATGATTAAAATAACAGTCCACTCAGAGTGATTTGGATTTCTTCTTAAGGTCAGCCCAAACAATACGTATTTCAGTATGTATGTAAAGTATTAAATCTGAGAACAGGGTGTGTGGTCTCTGTTAACAGTTTCCCTTACAGTATCCCTGGAAACAATGACTTAAAAACTTCAGTCATTGTGGGTAGCTGAGACAAGCTCCCTGTAATGTCAAATGGCTGGAAGTGCTGATGATATTCTTGGCTCCAGAAGCTGACTGAGGGTAGTATAATTTAGTAACATAAATACATTACCCCTGTGTTTATTAGATAGATCTTCCAGTATAATCTCACCATCTTGTGTTCACAAATCAAGGAGGTTATTCAGAGAAGAAATCTGAAAATTATTAAAGATTGAGAAACACGGTGACCAGCTATGAAGTGTAGTCTCTTTTCGGGAAGGTTTTGGAAATTAATTCTTCACTGGGCTACCTGGGGAACAGAGGCTTTTTAATCTATTGGTAAAAGATAAAGCAAGATCCTGTGGCTTAAAGTTGAAACTAGAAATACTCAGACTAAAAAAGAAAAGGAAATGAAAGTTTACAAATTGTAAAGAATGAAGGTAATGATTCATTGGAACATTTTATCAGAGCTTTTTAGTAGATTATTCACTACTTCTAAACCAGAATTTGGTATTTTCTGAAAAGAAAGTTTTCCTAAAAGAAGGGTTCCATTTCAGTACTACTTCAAGGAAGTCTTGTAGGTTGTTTTATGCAGGAAATCAGATTGAGATCCCAGAAGTGCTGTTATAGTAATTTGATTTTTGAATACACACCATGGTGCCAAAAAGAAGCAAATGGTTGGTCACCTGATTTTTGTCATCTGTTGTTAGATTGCAGATCCTTTGAGACACGTTCATTGGATTTGGCAATACTTGCTCTTTAAACTGTGCCTAATCCTCTGTGATGAATTATACATTAACACTACTTTTGAAATTTGCAACTGATATATTAAAATCATTTTAAAGGAAAGAGAGTTTACTATTAATACAGTAATCTGTAAATAAGTTACAGATTGTCTTATATTCTGACTTTTGCAGTGATAACAGCACGTGTTTGAATGTCACTGTTAAAGAATTAACCTCCCTGTTTCCATGCTGTATTCTCCAGTGAATGTCAGATGGAAAACATCTCATCTTCAGTGTAGAGCAGAATATCAAATGATGTCCACTGTCCCATCCCCTATTAATCACATCCAGAACTGCAAAATCTCTAGAAGAGCTGATATCACAGCAAGCTTACTCATATTCATGACTTTGCTTTTGTACCTAGTGATTTATCCTGTGTTGTAGGTTTTTTCATCACGGTCTTCAATTTTCTATCCTCCACCACAATCCATGACAATCCCTCTTCTGTATTAACTGCTTCGTATGAGGAAGTGGTACTTACTGAGGTGATCCTCTGCTTTACACCATTGTTAAGCTATAATAGATGAATTTATGTTGGCAATGCAGTTACGACGATCTCAATAAATACATTGCAGACAAAATGTTTTCGACTTGTTAACAGTAGTGCGATGTTGAAGATTTCATGAGAAGTCTTGAGAAGTCTCTACCACTGGAAGTCTTTAAGAACAGGCTAGATGAACCTCTCTCAGGAATGAAATCGATATTGTTGACTCTACTTGGGGCAGAGGAATGGAAATAGCCTTCAATGAGGTCCCTTCCAGATATCCGTGATAGATTTTTAATTCCTTCTCTTCCTGTATGGTACAATCCGGAAAATAAGAGGGAACAAGGAAGGGCTAAATTTCCATCTTAGACATAAATTAAATTTCCATCACAGCAGAAGCTAAGCTGGGCTTCCAGACCTGGAGTATGTCAAAGAATAGGAGGAAGTCTTACAGTCACAAAAGCAGGTAGGTTGGAAAGAATCTCCAGAGGTCTCGAGTCTAACCTCGTGCTCAGAGCAGGTCTGGTTAGGGCAGGTTGCTCAGGGTCTTGTCCAGTCCATTTCTGTGTATCTCTAAGGCTAGAGATCCAACAGCCTCTCCTGGCTCCTCTTCCAGTGTTTGTCCACTGTCATGGTAAAGGATATCTTCCCTTCATACCGAATCAGAATTTCCTGTGCTCTAACTTGTGTCTGTTGCCTCCTGTCTTTCCACTGGGCACCTCTCAGAAGAGTGGCTCTGTCTTCTCTGCACTCCTCCTGTAGGTAGCTGCAGACAGTAAGATATCTCCTTTGCCTTTTCTTCTGTCATGCATCATGTGCTCCAGGCCCTGATCATCTTGGTGGCCCTGCACTGGAATTGTTCCAGTAGGTCAACGCCTTTCTTGTACTGGGGAGCCCAAAATTGGGCAGAGTACTTCAGATGTGGTCTTACAAGTGCTGAACAGAGGAGGAAAAGTCCCTTCCCTCAGCCTGCTGGCTCCATACTTGCTGGTACAGCTGAGGATGCGGTTGGCCTTACTGCGGGATAACAACGCTGACTTCTGTTGATCTTTGTTGTCCACCAGGACTCCCAGGTTTTTATCTTAAGAGCTGCTTTCTAGACATCCCGTCCCCAGCCTGTATCATTGCAAGGAATTACTCTGTCCTGGGGGCAGGACTTTCCATTTGCCTTGACTGAACTTGAGGTACCCATCAGCCCATTCTTCCAGCCTAGATAAGTCCTTTTGAATAGCAGCCTCCAGCATTTCAACCACTCCAGACAATTTGGTATCAACCACAGGCTTGCTGAGAATGCAGTGCCCTCCTCTAATCTTGTGAAGCCATTCAGCATTTCGTAGGAGAGGATCAGGTTAGTCAGGAAAAATTTACCCTTGGTAAATCCTTGCTGACTGTTCCCAGTCACCTCCTTCATGTGGTGGAAGTAGCTTCCGGGAGGATTTGCTCCATAACCTTGTTGGGACAGAGGTGTGGTTGACTGGCCTATGGTTAACTGGATGCTGCTCCTTACAGGTGAAGGAAACCTTTGCCCAAGCTGTGTTCCTAGGTTCATATCATGCCAGATTTTTACAAGTAATAGGTGCTTCATGGATTATAAACAGCACTTCGTTTACTCTCAGGTACCTACAGCCATAAGCTAGGATAGATGAGTCCATCGCCATAATCTGCGAGGAATCACTGTCTAAGGAAAGGCATAACAAAGCCCTTCAGCATTCGCCTTCTCCTTCTTTGTTCATTTGCAGAGCTCTGTGTCTTGGAGTTCACTCTAAAATGAGTCTGTTCCAATTTTGTCTGAAAAGCATATAGATTTTCTGCACCCAGCATGTGAAAACACTTTAAATCCTTAAACCTCCTTGAACCTAATGAATATCCAAAGCTCTGTCTGCCCATCTGTTTGAGTTTTATGCTGTTGCCTGGTACGATAGTGTAGTAGCATCTCTTGAGTATAAACAGCTACCAGTAGCGACATCTCATTTGGGCCTGTTGGAGCTTATGGTTTTCTTCCAGTCAGAGGAAAAATAGATTTTTTTTTTTTACCTTTTAGTTTATGTTGATTCACCAGGTTTGTTTGTTGATGGCTTTAGGTCTTTTTATTTCATTTTGTCTCAGAGTTTTTAGTGGTATTGGAGGATAGAGAGGCTCATCAGTGTTTCTAGATTGTGAAAGAGATCTGAGCGCATCTTCACTGGCTTTGGAGTTCACTGCAGCAGTCAGCTTCCTTCATACCTGCTCATTCATATATGAGGGTGAGGAGGGTTAAAATTTACACAAATATATTTATTCTGTAAATATGAGAAGGATTCTGAGAAGCTGAGAGAATGAGAAAGAAGAGCCTTGAAACAACTGCAGTGGATTTGATTTTAGCTATTTCCTAATATTGCACATAGTGTTGAAATTTCAGTCTGAAAAAACACTGAAAACATTAGAAATGCTTTGAGAAATAAAGAGAAGATAAAAGATGAACACTGAAAACAGCACAAGTAGTCACAGCCTGCAATAATAGTATAGCTAGCATATTCTTCTTAGCCAAGAGAACGAATCTCACTATAAGCAACTTACATTTTTGTAACTGACCCAGATCTCTTGACAGAGGTACAGAAGAGTTGCATCTGGACCACGAATAGGGCCGGCCGATGCTTGGCCCTTGAGGAGCGCATGGCTCTCTGGTGGAGCAGCAGCGGCTGGGTTAGCTCTGTGCACGTGGCCTGTTGTCACGCTGTGGTGTAACCTATCAGCTGTAGAAAACGTTTTACTTCATCATCTTCCAAATGTGTTAGTCAGCTTTGACATAAGGGACAGGTTGTCTCTTTGTGGTGATCCATCCGCCCTGTTTTTTCATCAAGCCAAAACGTGGGACGTCTGTCTCAGGCTGCAAATAGCTGACAGATATTGCCTCTTTGCCACCTTTGTTCATGATCTGCATTCTTCCTACTTGCAGTAAACAAACCCCTCAGCTTCTCACGAACAACCATGGGAGGAAGAGGGCAGACAAAAAGCAATTAATGCTTAAGATTTTAATTGCGGTGTACCTCTGTCATTGCAAAAAACGTAAGAAAACTACACGACTAATTTGTTAAATTGTTCAATCCCAGTGATGGGCCCCAAACAAGATGGTGGTGCTGTCTCTGGACTGATTCTGAATGTTTTGGATACACGGGCACGACCTTTTGGAGCTTCAGCCACATGGGGACTCCTGCTCCGTGTCCAGTCTCTCATGCCTCCCATCTATACTTTTACACGCTATTGTTTTTAAATCTTGTAACCAGGTGTCTCATCCAGAAGTGGCTGAGAGAGTATCTGCCCCAGAAGAAGTTCCCTCCTTGCCCTCGGAAGAATGTGGTTTAAAAAAATCTTGGGATGTATTTGGTTTAGATTTCGGCATAACAACAGTTAAACAACCACCCACAGCAGACTCAGAGGTAAATAAAGAAACAACTTGGAAGTGAAAAAGACTTCAGAAATGCAAATTAAATTTATTCCAGGAGAGAGAAATAAATTCCAGCCTTGTATATACTTTTTCTCCTCCACTCTTTTTTTCTCTCCTTGAAATTTATCTTGAGCCATTTCAGCTTAAGCTGTAATCTAAGAACCATTTAAGCCTTGGCTCTGCACATGCGAGTTCTAAATTGCACAGAGAAAACTGGTATTGACCCCTGAGTGGAAACTATTCATTTGATATAATTTTACTTCTACATTGATTCAACTTAATTTATTAAAGACTTCAAGTGAAGCTTAATGTATTCCTGGTGAGGTTAAAATTTAAATCAATGAGTTTATGTAGGGGTTTGCACAGGTTTAACTAAGTTTATTTTAAAGTATGTGGAATCAGCCCCAGAGATGGTGCTCAGGGCTGTAATCTCAACTGTTTGAATGATTGCTAGGCGCTCTAGCACAGGGAGAAGCAACACTGACGCACAGCTTTGTAAGTCAAATCAGAACCCTGACGAGCATCACAGGACAAACTCAATTTGTGCTGTCTAGACAGGATAAGGAGTGAGTTTTGAGCACAAGAAATGGAAAAAAAAAAAAAAAAGACTTCTGAAATACTTGAATTTTGAAAATGATGGCTCAAATGTGGAAAGGTATGCTGAAAGGGAAGCAAAGGTGACTGATGAGATCTGCTTTTGAAAGCAAAGATTCCAGCTTGAAGAGCCTCAGATTGCAAATCTCATTAACCTTAAATAGGGAAGACACTTCAACAGATGAAACAGGGCAGTGCATCTCGGAGAGGGGTGCCAGCCAGATCATCAGAGGTGTCAGGATTGAATCTAAAATTCTTTTTGTCAGGTATTGCTAATAAGGTAAGGAGATCACACTGATTGAGAGATAAGTGTAGGATCCAGAGCTGACAAATACAGTCAGACAGGCAGCGGATCTTAGGCTGTGATTTTTAGCATTCTTGTGTGCACTGGGAGTGAGAAGGACGATAGCCCTTTGGATTCACACATGACGATTTGGAATTGCGCCAGAGAAACCCTTACTGAAATTAGTTATTGCTAATCAAAAGTATAGTTTTGCACAGATTATCTCACCTGCCAGTCTCAAGTTACGTTTGCACAGTGCTGGTTTTAGGTAGCAGTTGTTATTGTACCAGGAGGACTTTACTGGTAGGTATACTGGTATGCCTTTGTTGTGAAGCATACCTAAACACAGGCCTGGCTCTATGGTGTAATGGCTCTGTTTATCACTATAATCCTGAGTGCAATTCTCACCTTGTTGTCTGGAGTATTTACACTGAGGTACGTCAGGGAAGGGTTGCCATCATCTGAAGAGAAGTGAAGGTGTGGGAGGAAGCGTCTGGTGGACAACAGGATTGGGAAAGCCCTTGTGAAAACAGCCCTTCTCAGCTACCTCTACACAAACACAAGTGGCTTAGGAGACAGGAGGAATTAGAAGGTCATGCACAGTTGCAGAGCTATGACCCTGTTGGACATGGTGAGATAGGTCACACGACCAGAAAGACAGGCTGGGAAGGTGAGGAGAAGGGGTTGTGCTCCATGCGAAGCTTTGCCTTGGGATGGGTGGTGAGCCAGTTGGGAGCTCATGGGTAAGGGTCAAATGATAGACCAACATGGATGACACTGGAAAGATTTTAGCTTCAAGTGAAACAATATGCAGCAGGAAGAGAGTGCTGACTTTTAGCAATTTAGAACATGGCCAAGTCTAAACGGAGTTGCATGGGACTGCAAAGGGACAGTGGTCTTACCAGCAGGACTTTGGAACTTGACAAGGTGAAACACTGGGAGAAAAGAGAGCGAGAGGACATCAGAAGAAAATTGTCCAAATAAACCACTGACAGATTCATAGCATAAAGTATATGTTCATTACCTGGCAGCTCTTAAGCAGAAATCTGCACTTCTCCATATCAGATTCAGAGCCCTAGCAGCTGAACTTAGAATGCAGAAAGTACCAGAATAACCTTAAAATTTTAGGCAGCTGAAAGATATCCGGCAGACTGTGCATGTGCTGTTAGTCTACTGTAGTCTTTCTTTATGATCTCAGAAAATAAATACAATTTCTTTGAGCCTCTTTGCCAACTGTAAAATGAGGATGACCAACACATTCATATGTCACAAGCAGGATGTGGGACAGTTGGTTAGACTGTGCTTGTAAAAGACAGAAATTAGGATAAATGTGTTACATTGCAAAACAAAGGCTTAGTTTCACATTCGCCCTACGCTGACTTTGTTCCTCTGAATGCAGGAGTTCCCGACTGTAACCTTGGCTTATAGTGCTGTGAGCAGGGAGTCACTCACAAGTGATAGACTCATTGTCTAAGGCAGTTCTAATAAACTGCAACTAGTAATAACCTTTTACTTGTGCAGATGGATGGAGTACAAATATGTGGACCAGTGGGAGAATTCCTAGGAAAGCTGTAAGAGCATTTGGCAAGTATGACCCCATTGAAAAGTTGAAAGAGCTGGAGATGCCTAGTTTCTGGTGGGTAGGACAAGAGTTAATGTGATTAATGCTTAAATTGCAGCAAGGAAGATTCAGCCCAAGTACTAGGAGTAGCTTGAAGAGGAAGAAACATGGTGCACCTTTTTCTACTTACACAATTATTTGTAGTAGAATGATTGTGTGTTGAAAATCAGGGTTTCTGTACTCTCTTTCAGTCTCTTACTGGGGCATGGGATCCAGTGGCTGCAACGCTGTAGTGCTTGATACTGGCCTTTCAGGTTTTAGACAGATTTGCTCTATTATAGACTGTGATTATGGTCCCAACTTTGCATGAACTGACTTTCTTGGGGTTTTATCAAATCAGATTTGACTGTGTGCACTAGTACAAGTACTAGTACAAGTACTTACTTCATATCTGTTCCATATAAACTGTACCTGGGTTGAGCATATTCAGCAGCTGGATTTAGCATCTTGGGAGGTCTCTCAACAAAAAATTCAAGATAGGGCAAGGCTTTGGCATCTGGCATTGGTGGATGAGGAACATGGAGCCCAGCACGTCTCTCTCCACATGTTTATGCTCCTGAGCTCTATTAACCTTTTATTTCTTTTGCCCTGAATATTTTCTTCTTGAGGACCGAGCTCCTTTGGTTTGCACTGGGCCAATTTTTTTCTCTGGCCACAGCCTTGGTCCTGGGAGGGCAGAGTGTTGTTCTCCTTGAAGGTAGCATCAGTATCTCACCGCTTGGCAGAGTTGCTATCACGGTGTGAGGGTTTGTGCTGGCTTGGATTCTGCTATTCTGATTCAGCAAAACAAATACACTGAAACCCTCAGCTGCACGATGTTTTGATAAACTGTATATGGCCTTCCTTTTTCTGGGCTGTCCTTTCATATTTTACATTTCTTTACATGTATTTAAAAAGTAGGGTTGTTTGCTTAAGTTACTAGTCAGTGGCAAAGCTCTGGTTCCTTGACCACTCTGGTACCAACCATCACAAATTAAAAATCGTTATAATGTTCCTTACAGATCGTTTGAGTTAAATATGAGGTGACTAGCAAGTACGGTGTTACTTGGTTAAATATTCAGATGATTCATGTTTCCTTTCTGGCACTAATTGTGAAAATGCTGTAAGTTTTTTTGGTTGAAAAAACCGTGGTTGTTAAATACAATGACTGCTTTTTTAAAAGCAACTACTAGGGAATATTGAGAATTATTTCAATTAAAAACAAAGCTAAAGTATTATTTATTTAAAAAAAAAAGGCAGGGAAAATGACCTGAATAAGTATAAACCAGGTGGCCTGCATTTGATCTCTAACAGAATAATTCTTTTTTTGTTGTTTTTGGTTGGAGAGTCAGTTGTAAGAAAGATATTAGAATACAGCTAATATCAGCCAGTCTAGTAGTGTGGAAATAGGTGTTGGCAAGCAAACTTCATATTTTGGGATGAGGTTGGAGGTCCAGTTGATAAAGGTCACAGATGTATTTTTAAACTACTATAATATGTTTGATTTTTTCAGTCAGTACATCTTAATTAATGAGATTACTACTAAGAATGAATAGAGGCCATATAAAATAGATTATATTTGACAGTAATCTCATCCTCTTTTGGAAGGGTATCGAACAGGGGCCCAGCAGGAATGTACTAATAGATCAATATTACTCCGTAATCTTCCCATCACAGTATTTATTAGCACCAAGTTTAAAGTTTCTTTGATAAAGTATCCATGAAGTATGCTGGAGACAGAAGGTATCTTGTTTATCCAGAGGAATCTGGATTGCTTGATAAACTGGCGCAGATGAACATGCATTTTAAGGTGACCAAATCTGTGGTTTGTACATCTGAGGAAAGAAAAAAAACCAAACAGGTCCTAGTTACTGCATGGGGGATTGTATCCTTAAAAGCTGTAGTTTGAAGAAAAGGAAAACTCATGGAAAGTCTGGTGAGTAACAAGCTAAATGAGACCATTGTGTGATGCTGTGGTAAAAGGGATAATTCCGTGGTAATGAAAAATGCCAGTCAGCATGGTTTCCTGGAAAATATGTCTCTCCAGATAAACATAATCTTGTTTCGTGTCTGAGTTTACTTGAGTGGAGTCTATAAATATGTACGAGAAGAGAAGATTTCTTACACCAGAGGGCTTTTTATTTTGTAGGCAAAGATTTAATGAGATTTGCTGCCTGGAAGACAAAACAAGCCTGATCAAACTAGGAAAAAAAATAAAGTTACTATCACCACTTGAAGACTTTATGTGAGATATCTCAGTGAGATGTGCTAATTGGATCAGATACCTTTTGTGTAACCTCAGAAGAAACGGGTAAAAATGATGTGGTCTGTCCTGTGCAGGAGGGTCACTGTGGCTTTGACTTGCAGTGACTCCTTCCCGCTTCAAAAATCGTCTGATTTTGCAATTCCAAGGTGAAGTATATGTTGCATGGGACTGTGCGATCCCTCAGTCCTATAAATAGCTGGGGCTTCGTGCAGCGTGGGATGGCTTTATTTTCTGTGGAGCTGGCATGATGGAGAAAGGAGACTTGACTCTGTGGTTCCAGCTCTGTAAACGTCTCCAACTTTGGGCTTCTGTGCAGAATCTGGCATTGCTGGAGTGGCTCGTTAGCCAGATGGTTCAGCCCCAGCAAGCTATGGGGAAGGCATGCTTTTACAGGCCTGGAGTTCAGTATCCTGCTGGGATAGATGATCATTTACCTTTCAAGTTCCCAACAATATTCAGAATAAGCTCTGAGCCTGTATAGTGATCACATTTGCAGAATCTGGTTATTTCTAGAAGTGCGTTTTATTTTTCTGTGTAAAACTTAGCTTTGAGTCTGAGTTTGGTAAATTATATATTTTGTAACTTTCATGATGTGTAGAGCCCTGTGTACATACCATTCTGATTAGAAGGTGCAATGAATACGTGGTTTTAAATGTGACTGGAAAGTATGTTCTAGGTACACTAGGAAACAATCCTAAAATATAATAAATGTCAGTCTTGGGACGCAAGCGTTTGTGTCACTTCAGACTACATTGATTTTCCCTTCTGACTGTTGATCCATTGCAGGCCCATTTTCTTGGGAGAAAAAAAGAAAGATGCTTTTATTTATTCCCTCACCTATTTTGTCCTTTTCTTTCCCTAGTTACCCAGTGGGAGACTCTTCCATGCTGCAGCTGTTATCTCAGATGCTATGTACATCTTCGGTGGCACAGTGGACAATAACATTAGAAGTGGAGAAATGTACAGGTTCCAGGTAATTCACTGATAAACGTACTCAAACATCCACACCAGTTCTGCGTGAATCCTTCTGGCTGTCTCCGGACGTGGTGGAGTTTCTGTTTTGGCTTGCTGTGAGCTTGATGGCTTTCGTTTCGCATTCTTCCTGCAGGAAGCCTTTGCATTTCAGATTCAGCTGCCAAAGATTAATGTACACCTGTAAAATCCTTTGAGATATGTTATCTGGACAGACCTTTTGGTAAGGCCAAGCTCTCCAGTGCCTTCTAAAGTCCTAACAGAGATCATGACAACTTATTTTGACAAATTATTGAAAAGTGTATCAGGCAGGATTTGGCAGGATCTTTAACTGAAAATTGGCTGTTCCTCTTCAGGTACTGTCAGGTTGAGGGTTCCTGGGTCAGAGCATTTTGTATTGAAGTTTTATCTTCATACAGCACTTCCACTCCCACCCCCCAGTAGCTATGGGAATTTTAAATTTTAAATTTCAAGATACTCACACCAGGTCAAATCCCCCCTACACTCAAGTTTATTTTTATTGTGTGGGACCCTCAGACAAGTCCTGAGAGCAGATGAGGCTCCGAGCCACCAAACTCTAAAACCTGCAAGTAGTGATGAGAGACCTTTCTTGCATGTTAATCTGTGTTACCTTCATTACCCTCACCACAGAGGAAGCCCTTGCATATGTTTGGTTTGGTTGTTATTCTCTACTTTATATACTACATTGAGGTCAAGTTAATAAGAAAATCCAGTGATAGTGTATGTAACTACAGTGCTTTTGGATATAGCCATTTGAAAGAAATTCTGTCTTCTGTGGGTTATTTTTTTTTTAGTTTTCTTGTTACCCTAAATGCACTCTACATGAAGATTATGGAAGGCTGTGGGAAAACAGGCAGTTCAGCGACTTGGAGTTTGTTTTGGGAGAGGTGAGTAGAATTTATTGAAAAGGTGCCAAAAGGGGTGTTACTGTGTGTGTAGCATGTTTGCTGGGAAAAAGCAAATTGTACGATGATTGTGCCAGAAGCCCTGGGAATGAAGTTTAAGAGCAGTGTCACTGGTGAAAATGATGTCTGTCTGGTTTCATAAGTTCCAGTAATCCAGATAAATTTATAAAGCTGCAAAGGAGAAGAAACTTTTAAACTGAGAAGATCTGTGGATGATTGAGACATAACCCAAATTTATCAGAGCACATTATATATAGTTGCAATATGAAAATGATACTAATGACCTCTGTACTCCGAGGTCCCAACTGTCTCCTGGAGAAAGCAGGTCAGTGGTTTGCAGATCCATGTATTGTTTCAAGAGCCATTTTTAATTACTGAAATAAAATAGAATGAGAAAAAGCAGCACAGGGGAACGATTCTCTAGTAATGAAAACAATTACAGAATTTTAAAAAGAACATGTTTTCTGAAGAAAAACATGAGAAATTTGGACTTACCTGCATTTCTTTTGCAAAAAAAAAAAGTTAGAAAAGACTTGGCAGAGATCAGATGACAGATCCTCAAATAGATTGTGAAGAACAAACATACTGTTGTTTTGAAAAGAGAAAATTAAACGGAAAGTCAGATGCAACAATAAGGAGGAATATCTGTGACGCTGAACCTACACAACAGCTTCCACTCAGTGAACGTAACAAAGACTCTTTCCAAATGGTGTTTGCCATTAGCCTTTAGGGAAAATAGGTGTTGAATTTCATGTGAATGTGCAGAGCAGATGCAAGGTTGCCTTTGATTCTAACTTAAACTAAATGTATAGTAACCTGGAGTTCAGCCCAGGTTCTATGGCTTCTGCCATCTGCCACCACCATGTGATTTGGGAATAAAAGTTTAATATGTGTTATTCCTTTGTCTTTGACAGAAGGAAGAACGAGTCCGAGGGCACACTGCAATTGTTACAGCTCGCTGCAAGTGGCTGAAAAAGAAAATCATACAGGCAAGGGAGAGGTTGAAACAGGTGAGTATTTTAGAAAAGTAATCTTGTGGCAAGGTAATGTTTATTCTACGCAATTTTGGAAACAGGTTGTTAGGAAAAAGGTAACATCTGCTGAGACAGATGTAGGACCAGAGCAGTATCTGATGCTAAGGTGCTCTTGGGTAACTAAAATAAAGAGGATAATTAGTATTAACACAGGCTGCTGGATGTATATCAGGCCAGGCGAGGAACGTAACATGGAGGAGCCAAAGTTAATCCAGTTATCTGGATTTGGCGGTATGGTTCTTGGGAGCTCTTGTAGCTGTCTAAGTTCTAATCTTGTGGAATAACCCTGGGGAGGTATGTGTACCCCTCCCTCTGGGGAGGGTAAAAGCTGTATGTCATCAGGGATGGCCTGCAAGATAAGACAGATTAGAGGGAAGGCAGTGTTAAGGTTTTGAGGCTGGCTCTGTTCCCTTTACCTTAGTATTTCCTGATTTTTTTCGAGAGTTGAAAGTCTGGTGCCTATGGTTCATTGTCTATTAATTTTAACTACTTACAGCTTTTCAGCAGCAAACATTTTATTGCTCTTGAGGAAGTGGTAGCACACAACCTGCAGTAAGACATATGGATGCCTCATTGCCCCTTAGTTAATTGCTTTGCCACCCCACAACTCTCTATCTTCACTGGAAAAGGCTGTAGGGAAAGGCTGTCAAAGCGAAACTTGAAAGTAACAGAGTGGCTTAAAATACTTCTGTGCAGCACTTTGAGCTCTGACTTTGCAAGGCAGGAGTCTGTGGAACCTGCTCCTACATCTTCCTTCTCCAAGGAGAGATGCTGTTCCTGCTGAGGGCAGAAATGTGAGCTCAGTGGAATTCATTCCTCCCTTTTTCTGAGGTCCTGCTTTTGACCTTCATCCAGGAGCTCACATTTGTTCTGATCCATGTTTGTCACAGGATATGGAACAGTAAGTCTAAGACATGAGTTCCTTATTATCTTGGAGATAATCTTGAAGATAATGAGATCTTGGGTCTTGAAGATTGTGCAGTAAATGAGAAGGATCTTTTCTCTGGTTTGATAGTAACGTGTGTGAGCTGACACAGCCTTGCTGCCATGTTTGAGTGTTTTTTCTGTCTCAGAAATCAAAGCAAGATCTTGAAGATGAGGGACATGCGACATGTCAGAAGGATGGGATTGGTGGGAATGTCAAGTTGTGCCGCCTGCAGCCGCTGCTGGAAGTGCCCATCCGAGAGGCTGAGGCACAACCCTTCGAGGTGCTCATGCAGTTTCTGTATACGGATAAAATAAAATATCCTCGCAAAGGTAGGACAGCAGGATAAGAAAAATACTAGCAACTGGGGAGTAAACATTTATTTTGATACAGAGCAGGATCGAGCATTCGCAGATGATTGATCCTGCTCTGAGGGCTTAATTACTTACCTGAGATTAAAAAAAAAGCAGATTTCTATCAAAGCATACTAACAGTGCTTTGTTTTTTCCTAATTCTTTTCAAACATCAGGAAAAGCAGGTTCTTGATCTTTCCAAAAGGTATAAAAAAACCCCAACCAACCAACCAAAAATTTCATGGTATTTTGAACATTACAGCAACCTGCCTGGAAGGACCATGTATCCTGAGTTGGCTTATTTCCTTTTTCTGGTATTGTTTTGATCCGTTGCAAACTGAGCCCACACAGAAAGGCAGAGCAAGCCAGTATTTATCATCTCTTCAAAATGCCAATCCAAAGGAATGCCTCAGGAAAGGAAAAATCCATTAGATGCGTTCATTGAAGATCCCCGAGTTAAGAACAGTTGGAGGCAGAGAGGTAATAGCCAGAGATCTCTCAGCTCCCACACAGCAAGTCTAACTCATGGCCGCGTTTGAGTGATGAGGTCTGTTGGGCTGTGGGAGTCAGGCTGGATACCCAGGGGGAACTCCGGCTGGTGGGGCTGGGGAACCTGCAGCCACGTGGCACAGTCATTTAAAGTGAGGTATGTCTATCCTAATGCTGGAAGCTTTGCTTCAGTTTCAGTCCAGGATCTTTCCTTTCTGTAAAAGGTAATTCTTAGGAAAATAATCATTTGTATGCAGCTGTCTCGAGGCTTTCCCTGCGAGGTGGCATGTCTGAGAGCAAGCCTAATTAATGGGGATGAGGGAACCTTCTCATTGGTGTCTGTCAACATTGCCAGATTCCGCTCTCAGCAGGTTCACTGATCCTCAGCATTGCAGGACAGGATCAGACCAAAGAAGGGGTTATCACACTGAACTCTCCCCTTTGTTACGGGCTTCCCAGGCAGCCTGCTACCCTTCTCCCCAGTCCATCAAACGTTCTCCCTGGTGCTTACCTGCCTGCTGGGATCCTCCAATGGCCCTGTCCCGACCATTTGTATTCCTAGTTGCTCCTCTCACTTCAGAGGGCAGCACCTTGGGGATCCATGCAGAGGTTGAGGTAGTAGAATTGGGCATGCTTATCAAGTGAGATTTTCCTGATTAGAAACAGGACGTGCAAGAAGGCTTTTCTCTATCAAAAAGTAGTTGCAGCAGATGGCCAGAGATCTCCTGTGAGGAAAGCAAAGGCTGTGGACAATCATTCCTTGAGTTGGTGTCCCAGTAGCCCCATCACAGTGGCCTACGAGGGTCCCCCCCGCCCCTCTCTTACTTCAGGCCTCTCTTCTAGACCAACCTTAGATCTGTACACGCACAAGCACAGAGTGCCTTCATAAGGTTCTGTCAAAATCAGGGAGCTGATTGCTAACACTGCATAAAAACCAAGGACTTCAGCAGAGCTGTTAGCAGCTGAGCACTTGGAAAATCGGGCTGCTAGCTTTGGAGCTCGTCAGTGTTTTTAGAGACTTCATTTTCTTTTGAGGGTTTTAAAAAATCATGATCCAGATTGTCACAAAATCTTTGTCCAAAAAATCTTTTGGGGTGGCCCTTTCATGCCTCAGTTTTGAAACTCCTTTTTTAGTATAAATCCAGATTTTGTCTAACCAGCAATAGAATTTTTTTCTCCATAAAAATACTCCAATTGCTGCCCATTCTACCATTCCGAATGCTCAAGTTGATGTAGAAAGAAATACTTTGAGAAAAGTTTCTCTTTTTGTTCTGTGAGCTCTCCAGCATTTTTATCTCTTGTAATTTCAGGTCATGTGCAGGATGTGTTACTTATTATGGATGTATACAAACTAGCCTTAAACTTCAAGCTCTCTCGACTGGAACAGCTCTGCCTTCAATATATTGAAGCATCCGTAGATCTGCAAAATGTGCTCATTGTGTGTGAAAATGCTAACAAGCTTCAGCTGGATCAGCTGAAGGTAATCACATTTTGCATACAAAGTAACTGATAAGAAATACAAAAAAATAAAATCTATGTAATTAATGCTTTGCAAAAGCTATCAGCTTTTGCAAATTCAGTTCTTTCCTATAATTATAGTTGCTTGAGTTATGTTAGAGTGGATTGTCCTGCAGTTGCTCATGAATATTATGTAGGTTTTTTTCAAACAGTGTTTGATATTTTTGCCTGTCTGCCCTGTAGCTTGTAAAGGGCAGAGTGACTTTGGCTTTTCCTCAGTTTACTCTCACTGCAGCAAGATGGAACCAGTGCGTTTTCTGGTCCCACTGTTTTATACAGAGACTGCAAACAGGTTCTTTCACCTGGTCTGATGAAAAACTAAATTCTGTTCTCCTGCCTTTGATCTGAAAAACACTCTACTGAAAAATGTGTACAGAAAACAAAATGTGTCTGCGATTCTTCGTCTCTGTGTAGTGGGACAAGGGCTTTTAGGCATTTGCTAAAAGTCATGACAGAGTCGATACCCTCAGGCATCAGACCATGATTTGCTGTGATGGTCTGGTTCCCACCAACAGTGGCCAGAGCCGATTCTGCTTAAAGCTGCAGAGAAGAAGCTCCTCCACCCAAGTCCACGAGTCCAAGATCGTGCAATACCTATTTGAGCAGCCTGTGCACATCAGTTGGCCATATAGCTGACGGTTGCAAGCAGACAAACCAGTATGCACCAGCACTTCCTCAGGCTCTCTTTATGCACTGGATTTGGGTGAAGGAAAGGCATCCAGGAGGACAGCAGCAGAGTCAGCAGCAAGTACGTAAATGCTGGCACAGTCTTTGGTGCATAGGACCATGATGCCATTAGCTGCCCAGAAGCTCAAGCAAGTACCTCATTGGTGGATCTAGTGCCAGTAATTTCAGATCAGCCAGCTACCTCCACCTGCCTTCACTACCAGCAGGGTGACAGGGGCTCTTCCACACAGCTCCATTTGGTCAGGATCACCTTGAGTTGGCATCCTGTCTTCTCAAGCACACGTTAGTCCTCATGGGTAGGTGCCATCTGCAGAAGGCTGCTCTTTCTGGCATCCTAGTCATTGTTTAAAACATTTTACAGATGGGTCCTGGACAGATCCCTGTGGATCCCAGGTGAAATAACTTGGCAGAAAATGGACAGTAGTAATTATTCTTTGGGTGAATTTTGTGCTCACCTTATGGTGAGCTGGTATAGATTATATTTTTGCTTATGAAAGTGTTCTGAGGGAAAGCCTTGGTTCGCACTGGCAAATGAAGCGCCATTTTTTGTCCCTTTAACTGTTTAGCAGTAGGTCTGGTTCATTTGTCACCTTTCCACCATATTGATTTTTCTAGCAAGTTTGTCATACAAGAACCTACAGGAGCTCTTTCAGACTGTGCAACCTTTACAGAAAAGGTTACAGCAAAATCCACACCAGGAAATCCTGCAAACTATTTGTACCCTTAATGTATAGTGTTAAGGGTTAAGATCTCTTCACCCTTCTAATTAACGTTTGGTATCTAATTGTATAAAGAATTATTATGAGATAGCAACCAATCTTAGTTAGCTCTGTGAGGTTTTTGGCATCTCCTGAGATCCCTATTTTAGAAATCTTCAGAGCAGCTAGATGGGAGACAATTAATCTTTTCTTTGTTATTATTTCTTAGTCAGGTTTTTCTAGATGCTTAGAGTTGTCCTGAATTTCCTGTTCAAGTAGGAGTCTAAAGTAGGAGTCACTTAGTAAGGAGATAATTGTTTGATAGTTCTAGCTGCAGGATCCATGTGGAGGATCGTAAGAAAATGATGGCTGTTTACACATGTAACATGGTAACATTTATCATTTATATGATGCTGTAAGATGACTTCGTACAGTAAACTGTATTTTTTTTATTAATATTGGGTTTTTTTAAGGAACATTGCCTGAACTTTGTGGTGAAGGAATCACATTTTAATCAGGTAATAATGATGAAGGAGTTTGAGCATCTTTCTTCATCCCTCATAGTGGAGATTGTACGGAGAAAACAGCAACCTCCTGTTCGAACACATTCTGATCAGCCGCTTGACATCGGTAATTTTATGCTTTATAAAGTTATTAGTTGTGCTGTTTTTGCATTGCTAATGGTTTGTTTACTCTAGGAAACAGCCTAGGAAGTAGACCACTGCAGACCACCGATTCCCCGGTTGGTATAACTGTGCTTAGGCTGTTTCCCAGACTAAGACAGGGCATGCCGGTTCTTTTTCCAGTGAGCTTTAGTGAGAACATTATCCCCATCAAAATACATGAAAGGTTGTGTTGAATATAGTTGTGTTCTTCTTGCAATGAAATATCCTGATTCTGTTCAGGGAGAGAAGAGGCAGAAGGAAGGCTATAAAGAATGATTCAAAGAAGAGGCAGTGGACTAGAAGGTAATAAAGCTGAGTGGGAGGGTTGGCCTGCTCATAGGTTTTCACCAAAGAAGGAGCAGGAGTAAGGAAGAAGATCGTGTGAGTAAGGCAATGCTGACAAGGTAGACCTTATTGTGAGAGAGAGAGGGAGAGGAAAAAAAAGGCATGGAAAAATTAATGAAGAAAAAGAAAAGTTAATGGAAGAAAGGAAAAGAAGATAGGGAGGAGAAGACTTTGAGAAGATAAATAACCTGTACTAATGGTCATGTCTTTAGTTTTCATTCTGTGATTGTGCTGGAAAGAGAAGATTTGATTTACAATTCTATTACAGAATTCATCAAGGACTGATTTGGGACTAGCCTTATTCAAGACCTTATCATCCCAACACATGCAAAAAAAGGAATGTAATAATGAAATCTGCTGAGGCCACAAAATTCAGAGGCATTGCCAGTATTGATTTGGAATATTGCACAAAAAAACCTGGGGATTGGAGAAAAAGGTGGGGAAGCCAGTCCTGGAAGGTCAAGTAGAAAGCCTTTGACTGGCATTTGTCCCAGGGAGAAGAGAGGTGCACCGTCCGGAAAGATGGCATAGTCAGCTTCTGTATCCAGAGCTGGAACAGTGCGAGAGACCCAAACATCAAAAAATTGAAAGATGAACTTTGAAAAGATGAGTGAATTTGGATCAGACTTGAATGTGCACTATTTCTCAGTTATTGAGTATTTTCAAAGGTTAATTAAGATGTTGGATAAAAGAAGCCTTTATTGAGGATTTGGGGGAGCTTTTCCATTAAGAGACAAAATTTTATATTCCTGGTGGTTGGAAATAATGAGAAGAAAAGGATGGGGAAAAATCAGATTTCTTTATCTATAGAGAACACCTTTCAGTGTGGCCACTGCTGGTGTTTGCTGTCAGCAGTTTGAAAGCAGAGCTGCCAGGTTTGTTTCTGGGATGGGCAGTAGGTAATGGATTGCGATGGGGAAGGATGAAGCTCCTTTTGCTCCAAGATGATGAGGAAGGGCCTGCCTCAAACTCACCCCAAGGGTCCCAAAGGAAAGAGGGGTTGGAGCCATGGCTTGGCCATATATTAGTTTGATAGTACCTGGTCACCTGGAACTGTTGTGTCTTTAACTATTTCATTACGTTAACTTTCAGGAACATCTTTAATTCAGGACATGAAGGCTTACCTAGAAGGAGCTGGGACTGAATTCTGTGATATCATCCTTCTCTTAGACGGCCACCCACGGCCAGCCCATAAAGCAATCCTAGCAGCCCGCTCCAGGTGAGTCACTGTTTACTAAAACGATAACAAATGTAAAATTCAGTGCTGTGCAATCTGTGGGTCTGCTTGCTTTTTTGAGAAGACAGGGAGGAACTTTGTATCTGCATAAAGTATAAGATGCAGCTTTGCTCAATGAGTGTAATAAGCCTTTAAGCAACAGTGATTAAATATTTTTTTCAATTTGATACCCAGCAGGGAAAGATAGGAGGAAATTAAAACTGTAGCGATTCTCTAGAGGATGTGTAAGAAGCTGCACTGCAAGACAAAGAATCTGTAAAATCACAGGAAGGGAAAAAGGGTGTAAAGCATAAGGTGGTTCAGTGAAGTGGAAAGCAACACATGTCCACTGAGGTCAGAAAGAGTCTTCTGATGGTGAACATCTATGTTGAATCATGTGAAACTTGAATCTCTATCTCACTTGCTGATAATTAAGACTGGGTATGAATAAGCATAACAAAAAGTGGTGCATAACAGAGACTAGATTGTTCCCATACTTTGTTGCAGAGGCAAGTTCACCCTTCTGAAGATGAGTACTGTTCTCCCTCCTCAGTACATGGGTGAAGTGGGTTTGTCCCTCACTTGTGTGTTCTTTGTACCTGCACCTTTTATGTTCTGCAAGTCATTGTGTTCACATAAAATTTCTATTTCAAATACTGTCACAATTTTTTTCCAGTCCCAGTAATAATATTCAGTATTAGTTACCGTGGTATTTTACCAGAAGCATTTCACAGCTCTTAAAACAACCCTGCATGATTGGCAGCCTGTAGATACCAGGGAAATTCATAATGCTTTAAGCTCTCTACTGGGTCTTATGCAAATTAGACAAAAATCAAAGCACCATGTGTCCTAATTTTCAAGAAACAGAGACAAATTTCAGGTAGTGCTGGTGGAAATTAGGGGGATTATATTTGGAGTTCTCTCACAGGCAGACATATGAAACAACAATTTAGCAGTGTTTTTGCCCAGGTTGTCACCTGAATTTGCTCCTTTGGAAGCTGTAGTGCTTAACAGCAGCCTTTGAACAATACTGGGTTAAACCATCTGTCTGCAGAATGTTACATCAGTTTTATTTCCTTTTCCAGTTACTTTGAAGCCATGTTCCGTTCCTTCATGCCAGAAGATGGGCAAGTGAATATTTCTATAGGCGAAATGGTTCCCAGCAAGCAAGCATTTGAATCTATGCTTAGATACATTTATTATGGAGAAGTAAACATGCCTCCTGAAGACTCCCTGTATCCTTAAATCTAAAGTAATTGAAGTATCTGTCTAAAGTGCATGTACAGCAGCTCACCTTCCTTTTGCTCTAGATGGCCAGGCACAACCTGGGAGGATTGTCAGGGTTGCATTAACAGGCACTGCATTTTAACTTCTGTCATTGATTTGTATTTACAATCAGTGCTGTTGCCTTTGCTTTATGTTTTTTTCCTTAATGAGATTAACAGCTACCTCTTTGCTGCACCTTACTATTATGGCTTCTCCAACAACAGACTGCAAGCCTATTGTAAGCAGAATCTAGAAATGAATGTCACGGTGGAGAACGTACTCCAGGTAACTGTCCCCAAGCAGCTTTAGTGAGTCGCTTGACCTAGATACAGGAAAGCCGAAGGGTCTAGTCAAGTGGGTACCCCCAGTGCCAAGTTCACTGAGTCACTTCCAAACTGACATCCACTGAGACTGCACAAACCCTTCTAATGACAGTGGCCCTGCGTGGTTAACACGTATGCAGGAGCACAGCCTTCAGCAGCTTTGTTTCCTTATCTGCTTTTTGTGTCACTAGTGCTGCTGTGCTGAAGTGTTTAACAGATATTGCTCATCTGGCCAACAGGATGTTCCTCTTGAGCTCCTCGTCCCCGATTGTAGAGCAGTGTTTCTAAAGGGCTTTTAAAGATGTACCATGTGCTCAGCACTCAACTCCAAGCCCTTTTTCAGCAGACATTTGTTCCAGGGCAAGCGGTGATGTGCAGGTGACGTTTGTCTTGTTTTATCAGTGATGCTGACAGGATCTGGCAATGAAGTTTAACCTAACAAAAAATATTCTGTGATAAAAAAGCCTACAAAGCCATCTACTAGGTAGGCAGACCAAACCCACCGCAACACAAGCAAAATCAATTCCAGCGTTAACTGCTTTTGGCTCTTGCCTGTGCCAGTCTCACTGGAACACTTCAGGGAACCTGGCTCTGAAACAGATCTGCAGTTTCCTACTGATTATCTCCGGAGGACTCCACACATTTTAAATCCAAGGCTTATTTTTGAATAGCTCAGAAAAGATTCAGGTTTGAAATGAAAAATGGAGTTGTTTCCCTAGCTCAGAGGAATTACCTCCTCTGAGTCAGAACAGTGTTTGTGCCCTGTACATCTGAGCCATGCAGAAGGAAAATCACGTTGTTGCTTTTGCTCTAGATTTTAGAGGCAGCTGACAAGACCCAGGCCCTGGACATGAAGAGGCACTGCCTGCACATCATCGTTCACCAGTTCACCAAGGTTGGTTGCATCTTTTCTGGGGCTTTTGAGAGCTGCTGTCCTCTTTCGCTGTGTTGGTTAAAGACACATTAATACAGGAATCCATTTCATTCTTTCTCATGTGAGACAGCTGAGAGCTGGCTGTGTATCACTAACACTCACTGAGAAGTCTGCTAGGCATACTTTTCACACTAAAAATAAATGAAAGACTAGAACAGCCTGGTCTGGAAATGTGAAGACCTTCCAAAACAGAAGTTACACAGAATTGCTTCCATTTCCACTTGTTCCAACTGTTAATTTTGTGCCATGCCATCATTGGGTTCTCATGTGTATAGCAAGAGAAGTTTGTTATGTATTGAGGGCACAAATCTTTCACTAGCAGTTACAAGTGTGCTGTTCATATTTCCCTTGAAGTATTCTCTGTCAAAGATGTTACATTGTCATGTGCTCAAAAGGCAAATTACCATGTCCTGGATGGGTTTTCTGTAGTTCCCATGTTTTGATATGTGGGATGATTCATTAGTGATAGGAAAGGTAGAGAGCCTGGTGTGCTGATATTCCTCAAGAGAAGAAGGGTATTATCATTAAGTTGCTCCTATGAGATATGATCCCTCCATGAGAGTTTTCCAGCATGTCACCAGTTTGTTGCACAACTATTACCATTGTTGAAATTGATAGATAAATCATAGGAATTGGGATTGCTGGATGCTACACACTTATTGATAATAATTCCCTAGTTAGTATTCAGGTAGCTCTCTATCTTCTGTATATTTAATCTCACAATCCTCCCGTCACTGCCCATGGGGAAGGAAAGCACCGCTCAGTCCAGTTTGTATCTAGAGATGAGACAGAGGGAGGTATTCAGGCTCTTTATTAAATGCCTAAGTTGCCCAACTGTAATGCATTTTACATTCAGAAATAACTGAAAATGCATAAAAAGCTTTGAGAGTGGAGCCAGCATCCAGGAATCGCACTCTCAGTGGAGAGTCCCCAGCACGAGGTTGCAGCCTCTGCCTTCATCTTAATGTGTTTTCTTCTGCCCTTCATGAATCCTGCTGAGTGGCCCAACTTCAGCAGGGGATGGAGAACGGTCCCACCATGGGTTACAGGATAGCCTGGGGGTTGGGACATCTCAGATTTGGGGTCAATGCGTTACAGTCCCTGAGAGCCGAAATCTCACGGTCTCAACTTCCCAGTGGAGGCCACAGGAAGACAAACAGGTTGGCGCGATTCTCACCAGAATGGACTGGGGGGAAATGAACATTGCGACATTTCACAAAGGGATTTGAACTGAAGGGCGTTACTCAATTGTACTCCACTAACCAGAATATGTGGAAATGTTTTATATTTAAACTGTTGACGGTTAGAACAGTTTTCATCAAAGTGTGGCTGGAAGACTGTCAAGCAGATGTGCACGAAGAAATCTTAATTATGCAATGTTTTTCTTTAGCCTGAGAGGCTTCAGTGTGTGATTTTTGGCCCGGCGCTGGGTGACTCTGTGTGGCTGGGCACGAATGCTTGCCGTTCTGCTCCCTGGCAAGCCACAGGCTCTGAAGGGTGATTTGTTCTAGCTGCGCAAGCCCGGTGGGTGATCAAGGCTTAGGCAGGCCGGGTGTATGGCCGTTGGGGTCTCCTGTTCTTCCAGCTTGATTAATGCTGTTCTCGATTTGGACTGTTAAGGAGTTTTCCCCACAGTAAGAACACTAACTGAAGAGCTGTTCCCAGAGGTTTGCTAGTTTGGGCAACATGTTTTTAGGCTCTTGTGTGTCAGTATTGTGCAAAAGCCCTAATAAAACTGCTGTTCTGAAGTGTTTGTACTGACACCCTGATCTGTTCCTCCACAGTGCGTGCCTCGGTTCAGGGCCAGGATTCCCACCAGTCTCTTGCCCTCCCAGTCCTCGCGGACCCTTATTTGGGGGATATTACTTCAAGCACATGTCCTGAGCTCTTTCTGAAAGCGTACTCAGCCGTTTCCTTCCTGGGTTTCAAAAGATGCTCGGGACATCTTTATTCTTTATCACAGTCGAGCTTCTTAGAGTGAGGTGATATCTTTTATTAGATCAGTTAATACAGGTTGGATAAGTGGACAGGCTTTTAGGCAGAGTCTGCCTTCAAGGCTGGGCATGTATGTTAATAACACTAGAAAGAGGCATTACTGGCTCATTGCTGTGAGGTTGTGGAGAAGGAAGGAATGTGTAGAGCTCCTTTTTGATAACAGTTGAGTTTCTGAACAGCCTAAGAGCATAAAATCTGTTGTAGATTCTCATATATCTGATGTGGCGAAGGTTTTTGTTGGCTAGTGCTCCAGTGACCTGCTTTGACTGTGGGAGGCATGCCAGCAAAAGTAGCATGGACACTAAGCACGACCTCTCCTTAGGAGCACACAGGAGCGAAGAGATCAGGTCCTAAGTCACGTTCTCAGTAGAAACACACAGACTTCAAAGTTCAGGGCTGTGCTGGTGCCCAACTTTGCTTTTTAGGAGAGTGCTTAGTTGGCATCCACTAGCAGTAGAGTTGTCAATATAAACAGTAATTACACTCCTTTCTCAGAGAGGCAGTGCTGGGGTCAGCATTTCTGCTGCTCTCCATTCCCATCCCCTCCATGCAGCAGTCTGAAATTGGGTTGTAAGCGCAGGAAGTCGTGACTGGAGCCCCCGTGGGCGGTCCTGCAGCCCAGCTCCAACTCTGATTTCACACCGTACGTGCCCAGTCTTTGACTTGCCTGACCTGCCTGTTTCACGTGGGGTGGCAGGGGTAAAGTGGTGACACTTCAGCTATGATTTGGGGAGGGTTTTAATTTCTTTCTGTTTTTTTCTGTTCTGTTTTTCTTTTCCTTGAAGGTCTCCAAGTTGCCAAATCTCCGCTCCCTAAGTCAGCTACTCCTCCTTGACATCATAGAGTCGTTAGCTAACCACATATCAGACAAGCAGTGCGCAGAGCTGGGCTCAGACATATGACATGCTTTGGTGATCGAACTTTTCATCTGTTCCTCAAAAAAACTAGCACTTTACAGCTGACTCTCTTTTTTACCATTCCATACTGAGCTGCTCAGAGTGTCTACACAATATAGCGGGCGGCCAAGAGGAGCATGGACAGCCGACTTGCTCTCCCATGGATTTGCTTGGTTTGTACCGTTGTGGAGAAGGGTTTGGTCTCTGTTACACAAATGTAAAATTGAAACCATTACAGGAATGAATTTATTCCATGTGGCTTTGGGAGTAACTAAGTTCAGAATCAAGCCCTTTATTACTTTTATACTGCAGTCATAAGTAAGAGAGTCATTAATACCTTGAAACACAATATTTAAAGAATACTATTTAAAGAACTTCAGCTGACACAGCCAGGGGCTGTAAGGGAGTCAGATATAACAAAACTGGAAACAGAGAGTGTGGTGTTTGCAGTGAGGCTGACCGTTGGACCAGAATGTAGTGACTTTTCAGAGACTCTCTATGGTGTGGATTAAAAGATAAGCCCTTTTGCAGCTGCCTCGATTGGTGGGCTGCAGGAAGTCCAGACCTGTGCTCTGCCGCAGGTCAGACTACACGGTTACAGCGGTCCTTTCTGACCATCAAATCCATTAATCCTGTCTCACTAAGCCTTTCTAAATCAATTTATTAATAAAGAGTTAACATCTTCTCCTGGCATTTCATGATTGACTTGGCTTTCATTTTGGAAAAAATTAAGCAAAAAGAGCTCTGAGCTTGATGAAGGTCACTTTGTTAAAAATAAGTGTGCTACATCTTGTTACTAATTTTATGCTGAAGTGTCTTCATTAGTCGTTGCCTTTGCAGAAAGGTGAACGAAAGCAGAGTGCCCTTCGCAGCCAGTTCAGAAGCAGCTGCTGTTCCCTCCCGGTTGCAGCAACCCAGCTCCCCGCTGCGCTGGATGCTTCCCGCGCTGCAGAGGGGAGAGGAGCTTTACCTCTCCCCGGCTGCTGAATGATGCAGCTTGGTTGGGGAGTGTCGGAGATCAGCTGGTGTTGGTGAAACATCTGCAGACAGAACTCTCCCCAGCCCGAGAGCCCCCAGGACAGCCCAGAGGAGGGAGTGCCACAAGCTGAGAATCAAAATCTTGTCCTGCCTTAAGCCGCACCAGTTTGCAGAGGTGGAGCAGAAGGCAGCACTGACGTGGTGCTGCTCTCTGCTTGGCTTTTTGGAATGGCATGAGTTGGCTCGAGCTGGAGCGGTCAAGATCCCTCCTGGAAAGCACAGCTGCCCAGCCCCTGTGTTTCCACCCTTGCAGCCATAGTTTTTAATTCAGGCCACTAAAGTGTTCCCGGTGCAGTACGAGATGTGAGCTCCTGTTCAGCATCCTGTAGCATGACATACACGTGCGTGCTTCGGTATGCTGAGGGTGTTGCAGTCTCTGTGCAGTGGAGGATGCATCATTTCATTTAATCCAAGGGAACTGCTTTAGGGACCGCTCGATCTGTCGCCCAGCTGATGGCTTGCTGAGGTGAGTCAGACCAGAGGTGGCAGATGCATCTGAGAGCCAAGGGCTCATTTTCAACCAGAGGGATTATTTCCAGATGCCTCATAGGTAATGAAGTCTCTTGTCAGAGGTCGTTAATTGTACCAACAATCTGCATGTTCCCTGGGAAACCAGAAGATCTGCAAATGGAGAAGCTTTATACGCTACAACTTGTAGGAATACTACAAGTTTTCAGCAATGCTGAATCCACTAGAGGACACCCATTTCCCAAACATGCGCAGCCTGGTTCCCTCAGTAAGAAACAACGGGCTGATTTCAACCATGCCATAACCAGCCCCTTTGACTCAATTTTCTCAAACTATCTGGGGTTTGGAGCTTATTCCTGAGCCCATCAGCAAGGAAATGCGCAGTCTCTGCACCCTCTGGGCCGGGGCACTGTGGGCGTCTGTGCTTTCAAGGTGGTTTTGGCTTAGTCCTGGCTCTAGTGACTGTAGTGCTCGGTCAGAGTTGCATCACATCAGTGGGATTTATTGTCTGAAAAATTGCGGTCAACGGAATTGTTACGTTGTCGTTGTGATTTGCCTCTGGGCTGCTGTTGTGCAGGGGGCCGGGACCATGGGCATGGGCAAGGCTGACCCCCTTCAGCCTGAGCCGTCCCCCCGCCTGCACCTGGGAGCGCAGGGGGGCTGTGGGGGTCCCCCCGCCGTTTGGCCCTGCGGGGCTGGGCTGGGTCCGGGAGAAGGAGGCAGGGGAAATGCCAGGGCTGTCAAGGGGGAATGGGCCAACCTTCCTGTAGGATCAGGCGGATGCAGGGCCCAAAAGGCACGGCCCCTCCAGCCCCACGGGGCACCCCTGGGTTTCCTAAGGGCTCTCGGGACGGGAGGTCTGGCAGGAGCAGCTGGTGCTGGGGGAGCTGCCACCGCAGACCTGGCAGCAGGGCCAGCACACGCAACGGGGTTTATTGGTGCTTTCTAAGGCAACTGGGTGTTCTTGTTATTGCCACCTAAGAGCATCCTTTTGAGGCAGTGGCCTCAAGGGCTTTTATGGCCTGCAGGTTCCTGGGTTTACTGGTGTTAGTGCAGCCTTGGGGCAGATTTGTACTGGAATGTTGGGGAGTGTGCTCACATTCCTGCATTTGATGAGGAATAAGTAACAGCGTGGCTGTCTAGCTTTGTCTTGGTCCTACAGTCTCCAGCGTATGTAGGCCACACGGTCTCTTTAAAGCCCTCAAGTCAAGTCCTGCTTTACTGGCATCATTGTCCACACTCTGGGATTTATCCCAGCAAACTGCAAAGAAAGAGCAGGTCCCAGCTAAGCACATGGCACCACCTCCGTGCCCCTTCACGCTTGTGGCGTTTGCTGTCAGCATGTGGCTGCTCACCAGAGCAGGGACTCATTTTCCTGATTGAACAAGCCTAGATAAAAACCTGTCAGGCTGCGCAGGGAGCAGAGACCCCCCATCCACTATGCTGCTGTTCAGAAATCTGCTGTAGTCACTCCCTGTGTGTCAGATCCAGGATTACAAGATGCTCTTGGCCCCCGATGGCTGCCCCCACCCAGCATGGGCTCCCCCACCTTCACCTCCTCCTGCCTGCATGGAGCTGGGGACAGGCGAGGGAGCCCATGCAATGCTGCCGGTTTGCTGGCAGCTCTCCCGGGGGGCTTGGCACGCTGCCTGCCCCTCTGCAGGGCACTGTCCCCCTGGGAGAGGGACCACTGGTGAGACAGCAGCAATACACCCCTATCCCCGACCCCCAAGTGAGCCCCAGTGCGATGGGGGGGCAGACACCTTGGTGTGTGAAGAGGGAGGAGGACAAGCAATCCCCAACTCATCCTCTGCAGCACCCAGGGGTGCTGAAGCCGAGGTCCCCGTTTTGCCACTCCGCGCCCACGACAGAGCCGGCAGGGCCCCCGCAGGGTCAGCTCCCCAGGGTGCCGACAGCACCAGCCCCCTGAGGCAGAGGACCAGCTCCCCCCGTCCCCACTGCCATGTGGAACCTGTCACAGCTTGGCAGGAGCTCAGCAAGGACCAGACCCTGGTGTGGATCTGGACCTTCTTCAGCTGCTCCAGGCCCATCCAGCCCAGACCAGGGCTGGCAGTGTCCCCTCCTGGGGCACCAGTCTGGTTCCCAGGCAGGAGGAGCAGGGAGTCACGCTAAGGCTGCCCATGGGTTGCTGCCCATGGGTTGAGAAAAATTACAAATTTTAATAAGGAAATGTGCGGTGAGGGAGAGTGCGCTGGGGTCCTGCCAGAGGGAAAGCCCACAGAGGGAGCAGCCCAGGCTGCACTAGTCCTCCGCCACCTCCAAGCCTAGGATCTTCTTGACGTAGTTCTGGACGTTGACGTGAAGCTGGGGGGCCGTAGCTGAGAAGGTCTCCATGGCCAGGGCCCGGGCTGACTCCGACCCGCCCCACATGGCGCGGTAGAGGGGCAGGGTGTACTTCTGCTTCCCCTGCAGAGACAGAGCAGGGGTTACCCCCCAACCTCCTCCCCAGCTCCAGCAAGGTGAAGCCCCAGGAGCCCCACATCCCCCTCAGGGCACAACACCTCCAGCATCACCCCGCTCTTGGCCAGGAGAGCACAGAGGGATGGGAGATGGTAGAAAATGCCGCTATGGGCAGCCCCTGGCACTGTGGCACCTAGAGAGGGGAGAAGACCTTGACCTTGGAGAAGGAGCAGGCCCATAAGAAGTTCATGAAATTCAGCAAGGCCAAGTGCAAGGTCCTGGATGTGGGTCGGAGCAATCCCCGCTATCAGAACAGACTGGGGGATGGATGGATGGATGGACGGATGGAAGGAGAGCAGCCCTAGAGTGAAAGACTTGGGGGTACTGGTGGGTGAAAAATTGGACATGAGCCAGCAACGTGTGCTCACAGCCCAGAAAGCCAACCATATCCTGGGCTGCTCAGAAGCATGGCCAGCAGGTCGAGAGAGGTGATTCTGCCCCTTTGCTCCACTCACTCTAGTGAGACCCCACCTGGAGCACTGCGTCCAGCTCTGGGGTCCCCAGTGCAAGAAAGACATGGACCTGTTGGAGCAGGTCCAGAGGGGAACATGGAAATGGTCCGAGGGCTGGAACACCTCTACTGTGAAGAAAGGCTGAGAGTTGGGGTTGTTCAGCTTGGAGAAGAGAAGGCTCTGGGGAGACCTTACCGTGGCCTTCTCTTATATAAAAGGAGCTTGTAAGAAAGATGGAGAGACACTTTTTACCAGGGCCTGTAGTGACAGGACAGGGGGCAGTGGTTTTAAACTGAAAAGAGGGTAGGGTTAGATTGGACATAAGGAAGAAATGTTGTTCGATGAGGGTGGTGAGATGCTGAACAGGTTGTCTAGAGAGGTGGTAAATGCCCCATCCCTGGAAACATTCAAGGCCAGGTTGGACAAGGCTTTGAGCAACCTGATCTAGTTGAACATGTCCCTGCTCACTGCAAGTGGGTTGGACTAGATGGTCTTTGAAGGTCCCTTCCAACCCAAACCAAGAGCAAGAGCCAACCCCTGGCCCTCTGGCACAGAAGGTCCTGTGCCCTGTGCCCGTCTCTCCCCGATGGCACGCTGCCAGGCACGGCCACCGCTGCCCAGGGACACACCTGGCTGTGGAGGAAGTCCTTGACCTTGCTGTACTCTGCCTCGAGGTTGTTCTTGAGAACAATCTGGCACCAGCGGAGTCGCAGCTCGGCATTCTGGGCCTCAGAGATCTTCGGGTACATCTTGCTCAGCCTCTCCACGTTGCCTGCGAGAGGGGGATTGTCACCGCCCATGTGGGGGCTCTGCCTCCCAGCCCCTGCTCCCAGGGGACCCTGCGAGTCCACCCCCGCTGCGCTGCAAATCCTCAGGGATCCTCCCAGCCACGGGCCAGCCCTGAACCCCCCCAAGCCTCCTGGCACCCCCAGCTCTGGGAGCATCCCAGGCGCTCGCTGGCTCCGGGCGGGAGGGTGCCTGTGTTGGGCTTCCTGGGGCCAGGCAGCCCTGCAGAGCCACGTGCCCGGTGGCTTGGGATGCCAGCGCAAAGGGTAGGGAGGTCCCTCAGCAAAGAGTGCAAGGAGAGGTGAACACGGGGAGGTGACAGCCCAGCTGAGCCAGCCTGGGGACAGCAGGGCTCCCCCCCGCCACTGCACGTGTCCCCATACGTCTAGGAATACGCTTCCCCTGGCTCTCTACACCCCACCGCACCGATCAAGGCTTCCCAGACACCAGGAACCGCACTGCTGGACCGCAGTGGGGACGGGCCGATGGCCATGCACCCACACATCCCACTGGCATGTCCTCACACCTCCAGCCAACTGGCTGGACTGGGGCACGTCACCCCATGTCTCCCCTGGGCACCGGAGCCCTGGGAGGTGGCCTGGCCCTCACCTTCTGGCAGGGGGGATTTCTGCAGGACCTGATCCAGGAAGTAGACCAGCTGGTACGTCCTCCACGCCGTGATGTCCACGGCTTTGATCGCCTCCATGTTCAAGCCATCAGCTGCCCAGAGCTCTGCCAGCTCATCTGCCGGCTTCATCAGCTGCTCCCCTGGCGAGAGGTCGGGCAGGTAGGGGGGCCAGCCTGGCGTGTTCAGCCAGCGGTCAAACTCAAAGCCTGCAGTGAGGAAGGAAGGGAGAGCTGGGATGAGTTGGCTGAACCCCATGCTGGGTGCTGCTGCCCAGACATCCTGCTGCCTTCTCCGAGGGTGTCCCCAGCACCACCAAACCTGCCCAGGGATGGCAACAAGCAGAGACTAACGGGGTGAGGCCGTTAAGCCACCCTGGGCTTCGTGTGTGCTTGTGCAGTAAGAGCCCCACCACCACCAGTGAGATGAGCCGGCTCCGGGACGGAAAGCTCCTGCCAAGCCTGGCTCTCCACAGCAAGGCTGAGCTGAGCCTGGGGCACCAGCTGAGCCCGATCCCAGCACTCGCCAGCGGCTCCACCAGCAAACGCTCATATACTGGTGCTAGAGACTTGCCCAGCTCAGCTGTCCATGGGGAAACCCCACCAAACAGCACCTGAGCACAGAGCACGGACTGGCTGGAAAAAAAAAAAAATCAGGCTGAGCAGGCATGCGCCTGAGCCCAGGTTAGTGTCTGATCCCAGGGGTCCAGCGCTGGGCTGCCTCCATCAGAGCCGAGGCCAGTAGCGGCAGCAGCGTCTCCAGTAAAACCCACAAACCAACGCGCACAGGGTCTGCATGGGGCACGGGACGGCTCTGATGCCCACAGGGTGCTGGTTTGCAAAGCGGTGCCCCAGTCCCCTGGCCAGGAAGGCTCCATGCTGACCTGGGATGGAGTCCACGCCTTTCTCCTTCAGCTCCGGGAAGTACTCCAGGAAGAAACCAAGGGCGTCGTCCGCTGTGATGCTCTGGAACTTGAATTGGTTCACGTAGGCCTGCGGGGACAGCCGGGGCATGATGCCGCACACACTCACCCCCAGCAGCGCTGCCCGGCCCTCCCTGTCCTCCATCTCATGAGCCCACGCCGACCCCCATCTTCCCGCCCCAGGGGCTGCCCAGCCCCCTGCACCCCCAGGACACCTCTGAGCATTGCCACCACCTGCTGCCAGCACGGGGCCAGGCTCTGCCCTCATCTCATTCCCCCCGTGAACATCTCTATTTCTCATCTCCTTTTCCTCTCCCCAGCCACCCTGTTCAGCCCGTCCTCCCCAGGGTCTTGCTGCGCTCTGGCCTCCTGCTGCGAGGCTCTGTATGACTTGGCACCTCCACCTGGTACCTCCTCGTACCGACCTGGAGGAAGGCATCGAACTTGCTCTGGTCCCCCACGAGATGGGCCAAGTAGCTCACGAAGCAGTACCCCTTCTCGTAGGGCGTTTCGTTGTACGTGTCATCCGGATTGACACCTAGAAAAAGGGAAAACCCTCAGGAATCATCTGCCCATCTGCAAAACAAAACAGCCCTCGCATGCGCCAAGATTTCTGCTTTCTGTGCTGGGTGGAAGCCTGTCACATCCCTCCTGGAGCCGTTGCCTCACCCGGGTCCCACCACCAGCACCAGTTCCATTGCAAGCCATGAAACACCCCAGCAGCAGGGCTTCCCCCCCCCAACACCACACCTCGCTTGCCCCGCTCCCCCTGGCCGGCTGCAGGACAGGGATGCCCCACAGACCTGGCTCGATGACCACCCGCAGCTTGTTGAGCGGATGGTCCTCCCCCGTGTTGTCCATGTGCTGGCGCAGGAGGGCCCTTCCCGTCGCAGCCTCCAGGCAGGTGTATGCCAAACCTGGGCAGAGACAAGCGGGAGGCGTTTGGAGACCCCGACCAGACCCCTGTGTGCTTCGAGTGCACGGGGTGCTGCAACAGGAGGGAAACAGCATTAGCTTACGAGCTGGGAGAGGAGGAAGCTGAGAAAAAAAGGCATTGGGATGGTAGAGTTGCAGAGAGACAACCCAGCCCTCGGTTAGCAAGAGGTTTTTAGAGCCATTTAAATTTATCTGGATGCAGCAAATGGTGCTGGGAGTGCCTGAGCTGCTGGATGTGACTGTGTCTGGGGGGAGTTCAGGGCTGCTGTTATCAGCTCCCTGAGGGAGCTGCGGGAGCAAGAGGAAGGTGAGGCTGGGCAAGACCACAGCACCCACGTCCCCGGTACGTGGCTGTGGGGGCTCCGTCCGTCTCTCAGAGTGAGGGCAGTTCTGCTGCTAACACGAAACCCCCGGGGCGTTGCAGGCTGCTACACTTCACCTCTTCCGAGATGCAGCGCAGACTCCGGCCCCGCGTGCGGCACTCAGAGGGACGCGCTGAGCTGCGGCGCACGGAACCCAGACCCGCGCGGGTCCTGCCTGCAATGGCATGGCCGCACGCGGGGACTCGGCACCCCGCGGCTGGGCAAGGCCACGCACCGTAGACCTCGGTGGAAATGCGCCTCTGGGCGTACATGGTGAAGCCCTCGTTCAGCCAAAACTCGCCCCACGTGGCGTTGGTGACCAGGTTGCCAAACCAGCTGTGGGAGATCTCGTGGATGATGACGTCCACCAGGGAGCGGTCCCCGGCCAGCAGGCAGGGCGTCACAAAGGTGAGGCAGGGATTCTCCATCCCGCCGAAGGGGAAGGAGGGCGGCATGAACAGGATGTCGTACCTGCCAGGGAAGAGCAGGCGGCTTGGGTCAGACCCACCTCCTCCTGCGGACACTGCTTGGGACGGAGGGATGCTCCTTCCCCGGCCCCAGGGAGCAAAGCCCTTCAGGAACAGGAGGCCGTACCTGCCCCAAACATAAGGTCCAAAGAGCTTCTCTCCAACCGCCAGGAACTCCTCGATCACCCCATCGTACTCCTTCTTTGCAGCCTCGATCAGGCAGGGCTCAGCCCAGACACGGCTCCTGGACAAGTGTGCAGAGGAGGAATTTTTACCCATTAGCGGACTTTTACCCTATTGCTTCATCAGGCAAAAACTGCACATGTTTATTCCACAGCAAAATACAAGCCTGCTGATAAAGGAAGCTAATGAGACCGATAGTGCAAACTGCTGTAATTTCTTTCCTTATCTGAATGTCAAAGGGCTTTTATATGGCTACTGTGACAGCCGAGAACCTGAACAAACCACCGGCCTTGGAAAGAGACCTGGGACCCTCCGTGAACGGGGACCTGCTGCTCTCATTCAGCTGCACAGGGGAGAAATGAGCAGAGCCAGGGACACCCTCGAAAGCAAGGGGACCTGGCACCGAGGCTCCTCCTCACTCTCGAGAGCAAGAAGCATCCTCACCCGGCAGAGCCCGCGGTCTGACAACGCAGCACCACGTGCACAGCAGGCGAGGGACTGACCGGGTCACGCTTACAGTCAGTGTCTCCACGGCTGCCTGCTCTCCAGAGCTCAGTGGTGCAGGGAGAGGCAGCAGGCAGCCGCCACGGGAGAGCACAGCACGGGAGCTTCGCCGTGTGGCTCCCACAGCCAGGGCTTAACACTCGGGTCTCCTCTAGAGCCACTTACCTTGGGCCAACGTCAGCAGACACAATGTCCCCGACCGCTAGAGCAATCAGGTACGATGGGATCGGCTGGGACATCTTGAAGACGAAGGTGTTATCCTTCTGCTTCTCCCAGCTTGTGGCACTCATCACAGCCGTGAAACCCTCGGGAACCTGGACATATAGATAAAAACATCTATTAGATCCGTAACGCACAGAGTGGGACATCAGCTAACCCAGCAGGGATGCCACGATGTCTGACAGCAAACACATCCCAGCACGCTGAAGGTGACCGGGTCCGTGGGCACTGCAGGTTTTGGGATGCAGAGCAGAGCAGTAACACCCCAAGCTCCAGCTCGGGATCACAGCTGCATCCTGGCGACAGCATCACTTGGCACTTGGGCTCAAACACTGGCTGGGTGCAACACCGGGACACCCAGAGCTGCCATGTGAGGTGCCGACGAGATAAAGAAATGCTGGAGCTGCTGGTGCTGAAAGGGCAAAGGATGCAGATCCTTCAGATGCTGGCTCTCCTCCCGTTTCTTACACAACAACTCGTTTTTCCTGTTCTCAAGCCAAAGTAGAACCCATGGCCAATCCACCGGCCTGGGCTGAGCCCTGGGAGACTGATCCGGTCTCTCTTCTTCCAAACGTGGGGCGAGCCCCCGCAGTGCCGTGCAGAATACGGTTTTCTTGGTACAGAGCATCATGCCGGGGCTCTACGACAGCCAAGCCCCAGGCTCACCCATCCTGGGGGACGCTGCCGAAGCTTTAAGGGCGGAAATTAGAGCAAGAGGCAAAATAAATAAATTTCGGCATCACCAGCTGCCACCGCGTGCCATCAGCCTCGGCTTGGTGTCACACCGATAAGCAGCCTCCCTTGCCCGCAGCAGGCCGGCACACCGGGGCGGCCCAGTGCCGGTGCCACCGTGTGACCGCCCACACACCAAGGAGGGAATCTGGATTATTTAGTCCCGTTTTTGTACTAAACCTGGGGACCAGTGGCTGCTCTTTTCATCCTGCAAGCTTGACAGCCCCAGCACCCCCACCAGGACCCGGTGCGGGCCGGTGTCATCCCCCTCCTCCAGCTGTGTCCCCCCGAGCTCAGCTCGTCCCAGTTGCCCTCCCGCTGCTACACACGCCAAGAGCAGGCATCCCGCTGCCCTCGGACTGCGACGGGGCAAAACCAGGGTTTTCTGTGATAATTAGAGGAATTACTTAGACAAATGCAGCAGCACGAGGAGAGCAGGGAGGTTTAAACACCGAGCTGATCCCAACTGTTAGCTGATATTTTGGCATCAAGCACTGATTATTTCGGCCACCTCCTGCTGGGAGAGAGGAGCTTTCAGCAGGACGGCCGGCACGGACACCCGCTCACAAGAGAGTGCGCAAAGCGGCGCCCAGCACGTGTGGCTGAGGAGAAACAAGAGGAGCGCCGGGGTCTGCTTGTATTCATCTGAAGATGAATGTAAGAGAAAAATGGGAGCGTAAATGAATTATTTCTCAGTGCCTTCCCTGAGGCCTGTGGCAGCCTGTGGCGGAGGACTTGAAGCAACAAGCATCGCCTCCGATGTGCTGGTGCCGCACGCGGGCCCGGGCGGTGCTGCTGACGCAATGCCCCAGTGTTTCGGCGTGTCCCACGAGGGAGCGGGCAGCTTCCCCGCGAGCAAACGCTGCAAACTCGGGGAGGGTTTTGCTCCCGCCAGGCGTGAGGGGGACGGCCGGGTCTGCGGCCCGGCGTGCTGCCGGGGGCACCGCTTACCTTCACCGTGGCCGAATAGGTGCATTTGACCGACGGCGTGTCGAAGCCGGGGAAGAAGGACCTGTTGAGGACGGCCTGGCCTTGCGTGTACATGTAGGGCTTCTGCTTGCCCGCCGTCTGCTCGGGAGCCAGCCAGCACACCTGGGGGCAGGGAGGGAGGGCGGGGAGAGACCCCCGGGTGAGGCCCGGCCCCGGCCCCTCGCCCGCGGGTGCGCTTCCCCCCCCGCCCCCCCGGCGCCGCTCACCCCGGGCCCCTCGCCCGCCTCGTAGTCGATCTCCAGGGTGAGGAGCTGCCCGGCGCGCGGGGGCCGCGGCAGGGCGACCAGCAGGGCGCTGCCGTAGCCGGCGAAGGGGCGGCTCTCCACGGGCAGCGCCTGCCCGCCGGGGGGCCCGGGGGCGCCGGGGGGCGGCAGGAGCGCGGCGCGGCGCACGGCCAGGCTGGGGTGCGCGTCCAGGCGCAGCGGCCCCGCGCCCTCGCGCGCGCAGCGGAGCTCGAGCCGCGCCGTCCCGCGCAGCCGCCCCGCGCCCGCCGCCGCGAACTCCACGCGCAGCGAGAGGTGCAGGTGCCGCAGCGCCCACGCGCCCGCGCTGCTGGCGGAGGCCGCGTCCCGGACCCCCGCCGCCGCCATCGCCGCTGCGGGGGCGGGGCCGGGGCGGAAGGGGCGGGGCGGGGCCGCCCGGGGGCGGGGCGGGGCGGGGCCGCCGCGGCGGCGGGAAGGGCGGGAAGGGGCGGGGCCGGGCGGGGCGGGGCGGGGCCGGGAGACGGAGCGGGGCGAGGGGCAGGGCCGGGGCGGTGGCGGCGGCGGCGGCGGCGGCGGCGGGGGGTGTCCCCTGGCGCGGGGGTTGGGGGATCCCTGGAGGGAGGATCCGGGGGGCACCCGTGGGTCAAGGGAATCCATGGGGGGCACCCATGGGGCGGGGGGTCCGTGGGGGATCCGAGAGGGTCCCTGTCGGGATTCCAGTTGGGGGGGGGATCCGGGAGGGGGTGTCCATGGGGAGACCCATGGCGGGGGTCGCGGAGGGACACAGGGAGGGGCCCACGGGGGGATCCAGTGGGGGAATCCATGGGGCAGGGGGGTCCAGGGGGCAGCCGGGGGGGTCCGTGCGCGATCCCCGGCTCAGGCTTCGCCGCCGGCTCCAGGCGCCGCGGCCCGGCAGCCGAGCGGCACCGGGGGCGGCGGGGCCCGGGCGGGGCCGCCCCGGAGGGACCGAGCGGGGCAGGGGCGGCCCCGCACCCGCCTCTCCGTGCCGGCGCCGGGGCCGGGGGCCGGGGGCCGGGGGCGGGCACCCCCGGGCGGCCGGAGCGACGGGGCCGGGCGCGGGCCTGCGCGACTCCTCCCCCGGCCCGGCCCGGCCCGGCGCGGCGCGGGGTCCCTCGGCCGCTCCGCCAGTCTGCGGCCGGCGGCGGCACCGGGCGCTGCCCGCGGGGCCGCGGCGGGACGGGGCGCAGCGAGCGGTGAGTGCCGCGCCGGCCGCCTGGCTCTGCCCCGCGGGGCGCCGGGGCCCGGGGCGATGGGGGGACATGGCGGTGGGAGCGGGGGTGACGGGGGACGTGCGGGGGGACCGGGGAGACGCGGGGGACACCCCGGCGGGGACCGGGGGTGATGGGGGACACCCCGACAGGATCGGCGGTGACACGGGGGACACCCGGCGGGGGATGGCAGATGATGGGGGGCACCCCCGTGGGGACCGAGGTGATGGGGTCGTGCTGCAGGGACCAGCGGCGACACGGGGGACGTCCTGGCGGGGACTGGGGGTGACGGGCAGCGGCTGTGGGGGCTGGCGCCACCTGAGCCTCGGGGCAGCCCCCCCCCACCCCCCCGAGTCCCCTCCCCTGTGCCCCCCGATGTCCCCACCTCTCCGCACGGACCCTGTTTCAGCAGTGGGAGCCGCAGCGTGGGCCGTGCCGGGGCACTGCAGCCGGGCTGGCGAGCTCCTGTGTCCCAGTGCCCCCCAGTGCCCCCGGGACACTCCCCGGCCCCGGCCCCGGCAGAGGGGGGCTGCGGGAAGCCACCGCAGTGCTGGAGGCAGGTGCCGGTGCTGCCTGCTCCTGCCTTGCCTCCCCAAACCAGCGAGGACAGCAGTGCCAACAAAGGGCGGCAGGGGGAAACTGAGGCACGGGGCTGCCGGGATGGGTGACGGTTTTCCAGAGAGCTGGCCTGGGGTGGGAAAACGCCTGTCGTGCTGCCCCAGAGGGGAGCCTCTGCGGGCAGAGCAGGTCGGTGCCGGCAGCTCGTGGTGTCTGCCCCCATTTCAGGCACGGGAAGGTGCTGTGGGGCTGCAGGCACCCATGGGTGATCCCTGGATGGGTGCCCAGGGCTATGCGGCTCCACATGCTCCGTGTCCCCATGCTGGCGTGGGGACAGCAGGGAGGGCAGTGGGGACTTCGGCTTTTTTTAAAATGCTGTTTTCACCGATAGTGAAGGGGCCGGGGGCCTGATGGCTTTTCCCTGCCGGGTGCTTGGCCACCCTGGGGTTGCTCCACCACCCCAGTGCGTGGGCCGGGGGGGGGCCGAGCATCCCTGGGGTGGTGGAGCAACCCTGGGCCCCATGTGGGATGGCTCCCGTGGAGCCGACAGTGTCGCAGCCCGGCTTCACTTGGTGCTGCACCCCAACCGGGATGGCACAGCACAGGGGGAGAACTTAGAGGTGACTTCGATACTGACCGTGTCCCCCATGGGACATTAACGTGCCATCACCCTGCGGGAGGGAAGCGGTGAAGACCCGCAGCGTGCGTGCACTGGGGCTCCTGTTTTCTTGGATTTCACCTAAGAAAAAACCAACTGGGAGGAGAGCTGGGGAGCCTGGGTGTGCCGGGCTGCTGGTTCCGCAGCCGTCCCTGCCGGATGCCCCTGGCTGGCCCGAAGCGGGCGAGCGCGTGCCCCCGCACAGGCAGGGTTTGCCCACGGTTGCTGGGGTCCCCAGGGCTTTGCCGTAGCTGCCCGCACACCCCAGGGCTTTGCCGTACCTGCTCATGCTGTCATCCCTGGTGTTGGAGAGTGTCTGGGTGTTCCCAGGGGGGTCACAGGGATGGGGGGAGCCCCCTGCACGCCCCGGCAGGGTGTGTTGGTGCCCGTGTAGTTACAAGGTGGGGTTGGACACCCCCCCCCCCCCCCCAGTTTTGCAGCCAGGGAAGCTGAGTCAGGAAATCCCGGCTGGCCCGGCCGGATCCTGGCTGAGTCATTTCGCAGGCGCTGAGTAACTGCCCGTGTGGTGCTGCGGGAGTGCCGGGCTGCCCGCAGCCTCTATGGGTGGGCAAGAGCTGCCTGCTTTGCCTGCTCTGCCCGCACATGCGCCCATCAGCTCCCCGTGGCCCTGGCCTCACCCAACTCGCAGCCTGTGCCCACCTCAGTGCCCTCCTTGCCCTGCCAGCCCCGTGCCTCAGTTTCCCCCCGTGCTTTCCTGTGGGTTTCCCTCCTGCCAGGGACTGGGTGGGGCAAAAAGCTCCTGGGACGTGGGCATGGGCTGGATCCGGCCCTGCAGCACATCCCTGGCAGAGGGAACCGGTTCCCAAGGGGCCAGGGTGGGTCTGAACCGGGGGAGACAGGGTGGGATGGGGAGCGTGGGGCTGGGTGAGCTCTGGTGTTGGTTGGGAGGGGAATGATGTCCCTGAGCCAAGATTTGGGCCTCCTCCTCCTGCTGAGGGGGTCTCCAGGCTGACTCTTGGTGTGTGGGGAGGGGAACGGGTTGGGAAGAGGGATGGGGATGGGATGGGGACGAGGACTGGGATGGGATGGGGAATGAGGATGGGAATGGGGACGGGGATAGGGATGGGGACAGGGACAGGGACAGAGATGGGGCTGGCGGGGGCTGGAGCAGGGCTCAGGGTGCAAGTGGGGACGCCGTGGGGTGATCCAGCCGGCCTCGCTGGCACCAGGTTATAAATAACCCGCCGAAACACGAGGTTTTTTCCTGCCGGCCCCCCCGCTGCAGCCCCATGGACAGGAAAAAGGTGTTTCCGGCTGCGGACGGGAGCGGGGCCCCTGTCCCGCGGGGTATGCAGGGTCTGGGCCACGGGCAGATGGGCAGGGGGGGCCAGGTGACCCCCCCGGGCTGGTGCTCGGGGTGCAGCCGCTGAGCCTGGGGCTGGCCGGACCCCTGACCCCGGCGCGGCCACTGCAGCCCCCGGGGCCCCTGGCTGGGCTGGCTGCGAGAGCCCCAGGCTGAGCCACCAACCTGCTGCTGGGCCTGGCTGGAGCCGCCGCGGGGACGGGACACGGTGCCACCAGGCTCGGGCACCCTGTCCCATCCCCAGTGCCACCGGGCTCAGGCACCCGACCGGCACGTACCCTGGGGCCATGTTCCTCCTTCCCATGCCCGGACCAGGATTCGTGCGGAGCCGGGAGCGCCAGAGCCGGTGCTGTGGGGAGGAGGGTGCCTGGCCGTGCCCGTCACGCAGTGCCTGTCACCCTCGCAGAGCCACTTTCGCTCACCGATCCGTCGGGATGTCCCCTTGCCTGTGCTTGCTCCCGGGGGGTCTGACAAGCTCCAGTGCCAGCAAAGTGACAGGGGGACATCAATCTGGGATGGGGACATCAGCCTGGGATGGGGACACCAGCACAGGCTGGGTCTCCTCAGCACCCATTCCCACCACTGTGGTGACACAAGCCCCCCCGCTCTGCTGGCAGATGGGTGACAGCCCCCCGTCACCTGTTGGGTGGCAGCCGGGGATGCCCCGCGCTGTCCTCCCGCAGCCCTTTGCAGCCTGGGCAGGGGGGGAACCAGACAGTGACAAGGATGGGTCCCCAGGGACGGGGCAGCTCGGAGCACGGTGGCTCTGCCTGCTGCCCCGTGTGTCCCCAGGGAAACCCCAGCTCATGTCACCAGCCTGTCCCCAGTGGGCAGGGTCGGTCCCCAAGCCCTAACCAAGCCCAGAGGAGTGCCAGCCCCCCAAAACACACCCCGGGGAGCTGGGACCCACTGGGGCAGCCAGTGGCCACAGGCAGTGACGAGGCCAATGGCAGCACATCATGGGGAAACTGAGGCACGGGCTGCAGGCAGGTGGCGAATTGCCAACACCTTTGGGTCCTCCTCGAATGCTCCCAGGTGACAGATCGGCCACCAACCCATCCTAGTGGGCTCCGACGCTTCCCTGGTGTATTTGCTGGTACGGCCCAAGCTCCGCTTGTTAGCAAACAACATCTAACGAGCTTTGCCCGGTCATGCTGCGGGGTCTGGGCGGCGTTACGGACATCGGGCACTGCTGCTGGATTAACTGCCTGGATTAGGGGATGCTCGGGGGGAGAGGGGCTGGAGGAGCCCCCAGCACTCAGCACCCACCGCCACTGTCACGGGAAGTGACAATAATTGGAGAAAGCAGGATTTTTGTTAAACAGGGGGAGAGGTCCTGGCTGAGTGGCACAGTGGGGGTTTGGAGCTTTGCTCTGTCCCAGGGGGTCGGTGGGAATTCGGGGGGCAGGAGCTGGGGTGAAGCCACCTCTTGCTGCGGGACTTGGTCCTCCCACGCTGCTCTGAGCTTGCCTG
Organism: Ciconia boyciana; assembly: GCF_034638445.1. Taxonomy (NCBI): domain Eukaryota; kingdom Metazoa; phylum Chordata; class Aves; order Ciconiiformes; family Ciconiidae; genus Ciconia; species Ciconia boyciana. The sequence goes on along the minus strand of NC_132956.1, from coordinate 7,084,174 downwards.
GTCAATGCCCCATCCTAGCGCGTCCCCCGAACCACCTGCAGCATCATCGCTGTCCCCCGGGACCGTTCTGGGGGGCTCTGGGTCACCCCATCTCAGTGCTGGGTTCCCGTGAGCACCCGCAATGGCTGCATGTTGCTTCATCGCAGGGTCGCGTCCTGCAAACCCCTGTCCCTGAAAGGCTTGGCAGCACGTCCTGGGGCCACCTGGCTCCTGCCCTGTTGCCACCCGCAGTCACCGCATGTCCCCATGTACGCGCAGTGGCACCATCCTCCAGCACCCACCGGTGCTTTAACCTGCCGTGATTTACGCCGTGGCTCCCGCGTTCAGGGCTGGACCCAGCCATGCCTCTGCTGCGGGAGCTGCCTTTCACGCTGGTGCAGGGGCAGGATTTGGCCACACAGGGATGAAGCCGGGAGCCTGGGTGCTGCCCTGCAGGCACCAGGGGTTGGGGTGCCCCAAGGCATTGCATGGGGAGGGGACAGGTGGGGACAAGGCATCCATCCCCAGGGCTGGGTGGGGCAGTGGGACTGGTGGCCTGGCATCCTCTCACCGCCGGGATGTGGGAATTGGGCTCTGAAGGTCTCGGCCGTGCTGCAGGGAGCAGGTTTGGGGTGGGAGCCAGCGCTCGAGTTAACACCTCCCAGTATTTGCCTGGATTCCCTGGGTTCCCCCACTCCCACAGAGGAGCGGAGGTGGGAGCTGGAGGAGCTGGGTTTGTGCTCGTCCCCCCATTCTCATCCTCAGCTCCCACTGGACGTGGCCGTGGGGCCCGTGCGGATGCGGCCGGGCGGCGTCACCTCCGGCAGCGGAAACTCCCCCTGCTCAGGACCGGGCGATAAGTCACGGCTTCTCCTCCACCCCTTCCCGCTCTCCTCCCCTGGCCCTCACCCCGCTGAGCTCTGTGCCCTCCCTCGCTGCTGGCCCCTGGGGACTTGGCTCCCCATCGGGGTGTCCATCCCAGGGGATATGCACCGCGGGGTGGGCGCGGGGGAAGGTAGGAGTGCTGCCATCCTCGCCCAGGCTGCTCGCTGTGGGCAGGCGGGATGCTCAAGGGATGCTCAAGGCATGGTCGAGGGATGCTCGAGGGATGTTCGAGAGATGTTCAAGGGATGCTCGGGCTCCCCTCTGGGAAAGCCAGGCATCCTCTGGGTGTGATGGCCCCACGGTGGCTCCATTAGCTGCATCCCTTTGAGGCGGGAGGTTTAATTTCATGCGTAAGAGGGTGGTGGGACCGGAGCTGCCGCCTGCTCTGGGGCTGCCGGGGGGAGTGCCGGGGTCAGGAGGGCATTGCCAGCCCCTGCCCGCCTCTTCCAGCCACGCGTGTAAGTTGCAGTCCCTGGCTTTTTGGGGACATTGGCATCAGGGACACGCTTAAGGTTGTGCTGATAAACCCCAGAGACGTGGCTCCCTCCGGGCTGTGTGTCACTTGAGCCTGGCAGCGGTGGCGGGCGGGCAGCCTGCCTGCCCACGCTCGGAGCGGGGACTGCTGCAACCCCCCAAGACCCGAGCAGGGAGGTATTTGCCAGCAGCCACTGCGGATTTACAGCTCACTGGAAAATCCACTCATCCCATTAAGGGCTCCCTGCGGCTTTTGCTTTCCATTGCAAATACCCAGTTGTCCCAAGGGAAAGCCCCTTGGGGTGCCACCGGGGCTCTTGGGGCGAACACTGCAGGGAAGAGTCCTGGCTGCAAGAGCAGCAGATTTATTTATTATACGAGGGATTATCGGGCTGAGGGGAAATCTCATCCCACTTGCCCAGGTAAGACCAGATGGGGAAGTTTTGCTCATGGTGGGAATGGTCTGTACTGGGGGGCACTGGGGGGTTCAGTTGGGAATCAGAGCCATGACTTGACTTTTCCTCGCCTGGTTCATCACCCAAAGCAGTTTCGGCATCTAAAAATGCCCCAGCTTGGAGCTCAGCTGCTTTGCAGGGAGGGACGCAGCAATGGCACATCACCGCAGGCTCTGTGTCTCTGCTCTCAGGGTTAAAGCCATGTTATGCCCAACCCTCCGCTGTGTCCCCAGCGTTACCCACCCCATGCTCCCTGCAGCATTTTTTAAATCCTTAACCTGCTTTGGGGGGAAAAAAATGACTTTTTTGGGTACCCTGAAGGCCCCGCTCTGTCCACTGTGGGCTTGGAGAGCTGAGTGTCGGAAGGAGTGGACAGGCAGTGAGGGTCTCATCAGTGAGACCTGGGGATGCTGGGGATGCGCCGCCCGTGCCGGGATGGGGAAGACAAGCCCAGCTCCCCCCGGCCATCACACCGCACACGTATGCGTGCCAATGCGACAGCTTCTGCTGAGTTAATGCATTTTGCAGCCCCACCGCACAGCTGCCTCTCCCCACTGCCCCGCTCAGCAAAACCAAAACGCGTTGGGGGCTTCCAGGTTTCAAGGGTTGAGGACCGGGGGGGCCGTTTCCGCACGGCAGCAGCGGAGGTGAACGTAGACGCTGCAACATCTGCTCTTGCTCAAAAATCCTGGGAGCAAAGGGCCAGGTCCGTGATGTGGCAGGAACATGGGGCTAAATAAGTGATGCAATCGGCTTCCGAGAGTTTTGGCCCAGACAGAATATCCGCATGTCACCCCTCCGAGCGCCTGCACCTGGGCTGCAGGATGGCTCCTGGCCAAGGGCTTGAGCCGGCCGGGATGTGGCGCTGGGGGATCCTCGGCCCCAAGGCTGCACTGCGGTTTTGGGGAGGTTTTGGGGAGGTTTTGAAGCCCTCAGGAGGGCAATGGGAGATGTTGCTCTTTGGCCACGGTGCTGGATGCTGAAGCGACCCTGGGGTCTGCGGTGCCCAGCGGCTCGTATGCCGGGAGGAGCCGATCGCGGGGTGGCCGGTGGCTTCACGGCTCTTCTCACCGGGCCGCACGGGGGGAACGGGGAGGCCGAGGAGAGCGGGAGACCCCCAAGCACAACCCAAACCTCCTCCCGGCGGATCTTTGCCGCAGGGCCATCTGGAGGAGGTTCAACGGGTGTCACCCCACGGCGAGGCAGCCCCACCTTCGTCCCCAAGGGTGCTGGGGACGCTGGGGATGACGGGCAGCGCTGCTGGGGGGACAGATGGCGCAGGCTCTGGACAGATGGTACCGGCCCCAGACAGGCAGCCGCAGGACGGGGGCGCCGAGTGACCCCGGACGAGCTGGGCTGGTCCCTGGGGACTTGCTCCGCTGGCCCCGGGCGGGGGGTGGTGGCCCAACGGGGACAGGCACCACAGGTCAGGGGCAGGGGGCTGGCACGGCCGGCCCGGGGCGGGGACACCGGCCGGGGTGGGGGGACGACACCGTCCCGGGGGGTGGGGTGGGGTGTGACACGGGCCGGGGGGCGGAGCCGGGCGGGGGCGGAGCCGCGGGCGGCGGGGCGGAGCTGTCCAGCACCGGCGCCTCCTGAACGTCCCCGTCCCCGCGGGGCCGGGGCTGCCCACGCCGGCCCCCGGCACCCCGGCCCTGCCGCCTGCCCCAGCGGGCCGGGGCCGGGGGCCGGGGCTGGCTCCTCCGCCCCGAGCCGGCACCGGGCAGCCCCGATGCCCCCCCCCCCCGGAGGGGACACCTCTGCCCCGAGTCCCCCCCCGCAGGGTCCCCGGTTGCCCGGCCCAGGGGTGTCACTCCCGCCGCTCTCAGACAGTGACAGCCTCAGCGAAAGAGCTGCGAGGCGGGGACGGGATGGGGGGACACGGAAGGGCCATGGGGAAACCAGACGCGTGGCCTGTGCCACAGGGAGCCGGGACGTCCCCGGGTGCCGCGGGCAGGGAGAGGCCTTCGGCATCGGGGCTCCTTGCACAGCCCCGTGCGCAGATCCCGGGGTCTGCCCCAGCCCCGGTCCATCCGTCCTCGTCCCCGCAGCAGGATTGGTGCCAGGCAAAGCCCAGCCTGGGCAGAGCTCGATTTCACTGCCGCATACGGGGCTTTTGGTGGCAGAGGCTGCTGCGGTCGGGCTGAGAGCTCAACTTTGCTCAGAGCAAGGTTTTATTAAAGTGGGTTAAATGCCTAATGGGATTGCTGTGGAGTGGCTAAAGCAGAGATTAGTGCTGCGGCTACGGGGCTGGGCATCTCTGCTCTGACAGCAGGCGGTTTCTGTCCTTTTCCTCCTGCCCCAGCCCGCAGCCCATCTCTCAGCAGCTCCCAGAGCCCCCAGCACCGTGCTGTGGGGAAACAGCCAGCCAGGGCAGGCAGAGCTGGGGCTGCCCGGGCCTCCCCTCCCACCCGCTTGCCCGTCTGCTGCCTGTACCCAGGAGAACCACCTGCCTGCACCCAGCCTGGGCCATCGAACCAGCCGCCCCCGGCATTGCCCCTCCAGAGGGGCAGAGAGAGGGGAGCAGCGAGACCTCCCTGGGGAAGGACCCAGCCCGGGGCCCCGGCGATGTGGGCGGTGGCAATGTCCCAGGCGGTGACACCGGCTGGCAGGCAGGCCAGGTCCCGGCCAGGGCGCGGGGGCCGGAGGGACGGGGCTGGCGGCTGAATCGGCAGCTTGTTCTCCTCTGAAGGCTCCTTTCTGCCCCTGCTCCTTCTGTTTCTCTTAGGAAAGTTTTATGTCCCTTGTGTCACAAGGAGCCTTTTCTTTGTCATCCTTCCTGAGCGTGCCAGGGAGGAGGCCGCGCTGGAGCACAGCCATCCCTGAAGGCAGCTCGGGGCCGGATCCTGCGCAGGGCTGCGAGGTGCACGCGGCAGCTTCGAGGGGCAGCCGTGTCATGGCACCGGGATCTGTCCCTTGGCATGGGCTCAGCTCCTCGGACCGTTCACACCCCAGGCTTCACCCCTGGGCTGCCCCCCTCCATCCTCACCCTTAAAAATGGAGGGTGCTTTGCAGCCCCCCAGCAGCTCCCCAGGGGCATCCGGCACAGCCGGCACTGCCGCAGCCCCCGGCGCTCCTGTGCTGCCAGTCCTGTCCAATTTACAGAGCTGCTCTGCAGCCCAGCACACCCAGGGAAGGATCCGACCTCCTTTATTCCTATTTATCAGCCTGGTTTCAGCTCCTTCACCCCTAGCAGAGGCCATGTCAGGGTGGGGAAACTGAGGCACAGAGCGGCAGCAAGATGCCAGGAGAGGCTGAAGGGTTTAATACCTTTTTGCATCAGTAAGTGTGCTCAGACTCCTGCCACAATTATCCCAGGGGTGTGGGGCAGCGTTTCATCCCCAGCAGGGAGCTCTCAGCTGCGAGAGATGAGAGAGAAGCAAATTTAATCTGGTTTATAAAAGTCACCCTGAAATGCTTCGGGAACAGAGCGAAATGCTTGCAGAGCCGTTAGCTGTTTTCTTGAGACCATGGGAGAGCTGGAGGTTGGATCCCTCCGAGGCATCGTGGAGGAGCCGGGGGCTTTGGCTACTCGGCGCAGCCCCAGCGCAGGGTCGGGAGCAGTGCAGCCCCCGTGGGGCCAGGAGGGCCAAGAGCCAGGGGGAGCGGCTGTTTCCAGCTCTTCTTGGGTGATGGATGGCTCCAAAGCGGATCTGCTTCGATGCTGGGGATGCTCCAGTGACCCCTCACATGCGAAACGGGGACATGAAATGAGACTTGGGCTCCAGGTCCCTGTATTCATTTCTGGCTGCTAAAATCGCACATGTGAGATGCATTTGGACACCAGGCCGAGGAAGTAGCTCAAGCTCTGAGCACAACAGATGCCTCTTTGAAGGAGATGCCTTCAGGGATGTGCTGGGTTGTGTTTGTCCTGGGATGAAGGACGTGGCTCGGCCAAGGCTGTTTCATTTTCCTTCAATGTGAACACCCATGTCTCTGTGGACAGCATCATCCAAAGGGATCAGAAACCACCTCGTCTCTGGGCTTAAAGGTCTTTAATTCAGGGAAAACTCAGGTTCAGTGCTGGAGCCAGTAGATACTGGCCCAGCACTCCAGACCTGAGCTCTGGAGGTAGCTGGGATGAGCATCCTCACCCTGGCCAGGAGATGAGCATCTCCAGCTGCCCAGGGAGGCTCAGGCCCAGCGCTCAGGCAGGGCTCTGCTGCCTGCAGCACTGCTGCAGCTTCTCCAAAATATCCGCTGGTGCTAAAATACCTTGTGTGTATTTGCTACTTTCCACCACCACGGTGAAAATCCCAAGCTGGTACCTGGGGACGAGGTGGGGCCAAAAACCCACCCGGTGACTGGAAGTCCCAAAATTAAAGCATCAGGTGCAAATTTCAGGTGCTCACATTATCCACAGGGCAAGCAGCAGCCGGTTCCCGAGAGCTGCTCTGGGGACACAGAGGCCCTGCGGCCGGGTTGCATTAAAGGAGAAAGTTGTTTCCCTTTCAAGCTAATTGCAAAAGAGCCACCCGTGTCTATCTAGGCCAAGCTGTAACCTGCTTTAGCCGGGCAAAGCAGCGGCAGGACGCCAGCGTGACGCAGCGTGACGTGGCACTCGCCTGCTCCCCTGCTGCGTGGCACGCGGGGCACATGCCGGGGGGGACCCGGTCCCTGGGGGCAGGGTTTGTATGGGGTGGAAATGAATCTGGAGGCAAATGAAGAATTTGTTTGGAAGAAGAATGGGCCGAATCTCTCCCCAGAATGGTTTTAGTTTGTGCTCATTAATAAAATGATGGGATGAGTAGGAGGGCTGCTTGGCACAGGAGCTGATGGGGGGAAATAGGGACTTGGTGGGAGTTGCTTTGGTTTATCCCTTTGGTGGCATCCCTGGGTGCGGGACCCCAGCCCAAGGGTCCAGCCAGTGTTACAGCCCAGGGGAACGGGGCTGCATCCACCTCTCCCCTTGGCCAGCCCCGGGGAAGCCCCCCGCATCTCTAAAGCAGGGTGAAGCCTGAGGAGGGGTCACCCATGCTTAGCCAGGCACAGCGAAGTGATGGGTGTCCTCGGAGACCCCCGAGGTGTGTGCTGCAGGGAGGGGATGGCTCCGGAGCCTGGCTCCCAGCAGGCGTTGGCATCTCCTGGGAAACCTCAACCCTGCGAGCACAAAGGGAGGATTGATTTTTTTGTGGGCAACGTGGCAGCTTTGGCTTCTGCTGCAGCCGCGGCATCGCAGCGAAGTGGCTGCTGGTGGGCTCAGAGGGGAGAAATGGAAGTTGTGTCCACGAGAGAGAAATCCAGAGTGAATAGACTGGAAAGAAAATCTATAAACCCTGGTTACAGCCCCGATGCCACGTGCCCGGTGAGCAGGCGGGGCTGGAGGGGTGTTGCATGCTGATGATGCTCAGAGGGTGCTGGTGAAGGTAAGGTCGTAGCATAAAACTAGATGAAATTTTTTTGCCTCTGAGTTGGTTGAAGAGGAGCTCAGGACCGGCTTTATGGAGGCAGTGGCAGATGATCTCCCTCTGCTTTAGGAGGAAACCCAGCAGCAGCAGCCCCTGGGGCTGGAGATGTTTGTGCAAGGGACCTCGAGGGTGCAATAGGTGAGTTGGTGCCAGTGGTTTAACCACCCCTGTCCACAAGGCTGGAGCTTTGCTGGCTCTTGGCCCCATCCCGGGCATCCTCGCGCTTACGGGGAGGAAGGTCGACCCTGTTGGCGTTTGCACAAGGTATTTTGCAGCTCAAGGCTGCGAACTGCTCTGCCCCCAGGCACGGTGCTCCTGGGTTAAAAATAGAGTGAAAAAAAGTGCAAAATTGGGGTTTGTAAGTGTGGGTTGTGGGGCACAACCTGGGAAAGGGCTGAAGAGCTGAGGGGAGCCGGTTGCTGCTGATATTCGCTGCTGGGTGGGCTGCAAAGCGGGGGTTGGGAGCGTTGTGCCCCCCGGGATGTGCTGGGCTCCAGCTCCTGGCTGGTGCTGGGTGCTGGGTGCCGAGCCCTGGCTGCCTTGCTCCCAGGATTGACCTTTGTGGGTGCAAGGAAATCCCATGGGTGCAGGGAAAGCCCCGCATGGCCCCCACCTGGCTCCTGCCGCCCACCCCACAGCACCGTTGGGTGCAGGCTGGTGCCAGCACAGGGCCCCTCAGTGGGGGCTGTGGTTGCCCACCGGGGCCGGATCCAGACCTATTTGCCAGTGTGGGGGTGGCAGAGCCCCAATGCCTGTCTCCATCTCGCCCCATGCAGCGGCTCGGGGACAGATCTGTCCCAGAGAGCCTCCGAGCACCTTGTCCCAGGGCTTCCTCCATCCACTGATGCCGTGAGTCAGAGCCATGACCACGGCGAGCGGAGGCAGAGACGTCTCAGCAGGGACGTGGGGAGGAAGAAAACCTCCCCGGCTGTTTCAAAGGCTTCAGCAAGAGCAAGCCCAGAGCTGCGTGTGTCAGTTCCCTCTTCCCCTTAATTAAAATTGCCTTGAACAGACCTTTGTAGCTCCTGGCTGACGCTGAAGTTGGTGCTGCGATGCCTAGATCTTGTCCGCTGCATCAGCCCTTCTCCCCATGACCCATGGCTCTGCTGATCAAGTGATCCAGCTCACATGGGTCTGGCAAAAGGGAATTTGGGTGTGTTCACCCGAGCACTGCCCATGGCAGGGACAGAGCCACCCCGGGGGGGCTCGCTGTGGGGGATGTGGGGCAAGGCTTGGTCCTTGCAGACTCCCAAAAGCCTGGGGGGAGCAGGGCTCAGGGCAGCTGTAGGTTGGGGAAGAGGCAAAACAGGGCAGTTTGGGGCATTTTTGGACCTTGCTTATGCAACGCCCTCTGCCAGGAGATGCAACGGGTGCAGGGCTGAGGCTGGGTGCTGTTCCCATCGGGGTGATGGGAGCCATCCCTCTGCACCCCACAGCTTGCCAAGAAACCTTCTCCAGCTCCAGAGGAGCTCCGTCTCGGCCGGGTGGTTTGAAAGGCGGCCAGGCTGCCGGCCCTGGGCTGCAAACAGAGCGGCTTGTGTGCGGCCCCAAACCTGGGCAGCAGCGTCCCCCCAGCCCGCCGGGAACGACTTCGTTCAGCTCCAGCGCAGCCCCGAACACTGCTGGAGCGGCTGCACAAAGACCCGCTTGTGCTCGCTGCACCCACCCGGCCCTAAGCCAGCGCCGGGGGGCAAGAACCCCTGCCATGGGTGACAGGATCGGTGGGTGGCCAACCTGGAGCTGGTGGTCGGGGACCCCAAAAAGCTTCCACTCCCCTCCCCAGAGGTTTTCCGTCAAGGAGGCTGAGCGAAACCGTGCTGGAACAGCCTGTGAAATGTGTGTCCTGGGACATTTGTGGCACCCAGCGCCCGTTTGCCTTTCAGTTCACTGCGGCTGTACCGAGGCAAGGGGACAGAGGTTGGCACAGGCGCCTGCGGAGCCACATCTCCCCGTCTTTCTAGAGACCCCTCCATTCCCTGGAGAAAACTTTTTTTTTTGAGTTTTGAGGTTTTTTTTCCCCGGAGAGCTGCAGGCGGGAGGTGGTTGGAGATGGAGCTTGCTCCACAGCTGATTTTCTTGCTGAGCTCTGCTCTGCCTGCCCAGGCAAAGCCTGCGGGAGGGCTGAGCTTCATTGCGACCGTGCCGATGTCCCTGTCACCGGTGGTGGCACAGATGGCCCTGCCTGCCCGTGGGTGCTTTGAGTGGGATGGGGTGGTGCACTGAGCCCCTGTCCTCATTCACGCGGAGAGAAACGCCAAGGCAAGGGGACACAGGGCACCGTCTGGGTGGTGGTGCCAGGGAGAGTCACTGTGGGGCAAGATGAGAGCAGGAGCATGGAGAGATGGGGTGGTTGGCACCACGTGGGGGAACGTTGGGGATGGGGAGGGCAGGGATGGGGCTCAGACACCGGTAATGGCCTGAGGAATGGGGTGACAGAGCTGGTCCTCGTGCCACTGGAAGGTGGTCTTGGGTGATCAGGAGATGGTCTCAGGTGGCTGGGAGGTGGTCTCATGTGACCAGGAGTTGGTCTTGGATGGCCAAGGGATGGTCTTAGGTGGCCAGGAGATGGCCTCGGGTGTCTGGGAGATAGTCTTGGGTGGCCAGGAGATGGTTTTGGATGACCAGGAGATGGTCTTAGTTGACCAGGAGGTGGTTTTGGGGACCAGGAGAAGGTTTTTTGGTGGCCAAGAGGGGCCCATCCTGCCTGTGGTGCAGCCCTGCCTGGTGAGGGTCTGTGCCCATGTGGCCTTGCTGCAGGGAACTGTCACAGGGACCTGGGGACACGGGGATGGGGCTGCACAGGGTCCCTGGGGGACGTTGTCACATGTGCCCTGGCCCTGTGGATCCCTGTGGGGGGACATCATGTATGTCTTCACCGTGGGGTGTGGGACGCAGCAGTTTCCTCCTGGGGTGGGAACAATGAGCACCCACGGTCAGTGGGGGCCAAGACCAGGGTCTGGTGTGGCCGAGGGGATGTGGGTGCCCCCCCATGCCCACCCGCTCGCTGTGCTGGGCCCTGCTCAACCCTCCTCTCCCCCCACAGCCTCGCTGGCAGCCACCTCGCCAGGATGAATGGGACGGCCAATGTCAACCCCACCGGCCGCAGCCACTACGCCTCCGCCATCCCGGTGCCCCGTGCTGTGGCCCACAGCAAGCCACATGCAGCCCCCCTGAGCACCCTGGGGCCCCCCGTCCCCCACAGGGCTCCGTCCCCCCGGCCAGAGAAGGCGCCGGCCCCCGGCCCCAAGACCCTCAAGCCCAAAGGCTCTGGCAGAGCCGCCAGCCGCAAGCCGTCCGAGGGCAGGGAGGGCAGCCCCGGTGTCCCCCGTCGCGGGCGGCAGAAAGCCCTGGCGAGACCCCTGGTGTCCCCCGGGAAGGGGCCAGAGGCAGCGGGCAGCGAGAGGAGAGGGGCAGGCAGGATGGGGGAGCCCACCGAGCTGCCCAAAGCTCCCCCAGCACAGGGCAAGGGTGGGGGGCGGCGGGGGGGGGCCCCGGGGAAGGGCAGCGGGGTGGCCATGGCAGGGAGGGGGGATGAGCCCGATGGCGGCTCGCAGGGCAGGGGCCCCGTATTTGGGTCAGGGGCCATCACCTTCTCCTCAGGCCCCCTGCACAGCCACCCCATCACCGCCACCGTGGCACCCTTCCAGTACCGGTGAGTCCTTGGGGATGGTGGGGGCATGGGGCTGTTGGGGGGGCATGGGGACAGGGGGACACGGGGATGGGGGGAGGCAGGCGAGCACGGCGGGGGTGGCCATAGGGAATGGTGGGGATGGGTCTGGGGTCTCTGCCCCAAAAGGAGGGTTCCCAGCGGGTTTGGGGTGCTGGGGGTTCCTGGGGCACCCATGGGAGCTGGTGTGGGGCAGGGGATGGGCTCAGTGGGGAATGGGGTGCTCTGGGACCCCGCCTGCCATGAGACCGGTGTTCCCAAACCCTGGCAGAGCCCAAGGCACCGTGTTCCCATCTCCTGGGGGTCCCCAGCCAGCTGTACCCCGTGATGCCACCCCTGCTCCCCCACCCTCACCCCCCCTCTGCCCCCAGGCTGCAGGAGGACCAGGAGGAGGAGAAGGCCACCTCCCCGGGTGATGAGTGCCCCGGTCCTGCGGAGGGACCTGACCCCGACCCCAAACCCAGAGGCCTGAGTGAGTCCGGGGGGGTTTGCTGGGGATGGGGGGTTCCTGCGGGGGGGCTGCCGCGACGGTGCCGGGGGCAGAGGCTCATGCCAGAGCTCAGACCCCCGTGGCCCCATGCCAGAACAGCAGCCAGGGCTGGAGGTCGGTGGGGCGGCGGGGAGAACCCCCACACAGGAGGTGCCCCAACTCCCCTGGGAGCGGCACGGCTGCAGCTGCCACGTCCAGTGACCCCCATGGCCAAAACCTACACCCAGCGGCGTGGCCTCACCCGGGCGTGGGAGCCACGTCGGCATCCCCTGCAGTGGCTCCGGCACGGGGGGACTGTCCCCTCTGTTGATGCCACCGGGGCATCGCCCTGCTCGGCTCCTTTCTCTCCTCTTCCCATTTTCCCGGCGAGCTCCAGGAATGACCCATTTCCAAGAAGCCCTCAGGGAGCCAAAGTGGAGGCGGGTGCCGTGGCACCGCTGGCTCCCCGCACCCACCGTGGGGACACCCCCTTTCTCGAGGGCTGAATGAGCCCAAGTGCAAGCTCCCCGCTGCAATGTTGGGGACACCCCAGTCCCCTCCAGTGCTTGCTTTTGGGGGGAGACTTTGGGGGGGCGGCTGCTGGAGGGGATGCTGGGGCGGCGGTTGCCAGGGCAGCGGCAGCGGAGGATGGCAGGATGCTCCAGGGATGTGCAGGGAAGGGGTGAAAAAAGAGCTGGGATCTTCGCCGGGTGATTCGAAGGGACAGAAGTCGGTCAGAGCCGCCGTGGCTCCCGGCACAGCCCGGCTTTGCAGCGGGGTCCCGGCACCGCTGCCGCGCAGCCAGAGGGTGACAGGGTTCAACGCTGAGCCCCAATTTGGGAAGCGCTGAAACCGGCAGCGAGCGGGAGGATTTTCTGGGAGAAAGGAGGGAGCGAGCCGGGCTGGCATGCTCCCAGCGCAGCTGCCCTGCTCGCCTTGGGGAGGTTTTGGAATGAGGCCGAGCGGGTTCGGTGCTGGGGAAAGGGCCGGATCCTTTCCCTTGCTCCACGCCTCCCTGGCTGCCCCAGCCCATGGCACCTTCTGGGGCTCTGTTGGGCCCGGCTGGAGGGGACAGGGGACATTGGGAGGCCCTGGGTTACCCTGCCAGCCCCAAAATGACATGACACCCCCAAATTTTCCCCACCCGCAGCAGGCCCAACACCCAGGCAATAGCCTTGTAGCTCAGCGAGGGGTGTAACGGCCCCCCCCCAAACTCAGAGCGCCTTTGGGGTGCCACAGGGTGGCTTGTGCACCCATCCCACCCCAGCAGCACCCTTTGGTGCAAAACACTCTTTTTTTGGCACCCTTTGCTGTCCCATCCTGGCCGGGTTATTTCGGGGCTCCTCAGCGTCACCATGGGCTGAACCCCGAATCACGGGGGGGGCCGTGCTGCCGTAGGGGGCCGTGCTGGGGGGCTCGCGCCCTCCCGGCTCCTTATCTCAGCAGCATGGTGATGGGCTCTAATGCAATATTTTCCGGCGGTTGCCATGGCAGCCTGCGTGAGGTCACCAAATAGACTTAATTCACCCCTCCCGAGGGACGGGTAATTAATGAAAAATGATGATAACCAGATCCTGCTCCCCTTCTTTTTCCCCCCCCTTAATTGCCCCGGATCACTGGAGAGGCCCCCCTGGGTTCGGGGGCCACAGTGTCCCTCGGGGAGCTCCCAGGGCCACCCTGGGCCCCTCCTGCACCGTTTGGGGTGAAACAGGGAAGCTTGGGCCCCCCCGGGGCTGGGTGCGCGGTGTCGGGGCTGGGTGGGGGGACCGCGGCAGGCGGGACGGGGGGTGCTTCACGCGCAGGGTGCTGGGGCGGGGCCCCCCGCTGCCTTCACCCGCCTCCCAGCCAGCACCGGCACGTCCCCGCCTGCAAGGGGCTGCGGGACGGAGCGGGCAGGCTCTGGCCGCGGCGGCCATCGCCGGCTCGATGTGGGGCGCAGCCCCCGCGGCACCCGGGGGGCGCACGCGGCGCCGCGCCTGCCAGCTTCGCCCCTCGCCCCGGGGGTCCCGCAGCGCCGCGGGGTCCCGCTCGGCCCCGCCGCCCCCGGGTCCCGCGCGGTCCTGCGGGCCCTTGCACGGCCCGGGGTCCGGCTCGGCCCCGCCGCCCCCGCCCCGCCGCGCTCGGCGCTGCACGTCCCCGGGGGCGGCGCGCGCCCCCGCCTCGCCCCGCCCCGCGGCGCGCGCCCCCTCCCCTCCCCTCCCTCCCCTCTCTTCCTCCCCGCCGCGGGCGCGCGCGCCGCGCCCCGCCCCCTGCCCGCGCCAGCCGGGCGCGGAGGAGGGCGGGCCCTTTGTGTTTGCCCCTGACATTCCGCTGGTTCGCGGAGTCCCGCCGGCGGCGGAACAGCGAGGTGGGGCCGCGCCGCTCACCCCCCTCCCGCCCCCCCCATCTCCTCCCCGTCCCGCTTCGCTCCGCCCCGCGCCGGCGGGGCGGGCGCTGACGGCGCTTCTCTCTCTGTCTCGCCCGGTGTGTCCTCGGTGCCGCAGCAGCAGCAACAGCAGCAGCAGCAGCGCCCGGCGGGTTAAATGGTTGCAGCGCGGGGATGCTGGGGAGCAACCTCAAGAGCCTTCCCGACGTGGAGCTGGGCGAGGAGGAGCGCGGCTACCGGCGGGGCCCCGACGGCGGCGCGGTGATGCCGAAGCGGGCGAAGTCGGCGGCGGCGGCGGCGGGGCCGCGGGGCGCGGAGCTGCGCGTCTTCAAGGCGAGCAGCGCGGAGGGGCGGCTGCCGGCCGGCTCCAACCTGCGCAAGCAGAAGTCGCTCACCAACCTGGCCTTCCTCACCGACGCCGAGAAGAAGCGGCAGCTCTACGAGCCCCGCTGGAGCGACGACATGGCCAAGGCGGCGGCGACGGGGGCGGCGGCGGGGGGGGGCGGCCGGGGCGGCGGCGGCCCCCGCGGCCGGGAGGCGCCCGCCATGTCGCGGAGCCTGTCCCGCTCCGAGCACTCGCTGCTGCCGCCGCGCCCCGCCGGCCCCGCCAAGCCGCCGCCCGCCGGCAAGCCCAGCCGCATCCCCCGCGGGCCCTACGCGGAGGTGAAGCCCCTCAGCAAGGCCCCCGAGGCGGGCGGGGGCGGCGGAGGCGGCAAGTGCGACGACGAGCTGCTGGGCGGGAAGGGGCCGGCGGTGGCGGCGGGCGCTGAGGAGAAGCCCTACCTGAAGGTGGACCCCGAGCTGGTGGTGACGGTGCTGGGCGACCTGGAGCAGCTCCTCTTCAGCCAGATGCTGGGTGAGTGCGGCCATTGCGCCCCGCCGGCCTCGCCGTCAGGGGATGATGGGGAAGGGGCAGGAGTCCGGCTGCCCCCGGGAGGGACCTGCCGGGGGCCGCGTTGGCGTCCCCGGCGCTGGGGAGAAGGAGGAGGGACGCTGAGGGAGAAGGCGCCATCGGCCAGCCCAAGGGCCGGCACACAGCCTCTTCTCGCCTTGGCTCCAGCCTCCTCACGAGGAGGAATGGCAGGTGGCGGTCGAGCTCGTCCTCCCCCACGTGTCTTTTTGGTCACCCCTTGCCTCTACACCCGGCCAAAGACGATGGAGGTTGCCCGGCCAAGGTGCTGCAGCTGCTCCCTGCCATCGGGCTGGCTCGCCCCAGGGGTTGACCTTGGCCGCTCTTGCCGGGAGGCTGCCGGCGGAGGTGCCGTGTGTAGGGTCTGCGCCGCTGCCTGTGCTTTGGGCGAGAGGCTTCAAATGCAGAGCTTCTCCAAGGTCTCGGGCTCTGGCCCAGGAGGGTCCTCCAAGGATGCTGCCACAGGGTTCGCGTGAGCCGGTTTCAGCCCGTGGCCGCCTGCGTCTTGCTGTCCTGGTGGGTTTGAGCCTGCACGGTCAAGAGCTCGTTGTGTGCGTGGTGGGTTTTCCTCAGAGCAACGAGTGCTGGCCCCCGGCACCGGCCGTGCCTTTGATCTTGGGACCTGCCGCCCCCCTTGTGGGCCACGGCGCTGGGTCTTGGTACAGGCATGCCCAGCCCTCGCGTTTCCCTCGTGGCCACATGCTGATCTCTAGGAAACCGCAGCAGCCTCCCGAGCCCTCTGCTTCCCGCTGAAGCCTGCTCTCCCCTGCGTTGCAACTGGCAGCACCCGTGGGCTCGGCTGGGCAAGGAACGCGGGGGGCTTGTGGCTCCAAAGAGCTCTGTTTGGTCTGGCAAACTGGCGTGAGAAGGTGGCAAACGAACTCTGCACAGCCGTCAGAGTGCTCCTGGTGCCCGAGCTAGCCAGGTTTAAAGCCCTGGTGGTTGGTGGCAGGGGGGACCATCCGTACAGGCAGGGCTGGGAGCCCTGGTGTGTCCAGTCCCTTCAAGTTCCCTGCCTGGGACCCCCTTTTAGTGGGCCAGGAGCTTCTCTGGCCCATGGAGAGCTGGCTTGAGATGCCTTCTCCTAGCTGCATTGTGAGCAGAGCTCTGCTGTGGGGAGAAAGGGAAGAGATTCAGCCCAGCTGGGGACTGTGGGGGAGGTTTGGAGAGGTGGAGCAAGCTGGAGTGTGCCAAAGTCAGGCTCCCATAAAGCCGTGCTTGCTGAGTCTGGTTCTGTGCTGCACACCCTGCTGCTCCAGGAGCCTTCGGGGTGTCACAGCCCCTGCTCCAGTTCAGGGCTCTGGCACAATGTGCACCGGCGCGTGCTGGCACGCAGGCATCAAGCATCCCAGATGATCGTCCTCGGACCACTTGCCATTCGCAGCCATGGAAGCAGCAGCGGTGGTGTGCACCCTGCCCGATCCTCTCCCTGGCAGGGGTCTGCCCCAGCTGCTGGAGCATCCTGGGGCTGCACAAGCAGCTCGTAGAAAGCCACAGAGTGAGCTCAAGGCTCAATGTGAGGTCGGCCTTGCAGCAGGGGCTGTGGGGCTCAGGCTGCCCTGGTGCTCCTGCAGCTGGGCTCATGGACATCCATCTTCAGCCCTAATGCTGGCTAACACCAGATGCCATGGGAGCAGGGCAGGATTGCGGGAGGATTTGTCACTTATGGGACTAACAGATCTCCACCCACTGGTGTTGGCATGCCTGGGGGGATTTCAGTGTTCCCCTGTGACACTCTGCTCTTAGATGGGGGTTTCCTCAGCATCCCCAAGAGAAATTCTTGCAGCTTCCCTGAGGGTGCAGGACTGGCCCACGTGGGAGTCACTCCTGGTTTGTGGCAGTTGCTGGAGTACCAGAGATCCTGCCTGCAGGACAGGGACTTTTGCACGTGCTGAGGAAGACCATGTGTTGTGGAAGTGCCCCCAACACCTGCTTTGGTTTCTGGGGTGGTTGCCTAGCCCCTGCCTGTGTCAGGGCCTGCTTCAGGGCCACAGGGCTGACCTTGACCTTGGGAGGTGTTGAACATCCCTTTGGACTGCACTTACCATCTGAAGGCTTGGTCAGCTGGCCCATGAGGGCCAAACTCTGCTGAATCTGTCCTCTGAACCGCCTTGCTGTGTATATTTGCTGAAATAGATAATTTTCCAAGACGTACGGACTTCCGGGCTTCCTGTGGTGGGGACTGAGGGCTGGTTGTCCAGTGTTGGGTGGGGACAACGCCTCGGGTGGACAGGGCAGGAGCTTAACCCTGCTGAAACATCGCTTTCCTTCCATGGGGCTGTACTTCTCACGTTGATGGGAGTTGTGCTGTTGAGTCATACCTACTTAACGAAGCCAGCCATGACCTGGCACGTCCTTGACAGCCTGTGTGGTGGGGATGCCAACAGGAGCTTGGGGACGTGCAGAAGAGGGAGCAGCGTGACAGTGGTGGTGGCTGCTCCGTCACTTCATATGCAGCAGAAGCACAGCTCGGGGTGCGTGAGCCTGGACATGTGCTGAGCTTCTGGTCCTGACCCCTTTGCTTGTCATCTGGTGCAATCCAGGCAGATTAAACCTTCTCCAGGAGTGACAGTACCTTCCACAACCTAGCTTCTCAAGGGAGAGGTTGTTCCTGCAGTGGGGACGGACCCAGAAGGGACAGGATCCCACTTGCTCAGGAGAGTGGGCTTCATGCCCTGCTAGGGCTGGTGAGTAGGGCCAGGAGAGGGGTTTTCTCCTGGTTGCTACAGGAGGTGCTTGGGAGGGAGGGAAGGTTTCTCTGCCGTTTTCATGAATCCCTTTGGCAAGAAACGTCAGCCTGAGCTGTTTGGCCATGTCTGCTGGAGGACACCCTATCAAGAGTGGCACAAGAAGACCCACAATCTTGGTTTGTGCTGGGACGAAAGAAGCGGGAGTTGCAGGGACTTTCAGCCCCTGCAGATCTTGTTGCCCTTGAACTGTTGACCTGTGTTGAAAAGCCTGTGCTGCCCCTGCCTAACCCGAGCTCCCTGCTCTGCCAGACACGCTGGCTTGCTGAGACCTTGCATGTCTTTGGTCTCCACACCTGAGTTCTCATCTCCACCTTGTGCTCCTCCTGCCGGAAGCACTCCCAAGCCTCTGCTGGCCAAAAATACAGTTTATTTAGTAGTGGCCAAATGTTACCTCTCATTCGGTTGCTGCCGCTGTGTCATCTGTTTGATGACACCGAAGCCTTTGTAGAGCTGCTGCAGATGTAACCATGTTTAAAGCAGAGCAGCCCGCGCAAGACGGGCGAGGTCACTGGGACACAGCAACCACATGTGCTTTGTAGAGGCTATTTCCATCATCCAAATTATACATTTCACATCAACCAAAGACCAAGGCTTCTCATCAAAGCTGGCTGGCAGCTGGGGTTGGTAATTACACCAGTGCCCGGCCACAGGATGAAGGATACGGAGGGCGCGTGGCCAGCGTGGTGGAAGAGCTCGCTGTACAAAGCTCACTGCCCACCTCCATGTGCGGTGGACAAGAGCGTGCAGGTGCAGAGGCACATATGGGCTGCATGCGAGTTCGTTAGCACTGTGGTGCGGTGCCCAGTGTGACTGGGGACCTCTAGGTAAGTGCAGCAGAGCATCCCCGAGATCCTGCAGTTTCTGCAGCCATTTCCTTGGCCATCTTTTGCTGTATATGGTGCCTCTTAAGTGGCTGCTAATTCACATAAGTGAGTAAGCCGCTGGTGTTGCATGGGCCAGAGCCCAGGTGGACACACTTGTGATCCCAGGGGAGACGGTGTTCCCCAAAATACTTGGTGCAGGAGTCTTTAAAGCCCTGCCAAACTCTGCAGGTGCAGCTTTAACCCATCTCAGTCCTGCAGCCATCAGCTGGCAGCGGGTGGGCAATGCCACCCTTCCCCGGGTGGCCCAGCGGGGATGTCCTCGCTGGGCAGCATGTGCCTGTGGAGACCTGGTACCTCCATGGTGCTGACGCGCAGGTAGGGCAGACCCCAGCTATGCTGGGGCTGGCGGCTGGCTGGGCCCCGGGTGCCAGCAGCCTGTCGGTGGTGGGGAGGAGAGCCAAGGGGCTGATATGGGCAGATGGGCTCTTTGAAGGGCAGGAGCTTCATGTCGCATCTGAGTGTGGTTGGTTTAAAAAAGAAAACACAGCACAGGAAAGACGCTTGCTGGTGTCTGACACGTCCCGTGTGAGCACGTTCCCGGCCCCAGGGGAGATGGGCTCACCTAAGTATCCCTTCCCAAGGAGATCCCCTCCTGATTACCATCCTTGCTGGCCAGGCATGTGGTATGGGATTAAAAGGAACACCTCTGCCCCATGGCATTCCTACCTCTGCCCCACAGTGTTCCTGGCTGTTTAATTAAGTGCTAACAGGCCCGTTGCAGTGCTGTGCAGCAATAGCCAGGCTCTCTGGCAGGAGACCGTAAGGAGGTCAGAGACCAAGTAGCTCTTCACAGTGATGGGATTGGGTTATTGCCTCGTAAAGCGGTGCGGCTGTCCTGATATCACTGTCACACTAACGTTATTTCTCTCTTAAGGCCCCAGTGTGACAGTGCCCGTGTGCGAAGTCATTGGGGTGGGGATTTATTTCCTTCTGGCCAAAGAGCTGGACTCCTGTGTTTGGGGTAGGGGTGAGGAGAAAGGGGAGAGGTACGTGGTCGTGTTGCTGCTTCCAGCCTGCTCCTGGGAGCTGACAGCGAGTAGTAGATGTCTCCTCTCTCCAGCTGAGATGGCTGCAATGACTGGGGAGAAGGTCTAGAAACGTGACCCGAGGGCCCCAGAGCTTTCTGCTGAAGCTGTTTGGGATGTGCCATGTTCCCAGTGATAATGGCAGTGCAGAAAAAGTGCTAAAAAAAAAAATAAATCCAGATTTGTCTTTCAAAATTTCCCATGGAAAAGTAGCAGAGCAAACACTTGAAGGCAAAAATATCTGGGGATGCACTGCTGAAACAAATTCCTCTCACAAAGAGCCTGAAAACTGCTGCTCAAATGGGGCTTTCCCAGTGACTGCCTGTATCTTGCCCCCAAATCCAACGTTTGTCCACTGAGAACATATGTAAATGAATGCAAAATTGTATGCGGTTCTGGAAATGCTATTTGGGATCTGCTGGTGGGATGTGACCACAGTGGGGCCTGGGCGATGTCCCCTCAAGGCCTTGCCATCCTCTGAGAGCAACTGCTGAGGGCTCCTGGGATGGTTTGCTCTTGCAGAAGCAGGCCCATGGGTCCTGCCTGGTCCAGGTGCCTTGTGAGCAATGTGTTTCCAGCTTGGGTGGCACCTGGGGAACTGGTGGCAGTTCTGGGTCCTTCTGGAGAGTTCCTTCCTGATGCCTGCTGTCCCCAGCTTTGCATTTTTGGCTTCTCATGCTGCGGCATGTGTCTCTGTGCCCACAGCCCTTCCCCGGCACGAGTCCCCTCTGCCATCGCCCTGTTATGTCCATTTTGGTTACCAGCTCATTGCCTTCCTATGCAGCTTCTTGTGGTGTCAGACAACAATTTCCCTGGTCCTCCCTGCCCGCTCTCACTTGAGCGTCCGAGAACAGCACTTGGCTGATGCTTGTGTCCGCTGCACGGGGGAGGATTCGTTCCAGCTCAGCGCGGAGCCAGAGCATGCACACTCCGAGGTGTGTAACCTGTGGGTGACGCCAACCTCTAGTGCCAGCCCGACTGCTGTGGCCAGCGTGTGCCTCCTGGCTTGCCTGGCTGAGCTGCGGTCCTGCCTAGGGGTGACCAGGCAGCTTTCTGTAGGGCTGCGGTCTCAGGGTCAGCCCACGCTGCTTGCCTGGTTCTGTGGTGTCGGGTGGACCTGCTGACACGTCCTCAGAATTGGTCACTTGTCTGGTCCAGAGCATCCTTTGTGCCACTGCGCATGTGGCATTTGGTGCCCTGCGTGCATGGTGGCAGCAATGTCCCGGGGCCATGCGTGTGTGCAGTGTTTCTGGTACTGGTGGCAGCTGTGGTTAGAGCCTAGCAGTGAAGCTGCTGGGTCTGGATCCACTTGCTGGGTGGAGCGGGGACGGCACCGTCCTTCAGAGGTAGCTTAGTCCTTGTCCTCTCCAGGCTTCACACCTTGAGGGTGTCTTGTACGGAGCTGTGGGGACACAGGGTGTGGGAGATCAGATACAGTGCGATTCTGCCATATCCCCTACCCCGCAAAGTCATGTCCTCCTCCGGGCACAGGAAGCAGCTCTCCTGGGTGAGCCAGGGGAGGGGTTGCTGGTTCTCTGGCTGGGAAGCAGTGAGCTGGGGAAGGCAGAGTACGTGCGAGGCAAGGAGCCGGCCGGGGAGGCTCGGTGCTGCCTTGTGGAGGGGTGTGGGGTGAAGGGGGAGCAGGGCTTTCCCACGCTGCTGCATTGCAGCTCAGAGCCGGGGAGCCGAGCACGGAGGGGAGCTGGGAAGGCAGGGGATGCTGCATTGCAGGGCTGAGATTAGAAACTGTGCAAATGGAGATGTGCCTGTGTCAGGGCGGGTGTAACACTGAAGAGCAGTGCCCAGCGCACCCACTGATCTGCTTGTCTTTCCTCTAATCCATTTCTTCCACGTTTTGTTTCGCTCGAGCGTTTCTTTCATTCCTTACGCTGTTATTTTTCTTGTCCAATTGAGGCAGTAATGTACTTTTTATTAATTCAGGAGAAGGGCTGAGATTCATCTCCCGCTGGAAGGAGCTGCTGGAATCTGCGTAGGGGATCTTAGCACAAGCGCAGCGTGGCTGGGCAGGACGTTTTCCTCGCTCCTGGGAGCAGCCTTGCAGCAGGGAGGTGGCTCGAGAGCCTCGTGGCCCCAGCGCAGGGGCCAGCGCAGCACGTGAGCTCCCTGGAGGTGCTGCATGGGCAGACCACAGGCAGGCACGTGCCCCCACGCTGCCCGGCAAAACGCAGGCGCGTCCTGCAGCAGGGACACGTGCCTCCACCTTTGTGAACACATGAGCGCGCCAGTGCTGTAGGAAGCACAGGGGTTTCCACAACTACCTGGTGTAGGCACCGGTGACGCTTACTCACTCCACATCCTTCTTTGGTTTCGTGTCAGCCTTGTTATCTCTGTCCTAGAGCTCTCTTGGTCATCAAGGGGTGAGCGCTTTGCAGCCCTCTCCTGGCCAACGTACCTGCAAGGGTCTGGCCTGAAGTATCCCCCTGAAATTACAGAAGGAATTTATGACAAATCCAGGAGTTAGTTTCTGAAGATGTAAAGGCAGGGCTGCTCTGTCCTCGTGTTTCGCCCAGGCTGGATCTTGCCCAGCTGGATCTTGCAGTGCTGGTAAGGAGGGGATGGTGAGCTGGCTGGGAGGGACCTTCTAAAGGGCACCCAGGAGGTGACTTTCAGTCGGGAACTGTAATCGAGGGTTTTGTGCCACGCTCACGAAGCTGTGGTTCCCTCAGCAGGTTGCGAGCCTGATTCGCAGCCGCAGGTGACGTGGCAGGAGGGCTGGGCTCCATGCCAGCTCCGTTGGCTCACCAGCCAGTTGGCTGGGTTTGGCTGTGGGATGGGAACCTCTCCTGCTCGGTGAGCTGGATGCCTGAGGTCCTCTGCTCATGCCTGAGGTCCTCTGCAACTTGTTGAAGCCGCTGGAGGTTGTGATCGTTCTCCTGTGATCCAGGAAAGTGGGAAGAGCCGTGCTGTGGGTGCTGAAGCCTGCGGTTCCTGAGCTGGAGGGGTAAATGTAATAACTGCAGCATGGCAGAGGGGCAGCACCATGCCTTTAGCACCAGGGAAAGGCTGAACCGCTTTTATTTCTAGTGCCAGCCCCGCTGGGCGCCAGCCTGTGTGGTTGGGATCTGGGGTTGCTGCATGTCCCAACTCTGCACATCTTGTGCAAGGTTGTGTCACCAAGTGTGACAAAGCTGGCAATGAGACCCTGCAACCAGACAAGCTTCTTCAATAGCACCCTTATGAAGTGCACAGTCTTGGCCAAACGCAGTCCTTACTGGTTCTACTGGGAGCCCAGACTGGCTAAAGCTGAGCTTTTGTGAAGTTTACACCTCTGTGCTTTTTCGGTGGGACTGAAACGTCCCCAATGCCGGCACTGCCCCAGCCCTTGCACTGAGCAGCCTGGCACTCCCAATTCAGCGAGCAGCCGTGAAGCACGTTCAAAGCTGCGACTCAGGTACGGCTCCGTCGCCAGCTATTTATAGCCATGTGAGCTTTCAGCATAGCCGCGGGCTGAGAATAACTCACTGATGAGACACTTCTCAAAATCACGCGTCCGTTGCCCATGCGCAGCACCATCATCTCAGGCTTCCCGCATGTCGGCGTAGGGTATGTCTTGGTCCTGTGCCAGCCCGGATCGACACGAAAAGGAGTTTACCCTGGCATTTTTTCTAGCCTGTGGGGTCAGCTGGTTTGTCGTGTCACAGCTGCGCAGCCCTGTCCTCGGCAGGATGCTATCAGCCTTTTGCAGAGAGCATGGTGAGGGCCCCTTCAAGTGTAGGCACAGTTTGGGCTCCGTAAAACCCACCCCATGGAGAGCAGCCCTTCCCTTTCATAGCTCGGTGAGTGGGGAGATGTGGGTGCTGGCAGGGAGGGATGTGCTTGGGGAGCAAGGCAAAGGAACCTGCTATTCGGGCTGGGACCTGTGATGTTGAAACTCATCTCTTTAACGAACCCCTCAGGCTGGAAGCGTTAGGTGCTGTCGGGCTGTTTCCAGTTTGCTTTATCTCTGACTTGGCATTGTATTTCCAAGCTGATGCAAACAAGTGGAAGAATAGATAGCGGCTAATTCACATTGATTGCTGTGGCGTGGGAGCTCCCCAAGGTGAGCTGAGACTGGCAGAAGACACGCTGCGGGCCATTCGATGGGGCGAGCACGTCCCTCCCCAGCTGGTTCCCGGTGTGGTGCTGCGGGGGACATGCTGTCAGCCTCGCAGGTGCCTGCTCCCACATCCCTAGGCTTCTCCCGGCCTTGGTGGCTCAGAAGCTGGAGAAGGCTTTGCCGGGGCGAGTACAGCGTCATGAACAAACCCGGCAGCAGTGGAGCCGGGCAAGGCAGGGGTCTTTCAGCAGGCTCCGAGGTGGGAGCACTGCTTTGCGGGAGTGGGGACAACTGAGTCCCCCTCCACGTTAAAACCCCCACGTTGACAGATTGTGGCTGGGACCTGGGACTGTCTGGCTCTGCCAGGGCAGGACCAATGTGGGACCATGGGTGCTGCGGCCACCACGAGTGCAGGACCCATGGCCACCCAGCTGTGGCCTTTTGCAGCCACCTTGCCTTTAGCCTCCTGACTTTCACTGCACCAAGGGAGTGACGAGGAGACAGCTCCAAACTCCCGATGTGCAGAGCAAAAGCAAGGGAAATAATGAAGTTCAGCTTCCTCCCCATCCCAGCAGGGAAGACAGACAGACAGCGTCCTGGAAATGTCACTGCTGTGAGCCTGGAGAGGTGTGTGCCGATTCCCAAGGAGTTGGCCTCGTGCTGCAGCCCGACTTCACTGGACTTGACGTGGCTGCAGAGCGAAAGGTGGGAGTGAATTGAGTCTCGCTCTGTTGGTGCTCGGTGTGTTGCTTTCCTGACCTGCTGGGCTGGGGAAGATGAGTCTGCCGAAGGCAAGCAGCGGTGGGGAGTCGATGGGACAGCCCGTGGGCTTTTCTCCAGTGCTGCTCCAGCTGCTGCCAGGCGCCATGGAAGATGGCTGCCCTGCCCTCCTGTGCCTCCCACAGACCCCAGGTTCATTTAAAAATGTAACAAAAACCCTTCCGGGGAACTGGAGTCACCCTGGACAGGGTGCGTTGCACCTTGGGATGGACAATGACGAGGGGTCCTGGGAGCAGAGGTGCCAGTGCGCAGGGGACCTGTTGGCTCCTGGTAGTGGTGGTTTCTCTCCCAGACAACATGCATGTAGACTTGGCATGGGGTTAAAATCCTGCTTGGCCTGGAGAACATGTGTGATTGCTGTCCAAGGGGAAGCACCAACATTTGCCTGACTCCCAGCCGCAGACCTGAGTCTTTTGTGCCTCAGGCTGTACATAGCTGGGGGCTCACAGATCATCAGCGTGTTGTCTTTTGGCAAATTCCATTTTGATGGCTCACCCCAGGTTGATTTGAGGCTGGATATATCACTGTCTGGACCTCCTGTCTCCCATTGTTGAGTGGTTAAGCGCGCCCAAAAGCTGGCTGCATCCTGACCCCGCGGGGAACAGCAGCACCCAGACAAACCCCAGACCTCCTGCTCTGCAGTCCTGCATCGGCGGTGCTGCAGGCACAGCTGTGATGGGGCAGCGAGGGTTCCTGCCCTACGTGGCGTCTCAGCCTTTCTCCCCAGGACTTTGCCCTGTGTCGGAGCACAAGAGGCACAGCCCATCGCGCCGCCGTCCCCAGCCAGCACAGCTGCAAGGAGCCCTTAGAGCCTGACAGAGCTACAGCAGCCCTGCGGCTGTTTGGTTTTACCTGGGAGACCAGAATGTCCCCCAGTAGTGTCAGGGATGCAGGAGGGACAGAGCTGGTGTCCTCCAGGCTGAGCACAGCAGCAGTTTGGGGACTGATTTACCAGCAGACCGAGACCCTCCTTCCTTACAGGCAAGAACATCTGGAAGAGGGCAGACGCTCAGGCAGCAGCACCTTCAGCCATCTCATTTTCATTTCCCTGAACCCTTTTAGCTGTGCTTTTGCTGCGCTGTGCCAAACAGCGTCCCGGTGCTGCTGGAGCACTAATATCCATCATCCGGCCGCGGTCTGTAGAGCGCTCAGAATTTTTTTGCTATTTTCAGTTAGTTTTCCAAGTTGAGCTTATTGGCTCATGGGCATCTGCTCCCAGATGGAGAACATGTGGCCGGTTCCTGCAAGGGGAGGGGAACAGCCCCACTCATAAAGCAGCATGGGGGATGAGCGAGGGAATCTCTTCCTGGAGCCTGTGAGATGCTTTTGGGGCTGTGCAGAGCGGGGCCTGGAGGTTGGGATTTTAAAGCTGCTCCGAAAACCCTCTGCAAGCAGAATTTGCGTGGCAGTGTTGCTTGCAGTGGGAGGTCGCCTCCCGTCAGATAGCTTATTAGTCACGGGGAAAGTACGGTAACCTGGGGGCAGGATTAAATCTCCGCTCAGCTGCTGTTTGCACTGCTGTGCGTTTCCCAGCCCTGCTTACTTTTGAAAGCGAATAGCAAGTAATAAATTTTCTGGGGTGATTTCCTCGGCAAATAGTCATTGTGCTAAAACTGGTGAAACTCTTGGGGTTCCTGAAAACCTCCCTGTCTTGAACAGGCTGCATGAGCACTTACAAAATGAAGTGGCACGCAAGGAGGAGAGAAACCCAGAGCTCCAAATCAAAAGTAAATTTGCAAAGCAGCTTTTCCAGCCTCGCATTCCCAAGCGGAGCGTGTTAACGCGTACAATGGTGCCGTGCTGCTTTCCAAAACCAGCCACTCCGCAGCAGTGACCAGCGGGGCGAAGCCACGTTCCCTTTGCTCTGCTCTCGGTTTGCTCATCGTTGCGGTCAGGGGGCAGAGGTGCTGATTTGTTTTGTTGCTAAGATTCTCGTTCCCTTTGTGGGAATAAAGCAAATTTTGTTTGGTTGAGATTCTCTATAGCTTCAAAGACAAATCAAATCTGGGTTGCCAGCTTCTTTTTGTATTGCAAGAGATGCCTGTTTTCCATCCCAAACCATCCATGTTTTGCAGCTCAATAGCACATCCTAGACAATGGCTTTAGAAATCAGACGCCTGCATTTTGGACCCATAGTGCTGAGGCAACGCCAAGCAACGCACGGGGTGCCAGAATTCGTGCACATGGGGAGAGAGAAGAAGGAGGAAGAAAAACTTGCTCTGATGGGATGTTTCCAAGGAGATCATGGTAATGATCTTCCATTTCCATATAGCTTTTCATCCCCTTGCGGAGTGTTCTCGCTCGTAAGCAGACGTTACACGCGTCCTGTGCAGAGAGTGCAGCAGCTGTCCTTAAAATGCACGTTGTAGTGGGGAAGCTCTGACGCTGTGGAGCGGGATCAGCCTGAGGTGGGAGCAACCCCTGAAACTGCGGGGATGCTCGGGGACACAGGATGTCCCTGCCCCTTCGGCAGCACCCTGTGGTATCTGTGGCCGCTGGGCAAGGCACACTGGTGTAGGGAGTGACCTTGCCGCTGAGTAATGCCATCTGGGTACGTGTCAGTCCTTCCCCAAATCAGTGTCGCGTGCGGGATGCGCCTCACATCAACCACCGTCCAGCTCAGAGCTGTACCGTGGCTGGACACGCTCTGGCACTTGGCTCGTCGGAGCGAGAGCCCTCTTACGAGCTGTTCAGTTCTCTGCGAGCTCAGCTGGGAGGAGCAGCTGGGGTTTACGGTCAGCGCCGGAGTGGGCTGCGTCCCACACCCACACACAGGGTGGTTTTCCTGGCTCATCTGTCCCTTTTTCCCTTGTTGAAGCTGGCTGCTGTGCTGGGGGAGCCGCGTTACCCAGGGAGGATTGCAGAGCTCTGCAGAGGGTCAGCTGGGCCGCATCTGCCACTGAGGGTGTGCAGGAGGTTGGTTAATACATGATATTCCCTCGTCCTTCTGAGTGCCTCTTGCTTTCCAAGAGGAGGAAGGAAAGTCTGGAGCGCTGCTTCTCCCCTGCGCAGAGATGGGTTTGCAAAAGCCACAGTTTCTTCCGCTTTTTTTTTTTTCCTTGCCTCTTTTCCTGCCCCGGAATTTTTCCCTGGCCTGATGAATTTTTAAACAAAAACATGGTGAGGAGAGAACAGGAGAGAGGGGGAAAACCCGGGAGAGTTCGCAGGGAAAAAAGTCAGTTTTCAAAACCAGAGTGATTTCAAGTGGAAGAGAAAGTTTAGGGTGTGTTTTTAATTTTAAAATTCCAACTAATTTTAAGTCACTTTATTGACAGGAGAAAATACCTTTCCTAATGCTCTTTTTAATAAACCCCAGTTTTACAAGCAGAAAAATGGTTGAAAAATACCACGGAAATATGAAAGTAAAAGGCAACTGCAGTACCCTTTGATTCCTCCCTTGCCGTGTTGTGGGTCGGTGCTCCCCAGAGGCGGGGGGCTGAGGCTGGGTGGGGGAACAGACTCCCCTGCAAATGCCTCTGGGTGCTTGTCCGTCTGTCCACAGGGAATGGCAGTGTCTGTTACCTGTATGCAGTGGCTTTGCAGATGTGGACAGATGTGGTTCCTTGCCTGTTCATGCAGGGCACTGAGCAGAGGCAGGGCTTTGGGTGCAACAGGCCAGAATTCGGCCCAAACTGGAGCCCTCTGGCTTTTGCCCTCTCTCTGGAGGACCATCTGCTTAGTGCTGAAGAAGGTGAAGAGGCAAGAGGGAACACGGGGATGGAGCAAGGAGGTGGAGGCAGGTGAGGGGGATGGCTTGCGTGGCTGAGCATCACCAGGGAGCCCAAAATCTCGTCACTGGGTGGGCTTGTCCTGCCCCGTAAGCCAGGTTTATGCCTGGTGCTGCTGCTGGCACTTCCCATGCTTCTGACCTACAAAAGGCCTCCGGAGGGTTTGCATTGGGATGTAGCCGAGAGATACCGTGGACACCTTTCTGTGCCGTGCTTCGTCCCCTGCAGAAATCTTCCCTCGCCACGTCCCACTGATGCCGAGGTGAGGTGGTGAGAGCCATTGGAGACGGGCTGCTCTCGCTGCTCTGGCTCGGGTTGGGCTGGTTTCTCACAGCCATCAGCTTGGCAGGTAGATTGAGTGTTATTAGAAAAACAGCTTAAATCCATTGCCTTTACATTTTGCAGAGCAGAGAGATCTCCTAGCAGATCTCATTGTGTTTCATACTGGAGCAGAAAAAGAAACATTTTATGGTAATTTTTTCAATGACTTTCCAATTTTTTTTTTTCTTGGTAAACTGTCTGCAATCACTTACAGTGTTCCTGAAGGGATTAATTACTCGCTGGAGCTCATTGTGTGTATTTCATATTCAGAACTGTTGGATGCGATGCCTGGCTTGGATCGAGTGAGGGGTCACATGGTGTTTCTTTTTTCATCCTTTTTCCCCTGTTCTGTTTTATCTGTCAGGCTCCTGGTGTGAGCACTCCCAGTTGCCGATTCGGTGGTCGCTCGGTCGGTACGCCGCACGTGATCACAACTGACTTCCCTGCTCCACGCTCCTTTGTCAGGGGGAAGCGCAGCCAGAAGAAGACAAATCGCTTCCTTGTTTGAGTGACTTTTGGCTGATGCTTTCCCCCAAGCTGTAGTATTGGCTTGGCTTTTCCTGCAGCGGTCGTGGCTCTGGGCTGTGCGTCGTCAGTGCTTGGACAGGCCCCTGGAGCAAATTTGGGGAGAAGAGCTCAAAGTACATTGCAGCGCTGCTTCCCACGGTGGAGAGGGCTTGTCCAGTGCAGGCAGCCATTGCACGGAGGTGGGACATCTTAGAGGGGATAAATCCTGGCTGCAGTGGTGCCGGAGACCCCACCATGCCCTCCTCGGAGGATCGCATCCCTGGGAGGGCGCTGCCTGCGGCCCAGCCGTGCGCTTGACGCTTCGGTGGCGCGGGGAACAGCATTGTCTCCAGCTTGGCGGGGGGGATCCCAAACCATCCAAGCCAGGGCGTATAACTTGGCATGCTTAAACGGTTCCTGCAGCATGCAGGAGATGGGGGCTTGTCGCTGTGCGGGGGTTTGGAGGCAAGCGGCCGCTCTCCTGTTTAACATCTGAGCGAGCCGATGTGCCCGGGGGCTCACAGCCGCTGTCACCGCACGTCACTCAGCCCTTGGTGTTGGCAGGTGCATGGTGAGGGCGGCAGCGGGAGCTGGCACATGGTGGAGAGCTGGGATGCTCCACTGAAATCCCTCCTGTCGGTGCCGATGCCTTTTTCAGAGCGTTTTCTGCCCTGCCTGTCCCTGGCACTGCCAAGCCCACAGTAAAACTTGGACTCGCGGGGTGGAACAGCAGTTCTTCGCATTGAGTCCTAAAGCATGTCAGAGTCCCTCCCCTCGCTGTAATGCAGGTGATGGATTTGAGGTGAAGAGCACCCTTCCTCCATGCCATCCCCCAGCCCCACTGGGGCACCTGGGCAGGGGTGCTGTGGGCTTTGGGGTCCCGGGGAGGACAGCAGGGACTGCGTGGTGGCTCCCACGGCAGTGGCACAGAGCTTTCTGGTCCCAAGCACCCCTTTCCCTCCTGCGGCACACCCAGATTTCCTGAAGGAGACAGGATCTTCCTTCTCTGCAAATCAGCTTGGTGGGGAAAAATGCAACTGCTGTTCAAGAAAACCTTTTCCCGGTGGTGGGGACCCACTGAGGGCACTGCGAGAGGTGGAGCAGGTCCGGCAGCAGCCGGAGGACAGCGCGGGTCCTGCCGCCGAGTGCTTTGAGTCCTCGCCCCTGCGCTCCCAACAGGGAACATTCAGGGCTAAGAATAGACTACTCATACGCATCCCTCTCCCTGTGAAGGGTGCTCAAGGCACTGCGCAGCAATTAAAACAAGTTCATAATAATATCGCCGGCAGATCAGCAGCATGGACTCCGGAGCTGGTGGAGGATTTGGCGGTGCTGAGGATGGATGGGGGGAGAGCGGTGCTGCTGACCTCCCCGGCAGACACCCAGCATCTCCCCAGCATAGGGTTGCGGGGCAGCGCTTTGAGGCGGCAGGATGAAACCCTGGGTGTCATTGCAGCCCCTGTGCCGGGTGTGGGGCTGCAGTAGGAGCAGGGTGGAGGGGGCTGCAGGATGGGGAGAGGTGCGTGGGGCCAGCACTGCTTCCGGCTCGGGTGAGGGGAAGGCACCTTTCCCAGGGCAGGTCCAGAGGAGGAGATAATGGTGCCGGCAGAGATAATGCCAGCGTTCATGGGGCGGGCAGCATGCTGCTGGGTGAGGCAGGGGTGCGATGCTCTGCCCTCCCTTACTGCAGCCGGGGGTGGCCCTGGGGGAGCAGGCACAGTGGGCAGGAGAGCGGGGTTCACCTGCACTAATTTGGGTCAGCCCAGGCTTTTCACTGAGTTACTGGGATGCCTTATCCCACCTCCGGGCAGGGACCCCGGAGCTGCTGGTTCCTGTTGGCTGCGTGGAGGGTCAGGGGGACGGATGAACACAGGATCTCAGTGTGTCGCTGTCAGACCCTTGGTGTACTTCCAGCAAACCTCCTGCCGCTCGCTGTGTGCCAGTTTGTCTTTGGGAGAGCGTAGCGGGTTTGCTTCGGGATGAACGTCACCTGGGCAGCGTGCCACTGATGGGGTGGACCAAAGGGACCCTGAAACGTGCAATGTGCGTGTCGGTCCTCAGCCCCACCTGGGTTGCTGTTGCAGATGCTGCTACGATTTTCAGGGGGTGAATCTTGCCCCTGTGCCTGGTAGGACCAGCACCCCCCGGGCACCCTGCCAGCTGGCAGTGCTCACCCGCCCCACTGCTGGGGGACCGCAGGTGGAGGGAGACCCTAAGCCTTGCGGGATCCCGGTGATCGTATGTGCAGCGGACTTGTTTCCGGCTCTCAGCAGGCTGCTGTGCCCGGTGCCAGAGTGAATTTGGCACCTGGCCCTCCTGCGAGGCTGGGGCGGGGGGAGAAGAAAGGCTGAGCCCTCCCCGCTGCCCGCGCCGCAGGCAGGAGATTTAATTACCCCTGTGCTCGCACAATGGCCGTTTATCTCCGGGAGCAAAACCCTGGTAACCGTCAGGGCAGAGCGTGAAGGACTGATGAGAGGGTGTGCGGGAAGGGCGCCGGGGTCGTGTGCAGGCACTTCCCTTCCCATTTCCAGGGCTTTCCATGGTAATGGCTCCTATTTTCCTCCGTTGTTAGGACGTCACTCACACGCGGCTCGAACGACATCTGTCAAAACATGTCCCCCCCGTCCTTGGGGCTCCTCGGGAAGAGGGATCCGTTGGCCCTGTAATGAGCCTGACATCAATTAATCATCAGCCTTAAAAATTAGCATCGTGGCAGTACACGTTGGAGGGAAACGATTCCCCAGATGGAAGCAAAAATAGCCTCGGTTATCTCCCTCCTCCCGCAGGAGGTGGCAACAATAGACCCACTAACGAGCCTGGAACTCGTTTAAGCTGGGTTTGCCCCCTGGGGCTGGGGGAGCCCAAGGTGTGCTGCCTCCTGCCCTGGCTCATCTCTTGGTGTGCTCTTGGGGGACCACCTCGTGCAATGGCTGATGACCTTCCCTGGGGTCTGGTCCTGCCCATCATGGGCTGGCGTCCCCTGGGCTTTGCAGAGAGCCCAGGGTGAGCTTGCAAGCACTGAGCCCCTTCCTGAGGCTGAGGGTTTGGAGGAGAGCAGCACTGCAGCATCCCCGGGCAGTGCGGGTGGGCCAGGATCAGGGTTCAGCCAGTGCCTCAAGGACATGGCCTGCTCCGGGCGGGCTGTCCCTTGCCCCTCTCCAGGGTGGCAGCTCTGAGCAGCGCCAGTGCCCGTGGCAGCTTGATGAGTGCCTTGCCAGCTCTGATATTCAGGAGCTCGGCAATGGGCTGGAGGTCTGCAGAGACCCCCTGTCTGGGAGGTGACTTGGGCACCTTCCCTGGAGGTTCACGGTGACCTGGTCTTTGTGCCTGTGCCATGCTGGGATTTGCCATGCTTGGAGCTTGCTCTCCCTTGCTCCCAGGCGAGCTGTAACCTGAGTGAGCAGCTCTGCCACCCGTAGCCCCCTGCAACTTTGGTTTCCTACCCCTGTTACTCGGTGAGGTGAAGAGCCACTGCCTTCCTCCAGCACTGGCTGCATTTTGGGTCCATCTTGGTGGCTCCGATAAGCAGCTCTGCACACAGCAGCTCTGCAGGCTGCGGCTGGCAGGGGAGCCGGAGAGGACATTTTGCATTCTTGCTGGAGGCGCACGAGGGCTCTTTGGCTGATCTGGTGATGGACAGACAGACCAAGTGTCTACCAGAGCCCAGCTGAGGCCGGGGAGAATTGTGTTTGCAACGCATTGCTCTGCACAAAGCTCGCAGTCACAAGGCGAGGGGGACAAAAGGCTCCCTGTTCGCTCCGTCCCAGTGGGTGCAATTCCAACAGTTAAAAAGCAAATGTGAGTTGTTTGTCTCTGTGAATATAAAGCTTCCCCAAGCATGGCCGTATTCTGGCTGGGAATGGGGAGTTTGGCTCCACTAATGACTGTTCTCCCTGCGAAACAGAGCCAACTCGAGCCAAGAGCTGCCTGGCCGGGCCCTTCCCTGCTGGCCCTGGTACGGGGATGTGGGCTGAGGAGGGGACAGGCTCCTGGGTCTGATAAACGCCCTTTCAGCGAGGCCTGGGTGCCCGGTAGAGAGCAGCAGGGAGGGATGAGCATGGAGACCTCTGCCTGGTGTACCCAGGGGTGACTGCCACCCGTGAGCATCCTGCCAGCGCCCGGGATCCTCTCCCGTGCCCAAGGAGTTCAATGTCCTCAGCAAAAGGGAGCCCCAGGCAGGGTGGGCTGGCTCCCTTGGGTTGTCAGATCTGCTCATTTGGGGCATCTGACTGTGAGTCCGAGGGCTGCTGTCACAGATCGGGGAGCTCCTGAGTCGTGTCACTCCTTACCTGAGTTTGGGTGGCTGCCCTGCTTGTGGGAAGGCCTGTGAATCCGCACAGTGCTGGGTTTTCACCTGGGTTTTTATTCCTGGAGAAGAAAGAGGATGGGTGCACGTGGCTGGGGGTGCAAGGGCGCAGGGCATTATACCAGTGATGTGCCCAGTCCTGGGCAGCCCAGTTGTGCCTGGGAGGGGGGTGGGCAGTTGTGAAGCTGCTGCAGGACCTGGGGGTGAGCGCGGGTCTGGGAGGAACGACTGCGAACCATGTGCTGCAGCTGGGCTCGGGGCACAGACACATCCACACCATCTACGTGGAAGATCCTCAGCAATAACGGGGCCATTGAGGTGGCGGCTGTGCCTGACGTGGAACAAGCGCTGTCTGTGGCCACTGCGTGTGGCTCCCCTGGGGGCACATGGCACTTAACCCCCATGTTCGTGGCAGCCGAGCTGTGCTGAGCACAGCCCCTGGGTACCTTCACCCTTGCCCAAGGGTCGCCCTCCTCCCTGGCTGCTTCTGCATTCACCCCATGCTCCCCTCGGCTCGCTTGCCATCTGGGCCATGGGGGCTTTGGAGGAGGGTTGTGCACAGCGAGGGAGGGTAGTTATGGGAGGAAGGACATGGCTGTGACTGGCCATTGGCCCTATCCCCTCCGTCACACTATGGGATCCCTGCTTGGTCCTCAAGATGCAGCCAGAAGTGGGTGCAGGATTCCCTCTGCGCCCACGTCCCCCTCCTCCACCAGGCAAAGCCTGGAGAGGGAGCTGGCAACATCCCCAGATGTAGGGCACATCTGGAGGGCACCGAAGCAGTTAAGTGAAGGGCTGATTTGTGCTATAGAAACCCGCAGTTCCTTCCTTTGATCCTCTGAATCAGCCCATTGCCTCCGTTCTATAAAGCCCCATTTATCTCTGCTCTTCCCAGTAAGTTTGAAGGCGGTCGCGGCTCGTGGCTCCTCGGCAGCAGTGAGCTCGCCCGGCTTTCTCTTCCGCTGAAGCAGAATCAGGTGAAATCTCTATGGCAACTAGCAGATGACAGCGAGTCTTGTTGCCTTGGAAATGAGGCAAGGAAAAAAAAAACCCACCCAAAAAGAGCCATCTGGAATTTTGAATTTCCACAATGTCCGACCCGCGTCTGGTGATGCGTGGGGAGCGTGAACCTGCTGCCGCCGGCTGCTCCGGGGCCTCCGAGCCGGGGCCCGTCTGCACCTTCTGCCTTGCCGTGGGGTTTTGGTTTTTTTCTTTTCCTCCCCTTTCTAGCTTTTTTTTTTTGCGCAGGGTCTGCAGCATCGCCTTGAACGTCTGCTGGTGGCTGCGTTAAAGGTGTCATGTGCGGAGCATTTGGGGTGCCTGAAATCCCCGGACTGTGCACAGCTGTGCCACATTGCTGGCCAGCACGGTGCTGGCACACCCCGATAACGCTAACCCCCGGGGGACAGCAAGCTCTGGGGGGGAAACTGAGGCACAGAGCGCTGCATGACCGGCCTGACCTCACTCTGCAAGGGCCCCAGCTTATGACAGACCCCAGGTGTGGTGACTGTGAGTGACGCTGTCTCCATGTGCCCGAGGCCACAGGGCTGTCAACCGGGGAGTTAATGTCACCGTGCATTTCTGCTGCTGTGTATGCCGGTCTCCAGAGGCTCTCGTGGACCTCGGGGCACCCCTTGGTGCATGGATACGGCTCATCCACCCGCCGTCTGTGACCCCCCCTCTTTCCCAAACTGCACAGGCGTTTCCTCTGGGTTATTTTGGAGACCCACAGGGACGGGGTGTTGGGATGCTCCCAGCTCCTCTGATGCTTTGCAGGAGCAGCTTTGGAAACAGCTGTGTGCAGGGGTGTGCAGTGCTGCGTGCAGGAGCAGGGTCTGCCCCGACACGGGGGATTTTGGGCGCTCCCAGTTCATCAGCACGGGGGAGCAGAGGGCAGCACGGAGGTCGGATGCACCGGGCATTGAGCAGCTAGAGGCTCTCACTGCTGAAAAAGGAGCTGTAATTTGTATGCGCAGGTGGGGTGGTTTGGGGCCAAACGCAGCATCCATTGAAAGAATAACCCGCAAATGGGCTGGAGGCCCGGTCTGGATCTCTCCAGCGGGTTCACTTGGAAACTTGTGTATGGGAGAGACCCAATTAACTCGATTTATGGCTGCTCTACCCTGAGAAAGTCTGAATCCCTTTTAAAAGCTTGGCTTGCTGGAGCCAGACGGGGTCCAGGCTCCAGGTCTCTCAGCCCTGCCCTCGTTACAAGCAGCGATTCGCAAGGCTTAGCAGCAGCGATTGCCCCAGAAGTGCTGATTCGGCTGAAGTCCCGGCCTGTCACCGCTGCACCGCTGCTAATTTTCTGCTCTTGCCTGCCAGCGGGGAGCTGATGGCCCCCACGCATGGTGTGGGGCTGCCCCAGCCTGCGCTGGCTGCAGTGATGGGAACGGCTGCGGTGATGAGGATGGCAGGTGAGGCAGGGGAAGGGGCTTCCTTCCCCACTGCAGCCACCTTTGGAGCCTCTTGCAGAGTCATGTGGTTTTGCAGAAGGGTCCAGCAGGGTGTGAGACATGGAGTGGCTGTGGCAAAGTGGGGTCCTGCCACCGCTTCTCCTCTCACTGTGTCCCCAGAGAAGCTGGTGCTCCCTGAGAGGGTCAGACTGTGCGTGGGGCACGGCGTCCCCGCTGGTGCTGCCCACTGTAACCCCATTGCCTGCCCTGCCTTTTGCTGCTTGGCCTTTCCTCCCTCTGCCAAGGGTGAGTGCTGGACGTGCTGGACTGCACCCAGCCTCCTCCCCACAGCCTGCGTCCCATCAGGGTTGCAGGGCTACATGCAGGGCGGCAGCAAGCAGGGAGTCCCACCTGCCCTGGCTGAAGCGGGGGACGGGGACCCATCCTCAGGCATCTGCGGCATCCCCTGCACATCCCCTGTCCCCATCGGCAGGAGGCTGTGCCTCCGCATCCCCAGGGAAGAGCACCTCCGGCTCCGTCAGCCTGGGGACTGCTGCCTTCATCCAGGGGATGGCGGCCGTGCTTCTCCCTGTCAGCCTGCTCAGGGTGTTTTGGAGGCACTGGTCGGCTGTTCAGGTACCCAGGTAGTGCCTTACCAGGGTGCTGGATGGCACAGGGCTCCCAGCCCTGTCCCTGTCCCTTGGGGAGCAGGACCCACTCCTGACACTGCTGCAGGAGACACAGAGTTAGCAACCAGCCCTCCGCTCACACCAAGAAGCCTCTGGCAATTAAAGCAATTAAACCACGGCGAGTGCTAATGAACCTGCTGCCTTCCGATGGGGTGGGGCAACAGGTTTGCAGGAAAGGGCAAGATGCCCTCCTGGGGTGCTGGGCAGGGGGGACGTGCTCTGCCCAGCCAAGGTGCCCTGGGGCATCTCCTGAGAGAGAGGGATCGTTTTGGGGTGTCCCGCTACATACCTGGGGGGAGCATGCAGGGATTGGGGCCGGGGCCGGGCTGGAAGATGAGGCCGATGGTGGAAGCAAACACTGTGGGCCTGGCAGTCACCCCACAGAGCCCCATTAGCCATCTCTGCTGCTCATTTAGCCTGTTTGGTAGCTGTTGGGGGGGAGGGAGAGAATTAATTAAGGCACAGGGAGAAGGGTTGCAGGTTGTGACCATCCCCCTGCCCAGCCATCCGGGAGCGTGAATCAGAGCTGGATGTAAGAAATGCAAGATAAAGCCATTTTACTCCATATGGAAAGACTCTGCTGTCGGTGTGCCAAGATGCTGGTAACCGAATCGCACGCTGCGGGGTGTAAGCTGGGAACCCGCAGGGCTCGGCAAGTTTTGCACTGGGCTCAGGATCCCGGGTCTCCCCTCAGGCCAGCAGCCTGGCTGTGGCAAGCTCTGGGTGCCAGAGCGGAGGGTTTGCAAGGAAAATACCAGCAAAACAACGCCTGGGCTGATTCATTCATAAACGCAGCTGGGAGCACGGGCTGAGGCAGCGTGGTGGGAGAAGAGAGTATCTGTGCAAGGGTTTGTGGAGCTGGGGAGCTCGGCTGGGCTGGGGGAGTCTCACGTCCCCGGGAGAATGGTTTTTATTGCAGAGTTTATTAGTGTATTTTTCAATGCGCTGGAAGGAATTGAGCAACCAGTTAAAAATGTTTCATGGCCTGGGGAAATTCGTTGCAGCTACTGTGTAATAGGGGCCCACCATAATGACTCAGAAACACCGCAAGGCCTTTTACAGCAAATTCCCACTTGCCATTAAAATCTTTACTGGGTCACCAGGAGTCCTTTCTGAGTCTCATCTTCTGAAATGAGACCAGTTGGGTCATGGGGAGCAAGAAAGCACGCATGTGAGTGCCATGCTCCTGCCGAGCGTATGAACACAGGCACAGACAGTGCATTCATGCGAGCCCAGTACGCTTGTGCCAGCGTTGGCATCGGCTGCTGCCATCCTCATGCCTGCACACGTACACGTGGGCACGCGTGCAAGGTCGCAGGCACAGGCATGCACATGCACACACGCACCTTTCTGCAGGCAGAGAGGGTTTTGCTACCATGTGGCCCGCACATGAACATATGCATGATGCAAACAAGCGCTCAGGCGGCACACACACACACGTGCGGGTTTCTGTGCCAAGGCACATGGGGCACACGTGTCCCATGGACACAGCTCTGCCTGGCCCCAGCAGGAGCTGTGGGCCACATGCTCCTTTGAAATGAGCTGTCACGAGCTGTTTGGAGTGGATGATTTCCTCATTCCTTGACGTACTTGGCCACGTCGGCAGTGCCCGGCTGCGGGGACACGGCTGTGCCCCATCATGCAGGTAGAGGAGCTGCCACCGCTTGCTCTTGGAGGTGATGGGAAGGGCTGGATGTGAGTACACCCCGGAGCTCCCTGGTCTCCTCTGGCCCTGGCTCTGCGGTGCTCGGCACAGTCAGACCTGCAGCACGCAGCGCCTTGCCCTGAAGACAGCCCTTCGCAGCACAGCTCTCTCCTTCCTCCTCCTCCTCTTCCTCCTCCTTGGCTGCTTCCAGCCTCACATCCTGCCTTACCGATGCTCCTCCTCTCGCCAATGGTACCTGCTGCTTCCCCAGTTGTGCAGGGCAGGAGACAGGGGCGATGGGCAGCGTGTGGGGTTGGGGCCGGGCACCCATGGTGCCAGGTTGCTGTGCCAGGTTGTCGTGTAGCAGGCAGTGCTGCCCGGTGTTTAACACAGAGGCAGGCGGTGGAGGCCGTGCAAGAGAGCGGTTGCAGACAATGGGGTTGTCGGGGATGGGCTAGGGCTTCCTGCCTCAGTTTCCCTGTGTGTGAAGTGGAGCTGTATTGTGTTTGCCGATGTTGGAGAGAGCGCTGAGAGCACTCAGTTAAGAAAGGAGCAGCAGCGGGGGTCGGGGCGGGGGGGGGGGGGCAAGCAGGGCTGCAGGCAAGGGCAGGACAGAGAGCT
Organism: Ciconia boyciana; assembly: GCF_034638445.1. NCBI lineage: Eukaryota > Metazoa > Chordata > Aves > Ciconiiformes > Ciconiidae > Ciconia > Ciconia boyciana. The sequence goes on along the minus strand of NC_132956.1, from coordinate 7,045,853 downwards.
GGCAAGGGCAGGTTAGACTCAGCCTGGCACAGGGGAGAGCGACTCAGGCAGTGGGGCCTGGTGGCCTCTCTGCACAGGGCTTGGGGACAGGCCCTTGGGGACAGGCCCTCCTCCTCTGTGTGGCTGGGCTAGGGGAGCACAGAGCTGGCGCCAGCACCCCCTTCCCTCCGTGGCAGCAGGATGGAGCCTGCAAGAGCGGCGGGGAGCTGCGAACGGGGCTGCAAGCCAGGCAGTCCCTGAGCCTGCAGCCCCGGCAGAGCGGGGAACAGTGGGGGACACGTCCTGGCCGTCACTGCTGGGAAAATGAGCTTGGCCGAGGCAGGGTGTCCAACTGACACCGCTGCGGCACGGGCTGAGCCATCCCTGCTGCTCCAGCAGCTGGAAACGTCTGGCTGCGGGAAGCTTGCTAAATCGATGTGGGGAGGAATCCAGCGCGCTCCTGCCGTTCCCACACTCCAAGCTCTCCCAGCGGCTCCAGTTTCGGCTCCGCTCTGGCATGCTGCAGCTCGGCCAGCCCTGAGACATCCCCCGGCCCCTTGCTGCACCTGGGAAGTGGCTGCGGGGGGCGCGGTGTCACTTCCCCAGCCCAGCACAGTGGGGATAGGCCGTGTCCCGTCAGTGCTGGCAGCAGTGCAGCCAGCGGGATGTGTGCCAGGGGTAGGCGAGCAGCTCCTCGAGTCCCAGTTTGGCCCTTTCCCAGGTGAGAGCTGCTGCTTTTCCTGGGGCCACTCTGGAGGCTAGAGTGACCTGGGCTGTCACCCAAATACTGGGGGCCAGGAGAGCAAAGTGTGCCGGCATGGATGGCTGACGGTGCCGTGGGTGAAGCTGGGGATGGGGGTCAGTGCCATTGCCCTGAAACACCAGGGCTGAAGCAGCTCCAGCCCTCTGCCAGGCACCCGAGCCCTTGGATGCTGCTTCTTACCTTGGGTGCCCTGGGAGTCCTCGCTGTGGGGGGTCCCCCAGCAGCACTGAGGGTGCAGGGGGAGGTGGCACCCACATGCCAGCCCCTCTGGCCTTGCTCAGGGGACAAAGCGAGTGCTCACCCTGGCCCCGCTGCTCCTTGGGATGGGGGTGGCTGTAGCAGCCCCGCTGGCAGCGGCGCCCAGGGAGGAGGCAGTTCCAGGCCCAAGCGCTGGCTTCGTGCCTGGGGGAATGGCTGCGGGTGGCCACGGGGGAGGCAGCCAGGGTGTTTTTGGGAGGGAGCGGTGCCCAGGAGGAGCACACTGCTGAGCTGGCAGGGGGGTGAGAGCTGCTGGCAGTGCCAGGGGACAATGGTGGCTCTTCCACCCCATCCTGCTCAGTCCCACCCCAGCCCACAGAGACACGGTGCTGTCAGGGTGAGCGTGCCGCCTTCTTCGGCTGCGGGAGCTGAGCTCAGGGTGGACAGCACCCACTGAATGCGGCCAGGGTGGAAAAGCTGAGAGTGCTCAGTCCTTCCCTGCGTGGACCCACCTGGGGACACCGGTGGGAGTTTTACTGCTCTTCCCTAAGGTTCGGATGTGCCTCCCCTCCAAAATCTTCCATTGCCCTACAGACTGCACATGTGGCAGCAGTGGACTTGGCCCCAGGTTTCTGCCCTGCCATTTCAAGCCTGAAAATCCATCTTTCCAGGCAGCCCAAGGGCAGGACCTGGCAGCTTTGAAGCGTCCCTCATCTGCCCACATGGCCTTTTCTGCCTGCCCCACCAGAGGGGCACAGAGTCCCCTTGTCCCCAGCTGCAGAGCAGGGTGGGTGCCAGCCTCTGGCACCGAGGGTACCTTGAGCCTCCTCTGCGCCCCGGCTCCGTGTGCGCAGCCCCCTCTGCTCCAGGCCTCCATCCCTCTGCCCTTGCTGCCTGCACATCCCCATCCTGTGGCTCTGGGGCACCAGTCGGAGGCTCTGTGCCTTTGATTAACTTCTCCAATGTGCACGGGCCACAGTGAAGATTTAATAACGAGTTCATGACTTGCCTCCTGCTACGCCTTGTTCTGGGAGCTGGACCAGGGTGATTGGACACACACAGGGCCGGGTATCCTTATGCAGTGGCATGTGCTGGCTGCGTTGGGTGCCCCGTGGGCTCACCAGCCCTCTTACCCTCGTCTACAACTGGCTTTAACCTGCTTGATTTAACCTGTCTCATCAGGGCTGTTACTGCTTGTCACCACCTTCCAGGGTCACATGTAAATCAGAGCCGCTTCACTGGTTTGAGGTGCTCCCACCCGGGCCGGTGGGCAAGCAGAGCTCGGGGGTGGGGCAGCATCAGCCATGGGTGCTGCCTGTGGCGTGTCCGGTGGCGCGATTGGTGTGTGATGGGGACAATGGGACATGAGCCCTGCTTGTGCGCTGGGCTCATTGCGGGGAGCCTGTCAGGGTGTGTGCCGGCGGTGTCCCCCCAGTCCCTGTGTCGCTGCAGCTTACACGGTGCCGTTGCAAATCCTGAAGCGCTGGTTGCCACGTTACATTAGGAGGAGCCACATCCAGCGTCCCTGGCGCCCGCTGTCACTGCAGTTCAATGGCAAGCTGTGGCTGAAAGGCTTGAAATCGGGGATCAAAGCCGCGGTGGCATGGCTGTTAGCTGCTGGGGATGCACACGAGCGGGTCAGGGGTGTGGGGGCTGGAGCCGTGGCCCTGAGCCCAGCGGCACTGCCAGGGCTGTGCCAGGAGTGACCCCCCTCCTCTGTGTGTGTGTGTGTGCACGCATGTGCGTGGGTGTCTGTGGGGGGGTGTGTGCACACGCTTGTGTATGCATGTGTGTGTAGGTGTGCGTGTGTGTTTGCAGGTGTGTATGCACACGTGTGTGGATGTACATGCGTGTATATGCACGTGTGTGCACAAGTGGTTGTGGCTGTGGTGCAGATACATGCGTGTGCACACCTGTGGGTTGGGGGTGCATACCTGTGTGTGTGCGTGCACGCCTGTGCTGTGGGCATGCACACCTGGAGAAGCCCCAGGGCAGACGGAGCTCAGGGGTTTCCAGCCCTGGGCCGTGCCCATGGCGGGCTCGGTCCCACCGGCTGCTCCAGCCCTCAGCAGAAGCAGCCGCCTCTCCCTGGGCATGAGGCCGGAGTGGGGCTTGGCTTGCACCACTCCCCGACATCTCCTCGGCTCCTGCTGTCTGTGCACTGAGCGGTGCTGCTGCAGTGCCCATGTCTCCAGGCCAGAGCACCCCCGCGGTCTGAGGGGTGCAAGGGCAGGTTTGGGGATGTTCTCCCAGGATGGCTGCTCCTTTGTGGCCCCGTGGAGCAGGGTCACAGTGCTTCAGGGTCGCCTGACTGTAGCTGGCCTCCGATCACCTGCGTGGGTCCTGTGGCCTCACTTGGTCCCCCCCAGCTTGTCCTTTCTGGACCAGAGAACTCCATCCCAGCTGCAGCACCCTTGGGGGTGGCATTTCGTGGTGGTGCAGCTCCAGCCCAGTGCCAGCCCTGCCCTGTCCTCTCCCAGCGGGCAGAGCGAGAGCTGGTGGGCACAGCCCTGGGCAGAGGGGCGCAGGAGCCATTCATCCCTTTAAAGCTGTTGCCTTGCCTCTCCACAGACCCTGAGTCGCAGAGGAAGAGGACAGTGCAGAATGTGCTGGACCTTCGGCAGAACTTGGAGGAGACCATGTCCAGCCTGAGGGGCTCTCAGGTGTCTCACAGGTGAGGCCCCGACACTGGACCCCCACCACCCCTTCCCCACAACCAGTGTCCTTCCTGGGGCAGCAAGGGAGGCCGGGGTGGCCGGGAAGCAGCTCTGCTCCAGGTGAGGGCCGTGTGGGTGGGAGAGAGCCGGCTGTGTGCCGTGACCTGGGGACCCTGTGCATAGGGGCTTGGAGAGATGTCCCCAAATCCCTGGGGTGTCATGCACAGGGCTGCAGCAGAGCCCTGTCCCTGGCAGTGCTCTGGGCCCAACACTGCCTTGCATGCTCTGGGACAGTGGGGATGGGTGGGAGTGGCACTGAGGGGAGCCAGTTGCCCCCAGACCCCAGAGGGCCTGTTCCTGGTGGTCAGGTGTCCCTGTATGGACAACCAGAGGTGAAGGTATTCCCTGCACCTGCCCAGGTTTGGACCACAGGCTCCATCCCCATCCGTGACTCAGTTTCTCTACTCTGTGTAGAGGTGATGATGGAGAAACCCTCAGACAGAGGTGACCAAAGGCCCCGCAGCCCATGGGCAGAGGTGGGGTACCCTGCCCAGACCAGGCAGCACCCCAGGGTTGCAGCTGGGGCTGGGGGGACAGCAGGGCTGGGGGCAGGGTGACCACTGGGTGGTGAACCAGAGCAGAGTGACTACCTGTGTTCAGAGGTCTCTCTGACATGGCTGGGACCACCTGTGTCCCCCCTGGGTCTCTCACTTGAGACCACTGCAGGGTTACTGCTCTACTCTGGACATGCTCAGGGTCTGCACGGCAGCTCCAGCCTCCTGCCTGGCTCCCCGTCGGGGCTGAAGGGCCTGGACCCTGCCAGCGGCGCGCTGGGGGCAGTGGGTGGGGAGGGGGCATCTCCCCAGGGCACCGTCCTGGCCCCCACCCCGCTGGTGCAGCCGCGTTATGAAGCCTGGGCTTTGCAGAGAGGCTGTGTTGGGTGTCAGCGCGTCAGGAAAACCGAGGATGCGGCGAACATCCTTCTCCTGGTGTTTGTTGCCACCTCGCGGTCTCCCTCGATCCTCATTTTTGTGTTGGAAGGGGCAAAAAGCAGCAGCTTCCTCCCGCTTCACCCACTACTCATCATTACAGACCTTCCCTGTGTCGCCCGTTGATCAGCTTCGTCAAGAGCTTGATTTAGCTCTTAACTCAGAAGCTTATCTAGACCTTGCTCGTCCTTGCTGCACTTTCCAGATCTTTTCTGAGCTGGAGGCAGCAGAGCGCTGGGGCAGTGGGATTTGCACGGGGCCACAGCAATATTCCCCGAGCTGGCCATTTCCTGGAATTATCCATTACAGCTCTGCCGTCCCTTTGCTCGGCATAGGAGCTGGTTCGCAGCCTGGTGCTGCTCATGCTGAGTCAGGGCTGCTTTGTCTTCACTTCGCATTCGCTTCGCGTTTGCTCTGCGTTCGCTTTGCATTCATTTGTGTCAAACTTCACCCACCACCTTCTCGCCCCAGCACTCAGCTCCTTTGCAAATCCTCTGTCAGCCCCGGTCTTAGGGAAATAGGGCGAGGATATTAAGGGTGATTAAATTAGCATTGCTGGTATGTTTTGACTCTTCGCTGTCACTTCCTTTTCTTGATGAGTTACGAGTACATCGCGTGGCAGAGGCCTCAGCCGGATCCCTGCCACAGAAGAAAACAACTATTGGTAGCCCGGGGATGCCTACCCCTGCATTCTGTCCTGTAAGCAGTTCTTAAATACGTGAGGGTCTTCCCTCTTATCCCATGGCAGCTGAGTTTATTTGGAAGCTTAATCTGCCTTTGGTGAGGGCACTCATCCACCGCCTTCGGGTAGCCTGCAGCAGCCTCGGCAGTGTGCTCCCTGCATCCCTCCAGGAGCTCCACCGCGGTTGTGAGACAGATTTTCCTTTACCAAAGCTGTGTCAGCTCTTCCCCGGTATGTTGTAATTACACACGTACCCACTAACTCTGCTCTCGGGAAGGCTTCCTACAAGTGTGTCTGGTACGGATGTCATCTGTGGTCCTCTGGATGTGCCCCGCATCACCGGTGTCCCTGTAGCAGCTTCAGGCTCTCTCTTTATTCCTTCCACAAACTATTCCTCAAATTTCTCTTGTTCTCTTCACTGTGTTCTTCCATCCAGCGGCTGGGGGCTCAGCCTTTGCTGTTTGCTCGCTAGGACGCAGCTTTGTTCCTGAAAGACGTCATCGTACTTCTGGCAGCCTTTGCACCCGGCTGCAGGGCTGCACAAGCTTCCTCGGGGGCTTGCTGAAGTCCCTCTTGGAGACGTGGTTTGCATCTGCTCTGAGGCACCGGCAGAACATCCTTAAATAGCCTTTGTGCTGCTGACAAAAACAACCCTTTTAGCTGCCCCTTTTAGTTCCACTTTAACAAACTTCCTAGTTTTTTATGTAGTTCCCTGTTTTAAATTCAGTACTGCAGCCAGGGTTTGGCTTTTGGTGCTCCTGCAGGAACGTTTAATCCAAGCTAGGGAATAGCTCGCTGATAGTAACGTTTGGAGCCAAGTTGAGGGCTGTGGGTTCCCGAGTAGCTGCTCCAAGAAGTAATCATTTTTGATGTCTAAATTTAGTCTCAGCATCACTCCCTGACATGCCATTTCCCCAAAATACACCCCGAGGGGTGCGAGGAGTAACTGAACTCCCCGTTCCTGATGCACTTGCGGGCTCTGGGCTGTCTGGAGAGCAGCACGCTTGCAGGCAGCCCCATGGGGGCAGGCAGCCCCATGGGGACAGGCAGCCCTGTTTCGGGGTGTCCCCTCCTGCTCAGACGTGGAGGTTCACTCTGCAGGGGTTCAGCATGGGATGCTGATGCAGGGTCCCAGTCCCTGGTTTGCCCCTCGGCATCCAGCCCCCGCTTCCTGGCATGGGCCGCTGCCACGTCCCCTGGGATCAGTGTGCCACCATCCCAATTCATCATATCCTGGATCTGGGGCGATATCGGGGTGCAGGCGTTGAAATGCTGGTGGGGGAAGAGGGAGAGCAGCCCAGGTACGGGTGAGCACATCTGGGCTTTCCACTAAAGACTCCCTGTTAGTGGGGTTCAGCACAACTCAGGTTGGGGCCAGTACTGGTCTCCAGAGAGGTACGGATCCCTCTCCCACAGCGTGTTTGCAGCCAGCCCTGGTGGCATCCCCAGCCCCTGCACCGAGGTGGCCGGATTGGGCCGTGCAGGGAGCATCGCCTCTGTGGGGTGGTTGGGGCTGTAGGGAGGCACACATCTCCCCATCACACCCCACGTCCCGCTCCACAGTTCCTGGGGAGAAACGGGCACCACCAGACGCCGGTGGGTGCAGGTGGTGTGGATGTCCCAGTGGGTCCTGGAGCGTGGGACGCTGTGCTGGCACCAGGCAGGGCAGGAGGGGACCGTCCCCTGCCAGCTGAGATGGAAAGGGTCAGGACAGCGTCCCTGCACCCACACTCCTTGGAGCCTCTGGCCTTGCCCGGCTGCCTCAAAATGGGCAGTTTTGTCTTCTGAGCACTTGCAGCCCTGGTTTGGGGGGGGTAAGGCAGGCCACAGACCTCCGCTGCTTGCTGTGCTGTGCCCTAACCCCACCCTGCACCCTGTCCTCGCAGCTCCTTGGAGATGACCTGCTACGACAGCGATGAAGCCAATCCCCGGAGCGTCTCCAGCCTGTCCAACCGCTCCTCCCCGCTGTCCTGGCGCTACGGGCAGTCAAGCCCACGCCTGCAGGCAGGGGATGCACCGTCAGTCGGGGGGACGTGCCGCTCCGAGGGCACCCCCAGCTGGTACATGCACGGCGAGCGGGCGCACTACTCGCACACCATGCCCATGCGCAGCCCCAGCAAGCTGAGCCACATCTCCCGCCTGGAGCTGGTGGAGGCACTGGACACTGATGACGTGGAGCTGAAGTCGGGCTACATGAGCGACAGCGATCTGATGGGGAAGACGCTGACAGAGGATGATGACATCACCACAGGGTAAGTGCCCGCGCCAGGGCTCATGCCCAGACCGGGGCTGTCCTGGAGGTTTCACCGTCTCCTGTTTGGCCAGCAGTGGAGGGGCACCAGGTGCAGCAGGGATGGATGGAGGAGGACATAGATCACGGCCAATCTGACTGGGTGGATCGTGTCCCCACATCTGAGGAGATGCTTTCCCATCGGCGAGGCAGTGTAGCCCTTGCAGTGCTGGCGGTGCTGGGCCAGCTGGGGCTTCTTGGGGCCAGCAAGCCCCTGAGCTGGGGTGTGCTGTTCTCCCAGCGTGTGGGAAGTGTCTGGCTTGATCTGGGTGTTCCCAGAGCAGGGGGCTGGGAAAAGCGCATGGTGTGTGGCTGCGGGAGCCCTGAGCTAGAGCCCTGCTGGTGTAAATACTGCTGCTTTCAGAAGCGCTCCCCCAGTTTACACCAGTGGATCTGAGCTGCTGCCTCTGACCCTGGCACTGCAGGGACGTCCTGTGTCCAGCCGGGAGTGCTGGTGGCCCGTGGTGGGACAGGCTGGGTCAGGTCTCAGCACCCCAGCAAGAACCAGGTACCGAGGTGTCATTGCTGATGGGTGGCACCATGGTGGAGCAGGGTGCGCTGCTGAGCAGGGTCCCCTCCTTCTGGGAGCCCTGTCAGCCTCCGTCCCTCCACCCGCAGGGCCAGGGGCATCTCCTGCCAGGTGGGCACAACCCAGCACACCCAGGGCTCGCATTTTCTTTCCAGGGCTCGCATTTTCTTTCCAGACGCGTCCAGCTCCCGCTGCGCTGTTGAGGTGCCCCTGGCTCTGGCAAGGGTCCAGGGTCTCAGCATGTTGGAGGTTTCCTGTTTCAGCACAGGAGAAAATAAATAACTCCGACATTTGAGTTGTCCCAGAGCAGGAGGAGGTATTTGGCCTCCTGACAGTGCTTCTCCAGCCCTCCTGGGGTGGCCGTAGTCACGTCAGCTCATTGCAGGATAGAGCACAGCCCATGGCTTCACACCCATCCTGGGGGCAGTGCTCCCTAGACGTGGCCCGGAGGTACATGTTACAGTTGGAGGGGACACACACTGAGGGGTGCCTGTGCTGGCCTCTGCCCCTGCAATGCTCCAGCTCGGGGGTGAGAGTGTCCACAGTACCGCGGGCGTCAGACCCGTCCTCCCGACAGGCACATGACCCTGGGTGGTTGCCCTGTGCTTGTGAACAGGGGTGCCTTGTGCTGGTTCAGCGTGGACCCCTCCTGGGGACTGTAGCCCGTTGCTTGGCAGCCAGAGGTGGCACATCACTGCCTTCTGCCGCCAGCCACTGGACCGCAGGGTGTGATGGGCAATGGGGTGGCTTTGGGCTGCCCTGGATGACTGGGGCCACAGCAGGTCTGGCTGTGGGCATGAAGGGCTCCACTGCTCCCCGTCTCCCTTCTTGTCTCTTCTTGGAGCTGTTTGTGCAGGCAGATAACCTTGGGGTGCCCTTGGCTGTGGAGGAAGTGCTGTGAGGGGCGAGCCGGAGCATCACTTTGTCTCCATCAGCCACTGAGCAAGCAGAGTGCGGGCAGGGTCAGCCCTGACGGGACCCTCCCCGGGCTCAGCCCTGCACATGACCCCGGGCAGGGTCCGCTTTTCCTCCCGGGAAGGGCCAAGCTTTGGGGATGGAGCCCTGCGTGGCTGAGTCTCCTGCAAGGCCCTGGCAGCACCACAGTCCCCTGGTGCGGGTGAGGCTTTCAGCGCCGTGGCGAGCTGGGCTGGCACTGCCACGGCCGGGTGCCGCAGTCCCTGTTCCTGCGCAGGGTCCCCAGCATGATGCCCCGGATGTGCCCCGAGGGAAATCCCTGGTGTCCTGCCGGTGGGCGCAGAGACAGACTGGGTGCTCTGTGCTGGGTGCTCTGTGCTGGGTGCTCTGTGCTGGGTACCCCTCCCCAGGGGTGGGCGCAGGAGGGCAGCTGGGGCAGCACAGGACCCTCTTATCTGCAGAGACATGTCCTGGGGATCAGCCACATCACTGGGATGTTGCTGGCACACAGGGCCGTGCAGTGACCTAGTCACAGCTCCATCTTCCATGGCCCCACAGCAGGACTTGGGGGGGGGTCCCCCAGAGCGGGCAGCATGGCAGCGCCTCTGTCCCCAGCGGATGTCCCTGGCTGGGTGCTGGGGGACGGTGGGCTTCCCTGTCCAGGAGCCTTGGCGCTGGGTGCAGATCCAGGGAAGGGGAGCAGGGGCATCCCCTCCTCCCCAGAGATGGCTGGGCCGAGGAGCTGCCTTGCCGGCTGGGAGCACTCATCCAGCGCAGCCCCCCATCCAGCCTCCTCGGCTGGCTCTGACCTAGAAAGCAAATACTGCCCCAGGCCCCGTCTCCCCGTGCTGCTAATGCACCGGGCAGGAGCCGAGTGCTGCAGATGGGGCCATCAGCCCCCGAGCCCAGGCCGCCGGGCCAGCGCCTCCCTGCACCGCGCCGGCGCACACCCAGGCTTGTAGGGCAGTAGGTCAGAGCCAGCTCGGAGGATGCAGTGGCACATCCCCCTTGGAGACGTGTGGGGCCGTGGGATGGGACCCGGCATCCCCATGGCTTGCTGGGGAAGCAGCCTGGAAGGAGAGAGGGCCGAGGTAGGTGAGGGGCATGGGGACTGTCCGTGGGGGCATCGGGGTGAATTCGGCAGGGTGGTGGTTGGGGTGAGCCCAGCCGAGAAGGCAGTGGGGGTCCCGGGGCCCAGCTCAGAGAGGGGGTGGGATGATCAAGTGTGATGGTGAGAGCAGGGATCAGCTGGGGACACCCCAGTGCCCAGAAGTGTTTCTGTGTCAGCCGAATGTGCCGGCATCCTGGCTCCTTGCCTGGCCATGCCCACCTGCCTGCATCTGTCGGGCCAGCACTCACAGCTCCCCTCCACCAGCAACTTGCTGCTCGTTTTGGGGGGTGGAAAGCTCTGGCTTTGCCCTCCCTGTTGGGCAGCAAGGCCCTTCTTTTGTTCCCGATGTCACCATATCTTCCTCATGCTGTGCAGCAGGGCAGCCCTCGGCTGGCAGGGACCCGGCACAGCCTGGGCTGGAAGCAGCCCTGCTGTGATGTGCCCAAGCTGCTGCCGGCACCATGGTGTCTGACGGGCCTGGTGCGGGCAGCGAGCTCTTCTTAACACGGCAGTGTTCGCTGGGATGGTGCTGCTCTCCTGCCCTGTCCTGGCTGTCCTTGGGGCACGGGCAGGGCGCAGGCAGGGGCAGCACCAACCCCTGGGCTGTTTCCTGGCACAGAAAGATCTTCGCTCCCTTCCTTGGCCTCTGTTGACTCATGTTTCCATCCCGCACCGCTCAGCATGCTGCTTGCTGTTCCCTGCCCCTGGAGGGGAGCAGTGCTGCCAGTGATGCTTTCCCACCCTGGCCAGGCTGGGGATCCAGCCTTTCCTGGACCCTGGAGGTCACCCCACCAAGGTCACCTCACCGGGAGGTCCACCAATGCATGGCCACTCACTGCTGAGGGACCTCCATGGCTGTACAGCCACAGCGCAGCACTGGGGCTGCGATGCAGCAGCGTGGGTGCTTTCGTGTGCAGACCTGCGTGTGAATCAGGCAGCGAGGAGGAGGTGGAGAGCATCCGAGTGGGGATGTTCAAGCCAGGTTTTGCCTGGTTTCGTCCCGGCCACATCCTGCATGTCCGAGCAGTGCCACCTCCTCCACGTGGAGCTGCTGTTCACCTGGCAGTGTAGGGTGGCTGCCTGTTGGTGCGTGTCCCCCCGTGCTGTGTGTGCTCGGGGACCTGATGTGAGCAACTCTGGCAGGTCCTGGGTGATGGCGCGGGAGCGGGTTAGCGTCCATCACCCCCGGGTGTTCCCTGGGGCCATCCGGGACGCAGTGAGGAGCGAGCGGCATGCTGCAAGGGCTTGCTGCAGTCAGGAGCTGGTGGGGTGCACTGGCTCCCGCACCCCAGCCCTGCCTGCCTGGGGCCATGGGGCTTCGCCCCTCCCACGCAGGACAGGATTCCGGCCTGGGGGCATGACAAGAGTGTCGGCTGGTCCCTGCTTTGCCCCGCTCCACCACGTCTCCTGGGCTTGGAGAGCACTCTGCATGATGTCCTTTCCGCCACCCTCCTTTTGTCAGACCCTTCATCAGCCGGCCCGTTCCCCAGCCGCTTCCCCACAAATGGTGATGCCTCTGCGAGGGCACTGGGGCACTCTGGATGTCCCCGCAGGGGCCCATCAGGCCGCCGTGCCCAGTGCGAAGGGCTCAGCAGGGTCCGAGCACCTCCCTGTGGTGTGCCTCATGCTGCGGGGCAGCGCAGGGCACTGCCTGGGGGTTGAAGGGACCTGCTGTCTGGCCGTGGCTGTGCCTCAGTTTCCCTTGGTCCACCCTGCTGGCTGCGAGCGGATCAGGGCAGGGCGTACCCAGGTCGTGGCAGGGGAGAGCCGCTCTCCATGGGGTTTGTGGGGTACAGAGGAGGAGGAGGAGCACCTCTCCCTTGCTCTGGTATGCAAGGTGACCTATGGGGACATGAAACTTCAGCTCAGGTGTGCACCCCGAGATGGTGCTTGTGGGTCGGGCAGCTCTCCAGGTGAGATCTCTAGGGACAAATTGGGACAAGCTGGCTCCTTCCTTGGGAGCTGCTCAGATACCCCGCGGCGGCAGAATCCCATGGGGATGCCCAGGCTGGACTCATCCTGCCCCTCTGGCAGAGCACGGGTGCTGCCAGGCCCGATCCTGCCATCCCCAAGCACAGGGCCAGGAGAGCAGAGAGGGAGTGAGTGGGGCTGGCTGCTGAGTCAGCGTCTTCTCGCTGTGGTGGCTGCGGGAGCACTGATGATCCGTGTGTGCTGCTGGGCCTTGGGCATGCAGGCATCACTCTGAAGCTGATCCCCGAGGCTGTGCACGTCCCTGGGGCTTTCAGTGCTCTGGGGAAGTCCTCGTGTGACCCCAGGACCACTGTGATTTGGGGGTGTCCTTTTGGGCCTCGTTTTTTGGTGAGGGTGGAAAGGGAGGTAGCATTGCATCCCACCACAGTGGTGGCAGCATCTGCACCATCGTGAGCCGGGTACTGCCCAGACTCTGTTCATGGGCATGAAATGGAGCCATGGCAGCAGCCTTTGGCGTCAGGACCGCGGGGCACCATGCGGCTCGGGGATCGGCACGTGTGTCCAGCTCACCGTACACCCCGGGCACCATCCCGTCCCACCGCGATGGTGTTGCTGGCAGCTGGGCGCTGCAGAGCCTGTGGTCCCCTCCGGCGGGGCTGGGGGCTGCCAGCAGTATTCCGCCGGGAGGGATGCTCTCGAGCTGGCACCCACCGCGCTCTGGCTGGCCTGGCTCCGGCTTCCTCGCAGCTACTTGAGCTCGGCGCAGCCCGGAGGCGGGAGCAGATGTTTGGCTCCACTCCCCGAGAGCGGCGGGGGAGCGGCCGCCGTCCTCTCCTGCTCCGAGCAGGATTGGCGCTGGCGCTCTGCTCCTTTCCCTCAAACGCCCCTTGCTCGGCTTTGGCCAGTCCGGCCTGACCCCTTGCCGCCGTCCCGGCGAGCCCGTGAAGTCATTTCTCGGCGGGGACATCCCGTGGGGCACAGCCGTGGCCCCGCACGTGGCCTGGCGTGTGTGTGGGGCCCCAGCCCGGCCGGCTGAGGGGGGCAGCGGGGGAACGGCCAGGGAAGTGGTGTTGGATAAATATTTGCTGCGCTGCGCCGCGTGCCGGGGCTCGACGGGGTTCCTCCCTCCAGCTGGGGGACAGTCCCAGAAAGGGGCCCCAAAACCCCGCTGGGCGCCACACCATCAAAGTGCCCTTCTTCTGCACTGCATTCTAGCCAGCTTCTTATTTTGGGGTTTGGCTCAAGGCACCCAGTGGTGACCCCAGACCCCTGGGGCTGCCCGGGCTGGGCTCCTGTGGCAGCGGCCACATGGGATGTGTTTTAGGAAGGGGATCCCGGGGTTGCAGGGCTCGGGGGCTGCAGGGCACCTGGGGGCCAGCGCACACCCAGGATTTGGGAAGCTGCTGGCCTCCACGGCTCACTGATGGGGCTGGGCACGGACACGGAGCAGAGCTGAGCCCAGGGCTGGACGTCGCACACCCACATGCCCCGGGGGGGAGCTGCTCGGGGGGATCTGCCCCCCAAACCCGGCTGCCTGCCTGCTTGCCGGCTGGGGAGCTCAAGACCTGGCTTTGCTGCTTGCCACGTGCTACCCGGCTGCCTGCGAAGGGGCCCGGCCGCTGCGGGTGGAGGTGTCCGAGGCCACTGGCTCATCCAGACAACGGGAAAAATAGGAGTTTCGCAAGCGGGCTGAGTCACGCCGCTCCCCCATGCCGGTGCTGCCCTGGGACACTCTGACCGCCGCACGCAGCTGCTGCAGCCTGCCGTTGTGCCGTGGTGGCCCTGGGCGAGGCTTCGTATGTCACCCTTCCCGAAACAGACGGAGATCCCCACACAGGGACACACTTCCTCTGGGGTTTCCGCTGCTCGGGGGGGTCAGAGGGGTGACCCTGCATTGTCCCCCCTGCAGCGGGGCTGGCTGAGCTCAGCAGCCCCACTGGCATGGCAGCCAGGCGTGTGGTTGGGGTCCGCGGCTGATCTCGTTGCTGCAGGCGGGCGAGCACTGGCTGACACCCCCACGGCATCGGCCTCGCTGCCTTGGGGAAATCGGACCCTGCTATTACTGCAGTCGGCAGCGCAGAGCTGGAGCAGAGGCGCAGCCTGGCCACAGGTCCCCCCTCGTGGGGGCCACGCACACTCTGGGTCCCTGCGGGGGGAATCCCTGCACCCCTCGGGGACCTGAGGGGCTGGGGGACCAGAGGCAGTGCTGCCTGGAGGACAGGGGACTAGACCAGCTGCTGGGATGTGATGCTGATCCTCTTCTGCTGGGTGAGCTCGGGCGAGTCAGACCCCCTTCCCTGCCTCAGTTTCCCCATCTGCAAGGTCTCTGCAGCCCCCTCTTCCTCTGAGCACGGCTTCGGTGAAGGGTACTAGATCCCGGTACCCAAAATGCAAGTGGGAAGCACCAGGGTCAGGGTGGCCCAGCTGGTGGTGGAAGCTGACGCTATCTGGGGGAGTACCTGGGGGTTTGGAGGGGTACTGGGGTGTACACAGGGGTTTAGGAGGGGTCTGGGGAGAACTTAGAGAAATCTGGGGAGTCCTAAGTGAGTCTGCAGCGTTCTCAAGGAGTGTTGGGGGGGCCTGGGGCTGTTAAAGGGGCATGGGGGGTGTGCAGGGGGCTGTGGGGATCCTAAGGGAGTCTGGGAGGGGGTTATGGGTGTCGTGATGCCCTGAGGGGGTTCCTGAGACGGATGTGAGGGGGAAGCAGAGCCACCCCTGCCCGTGCCCGCAGGCAGTCCCCAACCCCCCCGATGGTGATTTATGAAGCTAATTGGTTTTTCTGCCCCATTAAGTGGGGAAAGGGAGGGAGGGAAGAGCCCGTGCTTTGCTCACCAGTCCTGCCAGAGCAGGACGAGGCTGTGATGGGGCATGTCCCCAGGGCCCCCTCGGTGCCAGCGACCCACAGATGTGGGGTGTGGACACCCCCCAGTGCAAGCCCCGTATTTCCTCCCCTGCAGCGACCAGGGCGGAGCAGGAGGAAAGGGCCAGGGCGGACCAAGAGGGGCTCGCTTTAATCCGGGGTGGACTTGGGGTGGGCGGTGGGGATTCGGCATCACCAGCCTGGCAGGGACACGAGTGCCGGGAGCCCCGGCTGGTGCCAGCGGGTCTGTCTGGCGCGCGGGCGGGTGTCTGTGCCAGTGTGAGACAGGTGAAGCAGGGAGGCTTCGAACTCTCCGGCTCCAAAAGCAGCTGCTGCTGAGAAATGGGCTGGGGGTGTGAAGGGTGCCGGTGGGGCGTTGCACGTGTGTGTGTGTGTGTGTGTGTGTGTGCCACCGTGATGGGGCTGCTGTGACCAACGGCGATTCTCCACCATCGTCTTCCACCAGACTCACGGCTCCGGTGGGGTCGAATCTGCCTTTCCTGATGTCTGTCGTGCTGGGCTGGCTCCCCCTGAGTCCAGATTTGGGCCCAGCGAAAGCCAGAGCTGCTCCTCCGAGCACTGCCCGAGCCAGCCGTGGTGGGGCCGGGGCAGCCGGCCAGAAGGAGGGGCGGGAGGGGACGGCATCCGGCATCGTGCCAGGCCAGAGGGACTGCGGGGATGCGATCCTGGACGGGCCGTGCTGCCGCACCCATTGGCGCACACCGACGTGGGGCCATCACCCCACAGCAGGGCTGGCTGCCTGCGGGAGGTACCACACCACGCCGGGGCGGTGTCACTGCCGGCCTCCTGGCCGTGAGCTCTGGCCAAGGGCTGAGAGCCGCTGTGGCGATGGTGGGTGCAGGCAGGGTCTGATCGGTGGGGACGGGGATGGTCGGGCACCGAAGTTGTGCATCCCTGGCCCTCCCTGCCGGGCCGTGCTGCAGCACCTCACCTCGCCTCGCCGGGGCAAGCACCGTGCAGCCGAGCAACGGGGCTGCGCGGTGAGAAGGGAGCCAAGAGGCGTTGCCGTGGCCGTTGCTTGGCCGAGGAAGGCGCGAGGAAGGAATTACTTATTTCCCAGCCCGCAGGGACCGGGTCTGTTTTGCCAAGGCTGCAGTTAACCCTCTCTGCCCGCCGCGGCCAGGCTGGCGAAGGTGTCCCCGGTGTCACCGTCCCGGCGAGGACCCTGCCCTGGGGCGCAGCTCCTGCTCTTGATGCGAGAGAAAGAAAGAAGGACAGAAATAGGCTTTTTGGTCGATGAAGCGCAGAGTGGTGCAGCCGCCGGTACCCTTGCAGGAGCTGGGGCTGCTGGGAGCAGCTGCCCCCCCACCCCGCGGGGCTGGGCAGGGGCAGAGCCCCCCGCGGGACCCACAGCGGGAGGTGGTGCCTTCGGGCAGGGGGCTTGGGGGGCCCTGAGGCCAGGCTGAGGGGCGGCCTGGGAGGCACTGGTGCCACATCGTGGGCTGGACTGGGGGGCACTGGTGCTGCCTGTGGGGACGTGAGTGTGGGCTCGGGGGCTCTGGGGGCAGCTGGGGGCCCCGGGCTGAGACTGGGGGATGCTGGGCTGAGGCTGGGGGCACCAGGGACAGGGGTGGGGGTCACGGGCTGGACTGGGGGGCACTGGAGCTGGATGTGGGGACATGGCCGCGGGGCTATGAGCTGGGGAGGGGGGACGGGGGGGGGACGGGGACGGACACTGGGACCGGCGGGGCTGGAGCCGGGGCCCCGGGCCCATCCCGGCGGGGGGCGGGGCGGGGCTCGGGGGCAGCGGCGGGGGGAAGCCGGGCCGGGCCAGGCCGCTGCCGCTTTAAGGCGCGGGCAGCGCGGGGCGGTCCCGCCGCTGCCGCCCCTCCCGCCCGCGCCCGGCGGGGCCGCGCTGCCGCGGGCAGCACCATGCTGCGGGCAGGGAGGCCGCGCCGCGCCCCGCGGCTGGCCAGCAGGTACGGTACGGGCACGGGCACGGGCACCGGCACCGGCACCGCATCGGCACCGAGCGGGGCGGGGCGGGCGCGCCGCGGGCGGGCGGCCGGAGCCCGGCCCCGGCAGACAAAGCCCCGCGCCCCGGGGCCGCTCCGCGGGCGGTGCTTTGTCTCGGCCGCGCCGCGGGGGGGAAGGGGGCGCGGGGGGGCCGGGGCAGCGCGGCCCCGCCCGGCACCGCAGCATCGGGGCGGCTCCCCCGGGGCCGGGAGCGGGACGAGTCGTCGTCGTTGTCGTCGTTCCCCCCCCCCCCCCCGCGCCCCGGCCCCCGCCTCGCACCTGCAGCGCGGCCGGGCCGAGCCCCCGCGGGGCTCCCGGGGCTCCGGTACCCCCGGCCGGCGGAGCTGACCCCGCCGGGGAGGGGCGGGCACCGGGATGCCGGGCTGCGTGCCCGACCGGCGGGCTCCGACGCAGGGTGCGGCGGGGCCGGCAGCGGAGCATCGCCACGCAGCCCCTCGCACCGCGGCCGTGGGCCGGGTCCATCCCGTGCTCCCTCCGGGGTGCAGCCGTCTCCTCGGGTCGGGGTCGGGGTGTGCATCACCGGGGCCGTGTCGGGACCGTTCCGGCCGGTGGTGGGTTCCCGCACGCCCGGCCGGTGCCGGGGAGCGCAGCAGGACGGTCACGCTGCCGCAGCCCCCGCCTTGCTGCCACCGCTGTCCTTGAGCATCCCTTCCCTGGGAGCTGGCGTGGGCCGAGGGGTGCAGGGCTTGCGGGTGTCCCGGCGCATCGCTGCCTTCAGGGTGGGTTTGGTGCGGTGCCGGCTGAAGGGAGGTGGGGAATTGCTCTGCGTAAGATGGAGGGGCTGGAGCACAAAGCAGGAATTGAGTTTTGACCCCAGCGTGATGCTGCGGCACGGCTGCCCCCCGTTTGGGGTCTGTGGGAGGCACTCGGGTAGCCTCGGCCAGTAGGGACCGGGGTGCCAGGGCTCGGCCGTGCTCCGAGAGTTTGTGTTTGCCGAGGGGCTGTCAGTGCTGCGGTGCAGCCTGAGTTGAGGCTTTCCTTGCTGTGCCGGCTACAGCATATGCATGCCAGTTTTGGGGACCCCTCAGTGTGCCAGCTGTGTGCCCCATAAGAGAGCCAGAGATGCCCCACAGCGGGCAGCTGGCTCCCAGGCTTCACCCCATGGCTTGAGGGTTTTTGGGATGTCACCTGTGACCTTCTGTGTTGCCCTTTCTTGGTGTGGGGTTGCTAAGGAGGATCTGGGGTCGCCTCCTGCCCCGGTTCAGCCCCGACCCTGTGCCTGTTTCACCGGGGCTCCCAGATGCCTGGGGCCACGGCTGCAGGGGCTTCCCATGTGAGGCTGGGAGAGCATTTGGAGTTTGCCCTGCCGGGCCACGAAAGCCAAGGTGAAGAGACCCAGCACCGTGTTTGGCCACAGCCATGTGCCCACAGCATGCAGCTCACCAAAGCCCTGCCTCGCTCCCAGCGCTGCCTGCTGTAAGGGTGATGCCAGCCTGGGAGAGGAGCTTTGCTTCATGCTCTGGGGTGGGAATTTCTGCCCTGGTGGGAAGTCACCCCCAGCACAGGGGCTGGTGGTGGGAGATGCTTGGAGCCGGGCAGCCCAGCAGCACACCCCGGGCACGTGGTCATAATTAAATCCTTTCCTGGGCAGCAGTGCCTGCGGGGCTCTGTCCCAAAAGCTGCCACGGGGACACAGGGGGCTGTGTCCATCCTGGCTCTGGCCAGTCCGTGATGTCTGAGAAGAGCAGGGTACATGGGGTGGTTGGAGGGTGCTGGAGCTGCCTGCGTTGCTCCGTCCTGGGGTTTGGGCATCCCGGGGTGGGGGTGGCTGTTGCTTGTGCCCTGGCACCCTGGTTGGCGGAGGTGCCCAGCAGGCACTCTCCTCTGCCAGGCCAGACAGTCCTGTCCCCAGCTCAGCCAGGGTCAGAGTGTCACTTGGGTAACGCTAAGTGGCTTCACCACCTGCTGGGCTTCTGGCCACCTCTGTGGCCCCAGTGTCGGGGAACAGGCATCTCTGGCAGGGACTGGGGCTGGCCGCAGCCCCCCAGCTCTGCTCCCCTTTCCTACGCCGCTGCTTGTCGCCCCCAGCCTCTCACAGCCCCCTCAGAGGCTGTGGGGCCTCGCTGACCTACTCAGCTGCTGACCTGAAAGGGGCTGTGCTCATCCTGCTGGAAAATGCTCTGTGCCGGATCGCCGTGGGCACGGCCCCGTGCTGCGGAGCTGGCTGGGCCCATGGGGTGCTCAGGCAGCTGCCGCCCTGGTGCAGCGCTGACTGACGGCCCTGGAGATGGGCTTGTGCATGGTCTGCTGAGCACCTGGCATGGAGCAGCCGCCCTGGCATAGCAGCAGTGCCCATACCTGCTGCCTGTGGATGCTGCAGGGCGGCTGGTTTGTTTGCTCCAGCTGGTCCCTGCCCTTTCCAGCAATCCTCCCGACCCTCTTGGTGGGGCAGGTCTCAGGGGGCTTGGTGCCAACTGCGGTGCTGCCAGCCCTGCTGGCGTGGGTGCTGACCTCCCTGCGCTGGGCAGGTACTCTCCATCCCCAGAAAACTCCCACGGGGCCCTTACTGGGGAAATGCGGGGTCACTGGGGCTTGTGTGCCAGCGGGGCACCGAGCCTTCACCAGGCTGGGCTGGAGCCAGCCACAGCCGCCGAGTGCCAGCTCCCTGCCGTGGCCCTGCAGCAGACGCTACTGGGAGCTGACGTTTGCATGGCAGCAGCCCCCGGAACAGGGAAATACCACGGGTGGCAGGACCCGCTGGGCAGAGCTGGGGCTGGGCAGGGGGGTCTGACGCTGCGTCTGCCCTTGCAGCTGGGATGAGAGCAGCTCCATTAGCAGCGGCCTCAGCGATGCCTCTGACAACCTCAGCTCGGAGGAGTTCAACGCCAGCTCCTCGCTCAACTCCCTGCCCTCCACCCCCACCGCCTCGCGCAGGAACTCAGCCATAGCGGTAGGTGCCTGCAGCACCCGGACCCTTCCTGGCACCAATCCTGGCTTGGTGCTGCCACCTCTACAGGAAAGAGGGGATGGAGGGTGCCGGCGTGGGGAAACTGAGGCACTGCACAGGGTGTCTGGTGCACCCCTCTCCCAGCTGGCTGGTGCTCCCTGGGGATGGGTTTGGGGTGGGTGCCAGGAGTGCCCCTAACTCTGCTCTGCCCACAGCTGCGCACGGACTCGGAGAAGCGCTCGCTGGCAGAGAGCGGGCTGAGCTGGTACTGCGAGGGTGAGGACAAGGTGCTCAAGAAGCTGGACTACGACAGCAGCAGCCTCAAGATGGAGCACGGCTCCTCCAAGTGGCGGCGGGAGCCCTCGGAGGGTGGCGAGGAGGGGTCCAAGGGCGGTGAGCTGAAGAAGCCTGTCAGCCTGGGCACCCCGGGCTCCCTCAAGAAGGGCAAGACCCCTCCGGTGGCCGTGACCTCCCCCATCACCCACACAGCCCAGAGCACCCTCAAAGTGGCAGGTGAGACCCAATTCGGACAAGGTCCAGCTCCTCTGATGGGGAGTGGGTTGAGCGATGTCTTCATGGGCCCTTCCCGAGCACATTGGCCATGGGACACCCTGTGGCTGTGCTTGGACCTGGCAGCTGGACGTGGGCTGGAGGGGGCGGCAGGGCTGTGCATCCTTGCAGGCAGGTTGGGGATCTGGCCCCACGCTAAGCCTTTCTTGCCCAGGGCTGTGCCTGCCCCATAGCCTCGTGGCCATGTGCCGGGCTGGAGGCTAGCTGGCTGCACCAGGGGCCTGGCCATGGCTCTGCCCTGACTCCCGGGATGGTGGCACGTCCCTTCTTCATCGCATCCCTGCATTTCCGGTGTCACTGTCCTATCTGGGCTAGTTCACACCCAAATGTCCCCAGAGCCTCCTGGGACGCTAACCCATCCTTCCCTGCCCACCAGGCAAGCCTGAGACCAAAGCCACCGACAAGAGCAAGCTGTCTGTGAAGAGCACAGGCCTGCAACGCTCCTCCTCTGATGCTGGCCGTGACCGTGTTGCTGATGCCAAGAAGCCACCCTCGGGTCTCACGCGCCCCTCAGCCTCCAGCTCCTTCGGCTATAAGAAACCAGCTCCTGCCACTGGCACGGCCACCGTCATGCAGGCTGGGGGTTCGGCCACGCTCGGCAAGATCCAGAAGAGCTCCGGCATCCCTGTCAAGCCAGTCAGCGGGAGGAAAACAAGCCTGGATGTCTCCAATGCAGCCGAGCCCGGCTTCCTGGCCCCAGGGGCTCGTTCCAACATCCAGTACCGCAGCCTGCCCCGGCCAGCCAAGTCCAGCTCCATGAGCGTGACCGGTGGCCGTGGCGCGAACCGGCCGGTCAGCAGCAGCATCGATCCCAGCCTGCTGAGCACCAAGCAAGGCAGCATCTCGGTGTCACGGCTCAAGGAGCCGTCCAAGATTGGCGCTGGCCGTGGCACGCCGGCCCCCGTGAACCAGACGGACCGTGAGAAGGAGAAGGCCAAAGCCAAGGCAGTGGCACTCGACTCTGAGTGTGGGACGCTGAAGAGTGTCGGCTCACCTGAGAGCACCCCAAAAGCCCAGGCCAACCTCCCGCCGGCGGCCAAGGTGGCCGAGCTGCCCCCCACGCCTCTCAGGTACGATCCTTCCACCTCTGAGGGCAGCAGGTGCCTGGCACGGCTGTGCTCAGTGCCCAGCTGTGCCCAGTACCCAAGCCTCACCTGCTTCCTTAACCTGTTTTCCCCCCTCCAGAGCGGCTGCCAAGACCTACGTGAAGCCTCCCTCGCTGGCCAACTTGGACAAGGTCAACTCCAACAGCCTGGACTTGCCGTCCTCCAGCGAGCTGCACCCCCCCCACACTGCCAAGCTCCAGGACCTGCACCCGGCTGGTGGGCACCTCGCGCCCTGCTTCAGCCCCAGTCCTGCCCCCATCCTCAACATCAACTCGGCCAGCTTCTCCCAGGGCCTGGAGCTCATGGGTGGCTTCAGCGTCCCCAAGGAGGGCAGGATGTACCCCAAGCTCTCAGGCCTGCACCGCAGCATGGAGTCCTTGCAGATGCCCATGAGCCTGCCCAGTGCCTTTTCAGGGGGCAGCACCACCACCCCCACCCCTGCTGCCGCACCCCCCGCCAGCACGGAGGAGGAGGATGAAGAGGCAGGGGAGCTGGGCTGGAGCGGGAGCCCTCGGCTTGCACATCTGGACAGGTATGGCTGGAGGGAGGGCATGGGGCTGCTGGTGCACCTCCGTAGGCTCAGATCCCTCCCTGCTGCCCTGCTATGACCTTTGCATGCTTTCGGGGGCTCTTCCTGTGACATTTCTGGGGAAAAGCCCCCTGTCCTGTGGCTCAATCCCCATGGCACCTTCCCTCGTCTGTGCAGGGATGTCACTGATCTTTCCTTCCCTTCCAGTGCCAACCGCGACAGGAACACGCTGCCCAAGAAAGGGTTGAGGTAAAAGCCCGAACCACTTTTGGATGGCGCTGTAGAGGGAGGGCGGGCATGTGGAGCTTTCTGCTGGGGGCTGGCGGTGCCCCCCACGCCAGGGAGGCTGGGCCACAGTGCAGCGGGCAGGAGCCAGGATGGTGCTGGTCCACTTCACCATGCCGGTCTCTGCTCCGCTCCCCAGGTACCAGCTCCACTCCCAGGAGGAGGCCAAGGAGCGGCGCCATTCGCATGCCATCAGCAGCGGGCTCCCTGAGTCGGACGATCAGCAGGAGCTGCCCTCGCCCCCCGCCCTTCCCATGGCGCTGGTCGGGAAGGGTCCGCTCACCAGCATTGGTCAGTGCCCTCCACTGTCAGCCCCCTTCTGCTTGCAGCAAGTCCTGTCCCTCCGGCTTCCCATCGCCCTGTGCTCCCCGTGTGACTTGCTGATGCTGCCCTGGATGCTGCTTTTCTCCTTGACACCCCCAGCAGCCCTGATGCCCAGTGCCTGGTGCTTTTGGCCAGAGATGTCCATCACCTCTGCTTCAGGGAGTCTCATCCACATTTGGGGCTCTGCCCATGGCTCTCTGCTCCTCTGGGGGTGCCTGGCAGGAGAAGGGGTGAGCCCTGCCCTGCTCTTGCCAGGACCTACGTGTTCCTGGAGGGTTTGGGGGGTCCAGGCAGATGGGTTGGGGCTGCTGGTGGGGAGCAGCGGGTGATGAGGTGTTCCCCTCCTGCACCCGGACGTGACGGCCTCTGGCATGGTGGTGCCCGCTTTGGCCCACGGCGATGGATTTGTTTCTCAGCCCTGTGGTTACCTTGGTGCTGGTGTCCAGGTCTTCCGAGCGTAAATCTGTGTTTTAGTTTTCCCCCAGCCCCCCTGCTTTGGGACCACAATCCTTGTTTCCTCTCCACATCCCAGCTCTCGTGGATTGCTCCCAGCCCTGCTTCCCCATCCCGATCCCAGGTCCCTGGCGTGGCTCTGACCCTGCCTCTCCCTCGCCTTCTCCTTGCAGTGAGCCCCACTGCCGCCACAACCCCGCGGATCACCCGCTCCAACAGCATCCCCACCCACGACTCCACCTTCGAGCTGTACAGCACGTCCCAGATGGGCAGCACCCTCTCCCTGGCCGACAAGCCCAAGGGCATGATCCGCTCGGGCTCCTTCCGGGACCCTGTGGACGATGGTGAGAGTGTGCTGCGCTCCTGCCCCAGGCGAAGGGAGCTCCCGGGGCGGGGCGGTGGGGCTCCCCGCACACTTGTCCCTTCCTCCTGGCGCTGCTGCGGCACTGTCGGATGGGTTGGTGTGTCCCGTGCTCAGCATCAGAGCAGGGGATGGCAGCCCCGAGGGGCCTGGTGGACCCCTCTGCGCTGGCATCTGCTCTGGGCCACAGCCTGCCCTGACCCCTGTGGGTGCCTGGCATCCCTGGGTTGGCCCCAGGATGTTGTGGCACCGGGCGGTGGGGACCCAAACAGCCAGGGAGGGTGGCAGAGCCCCTGGGCTCAGCCAGAGAGGAGGGTGCAGGTGGAGGGTGCTCCCCATGCCCTGCTGCACACCACATGCCCAGGGAGGTCACCAGCCACGTGCCGAGAAACAGGCAGTGCTGAGCAGCTGCCATCCCACCCTTGCCTCCCCCGGCCCCCTGCAGAGCCCCCCCTGACTGGGAGCTCCATCCCCTGCACCCTGCTACGCTCTGCACCTGCAGCCCCTGGGGATGCTGCTGGCCAGGGGCACCCTGACGTGCCGGGTTTTATTCTGTTGCAGTTCATGGATCGGTGCTGTCCCTGGCCTCGAGCGCGTCCTCCACCTACTCCTCCGTAAGAGCCGCCTCCGTGCTGCGCCGCTTTGTGCATGGCTGGGGGGGCCCGGGTGGGAAAGGGGGGGCTATGTGCATGCCTCTGCCTCGCGCCGAGCCTCTCCGTGCCTCGCTGCCCTCCTGACTGCCTGCCTCTGTCTGTCTGTCTCTCTCTGCTCTCGTGCTGCCAGGCTGAGGAGAAGATGCAGTCCGAGGTGAGCCTGCACCCCCTGCTTGTGGCCCGCCCCTGCCACCGCAGCAAGGGTGAGCGCCTAGCCCCTCTCACTCCCTTCACTCTCTCCCCACAGCAAATCCGCAAGCTGCGCCGCGAGCTGGAGTCCTCGCAGGAGAAGGTGGCCACCCTGACGTCCCAGCTGTCTGCTAATGTGAGTCCCTGCGGGACCCACCGCTCGCTGCAGGACATGCCACTCTGTGTCCCTGCAGTGTGCAGGGCTGGTGCTGGTCTGCGCCCATGAGAGCCTTGATTTCCCCTCTCCAGCCTCTTGCATCCCACACCCGGCAGTGGGTGCTCACCCGGCTATGGGTGCTCGCCCAGGCATGGGTCCTCACCTGTTTCTCCACCTCTTCCAGGCCAACCTGGTAGCGGCTTTTGAGCAGAGCCTGGTGAGCATGACATCCCGCCTGCGGCACTTGGCTGAGACCGCTGAGGAGAAGGTGGGTGCTGTTGGGGTGCCAAGTGGGCACTGGGGGGCACTGGCGGTGCGGGAGGGTGGTCATGGGGCTGGGGGGATGCTGGACTCGGGTGAACCTGCTGCAGCACTGCCCGCCCCAAGGGTGCTCTCAGGGTGGGCCCTGCGCCATTGGAACACACACATATGGTTCCTGGCTCTGCTCCCCCAGGACACGGAGCTGCTGGACCTCCGAGAGACTATCGACTTCCTGAAGAAGAAGAACTCGGAGGCCCAAGCTGTGATCCAGGGTGCCCTGAATGGCACCGACGTCACCCCCAAAGGTAAGGCATGGCTGGGCAGCCTGCTGCCGTGGGGGTTTGCAGCCCTTCCTGAGTCCGTCCCCCAAGCCCAGCTGGGCTGCTCCTGCCTAGGGCTGGCATAGGGTGCTGGCACAGGGCCCCAGGGCACCCCTCACTCCGGTGTGATGTTCAGATGGGAGGCAGGGTCCCTGGGCAGCAGCTCTTCCCCACCTGGGACCCCTGAGCACCTGAAGCCAGGGTCAGACAGCCAGAGCTGTCACTGCAGGAGGTCTCGGTGCTGGTGCCTGGGGATGACGGGATGGCTATCCTCCCTGGGACACCTCTTCACCGGGCCCTTTGCTGACAGCCCAGTTTTGGCTGCTGATCTTGGCTTTGTTCCCATGAGTGCTGTTTCTGGCCCTGAAACCTCAATGTGAGTGCAAGGTGCTGGCAGGGAGGCTGGCGTGGGACAGGAGCGAAACGATGCGTGCCTTGGGCATCTCCCTGGGGTTTGGGTTCACTGTCCAGAATGGCAGTGCCTGTGTGGTGTCTGAGCCCCACGTCATCTTATGAGGTGGTTCTGAGAGCTCAGAAGGTGTGTGGGTGGGAGAAGGGAAGGGATGCAGGGAGGAGAGTGCAGGTGGCTCTGGCGTTGAGGCAGATGCAGTTTGCTGATACCTCTTTTCCCGGTCTCTCCTGCTTCTCTTGCTGGCCCCAGAGCTGCGCATCAAGCGGCAGAACTCCTCTGACAGTATCTCCAGCCTCAACAGCATCACCAGCCACTCCAGCATCGGCAGCAGCAAGGATGCTGACGCCAAGAAGAAGAAGAAGAAGAGCTGGGTGGGTTGGACAGGGCGCTGGGAGGAGGAGCGGGGCTTGGGGAGCTGCTGGCAGGGTCTGGCTGAGGTCAGCCCCACAAGCCAGCTGCTCTTGGTCTACCTTGGCATTGTGGTATTGGTCCCCTGTGTCCCGTGGGGACAGCACTGGTGAAGAGCGTGTAGCCACCATGGATTTGTGTCTTGATGTGCCGGCTGGGACTTCTCCATCCCCTCTGGGAGTTTTTCAGCCCTGGTCCTGCACGCCTGCTCCCTCGTGGTTTCCCCATGTCTCCCTTCTGCCCATGTGGGATGCCGGACACCTTGGCCAGGCAGCCCCTTCCCTGCACCAAGCAGCTCCAAGCTGGATGCGTGATTAAGTCTTGCTTTGTTTTGTTTCTCTCCCCCTATGCTGACCTCAACCCTTTTTTTCCAGGTGTACGAGGTAAGTCCTACGCCGTCCCCTCCACCCCATGCTGTGCCCAGCCAGGGCCCTCGCTCCATTTTGTGGGACGGTGCTCATAACACTACCCATCCCATCCATCCCACTGGCACTAACCCCCAGCACGGGCCATCCCGGGGCCCCCACAAGGCAAGGCTGCACACACCTTGGCTGCTTCCTTTGATGTTAAGGCCAAAATATGCACCCACACGGAGGGGCTGAACTGCCCTGGCTGGCCCTGAGGCAGCAGGAAGGGCTCAGATGGGGACCTGTCCCATGGATGGGCACCTGTCCCTTGCCTGGGGAAGGCAGGCACTCTCCTGACTCCCTGTAACCAGATCTTTTGGGGTGGGGACCTCACTGCAGCCCTGCCTGTGACACCGGGGTGTGGTGCTGCCTGTCTACGCATTGCCAGGGCTGGCCCGATGTGGCCCCAAGTGGCTCTGTCCCTGTTGGGACCCATGTGGGTCCCAGTGCTCCCCTGCTCTCCCGCCATCAGCAGAGCCTGACACCCACCTTGTTTTTTACGCTGAAATGCAACGCTTTTGCTTTTGGGGACACACCAGCCCAGCCTGCCTGGTGCCTGTGGGAGTTGGGCCAGATCTTGCCTGCTCTCCATCCCCTCTTCCTCCCACCTCCCCTCGGAGCAGGCCCTGGCCCTCCAGGGGACACGGTGCGAGCCCAGGGTGCCCATCCTGCTGCTCTCCTGCAGGCTGGTGGTGCGTAAGCGGGACCCAGGCCCGGTTTGGCCCCTGTGCAGTGTACATCCACCCTCCCTGGCCTCGGCACGCCGCTCACCTGCCCACTGCTCTGTGTGTGCTGTGTGCATGCTGCATGCCCGGCCGGGACCCCCAGTGACATCTCGCAGGGGGCTGGCTGGCCCTCTGCACTTCCAGGAGGACACCACAGGGCAGAGGGGGATCTGGGGCTGAAATTGTCCCCTTGCACCAGGACCCCGGCTCTGCAGTGGCTGGAGGGGGGAATGTCCCCCTAAATGTCACTTGCTGGGATAGCTGTGGTGGGGTGAATGTGAGGATGGATTCAGCCCTTCCCGATGGACCAGGGTGCTGGTGCAGTGCCTGAACACCCTGATGCAGGTGCTGGTGGGGAGCAGGGCTGGGGGAAGCCTGACCAGGACATGGGTCCCACGCTGTGGGGCTGTTTGGTGCCGTCCAGGCTGGGGCTGGAGTGTTGCACAAAGGGCTGTGCACCCCCCGCCTTCAGCTGTGCCAGCAGAGCGGGGTCAGGGCAGTGCCTTTCCCAGGGCAGTGGTAG
The DNA here is from genome assembly GCF_034638445.1 of Ciconia boyciana. Taxonomy (NCBI): domain Eukaryota; kingdom Metazoa; phylum Chordata; class Aves; order Ciconiiformes; family Ciconiidae; genus Ciconia; species Ciconia boyciana. The sequence continues at coordinate 7,018,380 of NC_132956.1, read as the reverse complement.
GGCACAGTGCTGCCTCGGTGATGGATGTGGTGTTACTGGTCCCAGCTCAGACCATCTGTGGGTCCTGGGCAGATGGGGGCCCTGGGGCAGGACCGGGCCAGGTCTCCGCTTGCAAGGCTGCACTGTCGGGCTGTCTCTAACAAGAGCATTTCTGTCTCCCATAGCTACGCAGCTCCTTCAACAAGGCCTTCAGCATCAAGAAGGGACCCAAATCAGCCTCGTCCTACTCGGACATCGAGGAGATCGCCACGCCAGACTCATCAGCCCCCTCCTCCCCCAAGCTGCAGCATGGCTCTACGGAGACCGCCTCACCCTCCATCAAATCCTCCACGTCCTCCTCCGTGGGCATCGACACAGCTGAGTACGTGGGGCCAGGGTGGGCAGCATGGGGTGGGGAGGGCCAGTCGTGGGGGCTGCAGGCTCCTGCCATGGACGCGTGCAACTCTCTCCCTTGGCCCAGGCTCTTCCAGGCCCACAGTGAGGGCGAGCCAGAGAAGAAGGAGGTGTCGGAGCTGCGGTCGGAGCTGTGGGAGAAGGAGATGAAGCTGACGGACATCCGCCTGGAGGCCCTCAACTCGGCCCACCAGCTGGAGCAGCTGCGGGAGACCATGCACAACATGCAGGTGAGGACCACTGCCAGAAGCCTGGCTGGCTCTGAGCACCTGGCTGGCCACAGTCCCGTGCTGCAGCCCCGGGATGCTGCCGGCATCCATTTCCTCACCCTGTGCCGTAACTGGTTCTCCCCCAGCTGGAGGTGGATCTCTTGAAGGCTGAGAACGACCGGCTCAAAGTGGCTCCGGGGCCCTCAGCAGTGCCAGGCTCCGTTCCCGGCCACGTCACGAGCACGTCAGCCTCCTCTTCACCACGGCGCTCCTTGGGTCTCACCCTCGGCCATGCATTCAGCCCCAGCCTGGGGGACGCAGGTAGGGGTGGTGGAGCTGCTGGCAGATGGGGAAGGGCTGGGACAGAGACGTGTGTGTGGTGGGAACGTGCTGCTGCTCACCTGGAGGCAGCTGTGCATGGGGATGTGTCGTGCTGCTGGTGCCACGATCAGCTGCATCTGGGCATAGTCAGGCCCAGTGGCTTGGCTCTCCCTGCTGGCACAGCCTTACTGCTCTGTCCCTAGACGTGTCCCCCATGGACGCTGTCAGTGCTGGCACCCTGAAGGACGAGCTGACGCTGCGGATTGTGGTGCGCATGCCGCCCCAACACATCATCAAGGGGGTAAGCGTGGGCTGTATGGGGAGCCTGACCTGTCCCAGTGCCATGGCCGTGGGCAAAGGGCAGAGAATGCCTCTCCGGGCCTGGATGCAGTATCCCAACTCTGCACACCTCTGCCTTGGCTCCTAGGACCTCAAGCAGCAGGAGTTTTTCCTGGGCTGGACCAAGGTGAGCGGGAAGGTGGACTGGAAGATGCTTGATGAGGCTGTCTGCCAGGTCTTCAAGGTAGGAGCATGGGGACCCCTCTTTTGAGAGCCTTCCTTTTACACTGCTCCACCATGCCTGATGCTCCCTGGCCCAGGTCATTACCAGGTCTCCTGGAGCTGCTGAGCTCTGCTTGCTCCCTGCCAGCCCTCAGGGGCACTGACAGCCCTGTCCTTGTCCACGTAGGATTACATCACCAAGATGGATCCTGCTTCCACGCTGGGGCTCAGCACCGAGTCCGTCTACGGCTACAGCATCAGCCACATCAAGCGAGTCCTGGACACAGAGCCACCAGAGCTGCCGCTGTGCCGCCGGGGCCTGACCAGCATCGTCGTCACGCTCAAAGGTCAGTGTGGCAGAGAGCCTCGATCACTGTCCCGTCTTCCCTCTGTCTCACTGTGTCGTGGGGTGTGAGTGGGACGTTCAGCCCTCCCCTGCCTGCAGGCTTGAAGGAGAAGTGTGTGGACAGCCTGGTGTTTGAGACGCTCATCCCCAAGCCCATGATGCAGCATTACATCAGCCTCCTGCTGAAACACCGGCGGCTCATCCTCTCGGGACCCAGCGGCACTGGCAAGACCTACCTGACCAATCGCCTGGCTGAGTACCTGGTGGAGCGCTCGGGTCGGGACGTCACCGAGGGCATCGTCAGCACCTTCAACATGCACCAGCAGTCCTGCAAGGTGAGGGCACGCAGCAGCCAGGAGTGTCCCTGTTGGCACTGGTGCTGCAGTCCCCGTTGGCAGCCATGCCACAGCCCCACGTGTGACACCCGGCCCGTTCGTTGCAGGACCTGCAGCTGTACCTCTCCAACCTGGCCAACCAGATTGACCGGGAGACGGGCACAGCAGACGTGCCACTGGTGATCCTCCTAGATGACCTCAGCGAGGCAGGCTCCATCAGCGAGCTCGTCAATGGTGCGCTCACCTGCAAGTACCACAAATGGTGAGAGCCCCACTGCACCCTCCTCCGGCACAGTTTCCCGGGCACACGCATGCTCCCCACTGCTCTCGGCAAGATCCCTGGGCTTGTGGAGATGAGGCTGCATGGCTGCACGTCTGCTGTGCTCAGATCAGCTCTGCCACGGGCAGGGGTGATGCAGGGTGCTTTTTCTCATGGATCCTGTCTCTCTGTCACTCACTCAGCCCCTACATCATTGGGACCACCAACCAGCCTGTGAAGATGACCCCAAACCATGGCCTCCATCTCAGCTTCAGGTGGGAATCATACATCCCTGGGGGCCATCCCCATGGGGTTGGGGAGGGCAGAGGCCATCACTCCTGCCCCTGGGCAGTCCTGGGGACACATCCTGTGATCGGGGATCCTGATGAGGACTGAACCCCAGGCCTGTCCCTGCCATCCCAGAAGGACCTGATGCCCCAACCTTGGGCACATGTAGTGCGGGGGTGCTAGGAGGTCCCCCAAGGGTGCTGGGAAGCAGGGCAGCTTGTGTGGAGACCCAGCCCTGAACACCTGAGCCTTTCCCCCAGGATGCTGACCTTCTCAAACAACGTGGAGCCGGCCAATGGCTTCCTGGTGCGCTACCTGCGGCGGAAGCTGCTGGAGTCGGACACAGACGTCAATGCCAACAAGGAGGAGCTGCTGCGTGTGCTGGACTGGGTGCCCAAGCTCTGGTACCACTTGCATACCTTCCTGGAGAAACATAGTACCTCCGACTTCCTCATCGGTAAGGCCTTGCCTCCACTTCCCTCCTCTACCTCACGCTGCTGGGAGCCCCCGGGGACTGGGGCAAAACCCTCCCAAAGGAGCTTGGGGAGCTGACGTGCTGCCCCGTGTCCCCCAGTCCCACACAACCAAAAAGCCAGTGGGCGATGCACACAAGTGTTGCTCTTCCCTGGGTGGCATTTGTTCCCGTGTCCTGTGGGAGCTGTCACTGTGGTGTCAGCTAAGGCTGCCTGTCTTACTGGCACCCTACCTTGGGCTCGGAGGAGCCATGTTTTCCCAGGCAGGTCTCCCTTTGACTCACCGTGCTTTTGAGGGGTAGATTGAACTGAGCAGCCCTATTACTTGCCCGGGAGCTTGCTTTCTGCCCATGTGTGTCAGGCAGACGCTGCCTGGACACTGCTCCCAGGAGGTGGGAGGTGGTTGAGGCCAGGGCACCCTGCGCAGCCAGGCTTGGCCACCTTGGTGCTATGCTGCCATGGGGCCAGTGACTGGAGCAGGGGGACTCGGCTCCCGTTTTCACTCTCTGCCTTCCCCCCCCAGGTCCCTGCTTCTTCCTGTCCTGCCCCATTGGAATTGAGGATTTCCGGACCTGGTTCATCGACCTGTGGAACAATTCCATCATCCCTTACCTGCAAGAGGGGGCAAAAGATGGGCTCAAGGTACCCAGAGCTGCCTGGCATGTGGGAATGCCAAACCAGAGGTGCTTGGGGACATGCTGATGCAGCAGCCTAACGGGGCGGAGAGAGGGGAGGCGCTGGGATTTTGGGCACAGGTGGTGTCTCTGTCAGTCCCTGCCCTGCCCTATGGCTGCAGCAGGACATAGCACTGTCCTGGGGGGCCTCAGGGTTGCTGGCACGTGCTGAACAGGCGGCTGCCACTTGCTCCCTGCCTGCAGGTCCACGGGCAGAAGGCAGCCTGGGAGGACCCCGTGGAGTGGGTGCGGGACACCCTGCCCTGGCCGTCAGCACAGCAGGACCAGTCCAAGCTGTACCACCTGCCCCCGCCCACCATCGGGCCCCACAGCACTGTTTCCCCTCCCGAGGAGCGCACCGTCAAAGACACGACACCCAGCTCCCTGGACTCGGACCCTCTGGTACGGCACTGCTGCGCTGGGAGGTGGGCTGGGTGATGCTGGTGGAGAGGGGAGTGCAAGGTGGAGCTTTGCTTTCCCAGTTGTTTTTCAGTGTAATAAGTCTGATTTGGGGATGCAGAAACATTTTGTACTCCTGGGAGGGAGCAGTGGGTGTGGGATGGTGGCGCTGGCAGGCAGGCTGCACACCGGGGCACATTGTGATGTGCCAGTGAACGGGCATGGTGTGGCGCTCCATGAGGCATCATGACCACACGCAGAGCCACACACAGACTGGGGCTTGCACATACGTGTCCCGGTGTGTCACCCGGAGAGGCTGCTAGCAGACAGCAGGCTGCCACAGATGATGCCAGCTGATGTGCTGGGGCCTGTCCCCCTGCACTGCTTTGCCACGCTCAGCCTTGAGCATCCCAGCTGTGCCCAAGGTCAGATCCTGGTGACAGGGAGGGATTTTGCAGGATCTCTGGGCTTTGCTTTACTCTCTGAGGAGCTTCTTGGGGTGGCTGGTTTGTATGGGAGGGCAAGGAGGGCCTGGTGGCCTTGGCTTCTCCAGGGTGTCCACAGACCTCTGATCCCCCTCGGGCTTGGTGCCACGCTCCTCTCCCCGCAGATGGCCATGCTGCTGAAGCTCCAGGAAGCCGCCAACTACATCGAGTCTCCGGACCGCGAGACCATGGTGGATCCCGACCTGCAGTCGACTCTGTGAGGCCCGGACATGCCGGCCCAGGCGGAGGGGAGCCGCCGCCAGCCACTGCTCCCACCGGGCTGCTCTCCTTTTCCTTTGGTATGCCAGAGCGCAGGGCTGGCGAGTGAGCGGAGAGGACCGGGGCTCCAGCGTGTCCTAGCGGAGCGTGGGGAAGCTCAGCTCATCCATGGGAGAGCGTGAGGTGCCATCTCCCCTCCCAGCCCTGGGGGTAGGAGAATCCTGGTTTCTCTTCTTGGTTTTTTTTCTGTCTCTATTGCAAACTCTTGGGCTTTGGGGCCAGGGCAACTGATGTGGCTGAGCCCCCACTCCCAGGAGCTGCAGGAAGGCCCCTGCGTGGGGCAGGGACCCCGTGGGAGCCACCTGGGCCAAAGCTGGGGGACACAGGAGGAGCATGTGGCCGCAGGATGAGAGCGCGGGCGCGAGGGTCTCCAGCTCCTTCTCGACTCACCCGGGCGTAGTCGAGGGCAGGCAACGAGGGAGCCGCTGCTGCGGGAAGCGCTCGCCTCGCACTGGCCGGGGAGGAGCACAGCTCTCACCGCTGTGTTTGTATGTTCCCTGTTTCACCTGCATGGCAGCCGCTGCAACCAGGACAGCCCAATAAACCCTGCTTTGGTTATTTTATTTTGTTTGCCCCCTCCAATTTTCCTTTGGCCGAGTCCAGACTTTGCTTTGGTCCCTTTTTTGTTCTGGTTCGTCGCTCTCCTGGCCTGGAGCCCATGGCCCAGTGCCCACCGCTTCCCTGTAAGCAGCTTCCTTTCCCTTTGGTTTCTTTTGCAGCTGTTGGTTCCACTACTCAAACCACCTCCGTCACAAAACTGGTGCTCACTGGACGATCTCCAGTCCCTGAACCCACCTCCCGGGGCCTCACAGCTTGGCTGAGATGGGACTTGGCAGCCGGTGGCAGCAGGATGCTCCTAGAGCAGCCCCTTGCCTGGTGCCTCCCCCTCCCCAAAAGCACAAGGCAGAGTCTGGCCCTGGGGATGGGGTCAGGGTCTCCCACCAGGGCAGGATGCCACGGGGCATCCCCTCCCCACGGTACCCGGCGCTGGCCGAGGCCTGGGTAGGGGGAGGGTGCTGCTGCCCTATCCCTGGGGGCACGTCCCCTCAGTGCTGCCAGGCCTGGGGGTAGTCCCCCACTGGCTCCCCAAAGCCCTGTGCCCTCCTGTGCCCTATGGCCTGGCAGGGTCTCGCTGTGCCCCATGTCAGTGCTCTGGGACCACCTAGGGCTGCCATGTGTCCTCTTGGCCCTACTGTGCAATGTCACAGGCCAGGCTCCTGGCACGGAGGGGATCAGCCCCGGTGCTGCTGTGGTGCCTTAATCCCCGGCCGTGCAGGAAGGGGGCACATGGGGCTTGGGCTGGTGCTGTCACAGCCTGCTTTGGCTGTAGTGGCCTATGACTGTCCCCAAAGCCAGCTTGGCTGGGCTGGGATGGGGGTGCTGGCCCTGGCCTGAGCACAGCCAACCTGGGGCTGCTGCCTTCAGCATCCCTCACTTGCCTGTCCCCAAGCACAGCTGCAGCGTGCTCTGCCAGGCCAGCACCTCCCTCCCTGAGCCCAGCTGGGCTCTGGGACCACCCTGCTCCCCTCTGCTGCCATCCAGCTCAGCTCCCACACTCAGCTGGAGCCCTGGAGAGCCTTTTGGGGAGAGGTGACCCCAGGGCCGGGTCGGCTGAGCCTGTCCTGTACTTGAGCCCCACCAGGCTGGGGACTGGGCAGCCTCAGCCCCCCTGTGCCATGGCTGGTGCAGCCTTCAGGGACGCCTCACAACCCTCCAAAACAGGCATCTCCTCCAAGGCCCGGCCTTGCCGCCGGTGCCGCTTGGAGGCAGCCACCACCTCTGCCCTTGGTGCTCTCTTGGCCGATGCATCGTGCCTTGCTGCCTGGGGCTGGCCGGTGCATCCTGGCCGCGGTGCGTGCGACCCATGGTGCTCACTTCTCCGTCTGTCCGACAGCCTCCCTGCCGTCTCCCCGCTGCCGCCTGGGGCCGGCCAGCCCGGCCCCTTTGCACAGGGATGTCCCTCCCTACGCTGGCTTGGACGCTAAGGCTTTCTGTTTGCCTTCTCTTGTGTTGCTGCCGTCGGCTAAGGACTCCCTGTAAATAGATCTGTAGTCGAATGCCCTGTGTGAGTTGGTGGGGCCCAGCCCTGCGCCTCTTTTCCTTCTTTTTTTTTTTTTTTTTTTTTTTTGTACTCTGTGATAACTGTGCTGTGCTGACTTCTTTTCTGATTGTACGAGACACCGGCTCAGCAGCTGCTCGAGGCCGGCGGTGGGGACCTGGCTCTCCCCTCCAGCCCCTCTTGCCCTGCTCAGGGCTCCAGTGCTCAGGGCAGGAAAGGGCAAGATGCACCTTTGGGGGCTGCCCCGGGTGCAATGCTGTGCCCGAGTGCCCTGAGGAGTCCTGTGGGTGGAGAGGGCTCACACACCCCTCTCGCTTTGCACGGCCTTCAGGCAGCCTTGGCTGTGCCTGACTTTCTTTTCTGACACCCCCATGGAGCCACTGAAATGTAGACCAAACTGTCCCTGTCACCGGCTTGCCTGGGGCTGCACTGCCGGGCACCCCCGAGCCTGTTTCCTGGGGGTTTACCCCATCCTTTCCTGGTGCAGGGCTGCCTGTTTCCCCATAACCTAAGCCGGGGCGTGCTGGAGGCGAGTGGCGCACTGTGGTGTAAATCAGGAAGAATCCCTGAGGGGGATGAGAAGGGCGAGGGCCATGCCAGCTGGTGTGCCCTGGGATGGTGCACAGTGGGGGGCTTTCGCTGGGCTTTCCTGGCTGGAGGCAATGGGCCCTGATGGGTTCCTCCTGGCTTACATCAAGCACCCCGTGTCCGCAAGCGTGGCAGCTGTCTGGGGGACCTGGGGACCGAGCGTCCCCCAGGGCTGCCAGTGGCTGTGGGCTAAGCCCCTCTGTCCCCCCGGGGACAGGTCCAAGGATTGCACTGACTCATCCCCCTGCCACCCCCAAAGGTGCCTGCTGCCCCCAAGGGTACCCGTTGTCCCCAAGGGTGCCTGTCACCCCATAGGAGCCAGTCACCCCCAAGGGTGCCTATTGCCCCCAAAGGTGCCTGCCACCCCCAAGGGTGCTTGTGACCCCCAAAGGAGCCCGTCACCCCCAAAGGTGCCTGCTGCCCCCAAGGGTGCCCGTCACCCCCCAGGGGTGCTTGCCACCTCCAAAGGTGCCGGTGGCCCCTGGGAGCACCAGGAGCCCATCTGAGGGACTGGAGCGGGGAGATGCCAGTCACCTTCCTGCCTCCTCGAGCTGCTGCTGCCTGGTGGCCTGAACCTTACAATTTTAGCTTTTTTCTATTAAAAACAAACAACCTTTTTTTAATTAAATAAAAGATGAAATGGACAAATTCCTGTTTTAGATGATCTGTGTAATTGACTGGGTTTTGTGTTTCTTAACTGCATGGTATTCCTGCCGAGGGGTTTTATAGCACTTTTTAAATTTCTCTTTAAGATTTTGGTCCAGATTTCTACTGCTCTCGCCTGTCTGTCTTTGCTTTTTCCTTGCCTCCTCCAAGTTTGTAAACTCGCTCCATTTTATACCTGATGTTGAGACCCAACCCCACCTTGTACATAGCTGCGGGAACAATCATAGGGAACAAACACCATCTGGACTCTTTCCACAATTAGTTGTTTTTACTTAAAAGAAATTTTAAAAGACGTATAAAAGGAAGCCAGGAAAAGGCTTGAGGATATTACGAAAGACAGAAACAAATCCAGCCCTGCACCAAGTCAGCTCCTGCTGCCCACGCTGCCCGCACCAACTGGCATGTCTCTTCTCAGTCGTCTGTCTAACACCATTGGATTCAATAAAGTTATCTCCTGTACCGCCTGGCTGCTGGTCCTGTGTCTGGGAGACCGCGGGCCTGTCCCTGTGCGGGAGGGGGGTAGGACAGTCGTGCTTGTGTCACCACATGTCTGCCACTGTCCTCGGTGGTCACTCTCCTGCAAAATCTGGGGAGGGGGGCTTTGTGGAAACGCTCCTGGTTTGAAATCTTGGCTGTTTTGCAAGATGCTGGGAGCGGTTTTATCGGTCAGGGACGCCTCTTCCAAGATGGCGCTCCTGTTAAGTCTGGAGTGTGCAGAAACGCTCCTGGTTTGAAATCCCGGCAATTCTGAAAGATGCCAGAAGCGGGGGATCCCTCTCCTGAGGCAGGAGGGGCAATCGTACCTGGGGTGTGCAGGGAGGAGTGGGGGCTCAGGGTGGGTGGGCATCCCCGCTGGGCCCCTTTCGCCTCGCCAGGGCTGGTCCCCATCTCCCCTTTGAAAGGGACATGGTGGTGATGGATGCCACCCGACATCACAGGGGCAGTTGTGGGACAGTGTCCCTCGAGCAGCGATGGGGTGCTCTGCCCTGCGGCAGGGTGGGGGGGTGAGGACGAGGCTGCAGATACCAGCTGAGGGGAAGGGAGATCCCGGTCCTCCCCGGGGTGGCTCGAAAGCTATGGAAGATGGCTCAAAAGCTATGTTCCACTCTACAGAGAGCGACGCTGGAGCGGGGACAGATGCTCCAGGAGCCGTTAATTAATCACCGGATGGTGATGAGTTGTAACAGGCTGCAGTGGCGAAGGCAAGGCCAGGAGAGGGCACTTCCCATCGGCTCCTGTCCAGCGGGTGGGTTCAAATAAGTTCATTACCAGTGGGTGCAATCCTGAACCTGGAGAGCAGGACTGGTTTTGGGGAGCTACGACCCTTAATCTGCAGAGATGTGTCATGTGCATGCTCCCAGCCTGTGCTTGCTCAGTGGCCCTGTGCAGGCAGGAAGAGCAGGCAGCAGAGCAGGAGAGCGGGCAGCGGTGCAGCAGAGAGGTCCCTACGTGTGGTGGCCCCACGGGGATTTTCAGCCTCACAGCCATGGCGCAGAGCCAGAGAGCCAGGGGGATCGGTCCCCAGGCACGGGGGGGGGATACAGAAGGACCACGTGGAGACGACGCTGACGCTTCGATTTCAGCTGGACACCTGAGTTTGGGAAAACTCAGCTGCGTGTTTCAAGGGTGACGGGCAGGGGAGGGTCCCGTCGGTTCAGGAAACAGCACCCATGGGCTCGGCGCTGTAGCGGGGATGTGGCCCCCATGCAGGGTCCCTTCCCCTGCCTTCAGTAGCTGGTGGGAGCTCATGGGTGTCTCTGTGGTGCGGGGTGGCTGGTGCAGGGCTGGGAGGGCTGAGAAAGGGAGGTGCAGGGCACCCCGCCCTCATGCAGGGCACAGGAACCCCCAGAGCACCTGGGCATGTTGGGTTCAGCCACCGTGTATGTACAGCCTCCAGGATGCACAGCAGCACCTGCCAGGTACCGCACCGTGTGTACGATAGCGCTGGGTGTGCAACCTCAGCCATCAGGTACAGCATCCCTTGGGCACCGTGCCTGGCACATGCACCAGCACCCCCGGGCTGCAGCACCCAGTCTAGGTACAGCAGCACCCAGTGTAGATATAGCAGCACCCAGCAGCTCCTCCCACGGTGGCCCACAGCCTTTGTGCCAAGAGCGTCTCCCTCCCCAGGGAAACGCCACCCTTTTTCATAGACCCCCAGAATGGTTTGGGTTGGTCTAGTTCCAACCCCCCTGCAGTGAGCAGGGACATCTCTCACTCGACCAGGTTGCTCAAAGCCCTGTCCAGCCTGGCCTTGAACACTTTCAGGGATGCGGCATCCACAGCTTCTCTGGGCAACCTGCTCCAGTGTCCCACTACCCTCATTGTAAAACATTTCTTCCTCACGTCTCAGAAGCCCCCCTTATGTATGCGGAAAGGCCCCACCGGAGCCTTCTCTTCTCCAGACTGAACAACCCCAACTCTCAGCCTTTCTTCACAGGGGAGGTGTTCCAGCCCTCAGTTCATTTCCATGGCCCTCCTCTGGATCCATGCGAGCAGGCCCATGTCTTTCTTGCACTGGGGACCCCAGAAATGGATGCAGTGCTCCAGGTGGGGTCTCAAGAGAGCAGAGTAGAGGGGGAGAAGCCACACCTCTTGTGATGCGGCCCAGGATATGGTTGGCTTTCTGGGCTGCGAGCGCACATTGCTGACTCATGGCCAGTTTGTCACCCACCAGTATCTCCAAGTCCTCCTCTGCAGGACGGCTCTCCATCCATCCATCCATCCCTCCATCTGTCCATCCATCCATCCATCTCCCAGTCTGTTCTGATAGCGGGGATTGCTCTGACCCAGGTGCAGGACCTTGCACTTGTCCCTGTTGAACTTGATGAGCTTTGCATGGGCCCACTCCTCCAGCCTGTCCAGGTCCGTCTGGATGGCATCCCTTCCCTCAAGCATATCAACTGCACCACTCAGCTTGGTGTCATCTGCAGCCTTGCTGAGGGTGCACTCGATCCTGCTGTCTATGCTGCCAATGAAGATATTAAGTAGTATTGGTCCCAGTATGGACCCTTGAGGGACACCACTCATTACTAGTTTCCATTTGGACATTGAGACACCGATGGTAACTCTTTGGACATGGCCATCCAGCCAGTTCCTTATCCATTGAATGGTCCACCCGTCAGACCCTGATCTCCAATTTAGAGGCAATCCCACTTCGGGGGTGTGGGGTGAGCTGTCACAGCCACATCGCACCCAGCAGTGCACCCAGTGCCTGGAGGGTGCACGGGGGCCTGGGATTTGCGGTGGCTTCAGGCGATGCAGCTCCCAGCTGGGCTGGGACTCCAGGGTCCCTCTCCCTGCTCCAGGCACCGTCTCTCCTGGCAGCGGCACATGTGGACCCCCCAGCCCAACCTTCCCTTCCCTCTGGCGTGACGGGGCTGGCCCGTGCCTGCCACCACCTTGAGCACGAATACTGACGACCCTCTGTTTTAATTTAACTAATGGGCAGTGCCTGCTCATTAAGGCCAGCCTGCTGTGGCCAGCCCACTGCAGGGGCACGGGGACATCAGTCCCGTTGCAAGCGGTGCTGGCTGGAGCAGCCTGTCACATCCCGGTGTGGCTCAAGTGTCCAGGCTGCGGAGCTGGGGCCTGGGTGCCACTGGGGTGGAGGTGGGCGACCCCCGGCTGGGGTGGGTGTGGGGTGATCCCGCAGGGTCCCTGTCCCCAGCTCAGCTGCAGGGAGCAAGGGGTGCCCCAGGGTCCCCTTCCCCACTCAGGGCCGCAGCTGACGGGGATGGGTAACCCACAGCGAGGGAAAACCAGCCGCCGCTGGCCGCCCCCTGCGCCCCGCCCAGGCTCCTCACTTGACTCCCATCAGATTTTTCTTGCTGTTTTGGTCCTAAATTCAAAGCCGGGTTCCCAGGAGCCCCCTGGATCTGGGGTGGCACAGTGGGGGTGGCACGGTGGGGGTGCCAGCGTTTACCCACCGACCCCTCTGCTGCTGCTGCGGCAGGGACCCGATCATGGCTCCAGGTCTCCGTGGTGGGTGTGGCCATGGTGGGTGTGGGGTGAGCAGTGCAAGGTGACCTCTGCGAGGTCACTAGTGACAGGTGACTGGTGTGAATACACCAGCACAGGGTGAGGTGACTGATGAGAGGTGACGGATGTGAGGTGACCAGTGTGAGGGGACAGGTGTGGCATTACTGATGGGGGGAGACTGGTGTTGAGGTGACCAGTGCAAGGTGACAGGTGTGACGTGACCAATGAGGGGTGACCAGTGCAAGGTGACGGGTGCGACGTGACCAATGGGAGGTGACTGGTTCAACGTGACTGATGAGGGGTGACCACTACGAGGTGACTAGTGTGAGGTGACCGATGGGAGGTGATGGATGTGAGATGACCGACGAGGGGTGACCAGTGTGAGGTGACCAGTGTGAAGTGCTGAGTGTGAGGTGACTGATGGGGGTGACGGGTGTGAGGTGACCACTGTGAGTCACCCTGCTGAGGGATGACCAATGTGAGGTGATCTGTGTGAGGTGACTGGTGTGAGGTGACCAAAAAGGGGTGACTGGTGTGAGGGGACTGGTGTGAGGTCACCCTGAGGAGGGCTGACAGGTGTGAAGTGACCATTGTGATGTGATGGGTATGAGGTTACCATTGTGAGGTGACCATTGTGAGGTGATGGGTGTGAGGTGACAGGTGCGAGGTGACCATTGTGAGGTGACCCGTGTGAGGAGGCTGGTGTGAGGTGACTGACAAGGGGTGACTGGTGTGAGGTCACCCTCATGAGGTGTGGCGGGTGTGAGGTGACCATTGTGAGGAGATCTGTCTGAGGTGACAGGTGCGAGGTGACCATTGTGAGGTGATGGGTGTGAGGTGACCATTGTGAGGAGACTATTGTGAGGTGACCAGTGTGAGGTCACCCCGATGAGGGGTGGCAGGTGTGAGGTGACCATTGTGAGGTGACTATTGTGAGATGACTGGTGTGAGGTCACCCCAATGAGGGGTGACAGGTATGAGGTGACCATTGTGATGTGATGGGTGTGAGGTTACCATCGTGAGGTGACCATTGTGAGGTGACAGGTGTGAGGTGACCATTGTGAGGAGACTATTGTGAGGTGACCAGTGTGAGGTCACCCCAATGAGGGGTGGCAGGTGTGAGGTGACCATAGTAAGGTGACAGGTGTGAGGTGACCATTGTGAGGTGACCACTGTGAGGTGACGGGACTGAGGTGACCATGGTGAGATGAGCATTGTGATGTGACTATTGTGAGGTGACCCGTGTGAGGTCACCGCAATGAGGAGTGACAGGTGTGAGGTTACCATTGTGAGGTGACTATTGTGAGGTGACCGGTGTGAAGTGACCATTGTGAGGTGACCATTGTGAGGGGACGGGTGTGAGGTGACCATTGTGAGATGATTATTGTGAGGTGACTGGTGTGAGGTCACCCAGATGAGGGGTGACAGGTGTGAGGTCACCCTCATGAGGTGTGGCGGGTTTGAGGTGTCCATTGTGAGGAGATCTGTCTGAGGTGCAGGTGTGAGGTGACCATTGTGATGTGATGGGTGTGAGGTGACCATTGTGAGGTGACCATTGTGACGTGATGGGTGTGAGGTGACCATTGTGAGGTGACGCGTGCGAGGTCGCTGGTGTGAGGTGACTGACAAGGGGTGACTGGTGTGAGGTCACCGTGATGAGGGTGGCGGGTGTGAGGTGACCATTGTGAGGAGATCTGTCTTAGGTGACTGGTATGAGGTGAGCATTGTGAGGTGACGGGTGTGAGGTGACCATTGTGAGGTGACCATTGTGAGATGCCTATTGTGAGGTGACCATTGTGAGGTGACCCGTGTGAGGTGGCTGGTGTGAGGTGACTGACAAGGGGTGACTGGTGTGAGGTCACCATGATGAGGGGTGGCACGTATGACGTGACCATTGTGAGGAGATCTGTCTGACGTGAGAGGTGTGAGATGAGCATTGTGAGGTGACAGGTGTGAGGTGACGGGTGTGAAGTGACCGGTGAGAGGTCACCCCAATGAGGGGTGACAGGTGTGAGGTCACCATTGTGAGGTGATGGGTGTGAGCTGACCAGTGTGAGGTCACCTTGATGACGGGTGACAGGTGTGAGGTGACCATTTTAAGGTGACCATTGTAAGATGTCTATTGTGAGCTGACCAGTGTGAGGTGACCATTGTAAGATGTCTATTGTGAGGTGACCAGCGTGAGGTGACCATTGTGAGGTGACCATTGTGAGGTGGCTGGTGTGAAGTGACTGACAAGGTGTGACTGGTGTGAGGTCACCCCGATGAGGGGTGACGGGTGTGAGGTGACCATTGTGAGGTGACCATTGTAAGGTGTCTATTGTGAGGTGACCTTTGTGAGGCCACCCCAATGAGGGGTGACAGGTGTGAGGTGAGCATTGTGAGGTGACCATTGTGAGGTGACCGGTGTGAGGTCACCCCAATGAGGGGTGACAGTGTGAGGTGTCCATTGTGAGGTGACCATTGTGAGGTGTCTATTGTGAGGTGCCCATTGTGAGGTGACTGGTGTGACGTGACCATTGTGAGGTGACCCGTGTGAGGTGGCTGGTGTTAGGTGACTGACAAGGGGTGACTGGTGTGAGGTCACCATGATGAGGGGTGGCGGGTGTGAGGTGTCCATTGTGAGGAGATCTGTCTCAGCTGAGAGGTGTGAAGTGAGCATTGTGAGGTGACGGGTGTGAGGTGACTGGTGAGAGGTCACCCCGATGAGGGGTGGCAGGTGTGAGGTGACCATTGTGAGGTGACCCGTGTGAGGTGGCTGGTGTGAGGTGACTGACAAGGGGTGACTGGTGTGAGGTCACCCTGATGAGGGGTGGCAGGTGTGAGATGATCAATGAGAGGAGATCTGTGTGAGGTGACAGGTGTGAGGTGACCATTGTGAGGTGACCATTGTGAGGTGACCCGTGTGAGGTCACCCTGATGAGGGGTCACAGGTGTGAAGTGACCACTGTGAGGTGACGGGTGTGAGGTGCCCATTGTGAGGTGTCTATTGTGAGGTGACCGGTGTGAGGTCACCCCGTTGAGGGGTGACAGGTGTGAGGTGACCATTGTGAGGTGACGGGTGTGAGGTGCCCGCCCTGAGGTGAGGGTGTGAGGAGACTCCTGTCGGGGGCCGCGCCCGCACGGGCCGCGGGCAGCCCCCCCGCGGAGGGCGTGGCGCGGGCCAGGTCTGGGGGCCGGTCCGTGGGCGGGGCCTCCCGGCGTGGGCGGAGCTGCGCGGAGCCGCCGCACGCGAGCCCGGAGGGGCCGGGGCTGCCGCAGCGTCCGCGCCGGTCCCGCCGCCCCGCGCCGCACCGTCCGCACCGCTCGCACCGCTCCCCGCCGCCGCTCCGGCCGGTAAGTGTCCGCTCGCACTCCCGCCGAAGTTTCTCCCCGCTGCCGCAGCAGTGCGGGCTCTGCGGGACGGGGCCGCCCGCGCCCCCGCCGAGTCCGTCCCGGACCCGTTCCCGGGGCCGCTGCCCGAGGTGCGACCGTCCCCGGGTGGGGTGGGCGCGGCGGTGCCCGGCCTGGCCCGGCCGGTGGCGACCTCCCCGCCGTGTCCCGGTACCGGGAGCGGGGCGGGGGCCGGGGCTTTCCCCGGGGTCCCCTCCCCGGGCACGGTTCCCGGCTCCCCGCGGTGCCCGGCGCCCCGGGGCTGCCCGTGGGGTGCTGCGCCCCGAAGGCAGCTGAGGGCAGAGCCTGCTGGGGTGGAGGAAGGTGCAGCCGCTGGTGCAGGGGGCTGCGGAGCTGGCGGGGGGCATCCAGGGGCGTGGGACACCCCGGAGGGCGTGGGACCTCCCGGGGATGCGGGGACACCCCGGGGGTGCAGAGCCGAGCCGCCGGGTCAAAGGTGCCCTCCGGGCGCCGAGGGCTGCTCCAGCTCCGCATCCGTGCACGCGCCCGACCGCGGGTGCCCTTGGGGGTCTGGCCCTGGGGGGCGGCCGGGGCACAGGGCTGTCCCCAGGGCGGTGCAGGGAACGTGCCCCGGCGCTGGAAACCAGTGGAAGCGGCGTGGCTCTGGTCGTGGGCGGCCGCAGGCCCCGCTGCACCGGTGGCTCCTCCGTAGCGGCCTGGCCGGGAGCCAGCTCTAGCCAGTCCCTTCTCCGGACTGAATTTCCCCGCCGCGGTTGCAGCAAGCTCCGGGATCCTCCTTCACTTCTCGCACTTGCTGCGTGCCATCGGGGTGCAACAGCGAGGAGGGGCTCACCCCAGAGTCGGGGGCATCAGCACCGGGGTGCCGCAGCCTTTGCACCCACAGCTGCGTCGGAGCTGTGCTCAGCACCTCGCTGCTCTCTGCAGCCTACTTTTAAAGAGAGGCGGGAGTGATCCCGAAAGAGCTCTGCAAATTGCGCAGGGGACAGGCAATATTGCAAGGTGACTGTGGCACGGGTAGGGGGGACACGCGCCTGTGTCACGCATCGCTTCATGGTCCCCAGCTGTGCCAGTGCCTCTGTGCATCCCTCTGCACCGGGTGCTCCTTGGTGCAGCACTCCCCTGTCCTCCAGGTGAGAGTGGCCGGGGCAGCGGATGCTGCGGGATGTCACCCGCTGCAGGATGTCACCCGCTGCAGGTTGTCCAGCAGCAAAGTCCCCCTGCGCTGTGGCAGCCGCAGGGCGCTGAAGGACTCCCCGCCTGCTCCTCTGCAGCAGTGAAAACTTCAGTCCTGGAGCGAAGGCTCTCATTTATTGTGTGCCGAGGTGCTGCTGCAGCTATGTCACTCCTGTGCATGCTGTACAGAACCGCAGCCACCGGCAGGAGTCGTCTCCTGCCTGCTGCATTATTCCTCGCTAGCGCAGCGCCTTGGCCGCACGCTGCCGGGGGCTGCCGGAGGCTGCAGGAGCCCCAGGGCACCCTTGGGGCGGCCGGTGCTCTGCACCTTTGCTGCCCTTGGGTGCTTTTGGCTGGAGGGTCTTGGTGGGAGGAAGTGTGGCTTGTGGTGGTCTGTGTGCCAGGGGAGTGCAGGGCACTGGGGAGGTGAGGCACCCAAGGTCATTGAGGCCAGCAGTGACAGTGGGATGTCACCTGTGCTGCTCGGGAGAAGCACCATCCAGTAAAACACCCCCCCAAACCCCTCTCGGAGCGATGCCCTGTCCCCTTCTTGCATCTGGGTGAAGCGTGGAAGCGGGTCTGACCTTGCCCGATCACCCGGCACCAAGCCCGGCTCTCCCAACCCTCCGTGGCGAGTGCCAGTGTCCCGTTTGCTGGGAGCCAGCCCGAAGCCCCAGTGCCCCCGATTCTGCAGGGCAAGGACATGTCCCTCGCTGCCTGTTAGCCCGGCGATAGCAGTAGCAGTGAGCCACTATCGGCTGCACTGCATTGCCGCTGGCAGCCCTGGCTCTGCACCCCTCTGCCACGCAGTGCCCGGTGCCGCCCGGAGTCGTGGGAGGAGGGAGGACATATGAATATGTACATATATATCCTTAAATATATATATGTGTATATCCTTATATATGTGGCTGGGGCAGGGGGTTGCAAATCATCTGCCTTTCTGCCGGCAAGTTGCCCGCACAAAGCTGTGCCCGCTGGGCGCGGTGGGATGGCACAGCGGTAGCATTTGCTGCTGGCTGCTCCTGGGGGAGCTGCCTCCTGGTCCGTGAGCCCCAGGGACAGACACTGGGCTTGAGCTAAAGGCCACCGAAGCGAGCTGGGACTCCTGCTCAGCCCCTGAGGGATGGGAGTGGGCCCTTCCTCGAGCTCGCGGTGGTTTTGGCAAAGCCCCAGCTCCCGGAGCTGGATGACTGCAGCTCCTAATTATGACTTGAGTTTCTCCTTCTCCGGGCTGTGCAGGAGAGCTGTGAGCTGGCAGCCGTGATGTCCTCCAGCAGGATCGATGCCTGAAGCAAATAGATGGGACCCAGTGCCCACTTGTTTTCAAATCTTCTATTTTTTTTTTCTTTCCCTCTTCACTACCCCCTGCAGTGGAGCTCGGCGCTGTGCCCGGCCATGCTCCTCCTCAGCCTGGCAGTCGCTTTGCCTGTGCCAATATCCGGAGCTGCCATTAAGTGCAGTCTGGCAAAGTGCTTTTGCCCTTGGCTGTGGTCGGCCTTTTCCTCCCGGGTGAAAGCCCGGCTGTTCCCCAGCTTGTCCCAGTGCTGGGTTGCAGCTGCCCTCGGCTCAGCTCCTGCTGGAGCCCACATTCCCCAAAGTGCTCTTTGATTATTAGCCCTAATAATTGTGTTATCACATCGACTGAAGTGTTTCAGATGCCAAAGCTAATTTTGCTCTTCATGCCTTCCTTCGTCAGTAATGGGATTTTGATAACATCACGCGTCCAAAAGTATTGGATAAACTCAGCATAATTCCCCATTTATTAATTAAACCATAAATTAGGCAGCGTGCGGCTGGAATCCGAGATGCCCTGTACTGGCATTATCCTACAGCTGGGGATGGTGCTGGCCCTGTGCTGGCACTGTCCCGACCCTGCCAGCCCTGGGGTGCGGTATCCCAGTGTCCCCTGCCGGAGCTCGGGGGCTGCCACGTCCCGGTGGGGCCACCCACTCCATTGCTCCCTGCGTGCTGGAAGTCAAGTGATGTTTAATCTGCTCTGGTGCCTGGAGGAGGAATTGCGGTGCCTCTGGATACCGGTGCCAGTCTGACAGTGGGGCTGGGGGCTGGCAGAGCTCCTTGTCACCCTGGGGTGGCTCTGCCGGTGCTTCAGCCCCTCTGCCAGGGCTTTGGCAGGGGGGAACTGCAGCTGGCTCTGGGGAGGAGCGGAGCAGTGCTGAGGGGTGAGCATGGCGGTGCAGGGCTATGCTGAATTGGCCCCACAGCCTGCTCTCCCGGTGCAGGCGATTGTCTGACTGCACCAAATCCATCATTGCTGACCACCGGCAGTTGGGCATCTGCAACCCCACCTGCCTGGAAGGGACGCCTGGTGCCGTTGGGGCATCCTTCATGTCGTGCATCTTAAGGAAGGCTGGTGTGTTTTAATTAATCTGGGGTATTTCTTGCTCCCTGGCCCTTCCTGGCCCTGCAAGGGTGCAGCAGATGTGGGCTCTAGGCTGGTGCATCTCTAAGGGATATGGGGAAGCAGGGAGCAAAGCAGGTGCTTGTGGTGCAGGAGGGTGCTGGGGGCAGATGTGGTGCTGCGCTCGGGCACATCCAACCCCTGGGCCTGTCTGAGCCTGTGCTGAGCTGGAGGTGGCTTGGGGGGGATCGTCCCACTGCCGGGGGGCCCAGGGACCTGCTCCGGGGCCGAGCTGAAGCCATGGGGATGGGTGAGTTCTGCGGGTAGCAGGGATGCCTCAGATGCGCCGGGCTGGTTTGGGGTTGGCAGAGGTGATCCGGCAGCCGACGCTACGGCACTGCTGGTGTGGGTCGAGGCATCCCTTGCTGCCCGTGAACCTGCTGCGATGCCTCACACCAAAGTGATTCTGCCAAAACCCCCAGAGCTGGGACCAGCCTCCGAACTGCTTGGCAACGTCACAGCATGCTGGGGGAGACACTTCCCGCCTCCTCCTTCGGGACACGGGATGTCCCTGGGGACTTGACTGTGACAGAGGGCTCCGGGGACTGGGGATCCCCAAGGCAGCACCGCTGCTCCCATTTGCCTTGAGCAGAGAATTCAAGGGGGAAAACAACCCCAAATTTCAGTGCCGTGCATGGATTTACAAGCACATGGATGCCCTGCAGGGCTCTGACGCTGTCTCCCTCTGCTCCCAGGGGAGTTCCGGGGTTTTCTCTGGGGACTGAAGCCCGGGGAGAGCCAGGTTAGTGCCTGGGGTGAAGGCGCTGGTGTGTGCCCACTGCTGCCCACGCACAAGCCCTGCATCACTGCCGGCAGCCTCACGCAGCTGCTGCCTTGTGCCGCAATGAACTGCGGTGTGGCCGTGCCAGGCTCAGCCGCTGGTTTGTGCTGCATGAGAGCCTCATGGAGACCATCCTGGTCTGGTGGCCCTGGCTGCGGGGGACCCTCGTAAGGGACAGTGGCTGCTGGCGCCGGTTCGCCAGCGGGTGCTGGACACTGGGAGCCGGGGTGCTTTGCAGCTCCCCAGGCAGCTGGGCTCTCCGGGTTATTCCGGGGGGGAGAATAGCCTTCCTCGGGATGCACCAGTGGAGCAGCTCCTCCGTGCAGCCCTGAAAGCGTGTGTTGTTGTGCTTGTGCTCCCAAAACACCTGGAGCAACGTAGGGACGCAGCTTGGAGGGGCCGTGGAGGAGCAGAGGACCCCCTGCGGTATATGGGGGGCCGTGCCCATCGCCCAGGCTGGGCTCCCGGCTCTCACGGTGGCTTTTCTCCATCTGCACAAGGTTTATCCGTGGGAGTCTGTTCCCAGTGTCCTGGCCTTGGCGGTGCTTCATGCCACAATTAAATACCCCTGGGCTGGCATGGTGCTGCATCCCCACCGATGCTGTCATTGTTGTGCCTCTGCCATCCCCTTTCTCACCCCAAATGCTGCCAGGACGGGTGGCCCCAAGGACACAGGGCTGTACTCTGCCTCGGGGGCTCTCTGTGCCTTGTAGCTGGGCAAGCAGCTGCCAGCATCGCTCCTGGAGGCAGCTGGTCCCTGGGGACTGAGCCACGGCTGGCAGGGAGGAGAGAGGTGCTGAAGGTTGAGCATGACTGGGGGCTCCCTGGGGCCGGGAGCCGATTTTCTGGGTTGCTAACACCAGCCCATCACCGCCTTGTGCTTGGCTGGGTGCTTTGGAGATCTCACTGGGGGCTGCAGCCCGATGGGCACATGGAGCCTCACCCCTGGAAATGGCACCTCGTGGTTCATGTCTGCTCGCTTAGCCCGTGTTCATTTAGCTCAGGAGCAGCACAGGGTGTGCGCTCCCTGCCTCCCGTCTCAAATTGATCCGCCTCGTCTCAGCTCTCGCCTGGAGCAGCTTCTGGCTCTTCCCCAGGAGCTTGTCTGGCTTCTTTTTTCTCCCCCCATACTGATCAGGTGCCATCGCTGTTGCATGGGGCCATTGCCGGGGAGCGCTGGCAGCAGGGCAGCGTTGCAGGCAGAGCAGTGCCAACCCAGGTGGGCAGCATTCGGGCGCTGTCGGCTGTGTGGTGCCTTTGAAGTGCCAGAATAACTCAGTCCATTGCCTTCTGTTGCCCTATTTAGCTGCGCTGGTCTCACTGGTGGAGCAAGGCATGGCCACCACAGCATCGCTGGTGCTGGGGAGCGGGCTGGGCACTGGCAGCGCCCGTTCGCTTTTTTTGGGAGGATTTTTTGGCCATTCGCAGCTCTGCACGCCTGTGCTGGCTGTGGTTGGGGTGAGCCCAGCCGTTTGCTGGGGCTCGGCTGCGGTGGCCAGTGCCATATGGGATACTCTGGTGTCCTCGCGGATGGCTGTGTCCCCACAGCTCAGGGGACCATGCTCTCCAGCATCTCCAGATGCCTTTTCCATGGGTGCCATGGTGGCACATGCCACGTGTCGAAATCCTCTCGATGATGTACTGATGGCAAGTGGTGCTCTGCAGCCCCTGCAGCCTCCCCGTGGGTAGGAAGGACATGGGTGGCCCGTCCCCTCCTTGGCACGGGACTGCATTCGTGCCACCACACCGGGGACTGGAGAGGCCACGGGCTGCTCCTGGCATGCCTGGGGCAAGGGGGACCTTGACCTCTGCCAGTGCCAAGCTCCCTGGCTGTGTAAGCAGGCACCTTGGCACGATCTCTCATTTGCTTCCCAGCTAATTATCAGGGTGGCTGCCTTCCATGGGGTCTCCGAAGTGTTGCAGCAGTGCTGGATGAAAGTGGAAAGCCGAGAGCCGTAGTGGGGAGGGGGGAGAAGGTGCTCACCGGCCCCTTTGCTGCTGGCACCAAAACGCCGGTTGGCTCGGTGGGGAGCGGCTGCCGCAGCGCCTGCCCCGGCTCCTGTGGGAGCCCTGGCACCAGCCCCAGTTTCAGCTGCCTCGTGTCCTTCCTTTGCTGCTGAGGCAGCAGCGATGCCGGCAGCGAGGGATAGTCGGGGCCTGACCCCCTGGGAAAGGTGGGCTTGGGGAGCAGCACCCATGGGTGCCAGGCAAGGCTCTGAGCGCCTGGCTGTGGGCTCCCCCTCTCTGCCGAAGCAGGTGCAGGCATCGGGTGCTGTCGCTCGCCTCTGCTCCCGTTTCACCTCGGTGCTGTCCTGATTTTAGAGGCAAAGGCACAGAAAACCCCTGAGCTGTCTGGCCTGGCACCCTGGCCCCGCTGGGTGCCAGCTGCGGTCCCCGTGCAGGGAGGTGTCCCTGGGTAGGGACAAACCCGGTGGCTCCGCAAGCAGCCCCAGGTGGGCACAATGCTTTGGGGGAACACCCGCCAGTGCCGAGGGGGACCCCGATACCTGTCAGAGAGCCTGGCTGCCAGGCAGGCACTGGGCTGGGGTGATGCTGCTGCAGGGGGAGATGCTCGGGAGCTGAGCAGGGAGGGCAGGATGGGATTGCCCCCTACCCAGCTCGTTGCACGCCCAGCCCCGCGGGTGCATTGACCTTTAGCTGTCCAGCCGGTGCATCCAGGACGGTGAGAGCTGCGGCAGCGCTTGGCACAGCCTTCCGGCAGCAGGAGCTACTACTTTTGACTTGTGAACATCAGAAGCCATTAATCTGGTACCTGAATGATGGATGAAGGCTACCTTTAAGACTGCATTTAACTGTTAGACGTCTCTTGGTTTTGTTGTAAATAATGCAGCTGCTGTGACATGAGAGCAGGTCCTCTATCAAAGCCAGGTGCCAGCCTCTGAAACCACCAGTCCTTGCATTTATTTTAAAATTTTTTTATTTTGCAAGATCTCCTCCATGAGCCCAGGGCTGGGTCCCCTTCCTCAAGTGAGGAGCCTGGATCCCAGCACGTGGGGCAGCGAGGCAGGAGCTCGCCATGGGGTCCCTGGCCTTGCCCATATTTGCAGTGTCTGTCCCCAGTGCCTCCAGCTCGGGGTGAGGGTGGGGACCCTGGATGTGACCACATGGCAGAGCGGGTCTGTGAGGACGTGCAGGAGATGTGCTCGCTGCCAGCCAGGCACACCTCATCAAATTTTTACAGGCATCGTGTAATTCTCTGGCATGGTGGCTCCCCCCCCCGAATTACCCATCTCCCGGGAAGGGCCTGCGGTCAGGGCTGCCGAGCCCCAGCACGTCATTATTTTTAATTAGACGAGCTGGGTGCCGGCTGGTGATGAGAGGCAGCGAGCGGAGTGTGCCTCAGCACGGAGGGAGGGTGCAAGCTGGTTCTGGTCCCCATCGGAGATGCTGTCGGAGCCCGGCCGGCAGGACGGTGAGCAGCACTGTGGGTCCCGGCGGGGCACTGGCGGCTGTGTCACTAGCCCAGGCAGTGGCAGAGCGGCAGGGTCCCGGCATGGCTCTGAGCTGGGAGGGATGATGCAGTTCACCCCTGTGCTGGCACGGCTCAGCCCTGCTTGTGGAGTTTCTCTTTGAAGGTGCTGCTGCCCTGCACCGTGCCTCAGTTTCCCTCGGCGGGCAGGCAGCATTGCACCGTTCGGGGCTCTGAGGGCCAGAGAGCCTGGGGGGGTCTGGCCAACGGCGTCTGCTCGTGCTCAGGTGGGGGGCCAGGGGAACGCGTCTCTCCGTGGGTGATGTCTCAGCAGCTCACGTCCCGTGGTGTCACTTGCTGCTACCAGAACATCCTTGCTCCATCACACCCCCTCTCCTGTCCTGCTGCCGGCTCCTATTTCCCAGCCAGGTATAAATATCCTTCTTTGAAAAGTGTGGACCTGGAGGAGCGGAAACTCCCCTTGCCCTCAGCACTGTATATCAGGAGGTGCGGGTGGTGGGGGAGTCCCGGGGGGGAAAGCGCTCCCCAAGCTCCGGGAGCTGCCGCGCCAGCCTGGGCTGGTGCTGATGGAGGGTCTGATCCGGCACCGCTAATGCAGCTATTGCAGGTTTGTGCTGAGGCTGAGGAAGGGGAATGGGGCCGGGGTTTGCTGGGCTGGGTTGTTGCAGAGCCCCTTTGCACCGGGGTCCTGCAGCGTCCCCCTCCCCAGCTCCCCCTCCTCTCCCTCCTCCCTGATCCCTCGGTCTCCCCATGCCTCCGCACATCCTTTGCCAGAAATTCTCTGTTAATTAAATGACCATTAGAAGCCAAGTCATGTTTTTGCCTTAATTGGACTCTCCTATCTCATTGCTGCGAGCTGAAACTCTGGCCCAGCATGTCCCCTCCGTGTCTGGCACCCATCCCAAAACCATGGGAACGCTGGGGGGTCTTCACTTGTGTGAAAGGCCGGAGGGATGCTCAGTCATCACATCTATGGGTCCGGCAGAGATGGGATCCCCCCCCCCCCCCCGCCCCTTGTGCTGCTATTCCCAGGAGCAAAAGAGCTGCTGGCATCAAGATCTGGCTGGGTCACTGCCAGATATCTCTGGTCTACCCCGAAATCCCTGCTTGCCCCCAGGATGCATCGCAGGAACGTGCTGGCTCTGTAGTGCTCAGGCTTCCTGCCGACATTGCCGTGGGAGGGGGCTCCCCTTTGGGACCAGTTTGGGAGTTTCGTTACTGGTCATCCAAGCCCAAGCACTGGCACGGGGCGGTGCAGGTTTTGGGGCCAAAAAGCTGATGTTCTTGGAGGGCTGGGGGGTCCCCATGTCTCCGTCCCAGCGGGACGACTTACAGCCTGTGGACTTAACGGGTGCCGCAGCCCCAGCTTTGCCATCCGGTAAAGGAGCAATAACTCACTGCTCTGGGCCCACGATGGCAGCAGCCCTTCGTTAGCTAACGAGCTTCCCCCCCAGATTGGGGTCTCCCGGGACAAGCCAGAACCCAGCACCCTGGGCTGGGAGAGCCGGGGGTCGGGCCCCCCCTTACCTGCCTGCCCACAGCCTGGCCCGGCACTCCAACAGAGCTAATTGCTGCCTCAGCCTCATTAATCTTGATTTGTTGCTACTTTCTGCCCTCCGTCATCACAGCGGGCTTCGCCTCCCCAACGGGGAGAGGTTTTGGCTGCCAAAGCCACCCCCGCAGAGAAGCGGGGGGGTTTCCAGCAGCTGGATCCCCCAAAATCCCCCACCCCCCTGGGGAGTGCTGAGCTTGCCTGGGTGCTGCTGTGGCCAGGGACATCCCGCTCCTTCCATACGTCCCCAGATTCCCTTCCTGGGTCTGGTCCTTTGTGCTGGTCCATCTTGGCTGATGAGGGCAGGAGCGCAGCAGCGGGGCTGGAGGAGAGGGGTCCCAAGGACCCCGGGTGGGCAATCGTGGTGATCAAATGCCTTTTTTTTTTTTTTTAATAGTGCAAACCTTGCTGTTTTCCCCATTTTAACCAGCCTGTTTGTGTAACCGGTGATTTTGCTGGTGGCTGAAGACGCCCCATTGCTCATCCACACACCCCGCTTCTCCCTGCATAGTCCCCAAAAACCCCCCACCCCAACCGACGAATTCTGGCCTATCAACTCCCCTCTCCATCCATCTCCCGTCCTGTCCCGTCGGTGGGTGCGGAGGCGGAGGAGCCCCTGCCCGGGGCAGCGGGTACCCGCGATGCTCTGCCCAAGGGACCTTCATTGGGGAAACCCCAAATCCCCCTTTTTTTGGCTTGCAGCAGCCCAGGGGCTCTCTGGGACAGAGCCTGTTGCAGGAGGAGGAGGAGGGATGAAGGGTTCGTGAAAGGGATTTCCTGGGGTCAAAACTGCTTTTCCCAGTACAGGAACTGCCCTGGGGATGGATGGAGACGGGATCCCCGGCTCCAGCCTGGAATTGCCATCCCACCAGGCCTTGGGGTGCTGCTGGCAAACGAAACCCAGCCCGGCTTTTAATTACACTGGCTGCCTGTAAACGGGGGAGCGGGGCTCGTCCCTTTGGAGCGCGGTTGAGCTGGAGCCAGCTCCCCCCGGGGTAAATCAGCAGAGCCCCTGCGAGGGCGATGGAGCCAGAGGGCTCGTTTTGGACTCAGTGTGGCTTATAAGGGCTTTAATAGCGGGGGGGACCACAGGGCTGGATTTTGGCAGTGACGGGGGATGAGCCTGGAGGGGGTTTGCTGGATACAGCCCCTGGGGGGCTGTGCTGGAGATGGGACCTGGTGGCTCCTTCTAGGCCAGGTGTTTGCAGCTGGGGGCAATGCATTGGGGGATAGAGGGTAATGCACCGCGGGGTGCAGGGGGGATGTATTGGGGGGCGTGGGGTGATGCGTTAGGGGGTCTGGGAAGCTGCGGGATGGGGCATGGGATAATGTCCTGTGGGATGTGGGGGTGCTGCAGTGGTGGATTTGGGGTACTGCACTGCAGGGTGCAGGGGGGATGCATTAGGGGCTCTGGGGGAAATGCACCGTGGGGGTGATGTGCTGGGGTGCTCGGGGTAATGCACCGTGGGGTGCAGGGGTCACGCGTTGGGGGTCCAGAGCAAGGTGCTGCAGGATAATGCACAGGGGGTCTGGGGGCAGCACCTGGGGGGGCTGCGGGGACCACGCGCCGCAGGGGCAGTGTAATTGGGGTGCATGGGTGACGCGCCGTAGGGGGGTCCTTCCCCACCAGCCGGCAGGTGGGGTCTCCACAGCAACCGCCTGGGCGAAGCCCACCCTGTCCTGCTCTGTGGGGAGCTCCTGGCTTTTTGGAGGGTGCGGGGTGGGTCCTACCATACCCATCAGCATCCACTGAGGGGTGCTGCTCCCCGGGGAGGAGCTGGGGGGTCCCCAGGGGTGAGCAGGACAGGGGGGGTGGTGAAAGCCCCTTCCCAGCCAGCACACTCCCCTTCCCAGCTGGTATTTATTAACGATGCCTTAACCCATGCTTGTTCTTGGGCCAAGGACTGATAGAAATGGTTATTTATAACCGTCTTTATTTATTTATGTCCTTAAGACACTGTGGTCTTGGTGGAGAGATGGTGGGGGCAGCTTCAAACCAGTGCAGTTTTGCAGGAGGAATAAAGAGAAAACTTCAAGCACTGGAGGAATTGCAGCGAATGTCCTCGGCAGGGGTGGCTGAGCGGTGTTTCGGGGGACAGCAGTGATAGTGGGGGGGTCGAGCTCCCTTCCCACCTCCAGCCAGGAGGGCTCCAACAGCCGCCCCAGCCCCACCAGTGGCTGCCGCAGCTTGCAAAAAGGAGGGGAAAAAAAAAAAAAAGAAAAATTGCAAACGAAGAAAAAAAAAAGGCAAGCAGAGCCCGAGCAGGACTGCATTGCAGTGCCGCTGGCCGAGGCCCCTGCACCGCTCAGCCGCCCCAATACCCTCCCGGCAGCACCAGGGTGGCCTGGCCCGGCATCGGGCAGGGTCAGGGTGCTGGGACAGGGTCAGGGTGCTGGGATGGGTCCTTCTGCCCGGGAATCTGCTCTGTGGGGCTGGGAGCGGCTTCACACCCGCGGCCGAGGGGTTGGGCTGCCCTGCTTGTATCCGCACCGGCTGTGGTGGGGGAGAGGGGATGTGACAGGACACCCCGTGAGGTGGTGGCAGAGAGGGGACGTGCCCAAGGACACACTGCTCCACTGCCTGCTCTTCCTGCCCCACAGCCTGCCCTCCTGCCCCACGTGCTGTACCCTGGCTGCCCCCAACCCACCCAGGCTGCCCCCCAGGGCCCTGCCCCACACCTGCCCCAAGACACCCCACACCCTGCCCCACACTGCCCAGCCCTGGCCCCTCATGTGGGTGGCAGGATCAGCCCCCCCATCCCCGTGGCGGGGGCTGCAGCATCCCATGGGGCTCCAGGGGACCCAGGCGGGGGAGTAGCAACAGGGTCCCTATGAGCCTGTGCCCCCCCAGCCCCTCCTGTGCCTCAGTTTCTCCCCAGTCCCCAGCTCCACCAGCACCCGGTGAGCACACAGGCTGCCGGGGCAGGTGATGGAGCAATTAATGATGCTAATTAGTATGCCCTGTTCAAAAATAGCCACCGCAGGGAGGCCTGACGCTGCCTGCAACCCCCCAGCCCTGGGCAGCACCCTAAAACCCTCCAAATAACCCCCAAAGCAGTGTTTCCTCTGGCCAAGCACCTGCGCCGCAGCTCGTCCCCTCTGCAGCTCGTCCCCCTATGTCGCCCAGGGCTCCTGCACCTGCTGGGAGGGTTTTTCCTTATTGCGCTCCAGATTATTTCCAGAAATCAATCAGCAGCTGCTTGCGGTGGCACTGAGAGGGGGGACACGCTGTCTCGGTGCCCCCCCAACGTGCAGGGCTTTGCACGGTAAATGTGCACGTGCAGGCACACAAATGTGCAGGTGCTCCATGCATTGCGCACTGTCCCCTTCCAGCAGCGTGCACACGTGCACACACATGCACACATGTGCAAACATGACCCACGAGCAGCTATGCAGACGCACGCTGGCACGCAGAGGACGCGCGCAAACATATCTACGTGCAAGCTCTTACACAGACTGCGGGCACTGGCGTGCACACACCCATGTGGGTACGCACACACCCATGTGCGTGAGTGCTTGCAAAGCCACATGAGTGCTGCACGCATGCACAAGCACTTGCACCCCGACGCATCTGTGAGCACATGTGCTCATATGCATGTATGGCCACGTGCACACATGCATGCACCGCCTGTGCACAAGCACTTCTACCCACACCCATGCGCATACCCTGTGCACAAGCACTCGCACACACATGCTTGCACACTGCACAAGCACTTGCATAAGTGTGCATACCCTCATGCGTGCTTGCCTATCCCATGCACAAGCATTTGCACATGTGCACAGACATGCATGCGCACCCCGTGCACAGACATTTGCACACACGCACACCCCATACCTACACACTCGCACATGTGCATGCACGCTGCCCCAGCGTTTGCATCCCTCCCTATGCACAAGCACTTGCACACGTGTGCACACACACGTGGGCCGAAGCACACGCCATGCTGCAGGTGCTCAGCACCCCGCGCCCCTCGCTGTGCCCCTGCCACGCTGCCCCATCCCGGGGACCGTCGCTCCGCTGGGCCGGGGCGGCATGTGCAGCGGGATGTGAGCAGCATGGCAATCGCAGCCTGCGCCTTGTCGTGCTGCAGAGCGCTGCAGCGGGGCTGCCGCGGCCCCAAGCCTGCGGCACGGAGCCCCCGCACCCCGGAGGGCAGCGCTGCACTGGGTGCCTGAGGACGTGGGTGCTGGAGGGGGGTTGGCTTGGCCGGGTGCCCCGCGCTGGGTGCTGCCCACCCTGTACCGCACGTTTGGGTGCAGAGTGGGTGCCACGAGCTGCGTCGTGGCAGGGTGCTCCCCTGGGGTCCCCCACCCCGTGGCACTGCACACCCCACTCGCACCCTTCCTTTGCACCCCCGTCCTTGCTGTGCACCCGTGGAAGCTTGCAGGGCGTCGGGGGCCTGGACCCCCCTGCCCTGTGTCTGTGGGTGCAGGGACTCAACCTGCCCCAGACGTGGGGTGCAGGATCCGGCACCTGGGGGGCAGGAGAGGGGCGTTGCCCCATGCCCGGCCCCCCTGCAAAGCCGCTGCCTTGCAGCTCTTGGGTGCCGTTGCTTGGGGTGAGGGCAGGCGGCAGCATCCCCCACCGTGGGTGCTCAGCCCTGCCCGGCCTTTTTCTTCTTCCCAAACCCAGCTGCCTGCAGAGCTTGCCCTGTCCCGCTTTGGCAGAGATTGCCGTTGGCACAGAAATACAGGTCAGGTCGGGGAGTCAGCGTTGCAAAAACGCTGCCTCACCTGCAGCGAGCTGGAAGGCGTCCAGACTGCCCCAGGCAGCATCTGCTCGCCTGCCTGCGGCTCCTCCGACAGGTTTGCTTTCCTCCTAGCAAACCCCAGCACTGTGACGGGGCAAAAAACCCCTCTTCTTGCAGCAAAGCCCTGCTTGGAAATGCTCTGGCTGCCCCACGAGGGTAAAAACCCCGTCCAAGGGGTGGTTTTACGGGATGAAAAGCTGTGAGATCGTAGCGGGGCTGCGGGGAGCTGCCGGCCATGTGGCAAGCAGGGGACGGCATCCCGACCCCATCCCTGTCACCCCATGAAAGGGGGCACCGAGGCAACCCCTTCTTCCCAGCGGGCCACCTTGCAAGGATGCCTGCAGCTCCCAGTGTCGCCCAGTGCTGCCTGGCCCTTGGGATGCTGAGCTGCCAGCACCAACAGTGACTCCAGCAGACAAGTGACAAAAATGAAAGAAGGCCGGGTGTTCTCGGCTGCTGGAAAGCTTTGGGGAGCCCTTGTAGTCCTCTGCTTTAAATAACCCTCAGTGGGGTGGGGGTTAAATACAGCAGCTCCCGATTCGCCCTGGGGCAGTACATGGTCGCTGTGGGGCACCTCCAGCCTCTTGCTCCAGCCCCCCAGTGCCATCCGCCGCCAAGTTTGGGGAGTTGGCTGCCGCATCGTGGCCGTGTGATGCTGATTCTGGTGTTTGCGGTGGTTGCAGGCACTCCATGGGGCATGAAGGTGGCTGTGCCCGAGGTCCAAGGGCAGGAGAAGGAGCTGGTGGAGCATGGAGAGACTCTTAGATGCTCAGCATGTTTGGGGGGCTCCATGCGGAGCAGGTCCAAGCAGTTTGACCTCCACAGATGTCCCAGATGGATAAATCTACAGGAGGAGCTGGTGATGGTGATCCACGCTGGTCTCAGAGCTGCAGCCTGGGGAGGAGGGATGCTCCTGAGGTCCAGGACCTTGGTGGTTGCATCCTCTGAATTACTATGTCCTGTACATGAAGCCTGAGATCAGACAGGGATTTGGCATTGTCTTGGCTGGAGGGACCCTGCGGTGGCCTCTGGGGACCCAGCCCACACCACAGAGACAGCCCCGAGCATCCTCCTTAGCTGCGCTGCAGGATGTACCAGGTCAAGATGAGTCACCCCTGGATGAGTCCCTTCTGATGACATCAAAGTCCTTCATCTGCTGTGGGCACAGAGCAGGACTGGACCTCACCATCCACCCAAAACCTTTGGGGCTGGGACGTGGGGGTGACTGCAAGAAAAACCTGGGAGGCTTGAAAGAGCCTCTGGGAAGAAATCGAGATGTTGGTGTCTTAGCTGGTCTCATCCAACCATCTTCATGCCCTGTGTGACAAGGAGATGTCTCCATCTCTTTGCTGCTGTGCTGTGCGAGTGCGAGCACTGATCTTCTGCCGCCCTCCTGCCCTGACGCGGGGGGACGGGAGCTGTGGGACTCACCCAGGGATGGCTTTTTCTGGCCCTTCTTGTGTCCTGGCCAAGTTGCAGGTTGACAAGCTCAAGCAACCAAAATTCCTGGCCCACGTCCCCTAAAGCATGAGCTCAACCAAAACTGTGTCTTTGGGGTTTGCTCGTTTTGCCTCCTGCCTCTCACGAAACTTTTTTGGCATCAGGAAGATGCCGAGCTCATTAAAAACACGGGAAAAGGAGTCATAGGTGCATCCCATAGCGGTTTGACTGCAGGGTCTGGCTATTGGAGCAACTCTCAGAGATGCTCAGGGGCAGCGTGGGCTTGCAAAAAAGTGTCTGCAAAACCTCCGTCAATGGGCACCAGCAGTGTTTTCCAGCTGAGCATTGCCTTTGCTGTTGCAATTTGGCCTCCGATTTGGTGCATTTGCAATAATAAATGGGTGTTTTGTGCTGGGCTGGGAGCTCCCAGCCCTCCTGGACAAACTGCACCACCAAGAGTCACCCCTTGCACTTTTCAAGTGAGTTTCTGATACATGTGGCTGTGGAAAACACATACAGGGTTTCAAAATCCAGGAAGGACCCCCCCAAAAGCCCCCAAACCAGATAAAAAATAGCCCTAGAGCTCCTGCAGAAGGGTTATTTACCGCAGCTCTTTCCTCTGCCTGGCCGGGATGGATCCCAGCAGCTCTGCCTCCAAGAGCTTGATCCTAAAGGAGGTCACACCAGGTTTTACTCCCAGTTGGGGATGTCTCCCGGCTTGCCGTGCACAGAGATGTGCGTGAGGAGAGGATGAACCCACCCGTGAGCCAGCAAAGGTGTTTCTCCAGCCACCCTGTCCCCTGCGCAGCTGCCAGGGAGATCCTGCTGCTCCCAGCAGTGCCGGTGGTGGATGCTTTTCTGTTTGCTGTAACGTTTTGCATTCCCCCTGCAAGTGCTGCTGTTGGAAAGGATGAAGGATGAAACAAGACGTGATGCTCCCGGCTAGCCCGGGGCCCTGGGATGCTGCGGGGAGGGGTCGTGCCGCAGCCCAAATTGGCTCCTAGGGCCAGGGCAACGGGGGCTCCGGTGGGGGGCTGGGGACCTTCCCCCAAGGAGCAAGACCTGCCACCAGCCCGGTTTTTAAGTCAACCAGAGAAACCTCAGCCCTGCCATTGGTGTCTGTAGCGTTTTCTAAGCAGAGGTGTTGGGGTGGCGAAGCCTGCACTCATGGCACAGACCTTGGTGGGGCGGGAGTTGCGTAATCATCCCGTTTCCCTGTGAGCAGGGCTGCCTCTGCCTCGCGTGGGGTCTCCCCGGCCCCCAGCAGCACAGCCCCCGGGAGCAGCAGCACAGGAGGGAGGTGTGCGGGTGTGGAGCTGAGCGCTGGGTAATGCAGTGCACAATTCACCTGAGAGGCAGCTGGAGATGGCACGGCAGAGCCGTTTTGGGGCAGGAAACCCCCAGGTCTCTCTGGCCAACTTTTTGAGGCGAGAACACTCCTTTTCCACTGCTGCGGGAAGGATGGAGGAGCAGCCGGTGCCAGGGGACGATGCTCCGGGTGAGGAGGCTTCACCGACATGGGAGAAGGGGTGCAGGAAAGGGGGTTCCACCCATGCCAGAGCTCACATGCCCCCAGAAACCCCTTCCATGGTTATCTGCCCTCCCGCTCGGCTGTTTGCTTCCCCACTGGATAGCCTTTTATCTTCCTTAATCCCACCGACACCATTAGTTCCCTTGGCTTCTTGCCTGCTCTGATCTTCCCTTTGCAACCTTGCCTTCTGCTGGGTTAGAGGGGTCCAGAGCTGGGTCGTGGAGGCACTTTGGGTCCAGAGCTAGCTTGTGGCGGCACTTTGTACCAACTTTGCTTGCAGGAGCAAATGCCACATCTGCAAGATCCTGTCATCTGCAAGACCCACATCATCAAGCACCCTGTCTTTGGGGTGCTTCAGACCCTGCTGGGGAGTGCTGCAGCCCTGGCAGTGAGCCGAGCACCTTCCCCATGCCCCATCAGGGAGCGGAGCTGGCGGGGGGAGCTGGGCTCTGCGGGGTTGGGAGGCGGACAGGAGTCTCGAGCCACCCAGGACACAGTACCTGTGACATGGTGTAAGGGTGCTGAGCCCTCCAAGGCTGTGTAGAGCCGGCTCTTCCCTGCTTTCATCCATCCTCAAAATGTGCCCTGCAAAAGCTCCCTGGGGCTGGAGGAAGAGCAATGTGCTGCTCCTCTCCCGTTCCCATCCTTGGGAGCAAGTCCCGACCCACACCAGTGCTGGGTCCCTGCATAAAGCAAGGTCTGGCTGCTGCCATGTGTTGGGTCTGCAGGTGCCTGATGGGTCCGTGCCTGAGAAAAGGGGGAGGCGGGGGGGGCTGGCTTTTCCAAACTAACCTTGCTCATCTCTCCTGGGGATGCAAACACCCTTTCCCTCATCCCATGGGGCCTCGCTGGGCGAACCTCCCCCTAGGAGTGTCCTCAATGTCCCCAGGAGGCTCCGAGCTGGCACTAGCGTTGACGTGATGCTGGGTGATGCTCCTAGTGGCTTTGGAGATGTCAGGGGTCAGGAAACATGGGGATCGACTGGGCTTCCCATCGCTTGTGAGGGAATCCAGGTGTCTGGGCCCTCATGTCCTTCATAACTGTTGGGCTCTATGCCCCTCAAGCAGAAGATCAAGCGCCCTGTTGTAGCCCCGCTGTCAATGCAGGTGATGTCCTCAGTGCAGACGGCTGCTCAGGGGCACAGCCTGGGAATGGGGAGGGGTGGGGACAGCAGGGACCTGGGTGACCACCAAGTCGATGTTGTGTTTCAGGGAGCCCCTGACCCACCATGACGTTCAAGCAAGCGTCCATGATGGCCCCAGAGGCCACAGCCACTACGGTGGCCGTGGCCACTATGGAGAACTCCACCGAGGCCACAGGACCAGGCGAGGGCAAGGAGGACATGCTCACCAACCTGAGGGACAAGTTCATGAATGAGCTCAACAAGATCCCCCGTAAGTAGCTGCCTCCTTTTCCAGGTATCACCCTCTTCATGACCCCACCACTGCTCCGGTCCCAGTGCAGCACGTGGGACAAGGCGGTGGGGTGGGGTGGCTGGGGCTGGGAGGGAGCTGCGGGGCTGATGATGATACTGGCTTTTGCCCACAGTGCCGCCCTGGGCCCTCATTGCCATCGCAGTGGTAGCTGGACTCCTCATCCTCACCTGCTGCTTCTGCATCTGCAAGAAGTGCTGCTGCAAGAAGAAGAAGAACAAGAAGGAGAAGGGCAAAGGCATGAAGAATGCCATGAACATGAAGGACATGAAGTCGGGCAACCAGGTGATGTCCTTCTGGACTGCTTGGCCTCGTCCTGTGCTTGGTGTTGTAGAATGAGCCCTCCGGTTGAGTTATGAACTGTGTCGGGGCACTCGTAGCTCAGGCAGCAGAGGGGGATGGAGCCACAAGGATCCTGGGATGGAACAGTGCAGGCATGAGCCTGAAGCTGAGACAGAAGCACTGTCCTCCTCCAGTGCCCAGTGGCCTGGATGGGACCAGGCTCAAGCTGGCCTGGACCTGCCAATGCTTCACCTGAACCAGCAAATGTTAATTTAATCCCTTATGTCTCTTCGCCTTCCTCTGAGTTGCTCTCATTTCATTGAGCTGTGCCTTTAGCTGACCAGCGCGCCAAAACGCCCACCAGTTTGGCGTCCCCAAAAAGCCAATGCTCAAGAGGCAAGTGCTCATGCACGGAGTGGAGCTGGGGCCATCTCCCCATCCTGGGGGGCCAGCAGGAAGGAGGCTTTGGTACCAGTGGGCTCAGGGCAATCCCGGCCATTTCAATGGCCCTGACCCAGGGCCATTTGGAGGGGGTGGGAGATTTTGGGCATCTGTTCCTGCTCTTCAGAGACATGTGGGCACCACGGGCATGCAGGCAGGGCTGGAGAGATGAGCGCTGAGTGGAGATGCTCCATCATACCTGCCTGTCTGCATGCCCCCGCGGTGGTGGGAGATGTGGGGTGGGATTCCCTGATGGAGGGTGAGGGCTGCCATTCCCTGGGGCTCTATGGGGCCGTACAAACCCCGATTCCCCACCTCGCCATGGGTCCGTTGTCGATGCTCTCTGTAACGGGGCTCTCTTCCCTCCCACTGCTCTTGCCGTCCTCCCTCCCTGCTGCCCTGTCTGCGTGTTCCCTCTCCGTCCTGGGATGCCCTCCACGGTAGGTGCCACCACGAGCCTCCTTCTCCTTCAGCTGCTTCCAGGGTGGAACGGGGGACCTGGGGACACATCAGAGAGGTGATAAGGGGCTGAGGGCCCCACCCCATGGACCATGGCTTGGAGAGGTGTGGAGAGGGGTGTCTTTGCCTTAGACATAGGAGAATTAGGTTGTATCTCTATTACTAACTTAATAAAATGGCCCTGCTAAGCCCTTAGTGCTGGCTACAGTGCTCCCCCAAGCATGGGTTGGGGGGTAGAGTATCCCTGCACCCTTTGCAGTAGGTTGCTTGCCTGCAGCCCCCCATCCAAGCACCAAACCTCCCTCCACTGGAGCTGACCCCGCATCCCAGCACCCTGAGGCAGCCCCCACCCAGCCCCCACGCAGCCCCCACGCTGTCTCAGCTGGACCAGCACCAAGCAGCCCGGGGGCTTCCCAGCTTCCTGGCAGCTGCATGGTTGTGGGTAGAGCCGGTGCCACCCCAGGGCTGCTCTACCGGTGCTTTATGTCCCCAGCGTGGGGGGTCTCCTTGCCCCTCATGGAGAGAACCCTGGGGGGAATTGAGAAGCCAATAGGGTTGGGGTGCTGGAGGTCCCCAGTGGTGTGGGGATGAGGACTCTGGGCTGTGACCCTGCCGCTGAGCCGGGCACCTCATCTGCCCTTGCAGGACCAACAGGACGATGATGACGCAGAGATGGGTCTGACAGAGGGGGAAGGTGAGGAGGAGGAGAAGGAGCCAGAGAACCTGGGCAAGCTGCAGTTCTCGTTGGACTACGATTTCCAGGCGAACCAGGTGATGGAGGGGCTGGGGCTTGGCTGAGGAGATGGGGGAGTGGGGTTTGCCCAGGAAGGGTATTTGAGAGGAGAAGGCTCCCTGTTGGACCTGGGTGGCACAGGAGGGAGCAGGGAGCTGGGTGCTGTGCCATGGGGAGTCCTGCCCCACGTTGGGCTGGAGACAAGCCCTTGGCATCTGCAGTGCATAGGTGAGCTGTCTTGCTGAGGACACCCCTCTCCCCGCTCCAGCTGACAGTGGGGATCCTCCAAGCCGCTGAACTGCCAGCTTTGGACATGGGTGGCACCTCAGACCCATATGTCAAGGTGTTCCTGCTCCCTGACAAGAAGAAAAAGTACGAGACCAAAGTGCAGAAGAAGACACTCAACCCTGCCTTCAATGAGACCTTCACCTTCAAGGTGAGCCCCTTCCTACCCACAACACGGAACCTTGTCTCCCACTCCCATCTTTTCCCCTGACTGTGTCCCAGTCCCGTACTTTGACCCTCGTTGCTGGGAGCTGGTGGTCCTGGCTTGGGCTCCTCTGAGCCTGTTGCAGCCTGGTGGCCCTCTTTGTGCAGGTCCCCTACCAGGAACTGGGTGGGAAGACGCTGGTGATGGCCATCTACGACTTTGATCGCTTCTCCAAGCATGACATCATCGGTGAGGTGAAGGTGCCCATGAACACGGTGGACCTGGGCCAGCCCATCGAGGAGTGGCGGGATCTGCAGAGTGGCGAGAAAGAGGAGGTGAGAGTGGGGCTAGCGCAAGGCTCTTGGCCAGCTGAAACCCTTGGCCAGGGGGGTTGAGATGTGCTCTGCTTTCTGGGCTATCCCACAGTGCTTGGGATGGCAATCGCTGTGGGGTCCCACCTGAATGCCATGCATGTCCTGGCCAGGAGCGCTGGGCAGGATCTGCCCCTGTTGTTCCCCCATGCAAAAGCCTTTCTGTAAGAAAAATGAAGAGTATAAATGCCTTGCATGCTGTGCTGGGACTGGCCTGCCCCAGACCCAAGTGATCAAACCCTTGAGCTTGTGCCTGCATCGAAAGTTGACCAGGATTTGGGGGACCTGCATGTGGGACCATGTCCCAACACTGCGGTACGATGCACTGGCAAAGCTTTGATATCTGCTCCCTGCTCCGCTTGGCAGCCAGAGAAGCTAGGAGATATCTGCATCTCCCTCCGGTACGTGCCCACAGCTGGGAAACTCACTGTCTGCATCCTAGAGGCCAAGAACCTGAAGAAGATGGATGTCGGGGGTCTCTCAGGTGGGTGTTGGCTCATGGGCATCCTCCTCCTGCCCTGCTGTGGGTCTCTCGGCATCCTTTGCTGGGGAAGGACACTGGGGCCATCAGTCTGGCAGGGCTTGGGGAAGCCCTCTCCAGTGCCTGGGACCTCCTGCATCGGAGGCAGCCCAAGGTCTGGCTGGGGGGTGAGGGGAGATGGGGATGGGATTAGCCCCCGACCCTTAGGAAGGACATACCGAATTTGGTCCACCACTGTGTCCAGGGCCAGGACACTGCAGGACCTGGGTGGTGAAAATGCTCCTCTGCCATTTGCTCCTGGTCCTGCTCCTTCTTGACTTGGGGCTGAGAACCTCAGTCAACAGCATGTTTTATGCTAGAAGAGTCTTCCCATCTCCATCCCAGGGCTGAGCTCTCTTCCCAGGGGTCCTCAGCTCTCTCCAGACCTGCCTTAACCAGGAGAGGAGCAGTACCTGCATGGCTGGAAGGGTTCAGCTTTATTGCTGGGGTGTCCTGCTCCAGAAACAGGGGTGACAGGCCAGCACCCACTGGTGTCACTGCACTGTCCCCAGCCCTCCTACAAGGAAACCCACAGGATGCAGAAGAGCTCCATCCCTTGGCCAGTTGCTCCCACACATCCTCTCCAGCCCAAATATTGGCTTTGGCCTCCATCCAGAAACCTCAGAGCACCTTTATTTGTGGAGGCCTCCTTACCCCATGGTGCACGCCATCCTGGGCTGAGACTTCTCCCTGGCTGATGCACGCTCCTGCCCCCCCCAGATCCCTACGTGAAGATCCACCTGCTGCAGAATGGCAAGAGGTTGAAGAAGAAGAAGACCACAGTCAAGAAGAAGACCCTGAACCCCTACTTCAACGAGTCCTTCAGCTTTGAGATCCCCTTTGAGCAGATACAGGTTCGTCTCATGACTTCCCTGGGAGGCAGGCAGGCAGGGTGTGGGTGATGGGAGAAGTCCCACAGCTGCCCAAGCCCATGTCCCAGCCTTCCCACCAGCCTGAGCAGCTCCTGCCGAGCTTCTGGTCTGGTCACCCATAAAATATGTCCAGTCCCAACCTGGGCCTGGGCTGATGCTGAGGGCAGCACCAATGGGAGATGCAACCCCCAACCCCACCTCGCAGCAAGAATGGGGCTTTCCTCTACTTCTGGCCCTGTAGTGCTCACCCCAGGTGTAGCAGGGACCCCGGGTGGTCCTAGGGGCATTTTGGACCATTGGTAGGTGCCTTCTGCCCTTCCACGTCCTGCCCTAGCCCCTGCACGTGCCCCTTGCCCCAGCCCAGCCCCGTCAAGCCCTGTAGCCTGCAGCTCTTGCTGAGCCCCACACCACCCCTTGGTGCCCTTTCCCAGGTGACCACGTCAGGATGAGATGGGCCCCCACCGTGGCTCTGCCACCCTGGGATGCTCTGGGAAGGAAGTGGAGGAAGCTATGGGCATGGAGGGAAACCTGCCCCAAAACGGGCCACGGCGGGCCTCAGCCTTGGGGAATCCCTGGGGTGCGCTGCCGAGCTGTCCTGGGACTGGGGACAGCATGGAGGCCATGGAGCCATCATGGTTGCTGCGCCTTTCCGTCCCTCTAAAGAAGGTTTCCTCCTTTAGAAAGTGCAGGTGGTCATCACTGTACTGGACTACGACAAGCTGGGGAAGAATGAAGCCATCGGTAAGATCTTCACAGGCTGCAACGCCACCGGCACGGAGCTGCGGCACTGGTCCGACATGCTGGCCAACCCCCGGCGGCCCATTGCCCAGTGGCACTCGCTGAAGCCAGAGGAAGAAGTAGATGCAGCTCTTGGGAAAAACAAATAGGAAGATCTGCCGGCCAGCGTGGCACGGCACTGCTGACAGTCAAAGCGACCCAGAGCTACTGATACCTCAGTTATGCAACGTTTGGTTTTGGTTATTTTGTTCTGTTTTAAGCTGAAATACCCTTTGATGGCTGTGGAAAGGTTTCCAGACAGTCCCAATAGCTTCCAGGGTAAGAGGTTAAAGACACGGATGGTTCTTTTCGTTCTTCAGCATCGCTCCCTTCTGCTGCATGTCCCATTGCCTCCGCCCGCCATCCCTTCCAGGTGCAAAGCCAGCGTCATGCCTGGGACCTTCCCTGGCAGCCACGTCACCAGCCTGCAGCATCACTGCTGCCGTCCTTCCCTTGGGTTCACATGGGGAACTGTCGAACGGTGCATGGAGGGGATACTGGAGCCTGGCAGTGCGAGATGACCAGACCCACTGTGCTTGCCTGGGGCATGAGCAGCTGTGTGGACATCAAAACAGTGGAGAAGACCCTCTGCAGGAGACCCAGGTGCCTCCCGCTCCTACTCTGCCTCCCTCCAGGAAGGGTGAGAGCCGTGGCTTCAGGCTGAGGACGGCTGAGTGCCCCCGGCCAGCTCCAGGTTTGGCTTCTGGTGAGAGGTTTGCAGGGACGGCAGGGCCCTGCTGCGGCCGGTGTGGCGGTGGGGTGCCGAGCCCTTGGCGTTGCAGTTGGAGCCACAGGGGCCAGTCTGAGCATGGTGGGATGTGCATGCAATGGCAGCGCCTTGCAGACCACCAGCACCTCTACCAGGCAGCCGTCTTTTGTCCCCAGAGGCCAAGCGAGGACAGCGCCGGGTGATTTCAATGTGTGTCCCACCATGCTTGGTTGAAACATGTAGATCAAGATGCTTCCACAAGGCAGGTTTATGCTGAGACGTCTCCAAATGTGAGGGGGGCAGCCCCCCAGAGCGGTGCCAGGTGCCTCCCCAAAGGCCATCGTGTGTCCCCAGGGCTGAGCCCTGCTGTGGGCACCCCAGCACAGCCTCTGGGCAGCTGGGGGGCTACGGGGAGCTCCAGCCCCACCGCTGCATCCCACCTCTGTGATGCTGGTGGGGAGGGCGAGAGCGAGCCCGTGGTCAACAAGGGACCAAAGCTCCTGACCCCCATGAGCTGCTGCTCCCCACCGGGCTGTCGGCTGCTGAATCCACCCCATCCCGCTCCCCTTGGGGGTATAAGCCATATCCATGTCCCTGACAGTGGGCAAGAGCTTCTCTGGGCCACCTCTCCCACCATGGGACAAGCCAGGACCAAGCGCCTGAGCTGGAAAGGCAACGTTGTTCCCTGCAGCTGGGAGAGGGTCCAGCAGCTCTGCCCAGTTCAGCCCAGTCTGTACTGGGGCACTGACGTGAGCTGGTTGTCCCTGTCCCGGCTCCGACTCCCCAGCAGCCTTGTTCTCCCTGCTCCGCTTTGCTTTCCTGGACTCAGTTTTGCGGGGTTTCAGCACAGTTAAGCAGCGAAGGGCGTTGCATCTTCAGCGAGGGGGTCTTGCAGTGGAGAAGCAGAGCTCTGGGGTGCAGCCGGGGATGCCCTGGGCATCGGGGACACTGCTCTGGGGGTCCAGTGCCCAGGCTGGGACCTTGGTGCAGGGTGTCCTGAGCCCAGGGACAAAGTGCCAAAACTGAGCTCTCCCCGGTGCCGTCGGATGCTTCGGCAGCTCCCTGTGGCCCCCACTTTCCAAAGGGCATCTCAGCCCTGGCTGGAGGTGGGGAGATGATGAGAAACTTGGTGGCAGCCACAGCTCAGGGGGGTCAGGTTGGACACGGGGACGAGCCCCTTCCCCATGAGGGACGTGCAGCCCTGGGACAGGTCCCCAGGGAGGGACGTCTCTGACCATGGGGGAGGTTCAGGGCTTGGTTAGCCAAGCTGCAGTATGGTGGTGGGGGAGGTTGAACCAGAGACCTCCAAAGACCACTCCCACCACCCCCTCGGCTGTGCTTGGCCCATGGCCCGGGGCCCAGCATGGCTGGTGGAGCTGCAGCTCCGCTGGGCTGGGTGAACGTGGCACTGGGGCCACGCCGGGCAACAGGGACTTTGTGGGCCATCAAGCAAGTGGTCCCACAGGGCCACCTCCAGGTTTAATTAGTCCCTTTTCCTAACAGATGTGTCAGTGTCGGCAAACGAGGTCCTGCCCTGCTTGTGTAGCCAAAGAAGAAGAAATCTCGGGGTGCTTTTAATTAACAGGGAGCTGGGGGCAGCTGATGCCCCTTGGCCAGGGGCACTGGCAGGATTTGGCCTCTTGAATCAGTCTCGCTTCGGAGTGCGTCTGGGCAGCGGGGGGAGGGGGGGGGCGTTTGCCTTATGTGGAAATGGGTTAAAAAAGAAGGAATTGGAAAGAGCACTAAAACCCTCCTGTTGGCGGTCTGTGAGCGTGCACGGCCCCACAGCTTTCCTTGGGAAGCAGGCAGAGGTGTGCACACACGCCTGAACACATACACACGTGCACACCCACATGTGCTCACCCCCATGCACGCCCCCCCCCCCGCACCCCCAGACCCGCCACATCGCCCAGGGTCTCACCGGGAGCAGAGGTCCCACCCAGCTGGTTCCATTCGGATTCTTTAAGCCTCGGGGGGGGGGAAACTGTGACTTTAATACATATTTTTTTTTTTTTTAATAAAAAAGGGAAAAATAACCAATAATAACCAATATAACCAATAACCAAAGCCATCTGCGCTGCCTCTGACCCCCCCCTTAGTTGTGTGTAGTTAAAAATATATGGAGACATAGCTGTATATACCATGAACAGTGCATGAGATGCAGCCACATAGCAGTAGCAGCATGGTTAAAGCCGAGCGTGGCGCTGCACGCCCTGCCTCACCGCTCACCACCGCCAGCACCTCCGTCCTGACCACGTATCTCCAGCAAGGCAGAGACGGTGACGAACAAAACTCATTGCTTGAGTGCTCTCCACCGCCCTGATTATTTTCCCCCAAATAAAAAAAAAAACAATAAAACAATGTAAAAGAAGAAAATAATGCCAAGAAGCAAAGCATGCCAAGCCAGTCCCGCCAGCGGAGGGTGAGCCGTCACCGATGCAGCTGTGACTTCCATGTGTGTCTTGTTCCTGTATCTTGTTGCATTTATACCATGGCCGGGTAGCGGCAACATCGTGGCTTCGGCGTCCTGTGTCGCGTTGGTGCATTTCACTGTCAGAGCAACTTTAGAAGCCATATTAGACTACGGTGTGCCGGGACCCCACGGGGATGGGTGCGCAGGTGAGCCGTGACCCCCCCTCCCCCCCGTGTGTCCACCGTCCCCCCTGGTTTTGTGGGGCTCAGTGGTGGAGCCAGGCTGCCAGGACGAGCTGCATCAGCCACCGCCTCAGTGGCCAACGGACACCGCCGTCATGCTGGGTGAGGGGATGGGGCAGCGCTGGGCACAGACGGCAGAGCTGACCTGCCGGTGGCATTTCTGCAAAGGAAAGGCTGGGATGCGGCGAAGATCTGGTGGTGAAAAGGCTTTTTGGAGCAATTTGGGTTATTTCTGCCGTGTCCGGTTGGGTGGTTTCCGTTTTGGGGACGACAGCTGGCTTCCCCTCTCCCAGCTGCACCGTGGTGAAAACCCAGCCATGCCACGGAGACACTCGGCTTCGGTCTCCTAGGGTTAAAAGGAAGCGAATCCACGAGGCTTGGCAACAAGCTTGGCTTTCTTTTCCTTTTTTCCCCCAAACCTGGGAGGGAGGAGCAGCTCCTCTGGGAGTCCCAGGCTCGGGTGGTTCCTGGAGCGGGCCCCTGCGCCGGCCCCGCTCTGCCCCATCCTGGCCCCCGCAGCGCTCGGCTCCGGCGGGAAGCTGCTTTTAAAGCCCCTTCCTCTCGTGTGGACTCTGTCGTTTCCGTCTCTTATTGTTAAATGGTTATTTTGTAATGATATCTGTCTCCTTATTAAAGAAACGAGCTGAAAGGAGCCCTGGTTCCCTTCTGGTGTTGCTGCTGGGGCTCAGTGGGGCACCCGTGGCGGGGGGCAGGTCCCAGGGCTGTGAGCCCAGGGACGATGGAGGGATGGAGGTGTGAGGGGAACCCTGCGAGGGCCCCGGTCCCCCGGAAACACGAGTGTGCTCACGCGCATGGTGGGGATGTCTCCAGGCAGCCTTGAGCCCTGGTGCCCTGGCTGATCGTGGCTGGCCCAGACGTGGGGTGCAGGTGGGAAGATATCACAGGTCCCCACCAAATTCTTCACCCCCAGCACATACAGTTTGGTCCATATATGCATGTTTAGGTCCTGCCCTGCTTTGCAGAGGTGCTGGATGTCCCTAAACCCAAGGGGAAGAGCTCAAGCTGCAGTAACCACCTCCGAAGGCTGAAACATGCAGAGATTCTAGCAACCTCACTGGGGACAAAGGCTCCAAGACGTGGCACAAACGCCCATGTCTTTGCTACGGGTTTGTCCTGAC
Source organism: Ciconia boyciana (assembly GCF_034638445.1). NCBI lineage: Eukaryota > Metazoa > Chordata > Aves > Ciconiiformes > Ciconiidae > Ciconia > Ciconia boyciana. The sequence continues at coordinate 6,974,851 of NC_132956.1, read as the reverse complement.
GAAGGTCCTGAGCAGAGCAAATACAGAGCTTGGCATCGTGGGGGGAGATGGGCCTGAACCCCGTTGTGGTTCAGAGGCATCAGATGGGACCCTCTCCCGTTGGCCCTCCTGGCTCGTGGATGGCTTTCAGGGACGTGCAGGGGAGCGTTGCCATTCCCGTGGTGTAACTGCAGCAGGTACGTAGCTGCAGAGCATTTGTGCTTTTACAGACGATTGATACTATCGCACTACGGAAATTTGGGGAGAGACAGGACATTTTAGGCTAAGCAACTTGCAGCTCCAGAAAGACGGAAGCAAAGTCAAATATTCTATTTTATCAACTCTTATTTTATTCATTTATAAATACTGTTGTGTTTACAAGCATCATAGATGTGGATATTATTCCCAAACTTTCAAACACATAATACTTATAATACTATATAACAACAACCAGTAAAACAAATCATTCATCTCAGGGTTTGAAAGGCCACTCAAAAGTTGCATAAAAATACATTCTCTCCCCATCTTGTAAGCTAGTCCTGCTTCTCCAAGGAGTTTATTTACAAAGAGCCATCATCAAACTCGCAGCCACAATAGGCGGGTTCACCCCAAGCAATAAAAATGAATTCACCCCAAGCAATTGCTTAGAAAAAAAGCTTGTGTTCTCCAATGGAGATCACGTCTGGCAAATGCTCTGGTTCAAATAGGGATCAGTTTTAAAAACTGCTTGCTTTGCACTCTGTCCCAAGCGCAGAGTGCAAGGTGTCCTATTCGTTACCTCCTCAGTGCACTGGTTATGTCAGGCATTAAGTGAGACCAAAAAAAATTCATTGTCAAGAATTTGGTTTGCAATTGCATCGTCATCACGAAATACTCACAGCTTTGGCTAGTCAGCAAGACTAAACTGTTGGCGGGTCCTCTACCCTAGTCAGAGTTCAGGGGGATAATCCAGTGCTAAGCAGACACTTCATCTGAAGTGGTTTGGCTTTGCAAGGTGCCACGCAGAGGAACTAAGCCTTCCGCACCCTTTGCATACTGTTCCTTAGCATAAAACGCAATGAGTGTCCTGGTAGGAAGGGGCAAAACGTCAGTGCAGGATGGATTTGTCAGATTGGGTTGAACCCTCTCCCTAAAACAGATTCCAAGCTTCTTCACGCTGCCAGGAACCTGCCTCGTGAGAAGAACAGGATCTTTAGTCTGAAATCTCGTCCCTCGTCCTGCTGGGATGCACGACCTGAGACGCACGCGTTGGCACGCCAGCGCTGCGCCAGCCACCAGCAGCCCCAGCAGGTGAGTATCTTCTTCTCTGCGTGGCACAGAAGGGACTGGACTCCTGTTTAGAGCTGAGAGAGCCCAAGTCTGAAGCGCGGAGTGGGTCACCAAGAGAAAAAACATCAAGAACCGCAGAAGTACTCACATAAAGAGTGCACCAAGTGGGAATGGCGTGCAGAAAAAGCATTGACCGGATCTCAAGACTTAAAGCTGTTAAATATAGCAGGGTTAAAATAAAGTAATATAAAAAGGATGCCTGGCTTAGGCAGTGCTCTGCAGAAACCCTGATGCCATTACCAGCTTTGGTCTCTTCCTCCCCAAAGCACAGCAGCAGAGGAAGGGCCTCAGTGTACCAGGAGAAACGGCATCTCATGCCGTGCACAAACAGCTCCGCTGGCTGAAGAGCGGTGGAAGAGGAACCTCTGTCTAGAGCTGCCTGGGGAAAAACCAGCAGCTCTAGGAAGAGCAAGAGAGGTGGAAACAGGCAGGACGGGGAGGGGAAGGGGAAAAAATGGCGAATTAGGAAAAAAAAAAAAAAGAAAAAAATGCAAGGGAGAGGAAAATAAACATGCTTTCTGACGCAATAACCAGCAAAAGGTTCCAAAAAGCCCAGGATTGACTGATAGAGATAAATTTTACCCTGTTGAACAAGCTCAAGAATTATGCTCATGTTCAAGTATCTCATCTATCTCTCATAGTGGAAAGAGTCCCACCAGCCTGGTGGGAGCCACAAGCACACAGTCAGCAGAGGTGCCCGGGAACGTAGGCAGGACTTCTTCATGGCAACCTCCAAGTTCAGTGACTGAGACTGCAACTCTCAGCCAGACGGAGCAGGGAAATCAAAGGACAAAGGAAATGAAAGGAAAATATGGAAGGATGTAGATGGGAAAGTGGTTTGGATACAGCAAGAAGTCTCTGAGAGGGAAGGTGTCGTTCGAGAGGAGTCTATTAAGGGGAAGCTCAACAGATCTGATGACAGGTTACTGCTGCTATCATCAAAATCACACAGCACGTAGAGGAGCCACTGTCTAAATGCCCATAGAGAGAACAATTTCAAACTGTTCTGAGTACATATAACATTAAAGAGGGTTTTTTTGAGGTTTCCTTCAAGGTCAAGGCTTATGCAAGCTTCTCACAGATTAAAAGACTTTCATCCTAGCGATACAGTTACCAGCACGCCCAAGGGTAGCTCCTTGTCCCTCTGACACCAATGCATCCACACCTTTCCAAGGCACGTGGGAGGACAAGTGATCACTGCTTCATGCTCCTCTGCCTTGAAACCCAGCTGAGCCAAGCTTCTTCACCAACAGATGGGTGGGTGGGACTGGACTCTGGCATGCCCTCTCTCTACAAACAAACCAGTGCTGCCTTTCACTTGGTCAGCCTCCTGCTGCAAACCAAAGCAAGGTACCTGAAATACCAGACCAGACTCCTCTACAGGGCTCTGTCTTCATGAAGATAGAAGGAAAATGTCCCTGATGGCTGTTAGGACGGGGAGGCTGGTTTCTGGTGGGCCCAGCTGGGGGGCCCAGCTCCCTGCAAGGTGATGCACACTCATATGCATGTGAAAGCAGCAGAGGATCTCCAGGGGTTCAAGCTTGTCCTCCAGAAAGCTTGGCAAGTATCTGTGATGCATCCTATCCTGAGGACCAAGAGTCCAGATGCAATTAGCAGATGCCACTAACTACTGAGACAGGAGCCCTGGAAGGATACAACGTGCTACCAAATCACCCAGGCTGCAGAGGAAAGGCAGGGTGAGGGATAAGGCGTCTGACGCCGAAAGTCAGCGCTGATGTTACTGAACAGGTTCGAAATCTTATATTAAATAGAAGACTTGGTTTACTGGGGTGAAAGAAGAAGGTCTCTGTGCAAAGCAGCTGTCGTCAGCTTGTTACAGAAATCAAGCCTGGTGGCTTTCACAGCATCACATTTTAACCAGAGTCCCACATCTTGGGTGGGTTGACGTGCATCCTCAGAGTCCCAGCCCATGTTCACATTTCCCACCTGTAAACCTAAAGATTAGTTCTTTAGGCGTCACTTTTTGAAGTAGGAGCTACCTACTCCAGATCAGAGTCCAACACCAAATACTGGGCTTCTGGAAGAAGAAGTTTTGGCAGCTCAAACCCAGTCCTCACGTTTCTCTTCTCCCTTGAATAAAATGTCCGAGATACCACAACATGCTTAAATTAAAAATAATAAAATGGCAGGGGTGTGTGTTGTGGGGGAAATAAGGGCTGAAAGGGAATGTACAGCAAAGGGCAGGGCAAAGGCAGGTGTGACAGATTGATCCCATGGCTGAAATGCTTGCTGTACTTTTGACAGGAGGAAAAGAGGGGGGTAGGGCTTGGTGGCGGGGTTGGCAGCTCGTGTAGGGCACCCCTCTTCATTCTGCCTTTGCTCAGGCTTCCTATTTGGAGAGCTTGCTGATGACACGAATGAGGGCTCCGTTCTCATCCTTCAGCCTTTGGTTGTCTGACTTCAGCTCTGTCAAAATCTGCAGAGAGACAAAGACAAGGTGGGATTACAACTCGGCACTGCCGGCCGGACAAGCCCTACGGCTCAGAGGGAACAGCAGGGACGTGGCATCCCTGCGGCCAGGGCAGCAGCTGGATGCTTGGCTTGCGTCCTTCTCACCACTGACGTGCCACAGCAGCGTGCAGAGCTTTCCTTACTGCACACCCTCCACCCAGTGCACTTTTAATGTCCATAATTTCTCCATAACATCTCCAGGATTTTTTACAAACCGGGCATCAGGTGTGGAGGGGTCGAGAGGGGACTTGAGCACAGCAGAGAGCCAGGGAGCCCCTGGAGCTGGGAAAGCCCGAGGTGAGAAGCGATGCCGTGGCCTCAGCACTAGGTCAGGACCAGGCTGGGAGGGCAGGAACCATTTCTGAGCTGTTTCATCCCAAACCTGTTCCCAGAGGCTATATAGGGCTCAGCAGAAAACTATAAAGCTGTTTCTTCTGATTTGTTTGTTCCATTTTGCCAGGACTAGAGGGGAAAACAAAGGTTTGAAATTCTAACTCAGGACTGCACCAAGCCTGGCTTGCAAAATCTCTTTAGAATAAAACCAGATCTCTTTGGGACCTCATAGACATTTAGTGCAAACGCGCATGCCACGGCCAGAGCACTGGTAGAACATACTGACGCTGGAGAGACCTCCTTGGTGCTCAGTTCTGAATGCTGGAGCTCAACCAAGGGTCGCAACACAGACAAAAGCCAAAGAGCTTTTAGTTGGAAATAGAGGAAGAAATAGCTTCGACAAAACCTTTCCAGCATTTCTCATTGACAAAAAAAGCTCCCAGCTCCCCTTGCTTCCCACCCTGCAGGCGGGTGACCTTCAGTGGACTGTCCCCAGCCGTTCGGGGACCGGAAGGAGACCCCGTGCTGCCCGTCTCGGGGCGTGACACAGAAGGTGTAACTCACACCACGGGTGCCAGCAGCCCTGAGGGTGACCGGCGACCAGCCCCAGAGCCTGCTGGAACAAGCCAGGGTGGAGTGGGGTCACACGCAGGCACGAACGGCACCGGTATGAGCTCAGCCATTACTTCTCTCTGCCAAGGTGGATCTCAGAGGAATTCCCCCAAATTCAAAATCCCCACTAAACCTTGTCCTTCCTCCTAAGCTGGCATTTCAGCTCTGACCACAACCTCCTGCCCGTTCCTCTCATCTGCAGCCCCTTCCACCTACACGACCACCGCCACCGAGCGCAGGCAGCTCCCGGGGCGGACGCCAGCTCCCCCTGCTCCTGCCGGAGCAATTCCCTCCTTTCACAGTCAGGCCAAGCCATGCCTGGCCCCAGCGCGCCCAACCCCGTCCCCGCTGGTGCTGGATGCTGCAGACAGGAGGTTTTGCAAGAGAGGAGGGGGAAAGTGCAGCATGGCGGGATATTGGGGAAAGGGTAAAACTACGTGATGGGCTGGCCGGAGCTTCAGCTACTGATGCTTAGAAGCGTCTCACTGGACGGAGTGGTGGTGCGACAGGCACATCTCCATAACAGGGCTGTCACCAGAAGAGCAGTCATCACTCCTTATGCAATTTCTCACAGCCAAATGAGAGGCATCGCCCATCACCAAAGTGCTCAGGAGCCCAGAGAAACAGGGAGAGCGCTTGCTGTCTCACTCTGCACTCCTCCGTTTCCTCCTGAGCTTCATCTAACACCCACAACACAGCACGGTGCCTCCCCGTCCAGTGCACTGCCACAGCTCAACCACCTCTTGGGGTCTGCAGACGGACAGTCCCTGTCCTCTCTGCATCACTGCTTGGGGTGGCCTTGCAGTCTTGAATGTGTCCATCGCTGCAATGAGGTAGGGATAAGAAGTTCTGCCACTTGCTTTGGTAGAGATCATCTGTCACAGGTTCACAGAAGCAACATCAGAGAGCAACCACCCCGGTTCTACAGCTCACTGGAAGCTCAGATGGTGGCTATGCCTTACACACATGCTTCAATGCAACTTTGGTGATTTATTTGAAAAGGAAGGAGCACAAGTACATGTAAAGCAAGTGCGTCTTGAAAAGTTTCCCAGCTGTAACCCCACTCCATCAGTTTCCAGTGACGCTTTCTGAAAACTAAAAATCAACCTTATACAATTTCATTCCTCCCAGGCCAAGGGCATTCCTCCCTTTGAAGCAAAGCAGCTTCAAGTCGGGTAAAATAAACCGCACACGAAGCGGGCTGGTAATGCAGGGGCCTGAAAACGGAAGCTTTATAAATGTCTCTTTGGAAATGGTAAGGAGGGATGCGGCACAGCCCGCAGGGGATGGTGAAGCTGACTGTGATGCAGCATCAGTGTAAAGTGAGTTTTGGGCTAGAGGCTGGTCCAAGCAGCGGCGTGGTGTGTTACCTGTGACACCGGAGAAGGTGGCACTTCAGAAATTATGTGGATTTTGGAAAATGAGACTCTTTGAAAAGCACCACTGCTGCAAGACTGTGGTAAATCTGTCAGAGTTTAAAACAGTGACATTACTGTACAGCTATTATGCCTACAGACAACGGTGAGACAAGGTTTACAGGTACCAGCAATGTCCTCTGTTAGACCTACTAGAAGAGTTGAAAAAAAATCAGCAGCACTTGCAGACACGCGGCTCTTCTCCAGCTCGGACACCAGCAGTGAACTGCAAACCTATAAGCAAGCTGGGAAGGATCAGTCCACCCGGTCTCAGCCAGCCTGCACGAGAGACAAGGCATGTCAGAGCAGACGGGTGTTAGCAGGGGGAAAGCGATAATGCAAATATTTCCTAGGAGAAGAAGAGAGACCGGTGACTTACAGTTTGTGAAACATTACTTCTCTGAGTCTGGAAATAGTTTTGCTCAATTTTCCCTCTCAGATCTCAAACCATGTTGGGAAGGAGAATGACTTAAACTCACCGCTTGTGAGAAGGAATGAGTCAGTGACAGGTTTAAGAATACTTTTGCAGATTTAAACCAGAAAAATGGTGAGATCACTTAATCTGACCATCTGCAGATTCAGGCCACATAACACGAAACACCCCCTCTCTCAGCCTGTGATGCACGTGTGGTCTTGAACTGAGACTCCCGGAAAGGGGAAGCCACAATTCCCCTGGTTAGTTTGTTTCTACGGTTAATCATCCTTGATATAATTTGTGTGCTAAGAATAGATTTTTTTTTATACCTTAGTGCTACTTCCAGCCCACGAGAGCATACGGCTTCTTCCCTTTTTTAAAAAAAAGTTGTCTGAAGGGGCCTGAATATCCCTACTAACCTGCAAAAGACAGGTAGGGCCCTGAGAAAGAAGCATCTACAGCTTTATTTTAGCACTGAACCAATGAAGTAGCAAGAAAGGATGTAATTTAACTGCGTGATGTGCGAGGGCAAAGCTTACGGAAGGCTTGTCCTTGGATTTCAAACACTAATTGCTCTGCACTGAATTTAAAACACAAGATGAAAAAAGAAAGTGGATCTGGTCGGCCTCCGATCGCTTCACCTGCCTCGCAGCCGGACCGCAGGAGGCAGAGGGGATGCTGCAGCCTGTGAACTCGGACGCAAAAACTGAACTCAGACTCTCTTTAAAATGAGGGAAGGAGCTTGTTCTCTTTGCTCAAGTGACCAAGAAAACCTGCTGAGGACTGCCCAGTTGTAGGTTTCTAAAAATCACTTTCCTGTGTAAAATGTGCACTTTTCATAACATCCCTAGAAATTTATTAGATTGTTCATTTTGACTTTGGATAATCTTATTTTCTGGGTGCCAGCTTCTCACTGAACTAAGTCCGGTTAAAAAAGAACTGTATTATGAGCAGACACATAGCACAAAACACCTATTTCGAGGTAGGGTAATGGGGAAAGGGCTACTGGCTAACCCATTGGCACGGAGAAGCCACCCCAAAGCCATTTGCCAGCGTCAAGCCACAGGGAAGCAGCCGATCCATCACTCCTCAGTAGCCGTCTCAGTGCCATCCACCCAGCCCTACGCCCTCGTGTCAAGGCGGGGAGCACGTCCTCCTATTTCTCTCCCAGCTGGTGTCCCACATAGACAAGGCAACCCCCCGACGCGGCCGGTTAGTAAAACGGCGAGGTCAGCATCATCTGCCAAGCAGAGCGAAAGTCAGCAGGACTGAACAGAGCCTCCAGCAAAACCCTGCCTTCAGCGGGCAGTAACACCATGCTTTTGGCTTTCAGAGGATCCTTTGCCACATGCTGCTTTTGAGCCGCAAGCTTCACGAGACATCCTCGAGAGCAACGAGGCGAGGGGGAACAGCCCGGCCAAGGGAGCGGAGACCTGCCTGAAGAGTGGAAGAGGGAGGCGAGATGAGCCGGAGGGAAAGCAGCTACAGCTCCTCTGATTCGGAGGGCTTGGCAGGCAGAGAAAGTCTGGCTACGACCCGGGTCAGAGCCCTGTTTTCAGCCAGCAGTTGCTCATTCATCTGCCTCAGAGTGTGAATCTGTTTGAGCTGGTGGAGATTCTGCAGAGAGTGAGAGGAGTGGACAGAAAAATACAGAGAAAACACACCACGAAGACAAAAGGGCACAGAAACATGAATTTAGTCCACAAGCAGTAAAAGAAAAAAAGACAATAAAAGAAAAATTAGTAGCAGTGAGTGCTGGATGGGCAGCAGCTCAGACGCGTATGGGCAAAGCCTTACTACCACCGAGGATGTTTTGGGAACCATCCCTTTCTCCAGGGGCCCCCAAAGCTTTTAAAAAGGTCAAATAAAGGGATTTCCCACCACAAAGCAGGACAGTCTCTTGCAGGTTATATTCTAGCTTACCCAGACAGTGAGCTCCAGCAGCACACAGTCCCTGGACTTAGGAACTACTGAGAGAACTATCACTATTGACTTACCACCTACACAGGCTTTGAAAACACTGCCAGCAACTGATAATTTCTTTAAAACTCCTTTTCTTCATGTATCTCTAAAAGCTAAAGCAGTCTTGCGTAGCAAAGCGTGATCAGAGCTTCATGGGAGATTTTAAAGGCACAGACTGAAGCACCTGAAAGTGTCACTGTCCTACAGCAGACCACGGAGACACGTACCGTGTCTGCTCGCATCCCTCGTCCCTGCGGCACCCGAGTGATGCCTCTTGGGTCTGCTCAGGCTTCAGTCCTGGGGCGTGTGTGGGTTTTTCACCCCTGCCCAGATTCAACTCTTCTCTGTCACGGGGCTCAATTTATCTCTGATCTCCAGAGGTGAAAAGTCAAAACCTTCAACCGCTCATTTTAACTAGAGGAGTTTGAATGGAGGCATGTGAAAACATGGCATTCTTGGTTACAAAAGAAAAAAGTGGGCAAAGGATGGTATAGAAATCAAGCCCCAAAGCTGGAGCTAGCACAGGTATAGCGGCAATGGGGAGATACAGAACATAAAAGCAACGAGAAAGGCAAAATTGGAAAATGGTAAAAGCCATGCAGACATCACCATTTCTACAAGGACGACATTATTCCCAGTGATGCTAAAGCGAAACCATGTGCTGGACATTTATACCAAGCGCGGGTGCCAGGACATGCTGAGGGCTGCAGAGCTGCTTTCTGAGCAGCGTCCCGTCCCTCCGTCCTCCCGACAGCTCGTCAGGCAGCGGGGCCACGTGAACGAGAAACTCTCCTCCATGGTGGAGGGAGCACAGACACTGGGCAGGGGGAAGGCAGGAAGGGAAACATCTGCGAGAAGAGTAGTTTTAAGTTCAAGTGAAAAAATCCCAGCCCAGAACCAAAGCAGCTTCTGTCCTGCCCGCAAACCAACATGCTCTTCCCTGTGTCCTCCTACTCGTCAGCTTGCAACGGCGGGAAGGAGATGGAGGGAAAGGTCTACTGGGAAGGGGATTCCTTTCTGCCATTTAATTAGCAGAAAGAGCTCAAAGGGAGGTCACTGTCTGTCCTTAACCAAAAGCAGCACGGGCAAATCTACTGTGATACGAAGAACTTGCGTGAACTTCCACCCAGCTGGCATGACGTGGAGCTGGCTGCAGTTGGCGAGGAACCTGCTGCATCCCAGGACATTTTGTCCAAGGGTTCATTTCTGTGTAAAAGAGAAGTATTTTGTGTAGCCCCCATCCATCAGCTCGATTCTAGCTACCCAAAAGCACTACCTCTGCTCCCTGTTAAGGAATCAATACCTTGTCCAAAAGCCTTGCAAAACCAAGGGGAGCAAGGTAGGTGAGTGCAGGGAGTCAGCAAAGAATGGGGTTTAAGCCCCCCAAGAGCATCAAACTGACAAAACAGCTCCTCCTACTTGGACTACACCAATGCAGTTCTGACACTGGATAATCAACAGGTCCTGAGACGGAGCTACAGCCAACAAACTGCAGGAGAGCTTCAGGGACGTCTCGGCAGTGAGATCCCCTCTCACCAAATCTCAGCCATCTATCCATCACTTAACCCACCCGAGCTATGCCTGCTCCTCCTGCGCTCGGTGAGGACACAGACGGACATCACACGTCTGTCCTGTGATAAATCACACCCAGGAGCCGCCAGAGGATGGTTCATACCGGAAAAGCCATTTGTTTTGGTGGTATCATGGATTATAAACGTCCTCTGTTTTATCACAGGGAACACAGCTGAGCATCTGGCTGGCAGAAAACATCAAACATATGTAAAACGGGGTGCCATGCTAGACGGGATGGAAAGGATTGTGATCATTTCAGAGACCACCTTTATTTTTCCATACCAATATAGCACGAAACCTCAGCATGGCACGATCAGATGCAGCTCAGCCTCAGCACACTGCCACAGACGATAAAAAGGATCACTTATGTAAAAATGACTGTGTGCTGCAGGTAGGACAGCCTTTTATTTATCCAAGAAACCTAGCAAAGGCCGGGAAGCTGGGACTGAAGCCAAGGGCGAAGACCAGAATCTGGACGATACCGCTGTGATTGCTTATCACTCTGCTTGATACTTGGCTTACCGAAAGCAGGTTTCTCAGTTCAGCTGTACCTGCCTACAATTAAAGGATTTTGTGCCTGCAACATTAGGGGAAATAAAAATGCCCAAAGCATGCACAATGTACAAAGCCAGGAGGTGCAGTGCTGCTACGGAATAAAGAAGCTTCTGTGACCTTCAGGAAAAATTGCTGTGTTAAGTTGGGACCTCAGGCACTTGGCATTGAATTCAGTTCAGTGCAAATGCTAATTTTCTTTCTCCTTCCTCAGCCAAGTTGCTGTATCTCCAGTCAAATTCTGCAGTCACTTAGGAAAATGCTGCGCCGCTCTGTCACCTTCGCAAGAGCACGTCTGCAGGAGCAGCTCTGGCACAAAGACTTCTTTGAGATCACTGAGTTTGTCCTGCTCCTCTCCATTTCTTGATTGCTTCGTTAGCAGTGGTTAAACTCATGAAAGGAACAAAGCTTGTTACCTCAAGTACAAAGTGTTTCTGTCACAGAAACCCAGGACCTTCCTGTGACCACTGCTGTGCCTCCTCTTCCTAAGAAGGCAGCTGCAAGAAGAGGAAAGCCCGGGCCAGGACATCTGATGCACAGAACTGGACACAGACACCCCAGGATCAAAAAGCTGGATGTGAGCCATGCTGGACTGGTTCGATTCAAAGACCAGTGGGAAGAATCCCAAAACCCACAGCATTACCTGAGACCTAATAACCTGGCATGTTTGGCTGTTTCTCGTTGCTGCTCTCCACGTTAAAGGAAACTGGTGGATTTGCGTAAGTCACTTATTCCTTCTGATTCTGCTCAACAGCTATTCAGCTAGCACAACAAGCAGGAATGAAAGTCTAACCAGAATTAATAGATTTGTTTTCCTGGCTCGACTTGTACGCTAGGGATTAACGCAGATGCTCTGCGGAGGTTATCTCATTCTAGGTAAACACAGCTGGGCTGACTCCTGCTTTAAGGCATGGTGTAAGTGGACACAAAAGTGCTTTCCTTATGGACTTGTCCAGTTCAACTTCTTTATCTTCAGAGATTTTCTACTCCTTTTATTGAGTGGCTGTCAAGGAAGGCGTGTCACACCGCACACAGGTACTCACCACATGCTCGACTTTTTGCAAAAAGTAGTGGAAACATAGCAGAACCCCAGAAAACAGATTTTCAAATGTCACCTCTATATATTCTACGAACTAAGGGCCACTTTGGTTGTTCAATGCAGCAAGAACGCAGCAGAGAGCAAAGAGTAAGTACCACTCTCGAGGACCGCATAGCTCATTTTCAGCTAGACCACAGGCTCCTTTAGCTCACGTCTCCAGCAGTGACCAGCAGCTTCAGGGCAATATAAGAACATGTCAAACTTCTAGCGGTGCTTCTCGTTTTGCACCATCTTGGCTTCCATCAGTCTGCAGCTCCGGACTACCTGAACCAAAGGCGCTTCGGCTGCGTCCAACGTTTCCTACAGGCACCTTCTTTCATCAATTGCTTTCCGAACGTAAATTGGCATTGCATCAATTGCTTTCCGAATGTAAATGTTCAAAAACCGACAGGCCACTAGAGGACACCAATTTGTCTTTTTACTCCATGGACTGAGCTGGTTTGCAGAGTGATCTGCATAGCTGAAGAAACAACACAAACTGCTACTGCCTGCATTTGCTCTTGAAGGCTGTATTTCTGTAATTACAGGAAGGTCATTCTGGAGTTAAAGGTTGCTACCTGTTCAGCGAACAAAGAATTTGGAATTTAGGCATATTCAGTCCTTTCTCCTTCCCCTTCTGGCTAGCACATCCACAGTTATTTTCTCCTCTGTGAAAGAACAAGAGAGCTTTTACAGAAAGACTCCACCAAATAGTTCTGCTACTTATTGCAGTAGAAGATGCAGCACAAGCCAATGGGTCCTTTCACACATGTACACTTGGTAAATATAAGAAGATTCAAACAGAAACATAAAGTTGGAACCTCCTCCAGGGTGGCAGGAAATCGTTTCCATCAGTGCACCGTGCTGGGAGAGCTCACAGCTCTCAGATGGGGTCCTTCCTTCTTAACGCAGCTTGGTCCCACCTGGGTCATGCTCAAAGGGAATCAAAGCGCAGGGCACAGAGCAAAGGGCGGCATTCTGTGAATACGAGCATTAAAATATAGCGTAAAATGATGTAACGCTGCAAAATCAGTGTGAAATTTTAGGTGTACTTAGGTGGCGAAACACACTGCTTCCTGCTCTGCAGTGCTCCCCGCTAGCCCCGTGCTCACAGGGCATCCAAGACACGGCAGGAGGAGAACCATCCTTCGAAGCAATGCCACGGGAGAGAGGAGAATGCAAAGGAGCAGTCGGTGGCGGATGTCTCGTGACAGTAAGCCATGCTGCACATTTCACCAGGAAGCAAATTCCTCTTTGCTGAAATCTATTCCAGGCTGACTTACTGACACGGCCTTCCAGTAACATGCTTTAGGAAGGGAGTACAGAAATACAATCACTCTGTGTTTTTTCCTGGCTAGTGCGCGTGATCTCAAAAGCCAGCTTTGTCTTCTTACCCGTCTGGAGAGAACCACAACGGCTTAACTTGGGCTGCAGACTATTCAGAGCACAGAGGAGCAGCACACTGAAACTCATCGATGCCACAAAAGGTTAGTTTTGGAAAGCATTTAAGGAGAACAGCTTTCACAGTTCTCAGATCAAACAGCGTAACAAATTAAACATATGGTGCAGTCAGATGAATGACAGTAGGACAGTTTTATTAGTATTTCATGTTTGGAGAACATGGCCATTAAAGTAAGTTCTGACTGCATAAAGGAACATGCTCAGAGGTAACACGAGTCCCTTCCCATGTACACCTTTAATAACCTACTCCTGGGTTACAATCCCAAAATACATTAAACAGAATAGACATAAAAAACATAAAATATGTTGACACAAAAGCATAAAAAACAGAATAGACAAAGTGAATAGATTATTTCTTACCTTCATCTCCTCTTCCATTTCAGAGAGTTTCCGCTCCAAGGCTCGCTTCTCCTGTTTACAAGGATTCATAACAAAGATGGTCACAAGGATTTAAAAGAAAAACGTACAGCACATTTTCTCTTATTTTAAAGAAAAATAAGTCTTGTATTTCTGTAGGAGCATTCACTGAAAAGCATCTCAAAGTAACACACAGGTTACAACCAGGAGCTGATCAGATGGGACAGGGCAGCTGGTAAACCAGCAGGCAACACGCGCTGGGCCCGTTTCGGCAGATGTCTTGATCCTGAGCTCTCTTCACACCCCTTCAGTGAAACTATCCCTCCGCCTTTAGTGATCCCAGTTTTCAGGACTTTCTGATGTAATGTGATTTTGAGCTCTGTAGGTGAAGCCATGGATTTAACTGCACCCCACTAAAGGAAGCAATGAGAAAACTCACCGAGCCCATCAAATAAGAAACAGCGAACAGGGAAAGGTGCCTGCAAATTCTGCTTCTCCCAAGTTAATTTAGAGCTTCAAAGCTGTAAAGCTGACTGCTTCCTGTATATTTTGGAAGCTGACAATTACACAGGTAGGCTTTGCCACGTGAGTACTGGTGGTGCCCTCAGTGGACAGGTAGAGCCCTTGCCTAGAGGGAGAGACCTGGACTCCATCAATGACTTTTTCAACATGAGAGGGCTCAAACCGCCCCAGGAAAGCACACTGAGCAGGAGGAAATGGCAAACATGGGTCAGGAACAGGCTTTACACTCTCTGCCCCGCTCCTTTGCCCTCTGCAAAGAAACATGAGCCCAGGAGAGTGAGTAACACACAGGTTTTGAGTGTGGCCGTGCGTGACGGGTTCTGGGTCACTTTTGTCCACAGCACGCTTCCTCCAGGGATTCGTCAGTGCAAAATGCGTAAGCCGTCCTGCAAACAGCTAATGCCATCTTCACTGAGAACAGTCGGGCACTTTTTTTCTCTCTAACTCTCAGAAATCTGTATTTGTGGCTGTCGTGATCCTAATTCAACAGAAGCGATGCAGGGCATTGCCCCAGCTTGGAAGCATTGCACGGGTGGGAGATGGGACGCGTGGTGTGAGCTCCCCCTGGTTGGGGTGTCCGTTCAGGGCGAGTGCTCTGACCACCACACTCTCTTTTTCTTCCAAAAGAAAAGCTCCACCCACGTCATGACTTCCTCCAGCAGCTATGTTCAGATGACAGTGGTGGTTGCACGTTCGATAACCCCACTCAGCCTGCTTTAAGCACATCTAGGAATCAGGCCCACATGGATCAATGCTTTGAGAATCTCTGGCTCGGGGTTCAGACTGGTGTAGAGATGCTCAGCTGAGCTTACACGGCAGTGCCATGGCCTGAGCATCAGCTCAGCTTCAGTAACCTTGGTCACTTCAACAGTCACAGCCTGGCGCCTGCAGGTGTATCACACACTTGTACTGAGGGCTGATGTGCTCTGCCTAACTCTGTCCAAAGTGGGGATCCTGAACGTCACCTCCTCCGGACCATATCTGGCAAATCCCAGGAAGCATTTACATAGAAATAATTAAGGTCTTTCATGGTATGAATTGAATTTAAACACACGGTTTGACCATCCAGCAAAGCTCCTAAAAATTCAGGAGATAAAACACTTTAGGAGGAACCTCCAGGCGACCCTCCAACATGCAAGTGGACGTTACTGAGAAATTGGAGCCAGGCTCCAGGTTTAATTAACCAGTGGGCGAATGAGCAGTAATGGCCATCAGCTGAAACAGGGGAGGTTCTGACTAGATACAAGGAAAAAAAAATCACTATGAGGATAGTTAAAAACTGGAAGAAGGGGCTGCAGCTGTGGAAGCTCAACACTCAGAGGTCTTCATGAAATGATGGGACAAAGCCCTGACTAACCTGGCTGACTCTGCTGAGATGCACTACCGATCTCCTGGGGTCCCTTCCAATCTGACTGAAGCTATGGTTGCTTAAGGCAGAGACTCAGCCAGACGCTGCCCATTCAGCTTAGCTTACTGCAATGAATCTGACTGCTCAATTAAGAGGAAGGAGCATTCAAAGATTCAGATTTCAAGTATAATCACAAGACAGACGCCCAGCTAGTGTTTTGCCTTGTTCCCCCCACCACCCCAAAACAGTCTTTATTCATAAGGATCAAGAATATTTTAAAGCATAATGGACCAACAGTCTCTTAGCACGATACAACACAATTTGTTGGTCTGCAGCTTCCTATAACAAAAGAAAGAAATCAGAACTAAGCTGATTTGCAAAGAGAGCAGAAAAGTCTCAGACACTGAAAAGGTCAGAACACAATTATCACTGTGCACTGCTCCACAAGGCAAAAATATAGTTTATCTTTTAATTAACACTTTCCTTCAAGAAATTACTATGCCCTGCAGAGCAACACGAGGCAAAGATTGCGACTGAGAAGAAAGCAGAGACACATACCCTTTTCTCCATCTCCAGCATGCTGGACCGGTCAGAAGTTTTCTCCTGTTTCTGCTATGTAAATTAAAAATAGAAAGCTATTAAAACTGAGAGGCATTCACAGGATGCTGCACAAAGGCCTAGATAGCCTACAGATGCACTTGCCGGAGAAGAAGCAGCCTTTACAGACTCACTCACACTTATTTCTGTGAAAAATAACAGTCTCCTCTGTAGCATCTTCCCTCCCAGCAGCTAGATCCTTTCCCATGCTGGAACATGCACTGGCTTGTTGTGGGCCGGTGCTCAGTCTCTCCAGTCTAGGAGCCGGTTTTTGCCTTACCTGGGCTGCTTTTTCCAACTTTGATTTGATGTCGGCCAACTCAAGCTGGGCTTCTTGCAGTTTTGACTTCAGCTTTTGATTTTCAGATAGGGCGCTTTCATATAACTGAAACGTGAAACAAAAGATTTCAATTAACCAGGCTGCTCTTTGGCCACCGCACAGACCCAGTTCTGCCGCACTACTACGAGCAGACGCGTGTCTTCAGTGCTGAGCAGAGGCAGCTGCGGGGTTTGCATTGCTCCCCTGTGTCAGGATATTAGAAGAAGGGCAAACAGATCTAGCTTGGATGCTTTACTTGTGTTTTCGTAATTCATATGAAATAGGAAAGCAGCTGTTAAACTTTGTAGCGTGTTTAAACACAGCCAAGAGGCAAAGAAAAGGGATGTTTTTAATTTAGGTAAACCACCAAGCATAATGAAGTACTAAGTTGTGTATGCTGGATGTATCGGAACCTATGATTCTGTTGTGCTCCTCAACACAACAGACTCCAGTTGCTCTTGTGTGCTTTCAGTTTGAAGAGGAGGAGGAAGAAGGACAATTTTAGGCCACTCCACAATGGATTTTTTCCCTTCAATTCCTTCAAACAAGCAGAATTTCCATCCTTCTAAGAGGACAAACTGGGCATACTGCCTTGCACTTCTGGCCAGACATGTTCACGCAGAAGAGTGGGGTGCTGCTTACCGTGCGAGGCTTTTCAGCATCATAGTCATTTCAGAATTAAGGTCATCTTAATCTGTTTACTTTTTGTGCGGTCTTTGCATTGACACTAGATGCACACGGCAGTCCATCTTACTGCCTTTCAAGGATTACGTTGAAAGTTTCAGAGATTATAGAAAAAATAATTCTGGAATGTTATAGCAGCAAAAATAATTCTGTGGGGATACGCATGCTTGAGCCATGCTGGCATGCTCAACAGTGTCTTTTCTAGCTCCTTGCAAATCCCTCCCAGCAGTTCTCCAGCCTGACTCCTCAATCCCCCTCCCCCAGATATCTGACTTTGCACGGTGTCCTTTCACCCCTTGTCCTTTTTTGACCCTCTGAAGGGCTCATACATTTGAAAAAGGCTGGTGTGACTTCCAAAAGCAATGGAAACAGAGAAAATGAAAATAAACTTTTTCTCTTTCTTTCCAAAGACTCTGAGGGCAGGTTTCTGCAGCACAGGCAGCTTCTAAGGCGCATGCAGTGACAGTAACACATTTAAAAAATCCTACTTTTTTATAGTCCCTGTTAGTCTCCTCTTCTGCTCTGCTGCTGAGGGCGGCTAACCGGTTCTCCCTCCGGGTGTAGGCACTGGAGCGGCTGGAGGCACGATCACTGTAGGAGTCACTGGTGGTAGGGTTCGTAGCTGCTTCCAACCTAAAACGCAATGAAGATCTAGCACCGTGGAGCCGCTGTTACTTTGGGACAGCCAGCATGAGCCCGACCGGCTGGGACTCGAGGCCGAGGCAGACCCAGCTGAGCACCCTCCACCCCGCAGCAGGGCATGGCTGCTGGAGGCAGGCAGCCACCGCTCTTTTAAAACTGGAAAAAATCCAGAGGGTATCAGCCCAAACCCCACATGGGCAGTAATTTCCCATGGACCTCTCATCTTCATGGTGGGAATGGGCTCCATTTCTAACAGAGGGTTTTTTCTCTGCAGAATAGCTGTTAAATAATTCGGGGAGCAAAGGATGAAAGTAAACTGGCCCAACAGTTAAGCTAAGGTAAGAACCAAACGGCCAGAACCAGCTTCAGCTTATGCTGTTCATTTGAAGCACAGGGAATCCCCAAAGCCATACAAAAATATGCTGTCAATAAATATTAAATAGAAAAAACTCCAAAAAATAAAACTCTTACCTGGAGAGTCTTTCATGCTGAAGGAAAAAAAAAAGAAAGAAAAAGGGAATTAATAACGAGGAGAATTAAAGGTTCAATTCAAGAACTACAGAGCTACCACGCGGCAGCAATTTCCTACCTCTGATAGCAGCACCTAGCTCACAACAAGCTAAAGAGCGTTATTTCCCATGCCCAAACGGGGAGTCACCGATCCCTGCCTGAATGTTTTCAACTGCTTCAGCTTCTCTGAAGCATTTCAGATTTCATTTCTTTTGCTAACCTAAAAACTACTGAACCTTGTTCTTCAAATCCTCGTTTCCAGAATTGAAATCCATTCCTTTGAACCAAAACTAATCTATTGTTTCCCTTTTAAAATCAAATTATTCTTTCTGACTTTGATCACTGTCCTATGCATGATGTGGGTGAGTGGGATTAATGGTCCATGATATGCAGAGCTCACTGCATATTTGTGGTGAACTTCAGGAAATCACAAACGGTACTTTTTCTCCATGGGCAAGTACCTCCCCCATGAAGAAAAGCTTCATCGTGGCAAGACGATACACAGCAGAAGCTGCACAAGGAAGGGAGAGGAGCCCTACACCAGCCAAAAGGGTGGACATGTTGGTTGAAGCGTGTGTTAGGTTCTTTCCCCATCAACATCCAAATCACCCCTGTGCCATCCTCAATGCTGCCTTTGCTGCCGCCCACAATTTCAGAAATCAAATGGCAATGGCTTAGGTGTCCTGCAGGATACACCGCACTGACCAGCCACCTCCTTCTCTGCAAGGTTTCTCTTTGTCTGGCAGACGTTTACTCAAATTCAAGGCGCAGTCGAACTCTTTTTCAGTCCCTTGAACTAGAAATTGAGCCCAATATTCCCCTGCTAGTTTTATTAGCAGTGTCATTTCTCTGAGCGAGCACAAACCACCTGCAGGCGCTACCAGTTATTTCCCTAGATCCTTTTTAATAAGTGCAAGAGTCAACATGAGAAGGACTTTACAGAGAAGATGAGGGGTCAGGCTTTTAGTGCCCAGACATGCTTGTGTTGGAGTTTGCGCTGCCTAGATACACCACTAAATCTAGTGCTAAACACCTTGCTGGCTGGCAGATTTGCTGCCTGTCTGGCACCCCAGTGTTTGAAGACTTTAGACCTCCTGCTCCTGCCTGGCACCCAGACGATGCCTCTGATTACTGGGCAGGTATCTGGGAGCACACACCACGGACAGCTGAATTAAGTCACCCCGTTACGTGGAGCAGGAGGGTAGACAAGTGACCCTGCAATCTCTCTGCTCAGAGCCAGATGACCACAGGGACAAGTCCCAGAGCAGCATGGACTGCGCCCATGCCTGCCTGCAACACTGCCCTCCGCTCGCCAGGACGCAGGGACCCAGCTACGTATTACATATACCTCGTTATTACGTTTTAAATTCAGCCTGCCCTAATGTAACACTCCTCTTGAATGCTGATTCAAGACAGGAGCCTCCCCAAGGATTCTGCAATCCCCGCTCGCTCTGCAACACAGCCCTCCGACGTGAGACGCAGTGATTTGACCAGTAAACAAGAAACAAACTGAAGAATCCTGGCACATTTGAAGCCTCACGGATGGACAACACATTCAGCCAAAGCTGCTAAATGCAAAGCTCAAAAGGACGAGCAAGCCCTGCTATGAATTAGCACGTTCTCCCTAGAGCTGCGCCCGCAGGGCCACCCTCAGCCAGGCTCCTGGGGCAGGTCTGCGTACCAGCCCCATGCTGTAGAGATGGTCACCAAAGCTCCAGGAGCCTGACCTGGTGCTGGCATGGGTCCTGAGCCATGGCAGCGGCTCCAGCCCCATATTATTTTATTTGCTCTGACCCTCTCTCCATGCACCAAAAGCTTTCTTTGCATCACACAGCTGAGAAACCACCCAAGGGAGACAGCAGACAGCTTTCCACCATAGCTAAGCCCTGCTGCACTTCCACAAGTGATGTTGGATGCTGTCTGGGAAGCTTCTCATGGGGCCAAAAGCCCAGCAGCTGCCTGCCCTTGTCACAGGGACATCTGCCTGCTTCTCCAGATAGCCACGGCTTGGGCCACTCTCTGTAGGAAGCTCAAAGCCAGTAAGTTGGGAAGCAGTTTCCGTACGGCTGGCCTCTGGCGTGCGACTGTCATTAGAAAGACTTCCCATTTTCAGCTGCAAACACGCTGGGTGATGTCTCCGCAGTCTTTTGTTAGCAGAGATTCTGACATTTGCCTCTTAAAGCCCTCAGCTGCCTGACAGCTCCCTTTTAATTTTGGCCCAATGACCCAACCTCCCCTTTTGAGTGGGAGAGGGGAATTGGGAAGTGATTAACAAGCCTCTTGGTGCAAGTTATTTGTGCACTTTATGCTAATCCCCTTCAGTGACGACTTTTCTTACGATGACAAACGGCTAGGCAAGTAATCCACTTAATATCAAGCTTGCATTTATTTCAACAAACGCACCTGCTAATGTATTTGAACAGCGCTGAGAAAGTCCACACACGGCTGAGCAAGGCAATATGGAAACCAAGCAATAAAACCGGAGCAGGTCCCCAGGCCAGCCTGTGCACTTGCAGAAGGAGGGAAAAATCATTTTTGTCTTTTTTTTCCTCCAAAGAAACTAATAATTTCCATAGGCAGAGAGAGCAGGGGTGTGCTTCTGCAAAGGAAGGGTGGGATAAGAAAGGAATCACTTTAAACAGCTGCTGGGAATGGCAAAGGGGAAAAAACCCAGGTTTATTGTATTTAAAACCTTCCTGTGATGGATACTGAGAGAAATTTTTTCAGGCTGCCATTGTCTCTGTATCTCTAAAGAGGAAGAGAGAAACTTGATGAGACGGGAGGACCTGCGAGCATCATTCCTGCCGCTGCTGCCGGCGTTAGAGCAGAGCAATCCTGCAGCGACCTGCTGCCACCCCCAGCACGCAGCAGCTCCAGGACTTTGCCAGCCAAAATCTGGATATTGCTCAGTGATTTCTCCTCCTGCGACTTTGTCTCCCTTTGGGAGACATTTAAAGCACATCTCTGCACCATAAAACAACTCCAGTGTCTTGCAGAAACAGCATGGAGCTACAGGAAATCTCTGTGTTCGCAGCTGTTGGGAAAGTCGGCGTCTTTCCCTCACCCTTCAATTTTCAGATGCCTCTCTTCATGTTGTTTCAGCTAAAAGTGGTATTTTTGAGACAAAGATGATTAAGTTTGAGAGGAACTGGATAAAGGCTGAGGTCTAGAAAGCAGAGCCTGGACAAGATGTTACAGCAGCTGTTGGAAGTGTCCCTGCCATAATGAAAGCTGCAGAACAGTTTTCATCAGCGGATCAGTCTTCTACTTGCTTCCCAGAGAAGGAGGGAAGATTTATTTACTTTGTTTTAAATCAATTTCTGGCTCAATATTTTCCTGGGTTTTGCACAAAGGCCAGTGTTTGTGCTGAAATTTCAAGGAGCAGCTTCTTCAGGTGTTTAGTTTGGTTTTTTTTTTTTTTAAATAATGATGGAGGAGGGGGAAAAAATCCTAGAAAAAAAAGTTCCACTTTGCACCTTCAAGAAAAGGGTCCAATTAAAAGAGGTGACAAGTAAAGCAGCAGTTCTTAGCACAAAGAGAGGCCTTGATGCCGGAGGAAGCGAGTTAAACAAAACAATGACAAAAATCTCCTAGTCCTGGGAGGTGGCTGTGCCGTGCAGGAGGTATCTGAGAGGGGAAGCGCCAGCCCTGCGTGCAAACGTTGGGCTAGGCGCTTAACTGAGACATCCCTGCTATTTGCTCAAAGACAGACAAACCTTTTCAGAGGCGACTGGGACATCACATTGCAGACATATTTGCAGTAGGAAAGAGCATCTTTCCGGCTCAGTTCTGCCCTGCTTTTGGCCGTAGTGCCCTTGGAAACCTTTGCCACCTGCTTCCAGCTGCACCTGCGCTGTCAGCTCAGCAACTGCCTCTCCTCCACACATGGCCCCTTCGTTTAAAACAACCCCAAAATACCCATTTAAACTGCTGCAGCATTAGCTGGCTCATTGCACTGCATATGTAAGTAGTGAAGAAGGTTGTATCTGCTTGGAGATGCCGTCCCAGAGCTGGAAACTCTGAGGTCAGAGTCAGAAGATGAAGGACAAAACTCTCCCTCCTTCATTTCTGGAAAGAGAAGTTGGGGGTGAACAGAGAGAAACAAGAGCCGAGGCACCAAAAGTGCACTTATTGACTAAGCTGGTGCAAGAAAGGGCTTTCCCTTCCTGATTTTTTCTTGAATGAATACTGTGCAATCTATTAAGGTTAAAAAGGGGATGCTGAGAAACTGCTGTATCAACTGTACGTATGCATTGGGCTTTTCTTCCCCGGGCAAATTTGGAACAGCACTGTCGGTTTTGCCCAGACTCCTTCATTTCCCTTGGGATCAAAAGTTTGACTAGAAACATTAACAGCCATGGAAGCATCGGGTTGTGAAATTATCCTTCCTGCCATCTAAACAGGGTCATATCACTGCAGGGTTTGGGGTGGGGGGAGGAGGACCCCAGGGACAAGCGAGGCACTGGAGGCGGCTGTCCTGATTCAGAAACCAGCACGGCAGCCAGCGCTGAGCCGAGACCCCGGCACTCCTGCTGAAGAGCACCGAGACACCCAAGGGGATGACTTTTAAAGGAAAACTTAAAAGCACAGAGCACTTGCAGGCGTGCTTGCAAGTTTCTGGTAGTCCTCAGCTCTTAGACCTCTCACCTGAGAGACCACATCATCTTTCCTCCCGTCCATCTCATGGTGGGCAGCACGTTCAGGTAGTGCTGGGGGTGGTGGAGGACAGCAAAGGGGTTCAGCTAGTTTTGCCAGCCCTCCCGGACAGGGTCAGAAACCACCAGCCCAAGTGGGCTGGCAAAACACGGGACATCTGAGATGGGACCTGAGAAAAAGCACAAAGAGCTTTTTACTGGACTGATCCTCCCTGCGGAAGCCGCTTTCTTCTGAGCCCCCCAGTTCTCACTGTGCTGATGTTGGTCAGTCCCAAGGAGAAGGCACAGCTAGGTGCTGGCCACGGCTTTACTCACCCGGACCGCCGGGATGCTGCACAGCCCCAGGAATGCCGTACGGTTTTGATTTTAGAAATGTGCTCAGATTGTGGAGGGCAGGAGCCTTCCCTTAAAAACTCAGAAACGTTTACAGCTGTTAGGAGTTCAGTAAAGTATAATTAAAACCAAATTCCTCGTGGAAGGTTTAGATAAAATGCAGCCCTGAAATGCAGTGCCAAAAGGGGGATCGGCCACTGCTCTTGCCAAGTCAGAAATTGGCCTAACTGCTTCCAATTGTGTTCTTCTGCGGCTGGGATCTGACCCAGCAAAGGCAGAAAAAGTCTATTTACATTGTTTCAAAATAAAAAAAGAAGAAAAAAATAGATGCTTTGGGAACATTTTATGCTTCTTTATCGCCAACTGGCCAACCTCAGGAAAATGTGCACTATTTTAAGATAGTTCTCAAGGAATTTATTTTGGTGTGTTTTGTCTCAGAGATCCCGATCAACACTTACGATTAAATAACCACCATTTAACAAGATCCTAGAGCACAACTCCAGCCCTGCTGTCCTCCCTTTTCTTAATCAAGGGAGGAAGTTTTAGGAACCTCTTGAATTTTACTGTTGTGTTGGCACATAACCTCCTGTTTGTTTTAGAATTTAAACGTAAAATAAAGCCAGCTGCTTTTGGGGCCAGTTCTTTCCCTCTTATATGCAAAAGGCACCACATTCCTGCAGTTACGTAGCTCTGCTGCTCCTACACCTCCATAGGTTTACGTGCTTGGCTGCGCTGATGCAGGGCAGCTGTAAAAAGGACCACCTCTCCGGTGTGTCGTGTTGCTGCAGGCAGAAGTTTTCCTGGAGCCGGCACAGCAAGAGCTGAGCTGGACGGAGGAAGAGCAGTGAGGAAGGCTGCCTGGCACACCTCAGACCCATCGCCCTCGGGTGCAACTCAGATCGGCGCTCCCCTCAAGCCACATTTGTCTTTCAAGTCAGGTATGGCTGGGGTCAAGTTTGGTTTTCCAGGGGGTGCAGAATAATTAGAACTCTGGTTGAACTCTGCCTTTGATACAGTTTTTCAAGGTCATTGCCTCCCTCGGAAAGCTGCTCTGCTGACCCGAGAGCTGTGGTTTGCTACGGCGTCCTGTTAGCTAGAGCTGACGTGATGAATAGTGCTGCCTTCCAACTCAAGTTTGCATTTGTGCAAATGCAAGGATTACAAAACCCCACTGATATGAGTAATAATCCAGTTTAGCCAAACCACCTCCATATAACCTCCAACTCCCAAAAGCCTGATGCAAAATATATTTTCACAAACTATAAATCAATAAACTTTGCTTAATAAAAGCTGCTGTTACTGAAGCATAATATTAAAAGGTTCTCCAAGATGGAATAGTGGCTTTGGCAGCTGGCTGCAACAGATCACATCGTTTTCAGTATGGCTAGCACGTATTTCATCAGAAACAAATACACACGGCTGTAACAGACTGATGACCGCATCTCCTGCCACCCCAGGCACACCTAAGCGTTCTGCAGTCGTACGCTGTCTGTGTGATTGCCAGCCTGTGCCTCAGTTCCCCGCGCCTCTCTCGCGGCCTGTTGGCTTTGCAGCAGCTGCGGTTTATTACCGCTGTCTCTTGGGGATAAAACTCCCCATGTAAAACGTCAAGCTGGATTGTATTTTAATTTAGTAAAGGCCACAATTCAGAAACCCGGGTTTGTTGACCTTATTTTTTTCCTTCTTTTCTAAGGGATCAAATTTTATTGGTGAAAAATTTAATTTTGCAAAGCGATGTGACCTTAGACAAAACTCTCCAGACATGAGGAAATAAAAGCCGAAGGGCCAAGTGACACAAGAAGAGAAGATATCTGCTCCTAAATTTCTTTAATACGAGAATGCCACAGGTCTGCAGGCAACGACATCTTCCTTGCCCCTGCAAACGCTCTACTGGGACACCTCCAGGTGTTATCATCGGGTATTTAAATACCTGTTTGGTCACTAGCCAGGATTCAAGCTGCCTAAAGCCGACCTGCCAACTTTTTGGCGTGAAGCACGCTCCAAAATCCGGCGAACACCTCCTCCAGCCTGCAGCCGCATGGCATCCCCAGGACAGCCGCTACGGCCGCAGGCAGCGCTTGCATGGAAAATCAATGAGGGCTGGTTTAGGTATGCTGACCCGTCTGTATCACACGAAGCATCTTGTGCTGTTAGAATTAAGACAGTTTATACTGTCTCTCTCTCCTCCCTCGTTTGTTTCAGTCTAAGATAGCTCCAGACCAGCTGCCAGTCAGTGATCTGAACCTGGAGCTACTCTCACCTATTTGAGGACCTCTGCTCCAAAGATCTTACTTCTACTGAACTGCAATAGTAACCTCAGCAATTTGAGGTCATGAAAAAGAATTGTAAATTCATTGTAAAAAACACCACCCCCACCCCCCCAAACCAACAACTACCTAACAATTCCCTGAGGTCCATATGCTTTTCTTGGACCACCAGTTGCAGCTCCAGTGCATGAGGCACCATCTCCACTGGTGGAAGTCTGCAAGCACAAGACACATCTGCCAGGAACGGCGTAGGTACAGCCGCTGGTGTCCCAGGGAAACGGATGGACCGAGCTCTGTGCCTCTTCTAGCCCTGTTTTCTACGGGTTTGTATTCATTTTATGAAAAACAAAACTATAATGGGCTCCTCCAATGGAAGTAAACATTGGTTTCCAGTTCGGCAGTTTGAAGTGGTTTGCTGCCTACAGAGTTTCCATCCGCTCTCCCCATCACTTCCCGTGGCCGCTCGTTCCCATCCCACAGCACCGCCCTGTCTCAGTTGTGCCAACGTGCTTGGTTTTGTGACTGTACCATGAGCTGACCCAAATTAAAGATATCCTCTTTCTCCTTCTCCCTTCACCCCTCTTACAGTCCAGACTGATTCCCTGCTCTGGTGCAACCTCAAGTTGTCCTCTGACCTTCTGGCCTCCTTGCCCTGTGACAGCCAATGGTTTCAAAAGCTGAGCCATCACAAGTGATTGCTCTCTGGCTGCTTAACCACGTTCTTCAAAGGCACCCATCACTGCCCAGGCGGTAGAAGGTCAAAATGGGAGTTTTAAATGAGGTGGTAGTGTTACATCATGTGCTTCTTTCTGAGTCGCCCATGACCATTCAGACCCTTTAACAGTTAACAGACTCCCTGCTATGGCTTTGGCTTGGATCAATTTGCTCTGTTCCTCAGAAGGGAGGAGAGCTGAAGAAGAAAGCTTAGCCGCAGGGACACAAGCTACAGCATGTGCCCTGACCCATTTTATTTATACATCCAGATGCAGCCAGAGGCAGGGGCATCGTCTGGCTACTGAGTCACAGCAGGGCACATCTAACGGGTGGTGACCTAAGAATGACCAGAAGTTCCCGATACGCTTCCAGATATGGACATTTACAGAGAAAAACTCAAAAAAAACCCCAGAGAACAAACAGAACCCAGAAGGATTTCATAATGATACCCACCTAAACAACTTGAGAAATATTTGAGAAATAACCAGCAATAAACAAATCAGGGTGCTGAAGAACACAGACTAAGGTTAATTGCCTTCAAGTTCAAGTTTCAGTATCCCACATTTTTTGTTGGCTAATGGGAGAGGAGGTAATCATTTCCACAAATACTGCGTAACTACACAGCAATCCAGAAATTAGATAGAAAATGTCATGAGACAACTTATTTGACCCCATTTCAATTTATGCAGCATCATTTTTATCACAACTAGAACGAGTCCAAGCCACTAAATGGAAACCCAGGAAGAGTAAGTTTCCTGGAGAAATGTTTTCATAATGCTCTCTATTCTCTAACGCATTTGCAGCAGCAGCGCAGCAAGCCAAATGATTCATACAGGTCTACCTAATGTGAGAATAAACCTATTACCATGAATATCGAAACAGGATTAAACCTGTTGCAAAAGCACTCACGGAGTGAAAACTGACTGTAAGACACATTTATATTCAAAACTCTACGAAGGCTGTCATCTGATCAGGCATTTCTACCAAGCTCTCAGCACTCCTGGACATCTCTCACTGATAAAAAGAAGTCTGGTTTGGTCACATTACCAGACCTCTAAGATTTTATGCCATTATTTATGTATTAATATCCAAACCATGCTGGTTTTATTTGCATGCCAAGCACCTGCAGCTCAGATGGCTAACATTTTTGCGCATTACCTTTTTTTTCTTTAAGATTTGCTTTGGATTCGAGACATACATGTCCACATCAAAAATCACACCCAGATTAGATGCATTTGCTGCCATGGTAATCACTGCTTTGAGCAACCACGAACTTGATGTGGAGGCTCGCTAACAGAGATGGCAATTTGGAAACTGTTGCTTTCTACCCTCAAGTGACTTGGTGAAAACATATGGCCCATAAAAGGTGATGCTCCTGCATCCTGCATTCCACTTAGTGCAGCTCCTTCAGACACTCCAATGAAAGGCAGAATAAAATTAATCAGTACAGACCACAGAGTATACTTAAAAGTTTATTGCTGAGCCCTTACTGACAAAAATTCAGCTGGAAAGCTTAAGTAATAAGCACTGAAGGTGGCTTAATGAGGGAGCGATCTAACATCAGAGGGAAAAAGCCTTGTAGTGAAACCATGAATACGGCCAGAAAAACAAGAATTACGCAGAGTCTCTCAAGGAGCGAGTAACAACCATCAAGTGATGGCAGCCGGAGGGATGCAGCCACTAGTGAACAAACAGCATGTGCACGCTGATGAGGGTTTTAAGTTTTGATGGTCTCTTTTACAGCAAAAAATATTGGATTACAAGACAAGAAGGAGCAGTCTGTAAAGGAAAGGAAGGTTGGTTGACAAAGAGGTGGGAAACAACTGAAAAGCTGCAATTACAACCCGGGCAGTAAGTTGGGACTGTGCATTCTCCTTCGCTTTCATCTTCCTACCTAACGGATATCCCACGGAGAAACAGAAGGGTTATGAAGTACCACAACGAACAGATGGATGAGCCTAACCACAAACTACAGGGTATTTCCTATGAAAAAACAACTGGCCCAGCGTAAATAGGATTTTAAAAAAAGAAAATTCAGTCCTTGCTTTCACCCTCATCCTTCCAATCCTGCCATTTATTTTCTTACTTATGCACGATAGGTTTCATACCATGGGTTGCCACCCTTGGAACTGACTACGTGAATAATATTTTTTTGAGGAAGAGAAACCCTGAGCTAAAACAGTATGGTGCAAAACTTGTGATGAAAACGTTCCCACTGCCACAAAATTGGAAGCTTTTGCCAAATAACAGGATGATATGAATTGATTTCAAAGGGAATTTCAGCTTCCAGTTTCTAGGAACGTCCTCATTAAAGCAACTGAAAAGGTGGAGTTAGCAACCTCTACCCTGGGTGATTTAATAGGATTTACTCAGCTATTTCTGTATTTGTGACTATAATTCTGGGCTGTTCTGTTGTGACACAAGAAATTAAGTATCTTAGCTTGCGGAGGTTCAGGGCAATAGGACAGCGTGCATGGAGGTGGTCACACACCACCACCCCACTCTCACCAAAATCTCCTCCGCCTGCCTTTTGCTCCCGCACCGTATTCAAGGATATTGCCTTCCTTATGACTTGTATGAGTTCACTGCAAAGCGCTCACTCTTCTCGGCTGTGCATTTGGGGAGATCCCATCAATGAAAGGTGGAAAAAACCACATGCGATATTACCATAGCACCTAAGGAGGAACGTTACAAGCAGCAGGGCAAGTGCAGCAGGGAATGCCACAGGAAACTGCTTTGCAAACAGCATCTGAATGCAGCTGTTTGGCACCGATACCTTAATAAGTAAAACCTTCTTTGCTTTGTCTGGTTCTCTAAGAGGTTTTTTCCATGCCTGTACTATGCGTGAGGCTCCCTGCCTGCTCATGTGTTTTTGCACCCCTGCTCAGCTGGGAACGTTTAGAGTCCACAGGTCTGCTGGTATCAATCTTGGCTGGATGGAAAGATAAAAAGACTCCAAGATATGACATTCCTACCTGTTTTATTAAGGCTGGTGGCACCCTGCGGCAAGGGTTGCTGTTACTGCGGGCATGGGGGAGTCAGTGGGGGGAGAATACACAGATGGGACAAATCCATGGAAAACTGCACTCCATTACTTCTCTTGCTCATGGCAGAATTACTTTGTCTTGGAGAAGGAGTTAACTCAGATACTTTGTTTTAGCCTGAAGTAGATCCTTCCCTAATTAGCCTTTTAAGGCATGGGCTTTTTCCATAACCCAGACAGCAGCAGGACCGTTTCCTACACCGACTCGTGAGTCGATGCTGCTGCACTCCAGCTCTGGCTTCTGCCACATCGACGCTCTGGAGCCACAGCTGGCATTACCATCACTACTGCAAGAACCACCAAGATTTCCATGCTCACGTGTTTGCTTTCACCAAAATCCCACTGCCACGAGAAGCCGAGGGAAGCTCTTCTCCAGGCCCTCCCATTCCCACCCGGCACCTTTCTGTACCCACCTGCCGCCTCTGACCCACCTGGAGCTCCCACCACCTCCTCCAACACCCACAGGGCCCCCCAAGAGCCTGCAATCCCATCGCGGCTATTGACAGAGAAAACCTGCACCTCCTGTTAGTTTGCATCAAAGCAGACAGGCATGCACCGTGAGTACAGCAGTCACGGCTCTTGCGAGATGTTTGTCACTTGCTTATGCGCCTAGATGCATAAGGGGGAAAAATGAGTCAGTCTGTGTACGCCAAACATGACTGATCTTAAAAAAACTTGGGTTTTGAAAGAAATTAAAACATTTCCAGCTTTACTCTATGAGTAAGAGCACAGTTGAAAGGTTCCCCACCTGCTCTTAAGCTAGTTATCAATACTGTGGCAATTTACTGGGGAATGGTAAGCACAGCTGTAAAAACTGATGAAGAAAGTCCATCTAAGCACACAGGGGATAGTTTTAGATTATCTAAAGACTCCCCAGAGATGCTCCGATTGCAGACGGGAAGAAAGCACAGACTCGGGTTCCTGGGTTAAACAGTTAACAGCCTGGGGGCAACCACCAGCCATGAAAGGCTGAAGTTCCAGAGGTCAGGGACTGCTTCCATTAACACCACGGCAGTGGGTTAAAACCCTTTTTACATATTTTGGGCAATGCTTTTTCCAGAGCAAGATCTGTCACTTCAAAAGGAGCAGACAATGCATATCTGATCTGAGCAAACACCAGTGCTCAAATTAATTTAATGCTTACATCTAAAACTAGCCTGCCTTTTTAAAACTAATTCCTCCAGGCTTTGACTCCGGCATGATAATATTTCTTGACGGTGAAGAGACTGCCCGTATAACAATATGGACCCAGAGAGTTTCATGATAGCCTTTCGCATGACTCCGGAGCTACTAGCAATACTGCTACGAAATGTTCCCAACTTTCAAACACCTCCGTAGATGGGGACACCAGCTCCGGTTTGGGAAGGACTAGTTAGCTACCTGAACCTGCCTCCTGCTACAGGTGGGTTTTTTTTTTTTTTGTTGTTGAAATTATTAAACTATGCCATAGGTCAGCACAGCCCCAAGGGTGAAACCTCGTTTCACCAGCAATATCAAAGTGCGTATGGGAAGAGTGCAGTTTAACGAGCTGGTCAGGTTTTGCCTCATTTTCATCGGTGAGGTTTTCTTGCAGCCATAGCCTACCAGGAGAGCGATGTTTCTGTGAAAAGCAGGGTAAGGGAGAAACTACCATCACAGCAACTCCCTACAGCCATTAATGCAAAGAATCCCAGTGCAAGGGCTCGTGCAGCTTGCTTAAAACCTGTTGCTGCAGAGGCATCTTCCCAACTTTCATTTAAACCATCCTCTTTGCAAAGCAAACCACAGACACAGGTCTCCAAGGCTAAGACAACAAACCACCACCACCAGTCTCTGCTCAGAGCATGTGCCGAGCAGGTCTCCGTGTAATACAGAAAGGAAAAGGCTGCTTACTCTGAGTGTCTTTGCGATCGGGGAAGGAGAGGACGGGGGAGAATCTGACTGAGCCTTCCTGCTGCGAGTATATTCTTTACTCCTGGTGTACAAGGACGACATGGCCTCTCGGGCTGTGTGTCTTTGAGAAGCAATACAAGTCTTGCTCTCCTGTCGCTCTACAGTGCTGGGCAGGTCCTTCTTCCAAGGTCAGAACAAACTAATTAAACTATTCACAGCTCTGGTAATTAAACCCTGCTGTTTAGGATGTATAATTTTAGGCATTAATCTGCTGCAGGGAGAGCTGAGGCTCCACAATGCTTCTTGTCCAAGAAGAAGAAGAGAAAGTGTCAAAGACTCGCTGTGCTCCAGCGCTGGGTGTTGCTCCGTGCCAGCCTCACCGGCC
Organism: Ciconia boyciana; assembly: GCF_034638445.1. Classification (NCBI taxonomy): domain Eukaryota; kingdom Metazoa; phylum Chordata; class Aves; order Ciconiiformes; family Ciconiidae; genus Ciconia; species Ciconia boyciana. The sequence continues at coordinate 6,943,423 of NC_132956.1, read as the reverse complement.
GGGCTCCGTCCCAACTTCTCCGCAAAAGGACATTTCCCCTCGTCCAGAGCGTGTGCCGCAGGACCAGAGCGATCTCCCCCCAAATCTGCAGGAGGCAAAAACTCCCGGCTCAAGAGAGAGAGCTGGAAAACCAGCTGGGTTTATCTAGACGCAAAGCTTTTGCCAAAAAAAAAAAAGGGGGTGGGGGGGAGAGAAAAGAAAACCAAAACCTGTTTTACTCCGGAGTGCTGCTGCGAGCTCTCTGCCGTCACCGCACAGAGCTGCATGCTTTAAGCGAAACACAAAAGCATAAATCAGGAACAAACGCTGGTTTGGAAAGGGGCAGTCCAGATGAAGTTGTGTTTTGTTCCGTCCTCCTCCTCCTCCTCCTCCCGGGCGCCGTTACCCACGCAGGCTTCTCCCGCCCGCCTGCCGCTGCCTTCTGACATTCCAGATCCTGACTCGCTCCGCGAGGAATGCTGGAGGGCAGCCAGCAGCAGCGATTCACTTTCAGCTTGGGATTTGGGCTGCTACTTGTAGGGAAAAAAGGGGAAAAAAAAAAAAAAGAAAAAAAAAAGGGGGGGAGGGAGGGGGAGGGGAGAAAATAAAATAACTTACAAGCTCCCAAGGCCTGCCGGGCTTCGAGCGGGAGATCGGAGGCAAATCGACAGCACTTTGCAAAGCTTAAATTCCAGCACGCATTTTACGGCTGTGACAAAGGGAGATACTTTAAAGGACACGGAGCAGTTCATACCATTAAAGGGAGGACACACGCAGCACAACAGGATTTTTGTTGTTTGCTCATAAGCCTGTTTCGAGCTGCGAGAAGGCCACGCAGAGCTTGTGTAATGTACGCTCATTCAAACGAGCGTTTGGGATGGAGGAGGAGGAGAGAGGAGCTTGGAGAACAGGAAAAAGGGTGGGGAGAGCATGTACCTCTTGCAACAAACTTCCAGCTAGCTGTTTGCTGAGCTGTGCTGCTGCCGCACAAGCTAGCTCACTGGAAAGCCGCTCTTTGCAGTGTCTCAGAGATGGCAAGATTGTTCACTGCAAAGGCAAGTGGATGTCCCTCGTGTCCCATCTAAATAAGCACATGGGATGTTCATTTGAAAAACACCCTCAAACACACAGTGGGTGCACTGATTTAATAGCTCTCATACACTAAATACAGGCTTGCAACTATAAGGTTGCAAATCTGTGTTTTTCTTTGCCGGAAAGGCATCAGCCCAGGTATCTGCACTAGACCAGTTCCAGTAAGGCAGCATTAACGAACCAGTACCACCCCGAAGGATGTGTCCTCCTCCAGATTCATTCACACCCACCCGAAGCAGCTACTGACCAAGTCGCCGGGTGCCTGGAGTTAACCTATCTGCAGTGCACGTTCCGCTCCAGCTCCACAGGCTGCTTTATCATGAAAGCTTTCCTAGCAAGTGCAGAAGAATACCTATATGAAAGTATTTTAAGAGTATTACTACACTTGGATACCTCTCTGTTGATCTGAAACATTGCCCCTTTTTTGCACACTGCTTGGCAACTGTGTAATTTTACTGACATACAGTAAGTTTGACTGACATACTGACCCACCCTTGGGGAAGGGTGCTTGCAATAGCAGCTGCATTCATTTCTCCTGCCATCCAGCATCTGCGCTATCCAGGGGCGATGCAGCATCGCTGTGTGACCACGGAGAGAGGGAAAGGGGGCTGCCAGATTGTCCTTCTCTAGGAAAGTCACTTTGAGATCAGGTTTCTACTTGATACCTCATCACGAGGAAGGAAGGGGTTCATTATTCACTGACTGCATGGGGTGGGGGGGAAGTTTGGAGAGGTCTAATTCTGCCTGGCAATATTTCTGCATTCCCTTTTAAAGGTATGGAAATTGAGTGCAGACACACAAGAAGGTAGTGACAGGCACCCCGCTGCTCCAGGAGACTGTGGCAGGACCTTGATCTTTCCAGCTTCCATCTGTTGCACTCATCACCCCAACCCTCCACCTCTCCCAGCAGTCTGGAGTCCGACTGCTGTACAGCGACAACAAGGTAATTCAGACATTTTAAATGCATATTTATATAGCTTGCACACGCGGGTGATGCTTTTGCACTAGTCTCAGTTTCTGGGGTTTCAAAACAGTACGAGTAATTGAAACTGGGCTAACCCGTGTGGCCACCAGCAGACTGGAGTGTCTCAATCACAATTACAAGGCTGACAAAGCCCAGCTTAGTCACCAAGGTGGAGTTAAACAGCTCTGAATTGCAGCATTTTGCCTCCCCTCCCATCCAGTCCTAAATGAACCATTGCCACATCCCTCCATGGTCACGTTTCTGCTGAGGATGGGCGGGAAAGCTCCAAAATCAACATTTCAGTACAGAACTCACAGCCTGAGCCTCAAACCAAAACAAAAACTGAGCTTTATATTCCCTACTAATTAAAAGTTAATTAGACATCCAGTGCAGATGCCTCACAGATTGACAAAACACATCTTGGTGGACAAAAACTCGTTTTAAAGAGAAGGGGTGGCATGAGAATTAGTATCCTTATTAGCCAGGAGAAAGACAGCAGAATGAGATGCAATATGGCAAAACATGCCGGGTTTCATCATTATTTCAACAAAGGTGCCTAATTTATGGGTTTCTTCCTGCCGTTTTGTACGGCTGACTTTCAAGTTTTCCCCTGTGTAAGTATGAAACCCGACTCTTCCTTTGCAGTGCTGTTGTCCTGATGTTTGTAATATTCAAGGTCATGGTTTAGATCTGTTTCTGTCTGTTAAGGGTATTCCTCAGTAAGAAACAGTAGCCTGGTCTGTGCTATAGCTGTGGTGCTGCTTGCTTTGCTAAGGAGTATTTATACAGCTACCAGAAAGACCTGCAAAAAACCGCGAGCACTTCCACAACCACTGGCCACAAACCCCCGAGACTGCCCAGGCTGTAACTCCACGCTGCAGCGTATTTCTGGGCAACATCACCTTAAATTCTTCTCATCTTTGAGTACAGCAGCACAACTGTACTACAGTACAGTGTATTTCCTATACTTAGAGCAATGGTCTTGACTATGATCACTCTTTTCAGACATCTCTCCTTTTCCTTTGTGATGGCTGTCCTCTCCTTTCCTTTGGTAATGACACCTGTGTTTGCACCCAATTTTTTTAATTAGTTAGAGAGGAGGACCCATATCCAAGAAAATGACATACCAGAAAAAGGACGAAGTGCTGAGCTAAATATTGTGCTGAGGGGAAAAACACAAACACCCCTTTTAACTGGTTGAAAATCTTCACCTACAGAATGTGACCATGATAAAATAAGTTTAAGCAGCACTGTAACTTTCCAACCTGCAGCAGACAAAAATGGCAAACAAAGCTAGGAGTTAAAGCCAGAGCTGCAGAGTGATGCTCACGGGTGATGTGAGCCCACGGCATGCTCTCTCGGAGTGCAGAGGAGAAGGAAAGGAGAAGCCCCCTTGGGAGATGAGAATTCTAATAAAACTTGAAGGATGAGGGAGAGTAGTTGGTATTTTTGGAATAAATTATCCCCAAACTATCTTCTCAAAGTCCTAGCTGTCATTTTCCACATCAGCTTTACCACACTCTGTTGTGCATCGCTGCATTACTTCCCATTCAGCTGACTTCTTTCATTCATAGCCAAACCTCCGTATCTCCCCAGCGCAGGCACGTATTGAAGAGCCCGTTGGCATCTCCAGCTACAAGGCTCAGCTGATGGAGGAGCTGAGCTGACGACATGAACTGGAGCTACACAGCACCAGGATGCTCTTCACACCGCATACCTTCCCACAGGGCCTCCTTGGCTACATTTGTGAAATTAAACACAGCCAGGGACCATCGCTGCCCACCAGCACACAACCCTGCAGACCCCTGAGCTGTTGGAAGGTCTCTGGCATCGTCTTGTCCTTGGCCAACCAACACTCTTCCACGTACAACTTGGGTGCTTGTGTGGACCATTCCCAATGGGTGCCTTAGACACAGCCACACCGATTTGGAGGGTAAGAGGGCTCAGTAACATGGACACGCCTTCATTGCCAGCCGGCCTCAGTGCCAGAGACAGTTTAAGTTAGGTACACTGGGACTAACACACTCAGCCTTTGAGGATGGCTCTCACTGGTGGCACAGCCCTTTCTGTGACCTTCTCCTACGCTGGGCCAAGCAATGCAAGAACAACAGGGCTGTACTGCAGGGACACAAGATGCGAATTATAACCCAACTGGGCAAGCAGTGAGAGGGAGAGGCGGGCAACACGATTCATAGTCTCCTTTGAACCTATTGCTGAGACCATTTTGCTCACTTTTCTTTGAGAAGGAGAGAACTCCCCGTAATTGCTTAGTGCAACCCCAGACACCGCTCATACTCTCTCCACAGAGTTTAGTTGTTCGCTATTCAATTAAAAAAGTCTTCACAACCCTCACTTCTGGATTTCCCACCTGCACGAGCAGAGTGCGCCGAGTCATGTTCCAGTCCAGGGAAACACTGAAATTTGTAATTCATATTTTATGCAATACTTAATTCTAAAGCCACATCCATTCGCATGACACTTCTCTGGAGAAACACAGCGAAACAAACTATCCTGGCAGTTGCTTCCAAGAGCCAGGCTACAAAGCCACTATATGCCCATAAAATAATTGTTCTGGGTCTAAAGTAGTTCTGTAAGAAATCCAGAGAAACTTATTTTAAACATGAAAAACCCATTAACTATTGAACTATTGACACGGGCTATAGAGAACAGAGTCAAAATTAGATTTCCTGTTGCTTTTATGTTACTGGACTGGCATACAAAACTGAAATCCATAGTGTAAGAGTACTGTACCTCCCCTTTGTAGTAACATTTATACTGGGGGCAAAGCTTAGTAAATCCTGTGATTCCCTTCACCTCAGGATGTCCTGTATTTGTGATTATTTAAGCCCTAAATAACATGCAGTCTTTGCACACACTAAACGGTACCACTGCTTTGTCCCTAGAAGAGTTTCTTACTTGCCTTGTCTTCCGATCAGATCTTGTCTTCCGATCTGTCCAAATCGGACACGAGCGTTTTATTTGCAAAGGAAAAGCCCGTGATCAGTCTGAGATTGGGTCTGACAAGCCAGGAACACTGGTTTGTTTTAACATGCAGGGCTCCAGGGTGAGACGAATGGTTACAGTACCAGTGATTACTGCACCTCGGGTACCTGCACACCAGTCGTTTCTTCCTCTACATGGGATCTTGCAGTAAAAAGTCTCTACATTATTACCAAAACGTTTGGAAAGGAATTCACCTGCAAAGAAAAGGCTGAGTCTTGTAAACCCTCCTGCTCTCACATCTTTATTCACTGTACCCATTGCTTTTTGTGCAAAGAAATTCTGCTGGTTCTGTAGAGAAACTGTTCATTTCAGTGCATAATGAGTCAATTTGGAATTAGCAGCGCTGTTACTTAACCCAGGAGATGCGACGAAAAGCCAGTCTTTAAAAGTTGTAATAATAAATCTTTTTTGTACAGCTAACTCTTATCTATGAACTGTAATCCAGTTTGCAGATACAGTGTAAGAACCCAGAGGGCTGAAGAGCGGCTGCCGTTATGTGGGACAACTCAGGGTCAAAGCTGTAGCAGCTGTATTCACCGTAATACCCAACCTACTATTATTTTGGATAATGAAAAGTTGATTGAAAATACATGCTATATAAAAACCACTTTAAAACACTGTAAATAAATCACTTTAAAATTATATGCAAGCTTTAACAGGTTCAGTTATAGCTTCGCAGGGTTTATTTAGAACTGAAAAAGGCAGTAATGGTTATGTTCGGCAACAGAAGGCTGAAGGGCTGTAGCAAAGAAATTATTGGTCAGGCAATAAGCTGTGTTGTAAACGTGATGTGAAGGCACTGCAGCAGTTTGCCATAAATGGAATACAAACTGTAGAAGTGAACAGGCTCTCATCTGCAGTGCACTGACTAGGATTCCCATGAGCAGATCTGGCGTTATGTCTCGCAGATAGGAAGCAGAGGAAAGGATCTTCCTCTCCTCCCAAACACACACAGCAGCTCACAGTCTATAATTGCACTTATAGCATCATACTTCCCCCACTTTTTATTCCCATCACTAAATTTATCATAAAAAGGCTGGAAGCTATACCCATTAGGCATACCTGGATTAGCATTAAGCAGTAGAAGCAGATAATTTTAGTGTGGGCTGAGAATGGCACATTTTAAATATAAAACTTCTGAATTCTTTTCTTTTTGCTTTCTTACAAATATAGAAAATAAAAAGCAGTAGTGAAGAGAGTTAAAAAAGCACCATCCTGAGCACAACATCTTTTTGGCACTTGTACGTGTCAAACTATGCATGCAGGAGAAGTCTTCCAGCAGTTCTGTGCAGCAGAATTGAGTCTTTGGAAGAATGGACAAGGTGCCTTGAACACTCAAATCCAGCGTTTGTAGCAGGATGAGAAGCAGGGGTGTTCACCAACACCTCTGGGGACCTCCCTAGCTTCTGAAGTTGAGAACTGAATTTAAAGAGAAGATTGCAGAAGAGGGAGAAGGATTTCATTATCCTGAGTTCATCATCTCCAGAAGGGATGATGGCGAGAGGTTACAGAAATGGATGGCAATGGTAGCAATAATCAGCAACAATAAAACAACGCTGCAGCAACAGACTCCTGTTAGAGGGAGACAAATGTGGCAGTCACTACTTTGCCAAAAATAAATGTCTCCGAGACCACAGATTTGATTCTATTCAAGGCTGTAAATGCAACCACAGTTACAAACCCAGAGGCCTGGGGCAACCCCAGCACTGCGTATTTTCATGCCATAATCCTCACGATGTCTACACACCAGTGGGAAGACTGATGTCTACAGATAATTTGCTTCATGTCCACCCAAAACCTGGCTCTGTCTTTTCACAGTCAAGCTTCCTTCACAAACTCAATACCATGTTTTGTTCAAAAAAAGCAGCATGATAAAATCTGGAGAGCTGCTTTCCACTGTCCACTCAGAAGTCCAGTTTAGAGCATTGCTCATGCCAAAAATCAAGTGATTTCATCGAGTTACTACCATTAAGGATAAAGCAGTGTTAGAACATAATATTTTCCAGTCGAAGTCGTTCAGCAGTCGCGCTCTGCGAGTGTTCAGACAGGTTCCCTCTTCCCCCATCCAGCTTTCTTGCAAAGGATGAAGCAGCACAAACATGCTGAGTTACAAAGGGGAATGTAGCAGAAATTTGCAAAGATATTAACAGGCCGTGTCAGGGAAACTGAGAAAGCAAACACTAATATAAGAACCAGATGTAAACATAGCTACTCCAAGCTAAGGGACTTTCCAAAATATGACATAGAGAAATAGAAATCTCAGGGCACTCACAACAGTCATGATCCATTTTGCTCTTTATCTAAATTCATCAGATTCTGCATACCTCCCACCCGCCCCAGCCACTCCACGGCTGTAAAACCTTTCTGTTAGCTTGTCTGTGGTAGCAACCGGCTGACACAGACCAATATTCTAGTGCCACTGGCCAAACAGATGTATAACTTCAACACATTGCTATCTAACTATGCTTCAAGCCTATTTCTGGCCTTCCTTCAACAGCAGCAGTTTGTGGTGCAGAAAGTTATCTTCACTCCCAAGGATGACATCTAGGAGCAATGAAAAAAAGCCTATATATACACATATATATAAAACCAACCCACAACAGTGTCCAGCATTAGCTACATGCTAGGTACCTACTATAATGAGTAACAAAAATGTGCCAAGGTGTGAATTAAACCAAAGCTGGTGGGAAATTCCTGCCAGGAGGAGTTTTGCAGCTTAAGGATTCTCCATCTTGACATACCAAGTAATGAAGTAACTTCTGCCAAACGATGTTACTTCTAGCAGGGAAACTCACGTCCAAAAGCAAAAAACTAACAATGACTTTCCCAATATGAGGCTTCTTCTGAAGAGAAGCATGTGGGAGGATATAAACTCAGAACAAAAAGTGACCTTTTAAAGACAAGGGGGACAAACAGCATCACCATGCTTGCATCACTGGAACGCACAGTTTTTCCTACAGTGGTAGTTTCCAAAGGATATTTTATTGCCAGGGAACTTGACTTCAGTTTTCCAAACAAATTTAGATTACTCTTCAATTCCTTGTTAGCCATCTGGTGATACAGCTTCTGCTTTTTGCTCCTTCTGGACATATCTGGGAGATAAATCATTTACTACCTAAACGTGAGACCGCACCATTCTGCACGGTACATCCGGGCAACAAGGACTATCGGCCTCATAGGGGCTTTGCCACAGAGCCACAAAGAAGCATTCATCAGCAGACTGGTGAGAAGGGCTTTAGAAAGGAAGCACTGAGTATGACAGATTCCAGTGACATCTGCTGAAGCCATCTCCTATTGCATGCACAAGTCACCTATTCTCCAAGGCAGACAGCCATGTCAACACGACACAGCCATTAAGGGCTACCCAGACATCTACTGCTGGATACAGGAATTTTAATCCAGCAGATCAGATTTTCTGGAGGATGTCTTCAACCACATCAGGAGAGACATCCTCCCCGCAGCCTGCTGGATGGCTGACAACAAAGTATGATCATCAGCTCCCAGAGGGGCAGAGAACCTGCTATAAGTAGTTAAGCAGTTAGAGATATTTTCCCTTTCCATAATTTTGAGCATGTCATGATGAGATAGAGTTCGACAGTTTCAAACAAAAATTAACATGATGCTCCATTACATGTATAAGCACAAACATATGCTGTTAACCTTTAAAAAGTCAAAAATTATAAACACAATTAGACATAAAACAATAGTTAGATTTGTTCTGTCTTTGGGATATTGTCCAGGGAGCAATGCTGTTCCTCAGGCCAACGGGTCTAGGAACAGACACACTGAACGTGACTGGTCCTGTCTCCTGGCATGGCCGCGCTGCATCCACGCTGCACTGGAGGTGGAGATGCATACACAGGTGCTGATCCTGCTGCCACCCTCTCCACCGCACTGCTCCCAGTCCCTTCTGGGAAGAAAGCAAAAGGATCCCAGGACACCTGTGAGATAGCTGCCATGTAGGCAAAGGGACACGACCCTGGGGTGAAATGGGATAACTTGAACTGACTGCACAGACCTCCCAGCGATGCCTGCAAAAGCCAAGGTATCTGGTGGGTATCCCATGCATTGCTAACCTCAGCTCCACTGCTTCAGGAGAAATTACTTGCTGACAACTGAGAAAGATTAGTCACCTCAGACTACACTGAAATTGCGAGAGTAATTTACTAAACAAGAAGTTAAAGCACAAAGTTACCTTAAATAGTTATGAGCCCATGACCTTGTAAATCATTCCTGGAGGACTCGCTATTTTGCTTCATCTTCCTGGGACTCACAGATTGGATTTTAGCTGGTTTTGTGTTACTCACCTCCATCATGGACACTGCTTCACATTACACATTCCTAATTCAGCAACTCGGTGAATTAGAGGAATTAACCTGAACACATTTAGCTGTAACCCTGTAGTCTGCATAGCAGACTGGGATTGCTTGGCTTTAAGCACAAACAATATCTTTTCCCAGAGCTGTAAGTAGGAACTGGGCAGCCACGCTGATGATTTAAACGCTCTATCAACAGGGACAGTAGTAGACAGCAAGTCTGATGCCCTTCTCAAAACATTAAGGTTAAGAAAAATCAACAAAAGCATATTAGGCTGGAGAACTTATGAGGCAAATCATCTGTGCAGATGTGAAAATTTTTTTGTAGAAATATCTGCAGAATGAATTTTAATTTCTATAGTATCTTGCCCCTCCACCTCCCAAAGAACCCAGGGCAGTCCGAACACAATGAAACTGTTCTTCACCACATTTAAAGCTCTATGACAAAACAATAGCTCATGCTCTTGCAGCAATTTTCTGCTATTTTAGACTCAACTTTATATTGCTAGTTATACACATATTAAAGATCTCCTTTCCTTGCAGCATACACAACCCATTATAGCATTTTGTTTATAAACAGGACTAAACAGAGCCAATCTCTTACAGCCTTACATTACACATAATTAAATGCTCTATAATTTAACTATAGTCACGCAAGTGACGCACAGTACCACCTACGTTACCTTGGACATGGGCCAGATAGCTTCCCTCCCACATCACACTGCATCTATGCTAGAAGTAAATATTCAAGGGTAAAACCAGGGAAAAATACTTGCATCCTTAGTCCCCAAAAGGGACCCTGGGCTAGTAGCAATAAGGCGTAGGATGAACAGTACCATATAGTGCTATCTAGATTAAAAGATTTTACTTTCTTATCAGCTAGCAAGAAGTTCACCTATTTTGTTCCCTTTTAGTAGTCAACTTTCCCTTGTATCTCAGCAAAACAGCGCAGCCCATGAAGACATACCTTACCATATTAGGTAATCTGAGTCCAGAAAGTGGAGGACTCGGAGCCTTCCTCAGCTTAAAAAGACAGTCCACAGGCATGTCTTCAGCCTGCACAGCACCACGCTTCACTGTGCTGCATTGGGGAAAGAGGGCAATAAAATAGTGGGATCCGGGGTAGCTGCTAGGACTGCTAGGGCTCCCAATATATGCAGTCTGGCTACGACAAGCAAGTCACAAAACACTAACTAAAGCTATTTCTGATCTTTTAGTTGTTTATCAAGCCCATCTTTTAAAAAAGGTAAACAGCACGATTACAAAAGCTAAACTGGAAGTGTCTGTGGAGGATAAAATGCCACTAAAAGCAAAAATATAGGTGAGAAATAGAACATACCAAATCAGGACTCCCAAATCATAACTCTGAAACAGCTATAACATTAAGACATTTAGTTTGCATAAGGAATTTTCCAGTTCATTGGTCTTCCCTTAGAATTCATGGAATCAAGCTTAGATATTTAGTCCTTCTAAGACAGAGATTTAGTTTTTATTAGTATCCAGTTACATCTGGTGATTTCACGTTAATAGTACAATTAGGCAGAACACGTAATACTTACAAAACAGAGTGGGCTTGAACAGCGTTTTGCAGAATTTAGAATACTCGTGTTTTGTAAATCAAAGTACAGGGAGACAAGAATGGAGCCTATTTAATACACTTAGTGTGACTGTGATCCATAATCATATGTTTCAGTGTTATTCCTGCATAAAAGTTAATTCCATTAATGTGTCTGGGTTTTATACTGTGCTATACAGACTGTCCTAGAAGAAGTTCATGAGAACAGATGTTTTCTATGGCACTTTTACTGCCCAGAAATTGTTACTTTACCAACATGACACTCAGTGCATTCCCCTGTATTTAAAGCTTTCCCTTGATGAACTAGCTAACACACGGGTGAGGCACATTTGTCATGCCACCAAAGAGAAAGGCAAGGAGATAAAATTCTTTAAATGATTACAAACATTTTTCTGTTATGTATGGTATGTCATTTAAAAAACACTTTTCTTCCGAATTTGTTCCCCATTTCTCCTGCTGTGTAATAGCAATGGCAGAAGTCAGGTATAAGTCAAAGCCAGAAGAGCCAGGGATAAGGAAAACCCTCTCCAAAATGTAACATTGAACCATTCTCTTTAGTCTTCACCATTATCCTTCAATTGCTGCATCCCAAACTAGAGCCACTGATTTATATCTGCACTGATTGTATTGCGTTTGTACGCACTGGCCCCGCCATGGACGAATCCTCGCTGATATTTCACAGTCCCTGCCTTGCAGGGAGCAGGAAAGGCTTCCTAATGCCAGCCTACCCCCATGGCTCAGGCTGGCACTGCTAACGGGATCTTTTGGACTCTCACAGTTTTTAATTTCTGAGAAAGAGAGACTAGACTGTGGCCAAACATTTTCCCCCACCTCTGGTTTGAGCTCAGGTTTCCCCAGAACGAACAAAGGCTCTTTCCTCTACATATCCTTCCCAGTGGAACCACGCAAAACACTCTCCTAAAGCTGCTCCCCCAGAGGCTTTTTCCAGCTGAAGGCCTTGTGCCCTTGAACATTTATTCCACAATAAAACTTTGTCTGCTCTTCCAACTTTCCACAATGCATCCAAGCAGTCTGCATCACAAGGAGAAAGGCAGGGCTGGTAGCAAAACATTTGAAGGTTGCCTGACACATCCTATTAGGAGACTGCTCGCAGTTGCCTAAAACTCAGCCAAAGCGTCTGGGCTGGTTTCCCACGCTGGTGCTCATAAGTTTCAGCCAAAATAATTCATCCACTTCTGAGAACTGCAACAACATGTATTAGCTCCTTTTTAAAAAATTGCATCTACCTTTCCTTTGCTAAACTCCAGCGCTGCATAGTTTGGAGGGAATTCGAGTAGGGCCTTTTTTGGCTCCCATGAAAATCCTCCTAATATCAGCCAAGATATAAACACCGGAGGAGAAAAATAAGTGCAGTCCTTGGGGGTCTGCAACTAAAATGGGACACTTTAGTGTGTTCACGTTCACAATTCTGATAGCACCCGCCATTCTAGAATTATTATTATTATTGATGAATTAATGATTATTAATTGTACTTCCCATTTGAAATTAGAACTGAAAGCAAGTAGCTGCTCTGTGGCTCTTGCCAAGCTGATGACCAGTTAGCAGGACAGAAATCTCTGATTTGGATGTAAAATAACCTGGGGAAGAATGATCAAGTGACATGACGCAGGAGGCAAGCAGTAAAGAAAATGAACTGGAAACTGGATAAAAACAAGAGGACTGGGAGAATGGGAAGACCAGCACCATCGGAGTGGAAGGAGAGTCTAAACCAGGGCCTAACGTACGTGAGGTGTGTAAGAACGCAGGGGAATGTCGCCATAAAGCACGCGTGCAAAGGGCCAAGGGAACCGAAGGGAAGTTGCTCTGCTATTAGATGGGAACCCACAAGAAAATTGTGGGAAGTATAAGACAAAAGGATTCCTTTCTATTAACTTGGGGAAAAACAGCATCATTAATTGTAAGAGATTCAGTGACCCTGAATTTTTGGGCAGGAACATATGGTGGGTTCTTACAAAGTGCGGTTTTCCCATTTACAAGAGTGGCGAGGACTGTACTCAGTAGTTTTCATCAATTTTAGGACTAGACTCTAGGAAGCCTCCCAACCTGCAGCCTCAGATACTCTTTTGTCTTCATTTAGCTAATCTGGGACAGCTTCCCAGAAGAACAAGACATTCCCAGCAAGTCCAAAACATGACTGCTGGAAACAAGGTGTCCCTATTATTATTACTTTTTACACATTACAAAATACCCCTCCTTCAGTTTTACTGTGCGATGGCAGAAATGTCAAAGCAATTTTGAGGATGATAAAACGGCTGAATCTTTCATGCAGGGTAAGTGGAAGATTTAAGGAAGCTGTGTACCCCTACGAACAGAAACTCCTGTGGGAAGAGCTGGGCTACTCGAAGCAGGTGGTGCTTCTGTGGGAAGGAATATCCCATGATTCACGTTGCAAAGTAAGCGCTGGGAAAGCAAAGGCTGGCACTGAAAGATAAGCACATGCTAAGAGCCATCCCAGCACCACGTGAGTCTCTGGTCCCCACAAGGCTCACCGTGACTTTACCCCATTTTGACCGAGTATTGCAAAAAGAAAAACAAAAATATACTCTGAAGAGCATTACTGAAAATTTTCAGCAAAGAACCAGTTAACTTTTCAATAAAATGATGCTTCAATCACTCTACTGAATTGCAAAGTATGTGGAAAGACTACGGTAAATACAACATTTTCTGGCAAAGATTAAATGTCACACAAGCAGGCTGACCCCTAAGCAACCTTAGATTTGCTATTTTTCCCAGGTCTTGCACATCATGCTTTAATAGTATGGAAATGTATTTAGCTTTAACATTGTCAGAGTAAGCCACATTGTCAGGCTCAAATGTGTTTTAGACAAAGACAGACAAAACCAAAAGAAACCAAGGCAATTTGGAAGGACTCAATAATTATTATAAAAGAAAAGAAAGGGCCTCGAAGGATAATGAGACTATTGCAAGAACAGGGGAACAATGAACAACCTCTGATGTGTTGCTTGCCAAGACAATTTCCCACAAGAAAACAAATCCATGAGGAGACAAGAGTGCAGATTTTAGAAATGCAAAACATACTGTCCAAAATACCAGCGTCAGGGTGATTCTGAGATACAAGGTCATGCGCCTTCCTCGGGACACCTGACAGCCACGCTCCCCAGCCATGGCAGCTTCTGACAGCGCTCTCAGTAAGGCACTCACCCCTGCTTCTGCTCCAGCCCTTCCAGGTTTGAGAACTGCCTATGCAGCTCACAAAGAGCCAACTTTTAAACTTAGGCCAGCCTGTAGATATTCTTTATCTTTCAGATGAGAAATCAGTAAGCAATTTGCTGCTCAGAACTACCGCCCAGTTCACACTCGGCTCCTGAACAGAGCCTGAACCTCTCGTATAAACAAGAATAAAGCCGTAGAAGACTTCTTGCCACCAACACTCAAGAGTGATACACCAACTATTTAGACATATGCTTTCACTTACCCGAGTTTCCTTCAATTCCTCATTTCCATCAACTTCATCATCATCCTAGGATGAAAAGCAAACAATATAATTAGGCAGCCTTGGAGACAACAAAATTTTATCACAGGAAGATAATGTATTGCTTATGATTTGATGTTAAAGCTAAGAACACTTCTGTCAAAAGAAATGCCTGTCTAGATGCTTTTGGCTGATTATCAGATCAGGTTTGGTAACCTAACGGCTATTTAGAAGATCTTGGTACTGGGGACAGAATTACTCTCGAGATAGCTACTGTAATTTGAATGCTCCCGAAAAGTCAGTAGGAGAAGTATTTCCTTAATACACTTAGGGAACAAATCTGACAGTTTGGAGGACTGCACGTCTGAAATGTCGACATAAACGACATTTGAATGTCGACATGACTTTCAAAGAACATCCTCCACTTCAAACAGAATCCAGGAGAAAAGACTAGTCATGCCATCCAGCGGGACCTGGACAAGCTGGAGAAGTGGGCCCATGTGAACCTCATAAGGTTCAACAAGGCCAAGTGCAAGGTCCTGCATCTGGGTTGGGGAAGCTCCCAGTATCAATACAGGCTGGGGGATGAAGGGATTGAGGGCAGCCCTGTGGAAAAAGACTTGGGGGTACTCATGGGTGAAAAACTGGACGTGAGCTGACAACGTGCGCTTGCAGCCCAGAAAGCCAACTGTATCCTGGGCTGCATCACAAGCACCGTGGCCAGCAGGTCGAGGGAGGTGATTCTGCCCCTCTGCTCTGGTGAGTTCTGCCCCCCTGCAGTACTGCGTCCAGCTCTGGAGTCCCCAGCACAGGAAAGACATGGACCTGTTGGAGCGGGTCCAGAGGAGGGCCACAAAAATGATCAGAGGAATGGAACACCTCTCCTGTGATGGAAGGCTGAGAGAGTTGGGGTTGTTCAGCCTGGAGAAGAGAAGGCTCTGGGGAGACCTTATTGCAGCCTTTCAATACTTAAAGGGGTCTTGTAAGAAAGATGGGGACAGACTTTTTAGTAGGGTCTGTAGCGATAGGACAAGGGGCAACGGTTTTAAACTAAAAGAGGGTAGATTCAGACTAGATCTAAGGAAGAAATTTTTTACGATGAGGGTGGTGAAACACTGGCACAGGTTGCCCAGAGAGGTGGTCGATGCCCCATCCCTGGAAACATTCAAGGTCAGGTTGGACGGGGCTCTGAGCAACCCGATCGAGTTGTAGATGTCCCTGCTCATGGCAGGGGGGTTGGACTAGATGGTAAAGGTCCCTTCCAACCTAAACCATTCTGATTCTATCCCAGATAGCTTGCACTTACACAGCCTCTCTGTAACCACTGCCTCTTTGTAACAGCTCGAGGATTTCATGGAGCAATGGTAAACTACCATGGCATCACATCTGACTCCGTATTGGACTCAAGGTATTTCAGAAGTTGTAGCTGCAGTTTCATATAGAGACAATGGGGAAATGACCTAAAACTCTGAGAAGTGATTTGCCTTCCGCTCTGAAGCTAGTAATATTGCTACAATGATCCAGTAGACACCTGGGCAAGCTGTAAAGCTAACTAAAAAAAACAATAAGAAAAAAAAAAATCACATTTGGCATGCAAGTGAAAAAAATGCAAGAATCATTTGAAAATAATAAAAAGGGGGTATTTGCAGCAAGTCTTTCAATAGAAATTGAGGTTTCCAGCAGGGCTCTGTTCAACCTGTCTGTAACTCCAAATATTCAACCTATCTACTGTTGCCACAGGGAACACCACTGGGGTTTTTTTTCACTGTATTGTGCAGGAAGCCTCTACCCCTGAGGTGAATGAGGAAGGTTCTGTGTCCATAGCTGGACTAAAATTGTTGCAGACTTCTTAACCATGATTTCATAATACTTACTCTCCTGCTGAAAAAGGTGATCTGTTTTCCTACCTGAGTCTCTAACCAAGGTTTGAAGGGCTGGATTTCTTCCCTCAGACTGAAGAAATCTTTTTGAAACCAGGACTAAGAGAAACGACCGTGACACAGACAGCTCTTCTGCATTTACGCTGTGTGTGTTCTCTGGTGGTGGTCAGGGGATCCAGACACAGGTTTTCTTCCTCACGGTCTTCCTTTTAGGGGGCCTAAAGTGTAGCCAAATTTGGGCTCAGAGGAATTTGAAAATACTTCCAGTGGCTTGTGACCTCCTTCTTCCAAAGAAACTAGACTTCTAATCTCTCTGCTCCCATGTGGGCTCTTTCACAACTGTGCAAGGATCACACTGATTTATGGCTTAAGAACAGGCTTCCCAGAGCCTGCTGCTTGGGTTTTAGAGGGGCCAACCAGGGCTGCGATTCCATTGGAAGTGCCAGTCTGGAATAGAGTTGGAGAGGGAAGGACTAATGGGAAATCAACTGACCTTGAAAAAAAGTCTGAAGCTTGGAATTGAAAGGAAATTCACCCTGAATATAACAGAATGAGTTTCTCTTCTCTAAGGAACTCAAACTTACATCTTTTGTTGAGAAAATGATGCCGGTGCCTCTTCGCCTCTCTTTTGGCCGCCGCCTCTCTCGGATTGACTGTTTGTTTGGAGATCTGTCATCTAAATCTTGATCTTCGCACTCTGGCCAAGCAAAAAAAGACTGCTTTGGTTTCAGTGATTTACATCTGTGCTTTTGCTAAGGTACTGCGGTTCTTTTCAAGCTGATCAGGGTCACCTTGTTTTGTGTCATATTACAAAGGAGTTATTAAACCAAATGAAATGGAATGGAATCTCAGTGCCCTACTACATCTGGTTACTCACACTCCTTCCATTATCAGAGCCCAGAGAGGTCACCCTGGCTCTCAGCTCTCCCCAAACCATCCCAACTTACTCCCGTTCTGAGGACAAACTGTACTAGGGGAATCGCTCCCCCCAGGTCTAAGATCTAAACGCTCCATGGATTACTATCTCATTTACTTATCCAAAATGGAAAACATCCTTTTATCCCTCTCTGCTACTAGCAATAGGCTGTATGCTACATTAGGATTTCCATTTAAACAAATAACATTTGTTTTGTGAGGTGGCAGCTCCCCATACCGCTCCCCTCAGAATAACAATAACTTATTCTCTCTGTCTGTACACATTGAAAGTTCTAAAACTCACAAAAATCCCTGAGCTTTACTTGTTCTTCATTCTCCAGGATACATACCATTTTTCTCCATCTCTGTGGCTGCACCTCTGAAGTCTGCTGGATTCACAGAGTCAAGACCTAGATACTTATTTGTTCGAGTCAGGTACGAACTTGTATAAAGGAGAGGCGCTGACGTCGAAGGAGATACAGGTGTCGTAGGTTTGTCTGGTTGTACTGGACACCTTAATCGCCGATAGACAGTCTATAAACAAAGAACCGTGACAAAAAGTTAGTAGAATGAAGAGGAACTAGCAAATTTGGGATTTCAGGGAACTGGGTAATCTTTTAGAGTGTAATGTTTTCTTCACTGCTGCTGGAAGTGATCACCTCCATCTGCCAGATCAGGTTCATTCCATCAGACTGGGATAAATGTTAAAAGCATCATACAGCTACAATGTGAGCGTACTTTCCCATCGCTGGGAAGTCTGGGATCAATCTCTTTGTCCCTACTGCCAACAGCAGGACAAACAAGTTATCTAATAGAAATGAATGATTTAGAGTAAAAAACCAGAAGTGATGGCAGGGGGAGTAAACTGGTCTCTCTAGCTTTCCATTACACACAGAACATCTGTGGAAAAATGTGAACACAAAGCCTCAGTCCAGTCTGCACAGCAAGGATGGATTGAGGCCACATTTCTATCATTAGCCTTCTCATTCCGCTTTCTGTGATTTACACAGTTTTATTTTCTGGCAAGAGACAGAAAAGTGAAATTCCCAGTGGAGAGCAAAGGAACAGCTAACCTCTAACACCTACATCTCCAGATCCCTTGTCCAGATTGCTGAGGTGAGGTACTACTCCTCAATATTAGTTCTTTCCAGCAAGTCTGCCCCCCTTAAAATAAACAGACATCCCCAAAAGAATTTCTCCTGATCTCAGCTATCCTACATGGTTTCATTAACTCTGAAACAATGGGAAGTGAGGCCAGGAGTATCACCTCCTCATCTGTATTTCTGCTCCACCGTGACCGGGTCTCCTGCCTCTCACTGCTGTCCTCAGCAGGCTCAGTGCTCTCAGTTTTCTCGCTTTGCTGTTCCTGAGCTTGCCGCTCTGCCCGAGACCGGCTAAAGGTTCGCTCTGCCTCCTGAAGGTCTGTCAGCGTCACACCCTGGGGAGAAAGGAACAGAGAGAATTTTTACATTTATGCAATTAGATTTCAAGTCTTCCAGGTCAGTTTAAAATGCCCAGCAGGCTTATACCTGGCCAGGCTAATGTTTCATCTTTATGCTAACAGAAAGAATAGAATTCTGTTGCCTTCAACACATTTCTCAGTGTACCAACCTAATCACTGACTCAAAGCAACCCAAATATATGTGATCAAGCTACAAACTAAAAGGCAGGTATACTGCAGAAATGAGAACTTTGAAATCTAACACGTGTATGATCGGGGGTGTATTTTGCAATAACTGTTTGCAGGAACTTTTGCCAGACCCTCTCCAACCCAGTGTGAGGATAGACAAGCCCCTTGTCCTAAGTAGTAAAATAGAGCAAAAGAAAATCTTGCCTCTCTATACATCAGCTCTCTTCATCCTACATACAAATATGAGTATTTCCATTCCTTACCTGTGTAGACCTGCGAGTCTGCCGGGCCTGCCTGGATCGTGCCTTCCTCAGTGATTCTGCTTCCTCATCCCGCACTGGAGTCAGATATGACCTGGAAAAAAAAAAAAAGGGCAGAAGAGGTTAAAATAAAAACAGATGCTGTGCCTTCCTGTCTCTGCAAGCTCTTAAGCTGAGATATTGTTCTCTTTCATATGGACAAAAATCATTTTAGCTCCATCTACCAAGCCTACCGTCATCTTCTGCTTTGGGACAACTTTCCTATAAGCAATTCAAAAATGCTTGCATTACGTTCTCCGTAGAGCCTCTAAATAAACTCTTTAGTGTTGGACATGTTCTGTTAAAAAAAGGTGCAACTATTTAGTATATTATTTGCCCATTCCATGTCTTATTGCATCATTAGGGGGAAAAAAAAAACAAACCCAAACCACCTCTCATTCCAATAAAGATCTCAAGAACAGAAATCCTGCACTGGCACATTCCTCAGACCCTCCTTCCTGTCATTATATTCATGATCATATTCCTGCAATCTGCTGTCTTCATCAATATGAAACCCATCATGCTAGAAACCAGCTGAACTGCAGCCATCTTATAAAGACAAAACACCTTGAAAAAAGCTATGAAATTAAAGAAGTGGCCTTTACACCCCAGAGTAAACCGAGTCCCTTAATACTGAAAAACACACAGTTAAAATACAGAGCTGGTCACCACTAGATTTCATTAAACTAGGGAGATTTCAAAAGAATTATACACATGAAAATATATAAACTGAACTCTCTGCACTGGCATTCACTGTGGAGGAACTGGAGAGGAATTCGGCAGTGCTCCCGCAGAGTCGGGGATCGCGCAGCAGTAAGTCTGATTTCTGTATTGGTGGAGTGGCTTCCATCTTAGAAAAGATTAATTAGATTGGATTCTTCAGCCTGGTTAATAGGGAACGATTATTAACGTTGTCTCACTGTACAAGGATGAGGGTGCCTGAAATAGGATGTTCTTTTGTAGGTCTATCACTGCCACAGGTTAACAGCGTATCAAAGATCTACATATGTTCAAAGAATAATTAGCCAAGTGAGGGATTAATATCTATCAAGGAATACACTTACTTTGTCCTTGGACTTTTTTCCTGGTTCTCCACTACAGACCACTTTCAGGGAAATTTTTTTTCTAAAATCATCTTTTCTAAAATCATCTACCACAATGGCTTTTATCCACCTTCAGAGTCTTGTGTTCAGCCAAACACAGACTGACCTCCAGGCTCAGCAGAGACACGTCACTTAACGGGGGGCTCCTCGGACTATTCGGAGGCACATCCACAGGAGCTAGTCATCTCGCACTTCAAGTGTTGGTGGGGCACACGCGAGAGTCTTCTCACCTAAAACTGGTGTAAGTATTTGACCCGATAAATCATGCTCCGAACTCCCCTGATCTCCAAAGACTACAAGGAGAGTGCGAAGGATCGATCGTCCGTGCTGGAGATGCCTGCACTGCAGACTTCTGGAGGAGATGAATCATGCTCTGGGAGCTGGCTACAATGGAGATGTCTACATCCGAGCTGGCCAGGCTCACTGAACTGCACTTCCAGGGGACAATTTATCACCTTCAGAAAGAGCCTCCAGCACAGATCATGTGAATGCCTTGCAGAGGAGCTCATTGCTTCCCATTGATTATCCAGACAGACACACTAGCTGTGATGGATACGCCAACATGGGAAGCACCTAAAATTCAGAGGGATGATTGCCTCCCAAGGATTCGCCGTTTCATGAACAAAAAAAAGCTGCTGTTTGATGAAAGAAAGCTGTGCAACTCCTAATTTTGCAGACAAGTAGTTCTCTTCTGCTCTCCTTTATGCAGTGCATATGTGCTACCCAGGTAATGGCACATTAAGGAAACAATAAGCATTTTCTGCAGCTTTTGACACAAGTAGAATAGCTGCTATTTGCACAGCATCCAGAAGTAATAAGCCACCTACAGGAAGAACACATTTGCAAAATATACTGCAAATTAAGTTCAGAGCGGTAGTAAAAACAAAAAAAATAGTTCCTGAAACATATAACCCAAGTAAATCCGTAGCTAAGTAAGGTGGACAGTTTACTGCAACAACTTTGAATCAGTGCAGTTTGCATCCCATACTCTGCAATGAGGACATAGGTGTGTAGGAGCGACATACATACGACGGGAATAAGAGGAGGAAAGATGAGACCTGCCTTTGCCCAAGGAGGAGCTCAGCTCATACAACAGCATGTATGCAGTGGGCCACAGTGTGCTTGTTCAGGAACACTTCTGGTACGTGTGAGCAACGCGAGGTCACGCTTACAGCAGCTGAAGTACTTTCGCACACAATAAAATAACACTGAACTCCCCGCCACAGGATGTGAGAGAGGACAGAACAGATTTTCAAAGTAGTTTCAAAAATGGGTAGGCAAATCTGTGGAGAACAGGTCAGCATCAGCTACTAAACAGGAGGCTGGGCATGCTGCTCTGAGCCACGAGGAGGGCTTGGCGCAGGGTCGGCAGAGGCAGGGCTGCAGGAGCACAGCAAGGCTGCAGGATTTCCCTCATTTCAGCGTTTAGTTACAGCTTTGCATACAGGAGTGTACAGATACACCAAGAGAAAAACCATTTTGTGTCTCTTACCCTGTCATCCTCCCAGACTTTTTTCCTCTGCTCTCCCAGAATTTATATAAAAATAGGAATATGTTAAAACAACATTAGCAATTATGGGCGTCCAACCTGTAACAGTGACTTAATCTTCAGACAAGCACATTTTGCAAGTCAGAGTGGCTCAGTTTGGGCTGCAGCCTTTATCGATTGCTAACTTTTGGTTTCTTTCCATTTACACAATTCCCCACTTCTTGGAGCTCACCCAAAGCCATTTTACAAGCATGAGATAACTGAATTCTCTGAAACAACTCAGCAGAGCCACTGCACAGTGACATAGCTGGTTTCTCGGAGTAAGCAGCCACAGCCTTTTCCTGGTGATGAAAGAAGGTGGCTGTGCTGTAAATATTTCAAATGCAAACAGCAAACACCATACCTGCTGGCAATTCAATCATGTTTTTGCTCTACTTGGGGTTTTTTTTGTGTTTTGTTTTTTTCTTTGGGGGAGGGAGGGAGGGTAAAGACAGATTTTACAATTTTAGGTGATGCTTCACTTTGCTTACAAGCTGAATTTTAAGAGACCTGAGTGTGCTAAATGGGATGGAAGAAAGAAAGACAGAATAAATTCACTGAAAGGAGACGGCAAGTCTGATGCAGCAGCAAAGCAAAGCTGGGCTGGATGAGAGAGGGAGAGCAATACACTGCTCTCCAAAGCAGAAAAATTGCAGATCACAGCAAGCTGCAGGGGACAGACAGCAAATGGGGTACGAGGCGGTCTGTAAACAACCCACAGTTTTTAGTTACGTATTCAAGAAACACACTGCTTGCTAAAGTGCAGTATCTATGCAATCCTATTAATTCAAGCAAATATCACATGATCTATGCAGATCTTCAAATAAATGGTCCTATGCGTTCTATTTTCTTGCAATAAGCTTTCTCTGAGATACTTGAAATAAGAGCAGCCATCATGCCAAGTTCAAGGCACGCATAAAGCGGAACAGGCTTTTCCCAGAGTTTTGGCTGCAACTACAAGCAGCAGAATATAAATTGTTAGAGATGCATACGTGAGAGTCAGCAAAAACCCTGCAGAAGTTTATAGTTCCCAGAGACAGAGACAAGTGTGTCCTGCTGCCACAAGAGAGCTCCAAGCTTTTGATTTGTGCATTAGCTAGAAAGAAGCTGGGAGTGGAATGATGAATCTGGCTTTCACTTAATTCCTCCTATTTTCAACAACACACCTATTTTCTCTGTTAACTCTTTTAATCAGGACAGTGCAACACAAAGATGGATCCCAACTGCTCATCACCATCTCAAGGCAAAAGGAGCTGCAATAAAATACTAATAGAAGGGGAGATTCAAAACAGGGCAATAGTAATCCTGGATATACAAGCTGGTAAACCAAGAATACAAGAGCAAATCTGTATGTTAGAGAACCTGTGCCAGAGACAAAGAAAAGAACATACTGTGGAGAGAAACCCCTCCCAAGTAAAGGGTAAATGATGCAGAAAAAGAAATTACAATCCCCTGTTAATTGGTGCACAGACAGCAAGAACAGATGATGAATTTCTTTAAGAAACACAGACGCTTCTGATAATCTTTTTACAACGCTGGGTCTCCTTCCTTTCCTTCCTGAAGTCCTTCAAGCACTTATAAATCGAAGCATTTGTGGCAAACACCATCTCCCACCATGCAGAGTCCTTCAGCAGCACAACATTACCCAGTCCCAGAGGGAACACCAGGAATCTGTAAAGCTTGCTGAAGTCTTATGTTTTCACACGTCAGTGACCCAGCACTGCAAAAGCACTCACCTAAAAGACACTCACCTACGTGTGTCAAAACTTGGCAACAAATTTGGAAGCTAAACAGAGCTGCCCTTTTGTCAAAGGCATTTCATCTTGCTGTCAGTACACCAAAATTGAGATGCAGACCCCCATGAGCTGTAGTGGGCCACAATGGGTTTCCCCTTGTCTCTATCAGGTCCTTCTCCAAGAAACCCATGTTCCCATAGCAAGCGCAGCAAGAATACGAGTTGGCAGACAGTAACTGTAGGGCACATGGCCCCTGCGGATGCGGCACTGTTGGTCGTGAACTGGGGCGGTGCTTGATGCGGCTCTTCTAGAGGAAAGCTTGCCATGGGCAGGCGCGGCTCTGCTGACCCTCTCTGACTCCTCTCGTCTCAGCCCAAGTTCTCTTTCTAGTTTAGGAGCAACTCTGAACTACACTCACGAGACTAGAAGCTACAGTGACTGTGTTCTTGGAAGCCAGGACAGACTTTTGGTTCTTCCAGCCCTAGATAATACGGGTAAGGGGAGCCAGGCACAGGTTTGGCTTCCTGCACACAAAAAGGCGCGTTCAGCATATGGATAGCCATACAGGTATTCAGACTCTAAAATGTTTGGAATAGCTTTTCTTAAGAGTACAATATCACTATTCCAAACACTGCAGTAATTTCAAAAATCCTTAGCGTACATATGTATCTCCCCCTCTCTCTCTCTCATATATACATACATACGCACATAAATATATATATATATACACACACACACACAGAAAAAAGGAAGACAGAAAAAAAAACCCCAGCAAAAGCCTCAAGTACTGATACTGTTCCCCTGGAAACAACTGGAAAAGTACCGCATCCCAGTGATGCATTCCTACAAACTGGAAATTTGCCATTGGCTAAGAAACTATCTATAAGCTGGGGGAGGGAAGAGAAGCAAGCGCAAGTTTTGTGGGCAGCAACACTGATGGCAGTTCCCAACATACAATTCCTTAAGTCAGATAACAAAGTATGTACCCAGCAGCAAGTCAATCATTGACAATTACATGGAAACAGTCAGAAAAAGAAACTTTCCTGCTCTCTCATCCAAGCAAGCAACAGGTTTCAGATCTTCACTGTATTTATCCCTGTGCTAGCAGGTTCTATGCATCAGCCTCCTGCGACTGAAAATACTCATTAGAGAGATTGCCATGAAAAGTTGGCTGACTATAATTTGAGAAGACCATTCAACAGGCAGGAGAGAAGGCTGACATGGCAGACTCTGCAAGCGTTGGAGCTGGGAATGAGGGGAGAGACGGCCAGACAATGCTGAGTTACTTAACAAGCTGAGGACAGAGGGATAACAAGATTTCAGGATCATGCTTTTAAAGCATTTCACAGCTGGCTCAAAAAGGCTCGTCTGAGTATTCACCATTTTCAGGCCTTTGCTTTTCTCTCTCAAGTTAGTTCTGGCTGTTGTGAGCTGTCATTGTGTTTCAATCTGGACTGTGAATTCTCAACTCATGAAAGTTTGAATGTCTGAATTTCAATCATCTATTTACAGTATGATTAGCGGGTTAACAAGCACAAGATGAAATTCTTTATTTGCAACAGCTTTGCTTTGCTCAACACATTCAGGTGCTGATCCAAGAGATTAAGAGACTTGTGATCTTTGTCACTTGTTAATCAAAACAGCAAGTACCCTTTATCCCTCCTCAAAACTCACGCTGTGATGTGATGTTTACAATGGGTTGAGGTTACACGTATGGCAGCTGATGCTCTAAGAATACTTCCCATCATACAGTTCTTGAGGATTTTGCGTGCACTTTCCCATCTGCCCATGTTCATCTCTTCGTATGCCCTTCAGAAAGCAGAGCTGCTGCTTTTGCGCTGTATTCCTGCAGCAGCTAGCTCAATGCACGTCCTCTGCAGGCTGGACTACTGCAATACAAAGAAGTGAGTAGTGCTCTAATTGCAGCCCCAGGTGGGAACGCAGCCCTGCTCACTCGCAGCCCCAGGTGCTCTGTATTTCCTCTGCCAGGAGGAAAATAGAGCATTGGTACCTACTGAGAACTCAAAGTTTAGGGCTGGACTGGAAGGTTTTAAATGATCAATGCTATCCCTTTGCATTAATTAATTCCACTCAACATCACGGTTAAAAGTGAAGGCAACAAACATCACAGTGATCACACTCCTGAAACTGGCTACCTCGTCTGGAGAAGGCTTGCTGTTACTGTGAACCTAGACCTTTAAAGTTCTTCCAGAAAAAGGGAAAATGGACTTGTTTAAAACAAAAAACAACAATCCAGGGAATTTTTCTGCAAGAGAAAAGCAAAGAGTGCTGCAACCACAAAACAAAGCAAGTCAGCAACACCTTTTCCCTACCAAACTTCCCCTTAGTTATTGAATGCATTAGTTGTGACTGTCACAAGCGCAAAGCTTTCCAGGCTGGAATATGCTGAAATTGGTTTGTGTTCAGCATAGGACATTAGGTGTCAATATACCACAGTGAGCAGTTTGTCACTGCGTCATGGAACAACGTGCACTACTGTCTGCAGTCCTCAGAGGCTGAATCTTTGCATTAAAAAAAAATTGCTGCATGAAACGGAGCGGGATGAAACTCCATCTCCTGCCAGCTGATGAACGAAATGAAGGCAAAGATGCCGGTGTCCTGCCTCTATCAGTATGTCTCTTTCTCATTTTCAAGTGAGCCAACACAATTTGACATTTTAAACAACCTCAAGCAGACCTATTACAGCTTTCCCAAAAGCTAGTTTAGACAGGCTGAACAGGGCAGGAAATCCCTGGGGGAAAGGCAAAGCGGGGGGGGGTCACTTGGCAAAAATCTGAATATTTGGGGAATTGCCTTTTGCAACTAAAAAATAAAATAAAATCAAAACTTGATGATGATAAAGAAGGTTCAGCTATTGAACTAGAGAACCCGTAGGAGAAACGCTCACTCGGCAAGCACATCCAAGCAGCCTTCGACTGCCACCTCCTGGAAGCAGCCACCGAAGAGACGCCTGAGCAGTTTCAAGGAACACGATCATGAATCAGCCCCAGCTGAATTACAGAAAACAAACATCACCGAACAGTAATAACGTACAAAAGATTGACATTTCCTGCTGAGCTAAGACTGCAATTTCTTAGCATGTGGCAGTGGCTTTGGCTCAATTCCAAGTGTCCACTATTCTCAGGGATAGAAGATTTATTAACTTTGCTCAAAAACTTTTCCTGTAGAAATCCCAGGGTGGTTACCCGGCTTCCTTGGCTTCTCCACCTGTGACATCCACGGGTCGGTGCTGTGGAGCAAAGAATTTAACTGAATAGCTGATTTTGTGCTAAATTAGCTCTCAGCTGTACCATCACATAGTTTCTCCACAAATATTTTGGGTACATTCTTTAGTTTAATGGCCATTTTGGACAGAGAAAAGTATTGGAACATGTCGAAGTTAGTAAATGCCCATACCCTGAACATCCAGGTAACGGTACCCAGATGGAACTGGAGCCCTGGCTGCAGAACTTGCCATTAGACAAATGTGCTGTTAGACACAAGGATTAAATACGTGAAACATGTCACTGGTGACAATTAGTAAGTAAAGAGGAATTGCACAGAAATTTTGCATGTAGACAGGGATGGGGAAAGGCAGTTTTACCTTCTGCTTGCTCCATGCTGTCAAGCTGCAGTTCTTTTACATTGGTTAGCTCAAGTGGTCCCTGCTTCGTTTCCTTGACCATTCCTGGAGGATCCCGCATATATTCCTGCTTTGAGTTAGCAGGCCAACCTACATCCTGGGCTCCTCCGCCCAAAGTAAATGCCAAAATATCTCTCCCCCCCCCCCCTTCCCGAGCACTGGATAAAGTCAGTTGGCAGCTGAGCACGCAGCAGCACACCTGCTCGCCTTCTTTACAGGAAACACGGCTCAGCAGCAGTGACCCCCATCCCACACCTCGACCTTTTTCCAAATAAAAATGCAGCCTGATTTCTGATACAGCAGGAGCAATCTCGCCTCTTCCCAACATGGACAATCCGATGGCCCGCAGAATTCCTGCCCTCCCACGTCATCTGCACCAGCAGCCTTTTAAAAAAAGGACAACTTTATCTGAAAGAGATTAACTGCAGAAGCGTGGCAGATAAATGCTTTCAACAGCAGGTGCCAGATGATTGTTCAGTTCTTCACGAGAGAGACCTCTTAACTTTTTGTTGTCCGCTGTGTAGTGTGGCCAGGAATCTGTCCCTTGCCATGCAGCGGCGCTTTGCAGGAGTATCCCCACCACCCTGCTTCCCAGGGACTTTTCCCAGGAGAATTAAGACCACTCAGCTCTACGTCAGTTGGTGATAAGGATGACAGAGTCAAATACTACCGAAAAAACCCCAAGGTGGTAGCGAGACAATGCTCGCAGCTTTTTCTACCAGTTCCTCTCAAGTGACATTTAAATACCCCTTGAATGCATATCCCATAGTTTAACTTTTACAGAGATCAGCATTTCTTTTTTTTTGTCAGATAATAAGGGTTAACATCGGGCATCCGCATTCACCCTAGAGGAGTCATGCTCTGAATTTGGACAGGACAAGAATCACGAGGTAAAAGGACTTGCCAAAAATTGTTCATCTAACAGTACTGGTGGAGGAGGATTCAGTTATTACTATATTATTAATATATGCTACTATAATTAGCAGCTGGATCCTTAGAATGAAGGAACGAAGAATGAAAAATAAATTCCTCTTGGGAATGAAGCAGAAAAGAGAAATGTTTGCTAGATACATTTACCTTGCACGTCAGTGAACCTTCTTCATCTGAAAAAAATTTATAGGGGACACTCAGGGGGGAAGAAGCCAGGCTGAGCCCCAAAGCTGCTAGGAAAATAAGCCCACCTCACTCCTAGTCTTGATTTATCTGAAAAACTGGTCAGTGCATTGAAAAATAAGGAAGAGAGAGACGTGTTTCCTGTCTCTAACCAACAGCTTGCCTGATGGCAAGTGCTACCACCTTGCTGGAACCTTCCTGAGGAACAGGAAGAACAAATACAATTGCAGAATGCAATTGTATAAACAAAGTGGCTGGGGGGGGGGCGGGGGGGGGGGAGCGGGAGAGGAAGGACAAATTTAAATCCTAATTCTTACAAAACCAGGCCAGATTTCAAATTCAGGAGTATCCTTTTAAACTGGTCACACAACTGAGAACACAGACTTGGGATCTGCCTTGCAGATCTTGTCTTACCCCACGTAACAGCTAACCACGAGCTGTGGGCTGCACCGTAGCCTTTCAATCTGTCCTGGGAACCAAAGCTTTCATATAATACGAAAGGCTTCGGTGAGACCCAGACCGCCCAGAGCTTCCTTTCAGCACCAGATGCCTCATGACACAAGTCACCTTCCAGCTCGGCAAGACCTCCTGCAGACTCCCCTCCACGCACAGGGGACGCAGCGCCAAGCAGCCGCCGGCGCGCAGGGAGCCCACGACACGGGGAACCCTCTCGAGAGGGGCTGCAGCATCGGACTGCCGGGAGAAGACGTGGCCACAGAGCCCTGCGCTGAAGCTACACGGACAAGGTCGCAGAGGAACTTTGCAAAGGAGCTGTCGGTGGCACTAGAGGCCGCTGTCATCCCGGATGAAGAGGCAGACGATCCAGCAGCGGGCTCCAACCAACAGGACCCCCTGAGATCCCACCACCTGCTTGCACCAAGCGGAAACCAAAAGGATGTTAGTTTTGCACCAGGAAGAACAGGGTCTACGTGAGATACTGTAGGCACAGCATCCACACACTTGTAATTCACCCTTAGCAGAGGCAGCGCTGTTCTGAGTTCAGCTGGACAAATGCATTTGCAATGTGAGACAATTTGACGCTGGCAGATCACCAAAATGGCCAAACAGCAATGCTCATCAGTGGCTCCAAAATTCCCATGAAAAAGAAAAAGAAATTGCCTGGCAAAAATATTGACTCTGGAAGGTGGCATGTTTCCAGCCTCTCAGCATCAGCACACGGCAGTGCTGCAGCGGAATTAAGGGAGGCTGAATGTGCAGCTGGGTACATGTAAATATGCACGGCAGCAGCTTGGCTGAACGTCCAAGACATATGGCTCTAACACCAGGCAGCGATTTGCTACGGTCGTCCAGGTAGACAGACTGCATTGCATTCCTCCAAACTGATTTCTCCTGTGCTGACTTCTTTTCTGTTTTTTCCTTCCTCCCCTTTGTAACGAGGTGAGGCATGATTCACACTATTTTCCAGCTACTGGAGCGTTTGCTGACCAATTTAGCTAGCAAACAAGCAGCAGGTAAAACACCATGGATGAAATGCTACGGTGGGCCAGGGTGAGGCTTGTTGGCCACCAAAGGATGCAAAACAGCACTCCAGAGCGCTTGCTTTGCTAGTCGTTCCTCCCCAGACCTAGCAGTCTCTTCTGCTTTAACCTTTTGGCTTCATGCAGATAATTTAAGGCCACAAGTTAGGAGACATCCCTGTGATCTAATATTAGATGATAAGCTTGTTTATGTTTTTGTTGCTAAGAGAAAGCTGGAGCTTTGGAAACACTGAAGCAGACCAAATGCTACTGCAACAGCTGCCGGTGGGAACTGAAATCCATATAGTGCTTCCCTGACAACTGTTTGCCATTTTTCTTTTTTATTTTATTTTACTGGAATTGGTCTCCTTCCAAAATAAGCTTTTCCCATTTAGGTGACCTCTCCTGTTTCTCTGGGTCCATGTTCAAAATGTGCAGGCAGTTCCCCAGTCAGTATATCCTGCTGTTAGAACAT
The DNA here is from genome assembly GCF_034638445.1 of Ciconia boyciana. NCBI lineage: Eukaryota > Metazoa > Chordata > Aves > Ciconiiformes > Ciconiidae > Ciconia > Ciconia boyciana. The sequence continues at coordinate 6,913,239 of NC_132956.1, read as the reverse complement.
ACATTCATAAATAAGGTTTCCTCCACCCACAAGCACAATGCATCATTGCTATGTTTTTTTCCTCTCAGTAGTTTCAAAGCATCAATTAAAGGTGGGAGGAATTTTCTGGTGTTTCTCTTAACATTACCATAATTCATAGGAGGTGGTTCTCTAATAAAAATGCAGGAGACTTAAACAGATCTTCTATATTATTTATAGAAACTGATTTGGCAATAAATGCCAATGCAGTAATATTAATAGATGCTCTTTTGGGCATCTACAAGTACTATCACAGTCAAGTTCCCTGTCTACAGACAGTGCCAAAAGTCTGGTGGGAGCCCACTTCTCCAGGGAAAAATCTAAAGCTTCCGCAACTTGATTCTGGGCTTGCCAAAATGGAAATACTGTTGTGAAACGGTCTAAAGCGTGAACTGAAAGCACAATACTCACTCTGTCCTCTTTTGCACAATCTCACTTTGCACCAGGAGTATCTTTTGGCAGCTCCTCTCAATTCAATTGCAAATGACACCAAGCCAACTGGCGCCTAGCAAAATGACAAGGAGTATACAGAGGCACTCCTAATATTAAATGTAAGTGTTCTTACAGACAAAGATACTCTGCAGTAGCTATTTCAAATTATGTCCCTGCATACAGAGCTGATGGATGTGGCTCATCCAGAATGCTTGCAATACCTCCAAAGCACTCCCGGGGCTAGCTCTGGAAAAGAAGCCCAAACAGCATTAGAAGTTTGTCTGTTTTCCAAATAGCACAGACCACCTTCTTTCTTGGACCTGCTGCAGCTGAAGCAAAGAGAAGGTGGCAGCAAGCATGCCCTCCCTCGCGGGAGGGGTCACGTGGCTGACTGCAGATTACGTGGCACTGCCGAGCTCTACCATCTTTATCTTTGCAAGCTGATAATTTCCATTATTGCTTTCCACATCCTTTGGCTTCAGGCCATTTAAAATATGTCAGAGTACTATCTCCACTCAGGAAGGTCTGTATTTTAAGAAGTTATTATTTTAGTTTGAAAGAATCTAATTACTGAAAGCACTCCGTGAAATGGTTGCCAGTTAGAAATACACAGTTCATTGCTGCATTTCATTTATTACCATTTACTGTCATCAGAAGAGACAGATTTTGCAAAAGTTAACCTGTTTGCAGGAATAAACATGGATCATTTGATATTCTGTACTTAAATGCACAAGGTAAATTTCCTTTGAAAAGAGCACTGGCTACCCCAGGTTTATATTTCCCCAGTCTTAAAGTAACATCATACGATAAGAAAGAGACACGACCACCTAGATTCAGAGTCATTCAAAATGCTGCTACTGCTGGAATAGCCTCAGTTGCACATGGTAGAATTCTACCTCTCTGCTAAGTCTTCCTTTATAGTCAATCGAAAGAAATGCATGCTGCTAGAGTGCAGTCCATCTCCTCCTGTATCGCACATCCACACACTCCGGGAATGCTTGTCTTCTCCCACTAGCTACAGAGGGAATCTAGGGGACTTGTGCAGCAAAGATGTCTCCATCGGGGCATATGTAAACTTAGCTAGGCAGAATGGGATGGATTTTATCTGAACGCATCTTGGTCCAATGCTCTTTTTTGGATGGGATTCATGTTACAGAACCTACTGCAAGCGGCTACTGGGCTGTCTGTCCCTCTATACATAGAGGCCTTAGGGATCGAGATTAGTAGCTGAGATGACTACTGAAGAAAAAGGCTGAGATGCTGAAAAGACAAGTAGAAAGTTATGAAACTCAATTTAACCTACAATCCAGTGATGACTCAGTTGAAACCTTAAGATGGAGCAGGGGCAGCAGCCTGTAACTCCACATAGCACCTAAGAAACCCTTCTACACCCCCACCATCACCACCACGTGAGACCTGATGATAGAGGACCACCAACACACACCGGCACTCTGCTCACTAACCTTCTGCGCTCCCTGGCTTCCTCAGCTGAGAAGTCCTTTCCTGTAGTTGAGGCAGCACCGGCATTCGCAATACCATTAGCAGAGCCGAGTATAGCACGATTTGTGATTACACCTAGGGGGGTGCTAGCAGAGATGCCCTCTGTATTTTTCTCTACAGCAGAATCAGTTTGTTGCCTGAAAGGGGCTCTGAAATAGAGAAGACATAATGGAAAGCAAAGCAAGTGAACTCAACTGCTGACCGAGACCAGCCACCTTGAGGGAGCATTGACAGTTCATTCTCCTCGTTCTAGACTCATGTTTTTGTAGAGAACAGCACACATTAAAATGAGTTCTTAAAAACTTGTAGAAGAATAAGCAGGAGGAATTCATAGTCTTCACATCCCTGTTTGTACCAAAAATGATTAGAAAATGTACCTGGTGAATAAGCAGAAGGAATGAACTCCAAGAGCTCGTACACTCAACGCCCACAAGCAGCCTGAGCAACACATTGTCTCTCTAACAGGGCAGCAAGAGGGCACAACTGACCACTCCAGGGAGTGAAGAAGCTAAGGTCACATACGGGCTGTTAACTGCCTGCTGGTGCATACGTGCTACCGAAACTGTCCAACGTAACCATTCTGGGATTTCTTATCAGCGCTTCCCACATGGAAGCACGTTTCCAATCCATAATCCACTCCAGAATTCAGAACTTCCAACCCAAATGCTGATTTTCTGCAGCGTTATCTCAGCTGTGAGCCATTACCTGGTATACTGGCGGGCTGATGCAGTAGTGTTCGCACCGAGAGATGTGGGACAGGAAGAGACAGGTTGCCACGGGGTGCCCAATGAGGTAGATGAACCAATGGTAGTGGGTGAGGTAGCTAGAGATGTATTGCGACTGGCTGAAATGTAGGGACTGCTGAGGTCACTACTTCTACCAAATGAAGCACTGTAAAACATCACAAAATCACGTCCTTCAGAGCACAGTAAATATTCAACAGAACATCACCACACCTGGGCTCTCAGCTGGGAAGGGAGCAAGTATTACGTCTTAGCAAAATGTTTGCAAGGAGATTAGAGTACACCGGAGTTGCTGCAGGTCGCTCACGCAGGCCAGCGCTAGCAGCACCCCTCTTAGCTAAGCCCAGCTGAGTTTCAGTGAGAGAATAACGGCGTGGAGGTGAATTGGTGAAGATCAGGGAAGGGAAAAACCCTACCGCAGTGAAAGCGGCGCACACAGAGCACCCCTGTGTACTGGGGAAAGGTAGAAACAACGAGCAAGGATGAGGTTGCTTAAAGCAGGGAAGGAGAGAGTGACATAAGCAGGTCTGGCTGCATCACCTCCTAAGGATGCCCAGGACTTCCAGTTTTAAGAACTCATTTTCAGTGGCTTAAAGCTTTGGCAAAGATGATCAGTTCAGGCTTTAATTTTCTTTAAGGCATGTTTGGCACAAACTCTGTATTTCTGGAAAACAGCTAGCAAAACTGTCCAAAAAGTATTCAAGAATGAGCAAGGGAAATACATATTTTGCCAGTTTAAAACAAAACCCTTAAAATCATTATTACTGAAAAGCTGTAAGTGTTTAAGTGCTCATACTTTGGAGAAGAGACAGGAGAAAAGGAGAAGGGCTCTCATACGAGGATGTACCCTTTTGCTTTTTCAGAGAAAATCCACCCTAAGTGGGATGAGTTGCACATCTCAAAACAGACTTGATGAAATCTGGCAAAATCTCCTTATTGCACGTGCCAGAGCCCCATATACGGGCTGCTCGTTGTCTGCACAGAGCAAACGAGCATGCATGCATGACCTAGTATCCTGCCACGCCTTTCCCAGCAACTGGTATTCCTGGTTGCTACTGGTCAGACTGGGCTGTCTGCAGGATCAAAGGCTAGGAAGGCTGGAAGGCTGCCTCTCACCTCCTGCATCCTGATGACTCCCATGCCAGCACACATGGAGCATGGAGGAAAGTGGCTGCACCAGGAATAAAAGCTGACCTAGAGGAAAAGCAGACCGGGACAAAGAGCTGCAGGTTTATGGGAAAGCCAGAGACAACAGACTGGAACTGGAAATCATCACTAGAGCAAGAGTCACAGAGAGCAGCTCGAGGCTGAAATAAAACTTGAAAGGGGCAGGACAACAGCCAAGGACTGGAGATCGGAGGAAGGATCCAGTCCAATCCACTTAGGCACCCAGTTTACAAATCGGTTTTATATGCCAAGGCCCCCAGACAGCCTAGAACAAGCAGCTGGTCCCTAGACAGCCAAGGGAGAGACTGGGGCATCCTGGAAGGCCTCCGCAGGGAGGAACCTTACACTGGGCTCTTCAGTTGATGGCTGCTTGCCATATCCAGGTCACAAAGGAACAAGTAAGTTATTGTCACCAGGTAGCAACCTCCACCGGACCCTAAACAAAGCTTCCTCTGGAAAGCCGGCCCCTGCCCGGAGCACTGGGGAGCAGGAAGTCCTGTTGGAAGCAAGTGCCTCCCTTCTTGGCTCTCTGCACCAGAGGAAAGGCCAAGCCCTGGAGATGGGCTGGGAGGAGGGTGAGAGCAGGGAGCTAAGCCTGGCTGGTGTGGGCGTGCAGAGCAAGCAGCCATGAAGTTGCAGAAATGAGCGTACTGAGAAGACGACGGTAGTGGAGCATGCGCCAGGGGAAGGAACAAGAGCAGCGGCAGGGGAAAAGGTGGTGGCAACCCTGGGGGGAGCAGGGTTGATCCAGGCACCATCCTAGGAGACCCCAAGGCAGAGAGGCTGGGGCACAAGGGGTGGCTGCAAAAAAGAGAAGGAACTTGGTCAGGAAGGGAGGACACAGGAGGGTTATTAAGTAAGACCTGACAAGGACTGTCTTTTGGAAAGGAAAGGTAATGGGTGAAAAGGGCAGACAAGAGGGTGGAAGCAGCACCGGGTGCCTGGTAGAGCAGAGATGTGGGGGAGCTGAGAGGGGAAGGAGGAGGAAGAACGGAGGAAGGAGGAAGAGCATAGTGATGGCGTTGTGACAACTCCTACATGCACATGCCCCGGGTCAGAGAAATGTGGTGCTGGGGCATCATGCACGCACTCCTGCTCACAAAAAGGCATTGCCAGCTCTACAGGAATTCACCTCCCCACACCGTGGCCTTGCATGGGTGGCATTGCACAGTTTGAGGAGGACTCAAAGGCATTTATTCAATTGTTCACATTTGATGTGAACAGGACCAGCAAATTGCAAGAAAAAGGTTAGCTGGGGAATCTTGTTAATTAACAGCTGTGTTCATATGAATCTGCAAAAAGGAGGATTATGAATATGAATATGAACTAAAGAATTCAACATTGGAAATAAAAAAGGCACTGACACACTGCTACTCTAACATAATCACCGTAACATAACCATCAGGGAACCAACAATGAAACGAGAGCAACACTTCAAATCAAAAAGAAATACTTCTGAAAACTGCTAAGGCAAGCAGAATTCAAAATCTTAGAAGCCTTCAAAACCTTAAAAAGCTTCCACATATGCTAATAAAAAAGGTTTGCACAAAACACGTAACTATTTCTTTTTAACACACTGCCATAGGGTATTGCAGAGATCAAAATAGGATTTGCTTATGGAAGTTGTCCACAGTGGTGGTTATTAAGAGCAACGGTTAAGTATAACCCCTGGCTCCTAAAGTCACGATTGCTGGAAGCAAGGAGAGTGCGGGAGGTGGAAGACTGCTCTTAGGTTGTCCTAGCTTTTGCAACTTGTCCCTCAAAATCAGTTGCTGTCAGAAAGGGTCTGGACTGCATGGACTGTCAGCCTGACTCACTGTGATGGTTTTTATGTGAACAAAACCATTTATGTGAAAAAGAAGGTGTATCTGCAAATATGTAAAAAGAAGGAGAAACTAACTGTGTGAAAAAGTGATTTCATTTTGGTGTGTGTGATCCCTTCCTGTGAGGCATCTCTTATGGCTGATGTCAAAGGAAGTATGCTGAATTAATTCAACCTGCTATGCCAGTTTTCCTCCAAATCCTTTAACATACAGGCGACGTGAACTGGCTGTTTGAAGGCCAATATGCACTAAAATGGAGAACAGGCTGTCAGAACAGGGTTCTGTGAATTTTTGGCTAGTGGGACACCCATAGAGAAAATAGTATGAATGACGGTCACTACCATTACAGAGAGCGTTTTAAAGTTTGCTTCAACTAAAGCTGAAGAATATTTGCAACATTGCTGCAAGTCATATTGTCCCCTTTTAGAACAAAAGCCATTTTCAACATCTTAAGATAATCTGTTGCTGCTGTTTACTCTTTACTCATATAAAGCACCCACAGAGCATAACTAGGTATCTTTATTGAGATTAGTTAAATGCTAAGGTAAAGGGTAAATGCAGATGTACAGAAATCGTCCTCTCAGTAACATTCAAGTATGTCATGTTCACTTTAATTCTTCCTCTCTCAGAATGAGCTTTTATCTTTTGGAGTTGTGTTCAGAGTTTTGTTAATACTTGGAAATGACAAAGAGCTCATCCTTTAACAGGCAACCAGCTTCCCTTCCTCATCTTAGAGGCTGATGCACAAGGCTGCAGAAATCAGAGGTTCAATATGATTATATTTAATTTCTCTGTGCTCTTCTATAGAAAACCATATGGGATAGAGGGCAAATTGATCACGATTTTACTGTTTGTACATACAATGCAAAACCATTCATCTCTTTTTTAAAAGTACACTGTATTCCTACCTGGCAAAGCTATTCTCTGTAATTGCTTGTAAACCAACACTCTCCTATGAAAGGGCAGAATTCAGCTTTTGTGACAAGAAATCGGTATTAGCGAAATAGCACTGCCAGCCAAAACCTTTGCTAGTCTCTGTACAGTTTAACCAAGGAAATACAGTACAACTATGTGAATGTAATACTAAGTCTGGTTCAGGATTAGCTGAGATAAACAGTCAACGTTTGTAAAATTTTAATGGACAGCCCTGTTAGTGACGTTAGTGACTGGACTGTTTCTCAGATTAGGGAACAGTAAGGCATGCCAGCAGCAAGAGGCAAAAGTTTTCCAATGTAATCAGCTGCAGCTTGTCGGACTGCCTTTAGAGAGAGACAAGCTATGGAGGTTGGCCTGTCATCATGTCCCAGGATAGATGTGAAGTCACTGGAATGGATCAGCAGATCAGGAGAAGTCTACTGCTTGAAGTGGCTATCTGTTTCACCTTTTGTGGAAATGGGTCTGTATGTGCTCAGCAATTGGACAGACATATCCTCGAGCACAACTTACCTCTACCAGCATAAGTACTAGAACACAAAAAATCCGCCTCTTCCCAAATATCTCAAGCGATTGTTCCATCTTCAGGATAGTTATTTAGTTCAGAGTCTAGAATTTGGTGAAACACAATCTAAAACCTTGAAATATTTCTGCCTTTTTCCTTAAGCACAGATCAAATGGCTTTGCAACATGACACGTTTATACATGCTGTTTTGATGGTTGCCAGTATTAGCTAAAATAAAGGTGAGGTGATGGAACTGTACTTCGCACAAAGGGCTGATCCGCCATCTCACAACTGAGATGAAAACTCAGTAATGTATTATTTGCCTTAACAGAGCAGGGCATTCATCCACCTCATTCAGAGACAGCCATTATCTGGTACTTCAAGGAAACTGAGCCTCTGCCTTCCAAAGGGATAAAAGATACTGCCAATTAAAGAAGTTATGCACAGGACTGCTTTCCTGATTCTGCTTGGCTAGTTTACCAACAATCAGCCTCTACAATTTCACATACACTGTGCAGAAACTGCTTCCTTACTGCCACAAGAAAATGGTTGGAGACATCAGTCTCACTCCTTAGCAAGTGCTGTAAGTCATGCACAAGAACACTGCCACTTTTCTGATAATGATGCCATAAACATGGACTAATATAAACCAAAATTAGAGATTAGCTACAACTTACCTGTCAATAACTATCTGAACAATGCTTTCAGACTGTAATTACTTTATTCTCTTTTTATGATCAATTTTTATTTTATTATCTAACCATAATACTAGCATAAAACTGAGAAAGCATTTTGCATTTGAATTATGTGAGCAAGAGTATTTAAATTCAGTTCAGCAATTTACAAATCAACCAAAATGATGGCCTTAAAAAATGCTATTTAGCACGACAAATGCCGGCAAATCTTAAATTTTTATTTCCTGCTCTCAGCAGAAGAGTGTCCCAAGGCCATTTACACTGATGCAGTAAGCAGCAAGCAGAAGGCTGAAGTTTGGGAGGCATGTTAGGAGTAGAACTGACTGCCTGGGAACCCATGTAAGACAGAATTGGACATACCTTTTCAAGTAGGTAGATACGTAGGTAGTAGGTGCCCCAGAACTGGGAGCTTCATTTCCCTTTGATTCATCCCTCCACGGCTGCCGGGTGTAAGAGCCGCTCCGCACCAGGTTAACAGCTGATTCTCTAATGCAGGAGAGAGCACAAGGTTTGTTTAGAAAAAACTTTTGGAGTCTGCTTTTCCCTCCTTTACAGTTCCACAACACAAATCCTTCCCTTACACCTATGTGCACCATTGTTCACAGGTGACACAACCCACCGAAACACCTCTTCTGGCCTTAACATCAGTTTCTGTTATTGCCAGCTGTATTACTTAAGAATCACCAGATGATGTAATGCTTTGCATAAAGAGGAACAAGATCCTTTTTAGTCAGAAAACTTGCAATTGAAATTTAGATTGTTCATAAAAGTAATTTAACATATTAAATAACGTCATTTGATATTCTCTCTGCCGCCTTGTATCAAACAACATTGCATAAATGGACAGATATTGCAACCGCAGGGGAAGTTTTTATTCTCCGAGATATCCAGGCAATGACATTAAAGCAATTCAGTATGGCAAATCCTTTGCTATAATTAGCAGCAGAAAACAATGAACAAAACATTTGGCAATATCTAAAACTACTTGACAACTTATCAATAAATTACTAGTAGTCCTATTTATCATAGTTATCTGAAATCAGGGCTCCTTTTCCTAATACACACTTTGGCAGTACGTCCTATTCTTTTCTGATCTTGGACAGGACCTCGAGCTTGTAACGCAACACAAATCCATTCACTCGTCAGCCTGCAATTATTTTTCATTTTTCAATTGCCATGTCCATGCTGATGCTCTCTCAGACACCTGTGGGTTCCGTGAAGTGAAACTCAGCTGTTTTGAAAGGAAATAATATTGGGAAAAATCTGTACTACACAGTACATCTGGGCACCATCTGTTCATGCAGGGCAATTCTCCTCATTCCCCACTATACCAGGCAAAGGACACTTATCAGCAGTCAGCTGGATATGCCACTCAATACGAGCCACTGCCCCACTGCCAAAACCGCTCAAGCTTATCAGCAGACATGAATTGTCTGCTAAACTCCAAATCACAGTGACTGGCTGAGATTAAGCAAGAACGCAGCAGGGGGGTTCCAGCAAAAGATCAGCAAAGAATCTCAAACTGTGCTGAAATTCTCTCAGGGCGGTCATCCCCCGTGACTTCTTCACAACAATTACAGTTCACAATGTCTTCTCTATATGCGCCTTTCTACCACAATTGTGGAAGTGGCTGGAAATGAGGCTAAGCTCAAATTTTACTCCTCCTAGCACAAACTGTGAAGAACCTGTTTGTAGAGATTAGCTCCTGAAATGTATCTTGAGATACTAGATATTCATCCCATTTATACTGTGCTTCTGTCCATGGGCAACTATACACATTCACTGTAAAAACAACCCCTGCAATGGAAACAGTTCCATACGTGAGAGAGTTCACAAACTCACATGAATAAAAAAAAAAAAAAGACAGATGTGTGAACAAAGGGACTGAAGGTGACTATTGAGCAAGTGACAGAAGTACAAGTGTAGGTGCTAGCTACAAAATGAGGCACTTGCATATAAAAGTAAAAAGTATGCATAAATCTAGTTTCCTGGATGGAAACCCTATATGTATGAATACAGCGGTGGAGAAGCCAGCCTGTTGCCCTGCTCACCTAAATGAAAAGCAATGTACCAGAACTTTTATAGATCAGAGAGAGCTCTCGATATTGTGAATTCCCATGTACTTGGGACTGCTGAGAAAATACATGAAGCATGAATATAGAAAAAAAGGTATTCCAGAGGAACTGTTGACAGGACAGAAGCTGAGCATTAAGTTCAGTCAGTCTCACCTGTTTTCTTTTTCTTCTATATCGCTCGCACTGCTTAGTCTTCTGGGGGCTATTGTGGCAAGATAGCTCTTGTTGTCTTTATCCTGGTGAAGCAAAAGTAGTACTTCAACTACACATCTGTTACACTTCCAGCACATTCAGTGACAACTAAATTCATGTTCAAATTTCTTCAACTAAGAAAGCATTCCCCTGTCTAAGGACAACTGGTTTAAGGCATTTTCTTGGGCAACACATACCACAGCATAAATGTATCAGTTCTGAAAATTATTTCCTGAAGAGCACACTAGTGAATAAAAGCAGCTTCTAACTAGAACTACTTATAAATCAGAGAATCATAGAATCAGAGAATAGTTTGGGTTGGAAGGGACCTTTAAAGGTCATCTAGTCCAACCCGCCTGGCAACAAGCAGGGACATCTTCAACCAGATCAGGTTGCTCAGAGCCCCGTCCAACCTGACCTTGAATGTTTCCAGGGATGGGGAATCTACCCATGGGCAGCAAAGTTACAGCTAGTGAATACGTGGGATGGGATTCACGAATACAACTGGTGGATACAGGAGGAATCCATATAGATGACAGAGAAGGAGAACTTCCACTGCAGGTATGTGCTACTGCCTAGATTAGGTCTTTTCTGGTAAAGAACGGGCCATGCCAGACCAGCAGCCCTTGTTCACTGGCAGCCCACTCCCAAACTGAGCAGGAATTAGGTCAAAGGGGCACCGAACTCCAGTTCTGCAAGAACAACTGACAGGATAGGAATAATTTTCAAAAGAAAAAAAAGAAAGAATGAAAGAGACCTAAGTTTGTTATGGATACAAAACCCAGCAATAACTCAAAATGAAAGGGAAAGGGTCTTAAACCTGTGAGGTAAAGTCCGCTCAACTGGGATGCACTAAAACATCTTTGCTGAAAGCCAAACCTTTTCTTTGTTGTCTAATAATGCAGATATCCGAGGACTTGACGAAGAACGATAGATAGAAGAAGTCTTATCTCTCTGTGCCTCACGAGTAGCAGCGACTTCACTCAACATGTTGTGACTGCCAGTCTTCCGTAGTCCCAGCCGCCACGATGAAGGTGACTCATCCTTCTGCTCCTCTGACTTGCTGAGCCAACTGAACTGTAGAGGAGAAAAAGGGACATTTGGAAGAAGTAAGAGCACTGCAAGGCACAATCTAAGTTCTGAAAGTGTTTCAACAAGCCCCAGTTTTTGCTGGGCTACACTTGTAAACGTAAGATGGAGTGACTTTGATTTCCTGCTTAGCTTTAATTACAGGACACAGCTCAAGGTGAACTCACAGGGATGCAAACTGCTGTAGTGCCCTCATCCCCAATGACAGATGATGAAAGAAATCTTGTGTCATTGTGCAGCTCCCTTTGCCTACACAATGCCCTCCTCCACCTTTGCAGAAAGAATATAAGGAACAATGAAGCTTTTATTAGCACCTGTTTAGGAAGGGGGACTTATTCAATAAAGGCAGAAAACCAAAAAAAGTAATCGACTCTTTTGGGACTAGCTGCAAATAAAACCCTTACACAGATCAACCTGGAGAGCGTCCAGGAGAAGCCATTAAGATCATCAGGGAGCTGGAGCACACAACACAAAGGGAGAGACTGAGGAAACCTGGCTTGTTTAGCATGGAAAAGAGAAGGCAAAGAAAGGATTTAATCGCTCTGCTACTTGGGGGGTGGGATTTACAGAGGATATGGAACCAGACTTCTCAGTCTACAGTGAAAGGAGAAGGAGGAACAGACAAATTCCAACACAGGAAATCCCAACTGACATGACAGAAGACATACCTCCTGGTAGGAACGATGCTGCACTGGGACAGGGAGCAAGAGAGTGGGGCATCTCCATCCTCAGAGACTTTTCAATACTCAGCTGAGCTCAGGTAGTACAGAGCAACATGACATAGGCTTGAAGTTGGCCCTGCTTTGAGCAAGAGGCTAGCTTAAACCTAGTTCTACCTTAAACCTTTCTATGGTCAGGTAACCGCATATTCTGTACATACTACAGAACAGACCTTCATGCTTTTTGTTACATGAGGCACTTCTGACAAGCATATATTATTCCTCAAATATACAACTGCTTAAATGTACAACTTCAATTATAATTATCAAGTCTTACAAAAAGATGCCTACTGCCATTCAAGAATGGAGCCTGGGCACCGCAAGAGATGCTTCTACAAAGACAGGGGCTCAACACTGAGTTGCATAGGAAATAAAGCAAAAAACCCATTAGGAATTATTGGAAAATAACAGAATATGAAACACAACACCATTATGCCCCTGTGTTACTGCAGGGTAAAATCACACCTTTGGTATCATGCACAGCTCGGCTCCACAGCTCAAAAGCAGTATAGAAGAAGGGGAAGACGTTCAGAGAAAGGCAACAAGAATGAGTAGAGCAAGAGAGCTTTTGTATGAGGAGTTATTCAGTGTATCAGGAGTCTCCAGGCTGAGGTATGACCAAGGTACACAAAATCCTCAGTGGCACATAGAAGGGTGAATAAGGATCAATTATTCCTTGTTCCTTCCCATAAAGGAACTAGGGGCAGCAAATAAAACCGGCGTGTGGCAGGCTTAAAGAAACAGGTGCAGGAAGCTCTGTATAATATGTATTAAGCTGAAGAACCCTTTGCCACTGGACATTATAGGATCCCAAACATTATGGGCACTCAAAAAGTCACTGCATAAATTCATAGAGGAAAAGTCTAACAGGGGGTACTGAATACAAAAAATACCACAGGTTCAGCAAGTCCCTGAAATGCAAATTGCTAGAAGGTGGGAGAGAAGTCCAGCTAGATTCTGTCTTCTCTAGTATCTTTTGATGGTCACTGTCAAGGGCAGGATACTGGAGTAGACAAGGCTTTTGGTCAAAGCTGATATAAGCATTATTATACCATATTCTACATAACACAAAACATCTGACATTATCCAGAATAAATGAAGCTTCTGGGGAGCTCTGCCCTCAAACTCATTGACTCAAGACTGCAAAGATAAAATTATCACTGCAGTATTTTAGCAGTGTTTCTTAGCTAATGTTATTTTAATGCAGATGCACAGAGTTAATCATCTGTACTCTACTAATTCTAGCACTTCCAGTCTACTGAGCTATACAGCTCTAACGCTTTAATGTAGTTTTGACACTTTCCTCAGACAAAGCTGAAATCCACAGTAAAAGCTGCCGTCTGTAATTTCTGAACAACACAGGAACAGCAAATATTAATAACTCCACAAATGGAGGGCAACACAAGCACTTGTATTTTCCCATATAAAACCCAATCTGATGAAGAGAGTTACAGAAGAATCAAACATGTAAGAAGGTAAAGTAGCCAATCTGAAGTGATTGAGGTCAAATTAATAACTGCTTTGCACACAGGCCCTCTTCTATACCCTAACAGACTTATTCTGGGTTAAACAGCTCAAATGAGTGACAACAACACTCTGCAGCTGGGAAAAGGTTAACTGAAGTGCTCACACTTCCCAATATCCTTCTACCTTTAATACTTCCCCTGCTAAGTCAGCCTGAGTTGAACAACACCCAGAGGAGCTGTATTTCATATGATCTGGACGAGAAGTTAGACGTAGTAGCATGTCAAAAATAAAAAATTGTGATGAAGCAAGAAACATTTTCCCTCCAACATGTACCTAGTCCTTCAGGCTTTGGCAAGGCGCCTGTGTTGTATAGCTGTCCTCCATATTCTGGTGCAAAAAGAAATCAGAAGCATAAGACACCAGTCCTCTGCAGCACACAGAGTCTCCTGGTGCCATCTAGCTGGGTGACGTGAGAGCTGGAGAATTCACATAAGATGTCAGGAATTCTACTTCACCTTTAAAAAGCTTTTATAGCCTAGCTATCTAGTCAGATGCAAACTTTATCCTCTCTGCTTACTGGGCTGTAACATCATGCCGCTGAATCAACTGAGTTTGGCAAGTCAGAGGCACTTTAGATGATGATGCCAAATTCGCTGCTGATACATCAGTAGGAACCAGCTTTGGTGAAAGATCTCCTGCTGGTAAGAGATTGGCATCAACATCTCAGAACTGGCAGCAACACAAAGCACTTGCAGTAAGCAGGGTTTCTCTTGTGAACAGCACAATTTGCTTCAGAAGGTAAGAGATTCAAGAGGAACCTTATCGGACAAACATCCTCCTTTGTGCCAGTCCGGTACTGTTGTTAACACACCATCTTTACCAAAATTGCATACTATTATGCTCTCCTAAATCCACGTCTTACAACTCCTCTGAAAATCGGTTTCAGAGCGTCAGTTTCCCAGAAAAACCTACTGCTTTCAAGCTCTGTTGGAGTCCCCATTGATTCCAAATTCACTTACTCTTCTGGCAGATGCAGTGAAGGAGTTGGGCTCGGGTGGTGGTATTTGCTCAGTGATGCTAGGCCTGGTTTCATGGCTGGAGTGGTTGGCAAAGGGCTCTTCCTTCCTTTCTACAATTTTAAACAAGAAGAGAAACCAAACGTTTCAGTATTGCACTTCCAAGGCCCTTCTTTACAAGCACAGTGTGCACTAAACTCAAGTTCAGAGTTGCTGTGACCTCAGTATGCCGTAGATGATAAAGATGATGCCAGTGCCAAGGCTAACCAGGGCTTTCTGCAAGGAGGCTTTCTACTTACTAAAAAATATGATGGATACATTTGCCAGGCAAAGCTTTTGAACTTCATCCCCACAGGCAAGCAAAATCTTTGCAGAAAGCACCTTAAGGTGGACAGACAGATTTTTTCTTTATTCACAATTTTGTTTCCTCTCAGGGATTGTTATTCCCTTGTAACGCTCGGGGAAAAAAAGCAGAACATGCCACTCCTATTGCAGTACGTGAATATGCATTATAGCACGCGTCCCCACGTGGGCCCGGTGGTGGATTTCACTGCACGGTTCTGCTGCAGTTGCTTATGCTGGTGGGCAGAATTTCTGGTCTTCTACAGCAAAATCCATTTTTCTACACGAAGCTAGGACTGATTCCCAACAAAAATCTTTATCAGGGCACAAAGCAAGCTAAGCAAACACTATCAAAGCTCGCAGCTGGCTCCCTGCTTGTTAGACAAGTGCAATCATCCAGTATTAACATTTTTTTTGTATCTATGCACCATGCTTGACATAAGAACAACCACCAGACATTACCGGGGGAGAGTAAGCAGGAAGTATGTCTCAGGCAATAGGTTCAATTGACAGGAATGCACAGGGCTCTAAGACTATTTACCAAACACAGCCACATGCAAAGTGCCTGAGAAATGATGTACCTACACCAACAAAACAATGTTTTCCCTCTCACAGTTATGAGTGCCTCACACAGTCATGGTTTTGAAAAATCAAAGTCATTTTAAGTGTAACCACCCAAACAGTACTAGCAAATGAGGTATGTGCAGTGAATAAAGATCTTCTATTACACATAAAAAGCAGTTTGATATGGAGCATCTGCGAGGATGGCACCTTGGAGCGCGAAGATCAATCTTTCTGAAACAAATGTTCTCACTCCTAGAATACAGAATTCAAAGGACACAGAAAACAGAAAAGAGCAAGCCAAGAGAAACATTTAAAAATAACAGGCAGTTAGCAGGACTGACAGATCCAGAATTAAAGAGACAAAGATGCATCTCCCCTAGGAAGGTCTGCATGAGACTTCAACAGAAGTTTCAGCCACCTTTCCCTTTCCTTGTGTTATCTGAGAACTTCCATCAAAGTCATCTAAACAGAGCATTTCATTTCTTGAGCCTAACATGCAGATGCATTGCACTTTCAAACAGCCCTTTTAGGAAGGGGCAGTAGATTACCCATTTCACCTTGCAGGCCTGACTTGGCATTCAGCAGTCCACGGAAATGCATACAGACAAAAAATTACATGCTTGCCATTTGCTGATTTCTTGAGAGTGAAGCCTGTAAACCACAGGAAAATCCTCGACATTGCAGGAAGGGGAGAACAGACCCTACAGCCAGCAGGCTGTACAGGCTGGGCTAGACGGTGACTGGTAGCCCGTTCTGGAAGTTTATAGTACAGAGGTCAACTTCTAAGGTCAAGCTTAATTACAAGGGCACAAGCTTAAGTGGTAATGACAGGTTGGAAAGAACTCTAACTGTGAGCAATGTGACCGAAAGGAGTCAATTGCAGAAGAAGGACAGGCAAAAGTACCTTGTACCAGCAGCGTGAGAGACTGCATGGCCATAGGCATCGCTGTCTTTAGGGGAAGATCCCGCATTTTATTTTACTAAAATTTCAGCAACAAACATTATGAATTCCAATCAAGGGAAACAGGTCAGGATTAGCTCAATGTCCCCAAAACAAATTTGGTGAGACTGAAAATTTAGTTCTCTAATCTGGCACAAATGTAATTTTTCTTAAGGGTTTTTTGGGGGGTTCTTTTTTTGTTTTGCTTTGGTTTTTTAAACATTGAAAGCTTCCCTGGCCTGCTTTAATTCACAACAATTACCTATTGTAATAGTTACCAGCACAGATAATGACCACAGAATTTGATACTGATCTTTCTCGTGTTTATATGCAACCCAATGCCAAATTGTTAATTTTCCTCAAGATTAATAAAATGGCATTACTGCACTTAGCTTCTTTTGTTTGAAGAACACAAATTTCTTACAGATTAAGAAACATGCTACTCTGAGGCACTCGAACAATTTCACTGCTCACTTCTTCAAATTTCTTCTCCTCCCACAGTCTCTGCAAATTCCACAAATTTATTGCAGCCTGAGACCCTTCAAAACATCCCTCAAAATAAACTTCTGTGTTATACTGCCAGCTTCTACGTTGTCCTGCCTTATGCTCAGTTACCAAAGGAGTTAAATTTTTTTGATTTAAAAATATCACTTGTAACAGTATTTTGGCTTTTTTTCTTCCTTCATCTGGACTTTGAACACTTTAGGACAACAGTCATCTTCTATCTGTCCAGCACTGCTTAAAATTACAGAGCTATGTGAATATTAAATCTCAGAAGAAAATGAAGAGGAATAAGGAAATAATTTCCATGTTTTCAAAAACATGCCTCCTATATCTGTCCAAGCATTTAAAATGTCTAGCAGATAATAAAGCATAATTGTGTTTGAAACTAGTAATACTGTGACATTTATAATTTTCTATGAAAAGCTATTTTCATCCCTACTTCTCTTTGGAGTCCTGCTATAACATGTGGGCTGATGTTATCTGATGAACCTTGTTTTAAAAAGAGTAATGAAAACGTGCACCCCATTCACATATGCAACAACTGACAACTACGTCTACATCCAGCTGGACAAGTTCATGTTCATTTTATTAGAGATTTGAGAAGTTTACAAGGCAAGGGTTCAATTCTGATTGAAATTTCTCAAAGGAGCCAATAATCTCTCTAGGAAAGGAGAGCACAGGTAACAAAGCCTGAAGCTTGACGCTTAATCATTACTTGAATGCTTTTTGTCTTCGATTTGTTTTAGCTTTAGTGGTTTGAAATAGATTAGTATAATGTGCTTTGCTCAGTGAATTAACTCAATAAAGAGACCTGCTCTGGCTTTACACAAAATTTAATGCTGAGTGCCATAGCACTTTCCTTGCTGAAGGATCTTATGCTGCTCCTGCATCAGTTAAACACCACAGAGCTCCACTTCTTATAGCTGTACATACGTTAGAGGTCTTTTGGTCAAGTTCCTACCATGTTTACAAGAATTGGCACATGGCTATATAGGGCTGCTGTCTAGTAAAACCCTGAGTTATGGAGCAAATAAATGTGACTTCTACTGCATGCCTGTTTCTACCACTGACTTCTCCACTACATTGGCTGGATTTAAAAGCCAAAAGATTATTTCACCATGTTACTGCCATACCCAAATAAATTTTGAAACTACCAGCTCTGCAAAGACCAGCCCAGATCTCAACACCTCTCATGCGATAAACATAGTAATTGATACAATTAGAACACAGGTGATAATTTTACTGGCACAAGAAGCAGGACAAAACTTTATACTACACTTCTCTGCAAGGACTTATTTATCAGTATACTGGGATATAGGCCAAGTAAGCTGATGTTAAAAGTAGTTTAACCATTAAACACATCGCAGTCCAAGATCCATCTCTCTTTGCAGAAATATTAAGTACAAGTAAGTCTTGGCTTACTGTAAAATTATTTAAACTTCCTGTGCTGCACTTATACACTGTTTAAACTAATTAAGGAAGCCTTAGAAATTATGGAAAAAGAATGAGATTGAAACGAAGGAAGTAGGATGCCAGCAATATGCTATAATGTAAAGGCTAACGTGACTCAATGTACTTAATCCTTATTTTCCACTATGTTCTGAAATTATTATACACCACAGTCAGAAAAAAGTTCCTCATCTCTATAATTACACAGAACAGCTTCAGCCCTTCATTTCATTTCTCCGATCCAAATACAACAGGCTATTACCTTCCTATATGTTCAATTGCATTTCTACCATCTTGCAGTAACTGAAGTGTTCATCCTGAAACTGGCCAACGAGAAAAAACCTACTGTTTAAGAACAACCTGTGAACAATGTGTTATCTTAAATTCAAGTGAGCTGGAAGCAGAAATTAAAATACTATCCGCAGATTTTTTTCTTTAATTTTTTTTTTAATTAAATCCAAGACTGTACTAAGTCTTACCTGATTCCTTTTCAGCATCTGATTCTGAAACTTCATCTTCTTCAGCTTCTTCCTCTTCTTCAGAACTAGAACTGCTAGAGTCCTTGTTCTCTTCCTCCATTTCCATGGACTTCAGCGTGTCTTCCTCATAAAGAATCTTCTCTTTGCTGCAAGATATAGAAATTTTAAGGACTGCCAGGTGAGCGAGTTATTTCTGAGTTCTTCTTCTCAGGAACATATAGACATGATTTGCTACATATAGAACAAGCAAAAGGACAAAATCCATCTACAGCTTCAACATTCCCAGAACTTCCAGTACTGCCCATTTTCCATGGATTCCAATACCAGTCTCTATTTCCTAAATTTGCAAGCATTTCTCGGTCCAAAAAAATATGGTGTCTCTTTTCCTAGTGCAACGCAACCCATCAGCTGGGCTATGTGGCTCTGTGCAACTGCAAAGGTGCAGTTCTCAGCCCAAAGGTCAAATTGCTACTCAGCAAGAGCAGAAGCTGGGGCACCAGCCCAACTCCTTGTTCTACCATTCAGTGGTTATGTTAAGAAACAGCTAAAATTGTATTTGAGAGAGCTCAAATTTAAAAGAAACCACAAAATGAACCTGAACAGCACTGAACTTTTTTTTAAGCCAGCTGAGGCCAGCTGACTGCTAACAGATGAAGCTGGTCTCCCACTACTCTCTGTGCAGCTTCTTTTCAACAAAGAGGAAAGAGACGTACTTGAAGAGTCCACTTTGAGGCTTGCCGTTCATGTCAGCTTCAATTAGCTTATTCCTCATCTCCTTCTCACTTCGCAACTGTGAAAAAGTCCAAGAAGATTGGAGAAAGAACAAAAAGAGACATCTTAACAAGCCACCTCAGCACAATCCAATAATTACCACAGCATAAGGTCATCCCAACCTCGTTAGACAAAAAATACTGTGGATTTGTTTAACGAGACAATTCAACAGATGCACATCTGCAAGAGCACTGGATGTCTTGGACTAGAGCTCCGTAAGGGCACAGCTACACACCCAGCATGTCCTTAGACTCAAGCTGCAATTTAATAAAACCTTCAGAGAAGACTGCAGCAGTCCCTGCCGAGACCCAGAGTCAAATCCTGATTTCCACAGTACTGCCCTGCATCTGCCCATGCAGACACAGCGCTGGAGGTCTGTCCACATCTGTTTGTATGCCCATGAAATCAGGCTAGATTCAGTTAAAAATTTGCTGCCTTTGTAGCTATTATTTACTTGCTCTCAGAGGAAAGCATTCAAGTATGCCCTGTACAGGCAACCGATGGATCTCCCACAAGGATGGGTCACTTCTTAAATCTCTCCAACGCCAGCATTAAGTCATTGCACAAGAATACCTGTGATCACCGCAGCAAGTGAAATATTTTGCCCAGAGAGCAGCAATATGAATTTTGTCACCACTGATGGACAAAACAGTAACCAAAAAATTGTTTCAGTATCTTCTAGAAGCACAGACACAGCTGAGGTAGAAAAAGGGACGGCAATTAGAGGCCGACTTTTAAGACTGCCTCTTTTGTGTCATGTCTAGCCTACTTACTCTTTCTCTTTTGATAGGAGCTGACATCAGGCACAAGAAGCAAAAGCTCTGCACATTCTGAATGTGGGAAAAGCTACATGGAGCCCAGCAAAGAGCCAAAATTTGGGGTACAGCATGCTGTTAGATAGAACAAACTGCTGGAGCACAGCAAAGGGAAGTGCAGGAAACAGCCTGCTCCATTCACAGGTAATTCAGAGATTGGGAAAAAAATCCAAACCCAAATCAAATTAATTGCTTCTAGCAAACAAAATCCCCTCTCCTCTCCAATAACAGCAGCAAATCTTTTAGGATGGCATATTGTTCCGCTACAAGCTTTAGATTTAAAAAAATAATAAAAAAATATCTGATTTGAGAGCCATTTTGAAAGTGAAATAATGTACTTGGAGGAATGTTGTGGAACTGCGTATTTCATCCTTAACAAATGTAAGTTTTCTAATTTAAGTGTTAAAAATGGCACATGAGAAAGACACATGATAAAATGGCATTTCTATTAAAAAAATCATATCCACTAAAAAAAATAAATGTGTGATAAAATCTGGATTCTTCTCTTCTTCCCAGTTCTACTATAGCTTGCTACACTAATTTAATAAATAGAGAAGACCTTTATATAGTGCTACTATATAGAGAACAAGGGGGGTTGCTAGCCCCTGCGAAGCGGGCCTAAAAATGGGCTAGCACCCATCCAAAAAAATTCTTGTCATTGTTTTTCTTTTTCTTTTCTTCTGAGGAGTGCAATTATCTGCAGAATCCTGGTGTAGTGAGATTGGAGGAAATCCAAAATACAACACCGATAGTATTTATCAACACCTCATTTAGGGAGAAGCTGATTAATTTTTACAAAGTTTCTGTGAATGCTAAGGATGCTATTTAAGGATGACAGCAGCTGTGTTATGATCAGAGCTTGAGTTCTACCACCCACATTGTCAGTTCCTCAAAATACTTTACTGGGTTTTATCAGCAGTGTTCTCATTATGTCTGTTTCTGAATCCAACGTTTTAAATTATACTTACTGATTTTTACTTTTTTTTAAAGAAGGTTGGTTTGTTTTTTGGAAGCACCCAAATGAGATAATAGATGAAATAGGAAAAAATGCAATCCAAAACCAACTTTCTGGCTTGATGACTGGCTTTCCTTTGATCAAGATATATTTTTGCTTTCCTTTTTTATGCCAACTTCCTGCTTATAACCCCTTCCAATATCTCCATTGCATTATGAAATCATAATTTATTATGGTTTTGAAATCACCAATTTTTTTAGTCTGGAATTCCCTGAAGTTTATAATTTCTTCTCACTCAACCAAAAGTCTCCCTATTGTAAGAAAGGCAGACATGGTAACAGATCTCTTCCTCAACACTGACAGCGTATTTCCTTAGATGCAAACACAAAGTTGACTTGGGTAATCGCTCATTAAGAAAAGAGCAGTTTGATGCTAGAGAGCTTGCCAGCTAACAAAAGTAACCGCAGAGTAACAACAATTCCAAAGATGAACTATACATTCCTTACCAGTTTACACAATTCTGCATGTCAGCACTCTACTGACCTTCTTGATGCAGTCATCCAGTTCTCTAGACTTCTAGCTATTAAAAATATCAGTGTAATTAAAGATTCCAAATGACTAACATTAAAAAAAATAGCTGGGCCTCAGCTTCCTGCGTCTGTTGACACCATATGTCTTAGAGAACACCCGTGTGTGAAAAGGTAATTGGAGAGGTGGAAAATGATCTGCCAGAAACTCACCACAGTCTGTTTCTTCTGCAGCATTTCTAAATGCTCAACTAGTCCCTCATCAGCCACGTCGAATGGTGTCTGGCCCTGATGCAAGAAGAGAAGACAAGAGGATATCCTATACAGCATGGTGTTAATATTCAAAAAATCACCATTTACCAGTGAAGAACAAAAGTGAACATGCTCCACATCCTCCCTCCCCAAATGCTGAGTAACATACTTTCTTTCACTCCAGAGTAGGGAAAGCCACGCGAGAGTGATGGTAGTTTTATGACTCAATCCATGACCAGAGCAACCTTAATCGTGGAAGTGCAGTTCCCCGATTGCTGCTGCTCAAATCTAACAGCCAGGACTAATATATTCGAGTTTCCAGGTTTCTAAAAAGGACACTCTCGTACTGAGAAGGAATGTGATTAACCTGTTCTACTGTATCATCGTGTATTTGAACCTCCTGAAAGGCTGCCAATCACCAGCAGGCCAAAAAATTTGGGAGCCATTTCCACATCCATGGGCATTTACAAATAAAACAAACCAGAAAAATTACTTCGGGGCACAAAACAAGAAATCAGTTACATTTTCACCGTAACTAAAGCTATAATAACCATTTCATTAACAACACATGATGAAACCTGATGGGTAGTGATCAAATGAACACAGGTTGCCTTGGCCATCTGACCTAGCAAGGTAACAATCCTTGACAGGGAAGAGCAGGTAATGCAGCAAATACAACTGTGTCTGTTTCTTTTCAACTCTAGCACAATACCAAACCCACACACATTCTGAACACTTTGGAAAAGCACCTGATGGCACTTAAAACAAAAAAGATTCCCCGTATTTTGGACACCAAAGAGCTCACCACGCTAAAGAGCTCACCTCCTTCTCATAGAGCCATTTCTTTTACATCGCTTTCCAGTAAAGAGAGATGCACTCAAACCGTACAGTGCCACGTTTCTCTTATCAAATTATCTTGCCTGCTTTCATTCCCCGGTGCTGTTCCAAGTACACACAACCTCATTTCCTCCCCCAGAAGCAGCCACGGCACAAATGAATCCGCTCCAGCAGGAAGCGGTTCACAGACACTGCCTGGACATCGCAGCAGGGAGGGGAACACAAAGAACAACCCGGGACAAGCACACGTCAGCTCTTGAAAATCCACAGGCTCTTCAAGGAAAACCGTCTAACTGTTAGGATGGAAGAGGAATATTTTTTCTCCTTTTCTTTTTGTTTCTTCCATCCTATTTTTCTGTACTCATTTCTCACGAATCTGAGTCAATTTTTCAAATTTCCCTTTTTATGACCAGTATAGCAGAACAGGAAAGATTTAGAGCTGCCAGTTTCTCAAGGGTTCACTAGTTTTCAGTGCCTTATACCTTAATATTAGCATATTATTTTGCACTCCAAGACTGTCGTCTTTGTTGCTGTTTAATTTGTCAGGATTACACTAAAACAGGAAGACAAAGATTAGCCCCCATCCTTTCTTACAGTCTTGGTCTTAAAGTTTAATCACTGATCTTTTCCAGTAATACTTGAAATCTCTTCTGCCTTCCTCCAGTCAAGATTCTTTATTTTCTGATGCTTTTAAATGCTCCAGTGCACGCGCTAGGAGAACTGCTCACCCTGTAACTTTGTCATGGTGTTGGATCAAGCGGTAGGCAATAAACTTGATATTCATCTGGCTATAAAATACATTGCATAAGTTGTGACATCATCTGTGCATACTAACCAGCTTGTTCCTGATGTCCATATCGCACAGTGCCTCAGCCAGGATGGAGCAAGCTTCCTTCACTCCCCAGTGTGCAGCAGCATGCAGCGGAGTCCAGCCGTCATTGTCCTGGACATTCAAATTAAACCCAGCCTGGATCAAGAGCCTGAGGAAAGAAGCAATACTGATTTCTGCCCACCCAAGAATGACTTCTCGACACAGAAGAGTTCACACCATGAGCTACAGAGTAGGTAACATGGTTCACAATAAGCCAGTAGTTTCTTAACTTGTTTATTCATCCAAGCAACATCCCACTGGATGTGCTTGTAACGGTAACAGAAAAGGGCAGTAAACAAAAAGAAAAGTGACTTCACTGTAAAGCCTGCCGGAATGTGTCTAATTGATAAGGTTCCCTTTCAGCATGTCCTAAACTGGGAGAACACCTTAATTTCTAACCTGGCATCGGTGACCCAGTCTGAACTGCTGCTCCAATGGATGAGACACACCAGACTCACTCAGGCACTAAGCAAACAAACAACACCTCTGCAGACTGCCACCTCCATAACAAGGAGCCAAGAACAGCACCTGGCATGAAAAGGACATTTGGTAACTGGAGCTCAGTCTTGGTTCTACCAGAGAACAAGGCCATACCGTCCATAAGGAGACGATGCCAGCAGAACTGCCAGGTAAGAAGCAGTGACATTACTGTGATTGACAGATGTGAAATTTGTAAGTTAAATAACCCATATTGGGGTTAAACAACCCAAAATGCATCAATGCAGACTAGTCCTTGCACAGTTAAAGCAAACCTTACCCAAGTGAACCTGCCTGGGAACACCCTCACATCACATTTACTGCTGTGCACCTTCGACCCGCTCTCTTCTCTATCAGACCAGAGCACTAGTGTTGCATAGCATCTGGAGCTTGAATAATTAAAAGCAAAACAAACAGAAGAGTCAATTGTAGTCTGAAGCTTCAGAGACACATGCACACTGGTACACCAGTGATTAGATGACAGTACTGAGTGGCTCACGTATCAAAACTGACTATTACCCAAGTTGCTTAAATATTGAAGAACGTCCCAGGGGAATTCTGCAAGTCTGGTAAAACTGCTACTGAAAATTTCCACAGTGGGGAATTCCACCATCCAGAGCCACCCTTCTGCAGCACAAGGGAAATCCAGCACGAGCCCAGAATGGCACCAACAGCTTTGAAACTCCTGCAGCTTTACACTGATGCGTTACTGTGCTAAATAAAACACAGTCATCCTATAGCAGCAGTGTGTTTCTCTGTGAAAGAAATTTTAAATTAGGTGCTGACTTTATGTTGATTTTCCAGTTGGCAAAAGGGAGGAACATAGCTGCTAAGAGACTCAAGGTCACAAATTCCACATCTCATTTGAGAGTTAGCTAGCTCCTGGCTTTCAGCCCCTTTGGTTTAAGTCACTGAAGCTTTGTATTTGAGCTTACAGGGTGGCCATAAAATACACAAGAGTGAAACAATGTCAGCGCTCCGTGAGATCTGTTTATCATTATAACAATTAATGCCAAGGAGTAGCTGTTCAGAACTAGTCACCCTGCAAACAGTGAACGCAGCCTTCATTGACGAGTATCAGATATACAACCCTCTACTAAAAGTCCACGGGACCAACACCTCAAATTCAGGAGATATTACATTTCTATTCCACGTGAGCTGTGTTAGATTAGTGTTCTTGGGCATGGTACAGGCACAGAGAGCTTATAACTCAATTATAAGCTCTAATGAATGCATACAAATAGGAAACATGGAGAACAACAAAATTACTAGAGCTTGATAAGAAACAGCTCTTACACATCAAGTCATGTCACTTAAAACTATGAAATTAAGGATCAAGATAGATGAACACTTCCAGAA
This sequence comes from Ciconia boyciana, assembly GCF_034638445.1. Classification (NCBI taxonomy): domain Eukaryota; kingdom Metazoa; phylum Chordata; class Aves; order Ciconiiformes; family Ciconiidae; genus Ciconia; species Ciconia boyciana. Next base: position 6,887,723 of record NC_132956.1, on the reverse strand, counting down.
AGAATTTTAATGTGGGCAATAGAGTAACCTTGTTGATGTTTATGGGCAGCTCCACCCATACATAGAGTAGAGAAGAAAGCTTTATTGTTGGAAACCTTAATTTGACCTTACCTGTAAAAATATTAATGTTTTATTGCCAGGAAACACTACATTGGGCAAGTTTATGGTCATAATAAGCTCGTTAGTGCCAGAGCAGTAGAAGCAGAACTGTTACATGTTGGAATCCCTCTGTCCCTGCTCTCGGCTGCAGGAGCAATAGCATTAAGGAGCAGGGGACAGTGAGATAGGGGTGGACATTGCATTTTTCCACTAGACTGGTCATGTAAACTGTTGGGGTGTTTGATTGTCATGTAGCATGTATTGTCTCTTTGTAGGCTGAAATTATACTTTTATCCCCTAATACCATTTAACTTGCTAGTACTAAAACTATTATTCTAATAGTGAAAATTAAACCTTCTAATTTATGTCTCACTCTCCGAAAAGGTGTCATCGCTTTCCAGGCCTGGAGGCATGAAAGGGAATCTTCCAGTCCCTATGTATTTCTAGGTGAACCGCTATGTTTGGGCACATAAATCTACAGAGCCTTTTGAGAAATAGCAACCTGAAAGTCTCAGTATGAAACAAATTTCTCTCAACTATAAAGCTAGATGTGTTCCTTACGAAAACCAGCCTTAATTCAATGCATCGGCCCTGGGAAGGAGCTCCTACCTCATGACTTCAGAATAGCCCTTTGCTGCAGCAACATGAAGAGCCGTGGCACCTGTTCGAGGCTGCTTTATATCTTCAATTCTCCCACTGTTCAGCCACTGTCGGGCATCCTGTAGCATTTGCTGCTCCTCTTCTTTTCTTGCCAGGTCTAGGTCTACACCTAAGAGGGTGAAGCACAGAAGAAGAGATTATCAAGGTAAAGCTCTCATGTACTTGTTAAACTTACCCTGTGTTTCATTTGCTATACAATATTAGTAAATACTTGTCATCTTACACACACACACACACACACACACCAGCAAAAGCATCTTCTAGGAGTTGAGAGAACTCCTGCGTCATTGATAGAGACGTCAAAGCTGTCTGACTTAAAAAAATCTGAAAGCTGAGCCACTGGTTGCAAAACAGCCCAACTAACTACTAGCTGAACTGTGAACTATGGGTGGAAGAATTGCATACTAAATATGCAGCGTCCTAGACTGAAATAACAAAAAGTCATGAACAACAGCTTAACAAACTGAATTAAACTACAGTGAGAGTATAATCTCCAGTGAATATCTGAGGAGATGATCCTAAGATGTCTCCTGCAAGAGCAGCACGACCCCAACTGTATGCTCACTCAAAATTCAGTACAATCTGCAAGCTGCACATACAGAGATCTGTACTGAACCAGAGCCATTCGTGCCAGGCACGCCACAAGAAATACTTAGTTAATTCCACTGAGCAGCAAATCACCAGATTCTAACAAAACACAATTCTAAATCATTTTGGGGATAGAAGGCCAAAAAACCCTACTCCGATGGCTTAAGAGATCTGCTTTAGATGAAGCCAGATCAAGTAAGTTCATCAATACACACATGTGGCATAACAGACACACGGACTATGGCGCTTTCCAATAACAAGACGGACAAATTTCCCACCCTAGGAAACAACTGCTACGATGTGGAGAGGCCAGGTGGGTCTGGCTGATGGGCTGTGTCAATTGTCACCAAACCAACACGAGGCAAAACTATCTTAGACTTTTTTCTTAAGTGGAGTTTTCATGATAATGAGGTGATGTAAGAATGATATTATCAATCAGAAGTACAATACAGCTCCATACAAGATTACTCAGACTAGAGCTCACTGATTCAGGAAAAAACATGAAGGAGAAGATGATAAATCTCAAAAATCAAGAAGGGTGTTGGGGAGCAACTGTCCCTATGGATTAGTTCTTTCAGTATAAGAACGACATGATCCCCAATTAAATTATGGGGCATTAGGTTTAAAACAGAACAAAAGAAAACACTTATCAACTCAGAGTCTGAACTGTGAAACCCACTACCGCAGGATGTTGCAAAGATTAGAAATACAACTGGCTTCAGAATAAGGATTAGACAAATTTGAGGTTATTAAACATAACACTATACATGCCAGGAGTTCCCAAGAAGGACTGCACAAGTTCATGAACAGAAAGCCACAGGGGATTCACAAGTACACAGAAAGCCCATCTGGCTCAGGAATTCCTTGAGGCACAGTGGCTAGAGGCTGGGAAAATGTTTGGGAGGGGAATCGTACACACTTGTCCTGTTGTTATAGTTTGCAGCAGGCATCCGCTTACAGCTACCGTTGAAAGACAGGCTACAGAGCTGGATGGACGCTTATTTAAAGTTTATACCACATTTACTCCAGCAGTTATGATCCTTTTAAACTGTGTCAATGGGAAGCTTCTCGGTGGAGACAGATGGTTGTTTCAGGGCATCTTTGCAGGATGCCGCTAATGTGGTGAAGCAATGAAAAAGCCCAGCAGAATCTCAAGAAGTGTCAGGCAAAATATCTGCAGCTGAGGCAGAATTACTGCCTTAAAGTCCTGTAAGGTTTCAACCATGTTATTACCATGTACGGTTCTTGATACCCACTTTAAAAGAGAGACAAGTTACACGGATGTAAAGAAAGGATCTCTGTCTTTCTGGGCATCCAAGGAAGTCTGGCTGCAGAGAGGAGACAGGCATGGTTTGGACAGCCCAGTAAAACAAACGCTGACTGTAGACACAATTCTTCTTTTTAAATACGTGAGCAGACTAAATATAAGGGAGGAGGGCTATTTAAGCTTCTTTCAAAGTGGAGGGAAAAGGGGAACAAAATAAGAATAACCTTGTCACAAATACCACTAGACTAGAAAGTGAAAAGTTTCTATTTAGGAGAAGGAACATGACCCTGCATCAGTTTTCCAAGAGGAACACGAACACAAATAACAACTAGCTCTCAGATGGACAGCTACAAACTCACCAGTGGAACAGTAACATGGTTGACAAAGTAGCAAGGGACTGATCTCTTCCCAACTATTACCTGAAAATAGCTTCAAAAATAAAGTAACCCTCATGTGCCAAGCAGAATACATCTGTTTGAGAGGACTGGATTCAATCCAGCATGAGAACAACCCCAACACCAACCTGCAGTCATAAAATAATCTAGACTGGAAAGAATCTTTGGGGGTGTCTAGCCCAAATCCCTGCTCAAAGGAGGGCAACCTCAAACCCAGATCAAGTTGCTCAGAGATGAATGCAGCTGAGTTTTGACTAACTCCAATGATGGAGATTCCACAAGTTCCTCGGGTCCTTGTTCCAGCACTTTCCTGGGAAACATTTTCCCCCATATATATATATATATATGCAGTCAGAATGTCCCTTGTTCAAACCTATGACTTTTTCCTTTCATCCTGTCCTGTGCAGCTCTGAGAAGAGTCTGGCCCCATCGCCTTTGTAGCCTCTCTCAAGGCAGTGGAGGACAGCAATTAGATCCCTGTCACCTTTCTCTTCTCAAGGCTAGATACGCAGTCCATACCTATCCAGTGTGGATAGTTTGGTCTGTATCAGCTCAATTTGCCTCAGCTCATCACTTCCCACATAGATGAGATAAATGCATCCTTCAAAAACATTCTTGATTAACTTCATAGATAGGGTTTAAACTTCTTACACGTATGTACAGACACCTAACCACTCAAAGATTAATTTCACGAGTATGAACAAAATTTTACACTGCTGAAGCATTTCTGAATTATAACACAAGTTACGCTGTCCAAGACATTTCTTCTACCAGTGATATTTTTGCAGGGACAGCACAGAGAGCAGCCCCTCAGACAGGCATACCTGACGAGAAAGGGGAAATGGCAGAGCAGATGGGCTGCAGAAGTCGTCTAGGGAAGGATCAGGATAAAGCAGGTCACTCCAGGCCAGGCATACTCATTTCCCGGTCCCTACTCTTGGCAGGGCTGTAAATCTCACCTCTGTATTATCTAGTCTTAGTGAAACAAGACCTTTCATTGATACGAGAGGTCAGAATTAAATCTCACTTTAAAAGCAAACAGATCTAATGAATCAGCATTCAGTACTGCAGTGTCTTGCTTTGAAGAATCCTCCTAAGGACAGAGACTGCACACCACAAACCGTCTGCATCTCTTCCACTGTTCTGCTACCAAAGCAAAATTTGTCTGCTGCCTCTTGGGCCAGATTTCAGACCTCTTCACCTATAGACAGTAAGCCAATAGAATTTTCATGTAGAAACTCTTAGAGGTCTAACTCTCACATATTCAAGCCCACTACTGATTTACCTTGTTTCTTTACTTGTTCCAGAAGCAGGTCCTTCATGGCTGCTTCCTCTGCGATGTCAGACGGGACTTCACCTTCACTGTTCACAGCAGCCACATTGGCTCCATGACTAATTAAGTACCTACGTGAATGAGATCCATACCAATGTATTAGACCTTGTGTGCAGGCCTCAGTGCAACTTATATAGTAAATCAAGCAGCGGAACAAAATATTTGGCTTTCTCATTCAAGTTCAATTACCAAATGAGTATCTTATTCTTATCAAATTTCTAGACTAAAAAAAGTTCATTGTTAAATGCATGGTCCCTGGTCAGTGGCTCATAGTTTTTGTTTCTTTATAGTTATTCAAATACCCGTAGTTCTTATGCTAACCTGACAGATTACGCTTTTTTTTAAAAAAAGGAAAAGATAAGCCAAGCCAACATCAATTTTTTAATTTGTCTTTTTATAACTATACCAAAAGTTCATTCAAGAACAATTAATGTCTTCTTCGGCTTGTACATCTTGTAACCAGTGAAATTCTGGGAAGTAAAAAGAGTATCTGTTTAAACACACAAATCTAGGAGGGTGAGGTAGGAGAAGATATTTTTGCTTGGTTTTGTTTTATTTTCAATGCGTTTAACAAATAGTTATCAGTATCCAAATTTTGGTAACTTTTTGGTAGCTGTGGTGGACTAAATACATAAGCATGGTATGACTGGTAAAGAATAATAATATCTTTCATTTGAAGAACCAGTATTTGGGAAGAAGAAAAAACAAACTGATAAGGATCATCTGAAGAGCTAAGAATTGTTCCAGGAAGAGCACAACACAGAAATAAATGAGCCACAGAAGATATTTTTTTGGTTAGTATATATTGTAGAGGACTATCTTGAGAAATACTGTTGTCTTCCTTTATTCTTCTAACCTATAATACAGCCTTTATCTCAGAAAAATTATTTCACTTGGGAAACTACCATTTACGTTTGCCTATTCTTTGGTTACAGTTACTCTAGCACTCCAGGTCATATATTTGAACAGCTCTCAAACTCTCAGAGCAACTTGTTGGTGCACAACAAGTAGTCTGGTATCAGTATCTTCTCTGGGACAAACAGACTGTTAGTCCTTTGTGAGCATAATGAACGCTCAGATCAGATGCAGAATGTTATTTCAAACCCTGGAATCAGAAACTGTGCCAAGAAGAGTCAAATCTTTGTTGGGAGTCACTTATAGCAGGTTACTGCTTTGCTCTAAACATCTACTGGACAAAACTCTATTATATTTACTGTCTCTTCTTTCACATGTATTTTATGTTTGTACTCACTAGATTATCTAGTCTCTCTATGGCAGGCCACAGAATTTCACCTGGTTATGTCCAAACTGAGCCCAGTATCTTGTGTTGTAAACAAAACAAAAAAAAATAAAAGAAGATAATGCTCCAATTGTAAGTGGGTTAAGTAACAAGCAGTTACTTTTATCTACTTCTCCATCTTTTGTCAGACAGTATGCAAGAAACAGAAACATGAGATCTGAATTTGGAAGAAAAAAGAAACAATGCTGTTGGCATACTGGTGACTGCGGAGTCCAGAACATTGCATTTCTCTCTCAAAAGTAGTACTGCTCACATAGGCCTGTCTATGGTAAGAAAAAGTAGTCGCTTTGCAAAGCCTCAGAACAAGGTTAAGCATTGGTGCAGTCCCCCTTTGAATTGTTTTCTAGTACGCCATGTATGTACTATTTGGGGTTTACACCAGAATACCTATATGCATGTAATTACACTAACATACATTGTATACAGAGACAGAATTCTTTTCAGTTGGAGGAATAAAATCCCAAATTGCTCTTAGGTAACACTTAAAATTCTACATGGGCTCCCCGCTGATAGAAGCACACAGCAAAGACAGTCAGCAGCAGCAGAGCTGTGCTTCATTACACGTCTGTATTAGTGTGCCTGCCTGTCAGCCATCGTGTTTCCCTTTTGCTTGGTATTTTAGCTAAGTATCTAATGAATCATAAGTCACTGTAATGGGATCGGCAAAAGGCAACCAGGTGCAGGCTCCACTTTAATCCTCACAAATTAAGAATTCAGTAACAGGAGAAATGCATCTATTTTCAGCATTGCTTCCCAAGATGTTGTATAAGTCTCAGAGCATCAATCGCCTGAGTACCTGCTCTGAAGAGGAAGACGTGCAAAGTGTTATAAATACCCAGAACAGCCTGAAACTCACTCACTCTGCTATGTTCAGATAGCCACACGATGCCACTGCATGAAGAGGGGTCCAGCCCTCGTTATCTTGTTGGTTCACATTGGCTCCATTTTCTACAAGGAACTTCACCATGTCCAGGTTCTCATCTATACAGGCCTGAGGGAGAAGGGGAGGGGGGGACATCCAGGGGAGGGAAGGATTGAAGAGAAAAGAAAGGAAAAAAAAAAAAAGGTGTTGGTGTTAAATTAAGTGTACAACCTCCATTTGCAGTTTATTGGCAGTAGGTAATTTCTGGGCTGAATTTCCCACACTGTGAGCTAGCACACCTTAAAACTTAAGGCAGCATGAATTTGCGAACTCAAATAAATTAATTTCAGAACTTTCAAAAATTAATTGTAACTCAGAGAGTCCCCAGGTGGACAACCTCTAAATTTGCTCAAGCTTTACTTCTCACCAATTGATCTGTCTCCTTCCTCTCTCCCACACTGTTATCTCCCTGGAGCGAGGGCGCACTGTAAAATGATATATCTCTATTAGTTTTAGGTGTGGCATCAAATTCCTCTAAGCAAGGCAAGCTATGTATTTATTTAGATCACATTGTTCCCTCAAAATGTCAATGAAATAATGTCATAACAATGAATGAAATGAGGTATCACTAGTGGTAGGGATGAGCAGGGAAAGCATGAACTCAAGAAGCCTGACTAAAGCAGACCATCTGTATACTGGATGTTGCCCTTTACAGATGTACCATAGCAAAAGCAGAATTTTAGAGAAGTTAATAACTTCTGTATTCAGCAGTATCTCTTCATTTTCCCGAGTAGAACAAAGTACAACTTCCCCTGTTAGCTCTACAGACCCTATGAGCTATTGAAGAGAACGACAACCCTTTATTAGCTGCTGTATTAATTCCAGAGCCTGCATTTACAGAGACTTGCTAGCTTTGAAGTTGCCAGAAGAAAACCTAGCTAGATTTTCAAGTCTCAGCAGTTCTGTTCGGTGGAATTCCTCCTTCCTCAAATTCCTGGCTACAGCACGTTCTGCATTGCATTTACAGTTCACTGGAGGCTGCTATTTAAGGATGAGCTGGCAATTTAATACATACATCCAAATGCATGTGCCTCAGCTGAGAAGCACCAAGCATGACCAGAAGGCAAAAGGACTGGCCTTTATTGCGTGACCATCTACAGGGAGAAACCTAGCTCCGCATTACTAGAGAGGGAATCAGCTTGGTCAAAATTCCTCCAAAATCTCAGCACTCGATTCTTTTGCATAGCTTGACGTGGGCACATCTATCAGTTATGGCAGTCAGATGACTTCCAGATGATCGTTCTTCTAAAACGAGCACTACTGACTATCCATTCCTATCCTAGCAAGTAAAGAGGAAATTGTCCCTAACCAACACCTCCCCCCCCCGCCCCCTCGACAATCCTATATTATCTAACATGTTCATCTATGTTGCATTGCTTATTTCAAAGGAGAGGCATGCCCTATACCAGGACATACAACTCTTGTTATTTGTACTACAAGTGCAAATCCCAAACTAGCATTTTACCCCACAAACACAAGTTACTCCTACATTTGCTTGGTTCACAAGTAGCCATGCCGAAGTCTAGCTTTTAAGACTCTAAGGAAGCATGCTCCAGCAAACTAACTCCTAATACAGTTACTTGGCAAACACAAGAAAACACAGGGTACCTCTATGGCACTAGGACAGGATGCCCCAGGAGCAGACTCAAGCACCCAAGTCCCAACTGAGCCTATGCTGAAGCGTTAGCATGTTTCCTGGCCCTGTTTTAGACTAGTTTACCTTAATCTTTGCCAGAAAAGGACAAGCATAATTCTAGAAATAGTTTACTTCAGGGACTGCTCCAAACCCAGAATGGACAAGACTGCTCCTGGGTTGGTTCTGTCCACCCTGCTCAGTCCATCAACACTCTCCCACCCTCAGGCAGGAAAGAGCTTCGTCCTGTAAACCCAGCTCTGGGGGACTTCCCTTAGATTATTTCAGGCAGTCAAACTGCAAAAAAACCCAACAACCCAAAACAAAAATCTTGGGGACTGAAGAGCATCACACTGAGGTTGGAGGAGTCCCAGGTCCAAGCACGATGGGATAAGACATGGTTAGGTCTGAGCAATGTGGATGCAAACTAGGTTCTACCACCAGCCTCAGGAGCAAGGTTTATTCCTTGGTCCTCCTTTATTTAGATCATCTGGTCCAACCCCCTGCTCAAAACAGGGCTAAATCTGATGTTAGATCAGGTCACTCAAGACCTGCTTCAGCCAGCTTTTACTGTCTGCAAGGATGGAGATTCCACGGCCAGTCTGGGCCCCTGTCCCAGTGCTTCACCATCCTCTTGGTGGGTGATTTTTCTTACTATCTAATCACAATTTTTCTTGCTGCAACTGATGCCTCCTGCTGCACTACAGATGTACCCTCTAAGTCTCGGCAGGTGATGAGAGCAGGAAACACAAGCCAAATATTCCTACTGTACAGGGGAACTAATGTGTGCCCAATATGCACGTGATTAATTTTAAGACATATTCTAGAAGGGATACACTCCTGATTTCCATAATCCCGCAAACTACGCAAACAAATCTGTTAGCGGCTTATGTCCATAACAATGCATTCAAATGCAGTAGGAAGGTAAAGGATGTAACGCACACAGAGGTGGACATGGATACACAGAGGAACACAATAATCCCTTTTCAATTCAAGGAGCAATTTTTTGGGAATTCAAGTCTGAGCCTGCCAAAACTCAGAGCTAATCTGTATTTTATTGCCACCCATATTTATTGTTATATACTTCAAGTTTTCCCCCAATACACCTCAAATAAATTACACTTACAATCTTATTGATGAGTTATTTACTTTTTGACCTGGGAACACAACTATTACATATCACTTTTTAAATAAAACTGACTTCATCTAAAAGCATACTGCTCCGAGAATAGCCAAGAAAAGTTCGCCCACACAGTGGTTTCTTTTGAGCACAATCACTTCTGGCTGATTAAAGAATTATAGCCTCAAAGAAGAATTTTATCAGCATGGCTCTGACAAAGCAGCAAGGTAGATGTTTCATGCCTGTGCATACTTACTGCTCTGCTGTATTTGTTTAAGTACTACCTGCAGCTTGAGTGTAAATCTAAATTTAGACTGAAGAATGTCTCTATATTGTGAGCTTTGTATGTATTTGATAGAGAATTATATTTACATTGTTTATCATTTAAACCACCCAAATACACCCACTACATCTGCACATACTGGGAATCGGCCAAGAGAAAAGGCCAGTTCTTGCTCAAGCCACTGGATATACTGGACTCTAAAATTAAGTATCTGTTTAGAGGCATAAAAGAGCCCCCCCCCTTCTTTTAAATTTCCGCCTGTTATTGGCCTCGTCGTTCTGCTGGTCCTCATCTCGCGTGGTTCCTATGGAATGCATGCTAGAAACAGAAGGGATAATGGGATCAAACCCCACCTGTTCCTACACAGAAATCTGCAGTAATTTGACTCGCCTGGCTTCTGAAGAGATAAAACGATGACAAAGTGACAAAACTACATGGGTGCTGACAACAGCAGGCATTCGCTCGCTTTCCCAAGGGAACCATAATGCATTTCATGCCTGCTGTTTGCATTTGCCACGAAGATAAAGTCAAGCACAAAGGTGTCTGAAGTCCTTAACGGAGCAGCAATGTATTTTTAATATCTAAGAAAAATAACCCTCACTCCACCCTTCTGCACCTATGTATCATGAAAAACTGCTGTTCAAGTTATGTGATCAAGCAATGTGGTACTGCTTGGCAAATATTTTAGTATTAGTTAGTGACACATAAGAATAAAAATGAGTACGGGTTGAGCAACATGAACAGTTTTTTAAATGACTCGAGGCTGTGTTAACACTAGCAGGTATGACTTCTTGCCTGCTTCAAATATCGAAATGCAAGAGGTTTTTGCATTTTTGTAATATTACATAATACTAATTATATTGGCCAAGATTTTAAAAAGTGAGGTGGAGAAGGAGTTTCAGAAAATGGCATTCAACAAACAGAGGTACTGAATAACCCCTGTTCAGTTCTGAAAATCTCATCATTGTCCCATGTAAGAAACTACCAGGCATAGGATTATTTGCATCGTTTTTTAGTCAGACACCCTAAAAGAATACGCTGCTTGTATCTTAATATATATGCTATGACATATTTAACACATCTTAGAGCAATAATTATGAGGCCACCAATTGGGATAATGAGTAAAACTGGTAATTTCTAAAGATCTTCTGAACTTTAAGAACTTTAGAAAACATGTATAAAAGTTATGACGTTAAATGGCAGCTTTTAGGGGTTGCATTGTATTACTCTGTAGACTTTTAAAGTATCAACTGATTAACACTTATATGTTATCACAGAATTCATACTTGCACTCACATTAATGGTATTAACAGTTTCATATATGGCATCATTTTACCAAGCTAAAAATTAAAGAACAGAAATTCTCACTGTTTAGAAGTACTCAGGGCACACACTTGCCCACCTAAAATTTTTGAGAGCCCTGACTGCTGATACCCCCCCCAGAAAATCTCTGCTGCATGTTTTATTGTGCATATCTGCCAAAATTAAGCACTGCAAAACATCACATAAGAAAAATACATTCACTGAGATTGAGAGGGTAAAGTTCATCTTCTGGCTAAGCAAAATGGGTTACCTGAGGTTACTGGAGGAAGGAGAAGAGGACAAAGAGGAAATAAAGGAGGACACATCTACTCCTTTTAAGTACTATTAATCCTCCAACCTTAAATTTAGGAGAGTGGATAAGTTTAGTAACCCGAGATGATCTATCGCTATGCAAAGTTCTCCTCTTTTATTTGATACAGCGTTCCTTGGGAACATTGCAAGAATAACTACATTGGACAGCAATATTACAAAGCAGACACCCGCCCCTCCAACCCCCAAAGTGAGGAAAGAAAGTCAAAAAAGTGGTCGAGAAGTAACGTTGCCTTTTCGGTGTGTAGTTATTTAATGTGAGGAAACACTCCCTCTCCTAAATTGCCCTTGAAATTTGGTTTCCATAAAGAAAAATACATAGACGGATAGGCTTAATTCTTTCAATTTTAGGCACTGCTAACCCTCAGCTTCTTGGTTACACACGTAGAAGAGGCTAAAAGCAAGGTTAACTACAGAGCACAGCATTTTTGTCTCTAAATTTTTAATTCCTTCTTTATCTTCTTTCTCTGTAAAAGATATAATATAACCTTCAAGGCGATGCGACAGGGTGGGAGTATGCGGTGACTATCTTTCCCTCTAATCGGAGATCTTCAGCAGGCTAATCTCTTGCCATCCTTCTATTTTTCTTGGCAGTTGGTTAGCTCCGAGTGCTTCTGGAACGGCACTAATGTATTACAGTTTTAGCAGTCTTTGATGCAAACTGCATCCAGTGCCCAGAATTACCCACTAACCACTCAAAGAAAGTTGGCTCATATGATTTAAATCCTGGGCATCGCTGGGCAAGTCTCCATCCACAGCTCATGGTGTTCCTTCAGCTCCTGGCAGGGGACCAGCATTTAGCAGTTTTTCCATAGGGAGGAAGTGCTCAGTTTCTAAAATTTGCAGATACGGCATATTAGCTTCCCCCTCTTAGATAACAGGTGTAGCCCTTTACAGCCAGGGACACTGGCTGCATATTTTTTTTTGCCAGTAGCTATTGCCAAGGCATTCTTCTTTCAAGCATGAAGTTTACATTACAATAATGAAACGGGGGACACCAGGAAATGTTACAGAACAACTCTGCACAACTCTGCTCGTCTGGCAAGGCTTGTTCAACAATCAGACAAAATCTGATCTTTATCTTGAATGAAACCTCATTATTATAATAGCACTGTTAGTGCTTGCGCCTTCCTCAGAGCATACAGAACACACAAGCATCGTTGAACTTCTGATGAGTATCAGCAACGCAACAGCACCAACTGCCTGCCAAGGTTTTTGGTTTGCATATCTCCTGGGCATCCCCCACAGGCCAGAGATAGGAAGATCAGGGAGTAAAAGGAGCCAGATGGGATGACACTGAAGGGTTCAGAGGACCAAGAATCGAGCTCCAACAAGGTGTAAACAGTACAATACTGCTCACTTTCTAGGGGGTGCATCACATCTAGCAAAGCCCCAGCCTACGACTGGTGTTACATTCCCACTATATACAGGGTAGCAGGGAGGAGAGCAACTAAACCACCTGACAAATTCCTGAGAGCTTGCTAGGGATCAGCTGGGGGGGGGGGGGAGAAAAGCACCTTTTGCCTCTACATGGAGAAAGGGGGATGGTTACAAACCCAGAATAACACAGAAGCTGTGGCAATAATTGCACATCAGCAGTGCTGTCACAGGCACCCACATTAAGACAACTGTTTTCTCCACAACTTACCCAGTATTATGCTAGTTTAACACAAATACATAAACAACATTCAGTGCAACTGTTTTCAGGCAGAACAGTTCTCGTCAGCGTTTCAGCTTTACAGCTCCTCAGCAGCACGGGCACTTCAGCTGCCGTCTACCTCCACAGCTCGGTAGCACCACGTACAGTAGCGCATCTAACAGGGGTGAACGTGGCTGAGAGCATATTGCATTTCTAAATGCAGCCCCATTGAGTAAATATTTAGTTTACAAACAGTATGTCACATCACCCTGTGTCATATGATCATGTAATAAAATAGCAGCAGTGTGCATCCAAGAGCTTGAAAATCAAAGTCAGCCAGGAAACCTGTAATAACTGCTGTGGTTTTAATTTTGGCTATATTTAATTCCCTGGTGCTCCCTCCTTGGTCCGTCAGAATTTGACAGAGAACCTATGCATTTTCTTGAGGTGGAGGAAAGATGCAGGATGGGAAAAGAAGAAAGGGCCACTTGTTTGGCACCTGTGTTACGTGTTTCTACTATGAATATATCAGTCTTGTGACAGAACCCTATCTCGGTGACTTCTGCTGCGCAGAAGAGTGAAAATCTCGTAATCCTACTGTGTCAGATTCTCGGGTAGCAATCCTCATGGTTCCCACAGAGAAATCATACTTGGCACCTCCACTTGTCACAAGTCAATACAATACGTAAATTAGCTAGTCAGATACATGCTGGCTTTTTTAATTGAGTATTAGAGATGTCAGGCCAGAAGAGGCCATGCTTCATCTCTTCTTAATTACTCCAGCACTCATCTCTTGAGCCTTCCAGGAGTGCGGTACCTTTTGGCCTGTGCAAAATGCTGCTGTTAAACCAGATTGCTCATGAAACCCTCATTATCAATTCTTTTACCAGATTCTCCTCCAATCCAGAAATCAAGTGTTGATACCATCTTCAAAGCTCTTTATATATCCAGCCCTCCCCTGACATGGTCTCCCTCCCTCTCTTCCATCACCGATTCCATTTTCTGTAACTCTTAGGTCAAAGTAGTAACAAACACCTCTGAGATTCTTCCATACAACCCTACGTCCATTGTATGGCATTCCTGCACTGATCTTCAGGACCCTTCTCCATATGTCAGTCTGCCCAGAAAGGCACTCCATTCTTCCATATGGTGAAACAGTTTATATTTTAGATGACGAGATCCTCAGAGCAGGGACCATCTGCAGTTGTTTAAAGAGCACCCAGCTCTCAACACACAACAGTGCCAGTCAGGTAAAGAACTGCAACATATATACCACTGAATCACTGTAGCTGGAAAGGACCTCAGGAGACTTCTAGTCTAATGCCTCCTGCTCAGGGCAGGGTCTACAGCGAATTCTCACCAGCCTTCCAGGCTGTAGATGTGTGCGTGTATATAGGAATGCGTGTGCATATATCTACATATATACAAACACAGACACGCATATTTATTCTTTGTAAATCCAGGGAACTTTACAATGGTGGGGAAGGACTAGCATACACAGATTTGTGTCGTGTCTGCAGCCATTCCAATCCAGAACTGACTCACCTCCATTGCTCAGATACTTTATTTGCCCAAGCCTCGAGTTCTCTCCTCCCGAATGGTGTTCTCATGCTAGAAACCTGACCTAGACTCATTTGGGTGGCATAGGCTGCACCACCCATGAGCTACAAAAGATTCTGCATTAGATATGGGGCGACAAAAGTGGGGTTTGTTCATACAAACCAAGCACACCCTTTCCTAACACTACCAGCGGGACTGTTTTTGACAAGATCAGACAGATCCACATCACCCTCAAACTGATTAAAAGGTTTTCTTTGGGCTAAATGAAGAGCCAGAGAGTTACTGCAGTGAACACAGGCCATAAAAAGCACTAAACTAAAAGCAGAACATTCTCTGTGCGCATGCAAATGCAGTCTTGAATTCCACCCGAAACCCCCACAACAGCTTAAGTAGGTTTAAAGTCCAGGTTGCCAGGGTCCCTCCTGCCCCTGCCATATGTTCCCACACCTTGCCTTGCACAAGATTTATTTAATCCACATTTTCAAAGTGTAAAGTAACAGACGTACCCAGAAGGTGTTGCCTGTCTAAGCTAGGTGGGATGTATTACCCTCACAGTATCTGTCCTTTCCCACTGCCTGCAGACCAGCATAGACCCATTTACGAGAGGATGAGATGAATCCCACCCTCAATGACTTACCAGCAGTCACATGAGAAACCTCCAAGAGCCAAGATTTACCAAGTCACTCCTTAACCTGAGGCTTGAGATGGCTTTCTTGACCACAACCTTATGCTATATGATTAGTGCAACTATAGCTTTTTGAGGAGTTTTAGAAATGGTTAAAGAATTACTGCAAACCAGAGGATGACATTGATACCAGCAGCAATATTAACTGTTAAGACACTGGGCTGGAAGAATTAGCAGGCCAGTTAAGTCATGCTGTCACAACACATAGGTCACAGTCAAAGGGATTAAATGACAAGACTTACTTCTCTACTGTTCTCCTGTTCTAAGTCTAAAATATATGGAACAAGGTTAGCCGGGAGATGAAGGGAGTCAATCTTCCACTGAATGCAAAGAGTAAATATATGATGTCAACATATACTGCAAACCAGCCAGCGCTCCACGAACGAAGGCAAGCCCGATGACAGCTGAACAGCATCAGGGTTAAATCTGGGAACACAGAGAGAGGAGTTCACAGAAAACAAAGAGAAAAGCACTCCCAAAATAGCCTTGCAACTGTCACCACTAGCGATTGTCAGCACTGGAAGGTATGACCTTGCCATTGTGCCTCATGATCACAGCTCTACTCTTAAGGGGGCATTTGTCAGAACCGGCACTACCAAAAATTCCACTTCCAAGTGATCCTGTATCTCCAGCAGCACAGATTACACTCGCCAGTGATTTTGGGAACAACAAAACAGCTCTTACTGTTGCTCCTGCAAAAACATGGAGCTTCTCTACCTTCCCTTCTCTCTTCTCAGCCCTGGCTTTAGGGTGTCCTTATGGCTACGATATCCTGCATGGGCACTTCTGTACCATTAACCCAGTTTTAAAATCTTTATGCTTTAAAATCCTTGTGCAAATCTAATTCTGACACAATCATATCAGAAACAGCAGAAAGAGGTAAATTCTGTTTTAAAGAGAGCAGGGGGAAGGGAGGGAAATGAGATAAAAAGGGTATTATTCATTTTCTCATCTGATTAATTAGCTATGTTGCTTCATTTTTTAACAGCAGTTGAGTCATACTTCTCATGTAAGCAGGAAAAGTGAT
The DNA here is from genome assembly GCF_034638445.1 of Ciconia boyciana. NCBI lineage: Eukaryota > Metazoa > Chordata > Aves > Ciconiiformes > Ciconiidae > Ciconia > Ciconia boyciana. The sequence goes on along the minus strand of NC_132956.1, from coordinate 6,871,580 downwards.
ATGGATTATGTCAGATTTTTCCATTGGAAAAAACCCCACAACAGCTAGAAGTACTCAGCAGCATCCATGCCAGTCATCAAAAGAAACCAACAACAAATCTCTTAGAATGATTAGCACAACAAAAAACCCAGTAGAGCACAAGGGAAGAGAGGAATACGTGCAAAGGCATAATTATTTCATGAGCGTAGCATTTTCAAGATGAAATAGCAGCACAAAATGTCAGGTGGAGAACTGCTTTGAATAGAAGCCACATTTTGAAACTCTCCACGCCTTCATATATGCACTGGGGACACCAACTTATTCAAAAGGAGGTAGATGTAAATATCTACTGCACTAGGCTATAGATGGCTTAGCTAAATGTCTGTGAAATTCTTTATAATTATCAGGACCTCTGCTTTAGCTATGCAGCCATAGTATTGCCAGTGAATGCTGAAGCACCACGCTTCGCTTCACCACTGGCTGGTACATTATCTGCTTTCACCGAGGTAGCCCTCAGCACGCCAAAGCTTCCAACTCTGCTTTTTTAGGATAAACAGGAACCACCGCTGTAAAGAAAGAGAAGGTCAATTGGACACTCACACGCTCTGTGTACTGAAATGGGAAGAAAATGGGAAGAAAGCTAAATTGGAGCTACTACTTACTTCTGCTTGTGGGACAACACTAGGACAACAGGCATAGGCATGCGGGATTGCCACCTTTTTGCCCCTCATTTAACATTTCTAATCAAACAGCATTTTGGTAAATCTAGGAAGATCAGCAAGGATCACAGATATAAGTATTTCTCTACTCAAAGAGCCACAGGGATCAACCCCTTATGCCAGCCCCTCCAGCCTTGTATTATTTGTGCTCCCATGTGTCCAGCAACCTACACTTAATTCACCTCTCATTCAAACAGGACCCAATACAGTGATTTTCCACTTCCATAGTGCTTTTCCTCCGCAGTCGATGGACTGGTTTGCCATTTGCATTCACAGACCAGAACACATAGCTCTAAACCAGAGACAGGCCATGTGGGACTGACTTTAAAATCCAATCTAGATTATCATTTTACTCCCTTCCTTTTCATCATCTTCATCCCCCTAATTCCAACATAATTTTTAACACCCATTATTTCAACAGCAGTTGGAAGCTAATACTTTGTACCATCTGAGAAGAGCTTGAAATGAGTCCAGTACTTGATCAACTGCCAACACTAAAAATAAAGTCTTTCTGTCACTGAAAAGCAGGGACTGCCAGTTTTCTAATGATGTAGAGCAGCATTAGCTTTTCAAGTCTCACCAGTTTAGTCATTCTGACCACTAAGTATGTAATTTCTCTCCCACTCAGCCAGTGCTCTCTGGCACTGGATCAAGACAGCATATATAAAATCCTGCCCTTAAATTACTGAAATTTTAGTTCCTGCCTGAAATAACTCTACATTTCATAATTAGAAAGCTCACAAGCATTTCACTCCTGAGTGGAAAATGGAAATTTAGCTACTGCAGGTTTGCTTAGCAAAGAAATGATCTGCTAACAACCCCCTTGTTCTTTAGCTCTACAGGTGCTACACCAGCGGTAATACTGTACCTATTTAACGTAGTTCCTAAAGGCACTTTTACAATGCAAGCAAAATACATATGCGGTTTCTGCCATCGGCTATATTACATAAATGTATTCTAAATTTCCAGGATGCAACCTTAGATCAGCTTCAGCCAAACTATCGTGGTCTCCTGCAGCCCAGGGCTGACACTCACCCCGTTGTCTTGAACGGCCACTGGAGGTTGCAGAGCAGCATGGTAAGGCCAATGCCAAATGAACATTAATCTTGTCAATAATGGGGGGGGGAATTCACTTTTCAGCCCACTTGGCAAGGTTACTCCACTCACACCACACCTTGCTAGAAGGGCAAGAAGGGTAGGAAGGCATGGGAGGCCATGCTCCAACAAACAATCCTTTATGGGAAAAGTCTCTCTAGGTCTTCTCCTAACTGGTCAGAGACATGGAAAAACAGCTGCAAATGATTTTAGCTCCAACTTGGCAAACTAAAGATGAGATTTGTGTTACCTAACTATAGACCTCAAAGACAGACAGAGAAATCTCCGCTGGTCACTTCAGGCTTTCTTTAGTCTCTCCCATGGTAGGATTTTGCATCAGGCTCTGCTGGCTGAGTCCAGGGCTGCCTCTGTCCTGCCCTGTCTTACACCTGGCCAGCAGACCCTCTCCCCCAGCAAGGAGCATTGATACTTATTTGATACCCCACTAAACAGATCCAGGAGCTAAACTGGCTCACAGTGGGACTAGACAAGCCCTTACACTGGTATGAAAAGCATATGACAAGAGCAGCAGGAAGGGCAGGACCAAGATAGTCTTAAGCTGCCGCATAACCATTCACTGGGACATCTTGCTCATGTCAAGACAGACAGCTCATGCCGCATATGGCCCGGGGAAAAACTGTTTTTTCAACAGAGAAAGCAACAAAGTCACTCCAGGGCTAGTATCGCTTTCACAGAAACCAGCTCTTCCTTACAGACGCCAAAGCTCGTGTAGGGGAAGTACCATGAGCTGCTGCAAATGCCAAGAAGTGCCCAATTAGCACTAAGTAAGGACGAAGATGATTAAAACATTGGTTATATGCAGAAACACCTCAACATGACTGCAAATGAAAAGAAAGAGGAGATTCCTTTGGTGGATTCACAGTTTATTCAGAAGCAGAATATTAGGCCCTTGGTTTTCGTCCACATCATTGTCTTGCAGCCACATCAGGTTTTGTTTCAAGATCTGAATCTCACCTTTGTGGCCAGAAAAAAAAAAGTTGGTTTATAAAAAGAAAAACATACGCTCAATAATTCTACTATTCATTCTCATTGCCAGCCCTGAAGTGCCTGGGAAAATTTAAATTTTCTTCTTTGCAGTTAAAGATTCAGGTGGCTAAATACTCTCTAAGTATCAGTCCCACATGCTCGTACGGGCTCAGCAAAAATCACCACTAGACAGACATGTAACAGCTTGCTCAGTCACTTTCCATTTTCCTGTGCAAGTCAAAGCCTTCACATTCAAGTAAACAAGTGTTTTCTCTGAGTTTTGCCATTCTTCCTGCCCGCTACCTGAACGAGAGACTGGTATCCACCAAGGCTCAACTGCCACAAAGCGTCGTCGCTCCCAGCAGGAAGAGGCACCGCGTCAATCACAGGACACAGAATTTTCTTTGAAGCGTAACAAACGATGGAGCAGGCAAAGAGGGTGCTGGGTAAAGAAATCTTTCTAAAAAGAAAGTGATTTCACATTTCTTCCTGACAGGACCATAGCTAAGATTTTGCAAGCATTTCTGTTTCCAGTGCAATCACTCGGATTTGCAACATCACTTAACAGGACCCAGCTTTAAGGAAATGTTTTCTTTTAAACGCTAGTGAAACCTTGATATAATTTGCTATTACAGCAGAAGTTAAGCTATATGTTTTCTTAAAACGCAGCCAAAAAACCTATCTAAACACAGCAATTTAAGGTCTGGACTATGGCTGGCATTTTTAGAGTGGTAGGTGAAGGAGAATACAGGAGTTCACAGTCCTATGACAGAGTCTGCACATCTCTTCAGTAACAAACTTTTCAAGAACTCCCAATACTGGAAAATGACGCGTGCTTGATATATGTTTGAGAATCCGATTTGTGTAGTTGACATCTGAAAACTCACACTTTCAGGCAGAGTTCATTTGAACTTGCCTTTATTTACAGGAAAAAAAGAAGAAAAAAAAAAATCAGTTGACACTATTATGGGCTGCTCAATCCATAGGAAAGTGTCTTTGTTGTTTTGGTTTTTTTTTTAATCCTGTGGGAAACAAACTAAAGCAACTCTCAGCATGGCCACCAGTAACAAAATCATTAATTTATGGCATCTGAGCATATCACCCTCATGCTGCCATCAGCAGTCCAAACAGAGGTGAGGGACTCTGTTCTGGTGATGCCCGCGGAAAAAGAGCGTTGGTGGCAAATATGGTACTGAGAATAAGGGATCTGTTAAAGAAAACGACCTGTAGAATAAGGTCACTGAAGTGCTGTTTGAATGATAGCTCTTTGCTAGACCCTCGCACAGACGCTTTCATAGAGTAACTGAGCACCATAAGTGTACTAAGGATGCTGCCATGCACTGAACTCGTCAAAGCAGGACACCAGATATCTTGCTAGTTTGAAAGACGGACACGACTAAGACGCCAACTTTCCCCAGTGATATTAATGATGTTTTGAGTCTGATCAAGAACTGTGGTCTCTGTGATCAAAGAAATACAGACCTGATACAAACTTTTATGTTTTCAGAAGAGTAACATAACCCTAGTTACTTGCTCCGATGCCATGCACATGCCCTGCATGGTTTAGATACTGGCAGCCCAGTGTGAACTCCTGATTGAGTGCTCTGTCAGGACTTTTAAAGCGTCACACAGCCCTGGCTACCAGATGCCGAAAAAAGGACGTAGCCAGAAATGGACAGAGCAATGAAGGTACGCAGCAAAGGGAGGAGTGGTGGGGGAGAGCAAGCTCTCCACCTCTGTAACTACCATTTACAGAAGCAGCAGCCAGGTAGACTGACTAGGCTTACAGCTGAACTACAGCAATTGCTCATCCTTAAAGTAAAACAAAACCTGGAAGAAGTCCAGTTAGAGGATGGCGATTTCCATGTTTATTGCACTGTGTCACCTGTGCATTAGTCTGCCTTGCAGGTGGGTGGCACAGGCAATCCTCAGAAACAAAGTACCACAAACTGGGTGGTGATCAGGAGAAATTTAGGAGAGGGCAAGGTTTGCTGACAAAGCCCAGCTGCCAGAGCCATGAAACAGTCTCACTTCTGCGTGGATCACCCCATTTCTGCTGAAGAGGGAAAAGAAGCAAAGAGCATCATGCAGGAGGACTTTCAGAGGTATCGCAATGCAGCCCCATCTCCGTGCCAGCTGCGAAGGAAGAGGAAGAGCTCACAGGAGGAAGCAGTGGGCTGATGGTTGGGAGAACAATCCTGCAGATGGGTCTGCCTCGCTGAGAAAATTACTGCGTGTCCCCGAGACCATGGATGCACCCCTGATTGTGGGCTGAGTTCCCAGCTTGAAGCAAGAGCTAGGCCACGAGCAAGTGATTTTGTGATCAAGCATACAGACAGACGAGTGGTGATAACCACGGACTGTGTGGTGACTTGCCTGCTGGAGGCATGACAGACACACAGCCAGGAGAGGCTCTAGAAACAAAATGGCTTGAGTTAGAAAGTTGGACACTAGTACTTCTTGGGTATCGCTCTTGAAAATCATATCACAGCTACTTGTAGGACCAGACAAATGGACAAGCGGCAAGTGTCTCAGTGTATGGCTGAGAAGATGGAAAGGAGAAGTCACTGGGAAGTGAGGAAACTCCTGGAACAGAGAAAGAGAGAGATCTTATCAAACCCAAAAAGAACAAGACTGCTGGTGCTTACATTAGCGGATGGTATAATAGAATAGCAGATGCATGGGAAATCGTGATATTTTGGAAAAGAGCCACCAAGGCTTTTACAGAGGGAAGTCATATGACAGAAGGCCACTGGAGTCCTTCAAAGGGTAAATAAGCACAAAGGCAAGGGAGATCCAGGTGATGCAATCCACAGAGACTTCCTAAAGGCTTCTCACCGGGCTCCTCACCAAGGCTCCTAAAGACACTGAATTGCAGGGGTAAGAGGGAAGATCCTTGCACGATTAAACATATTTTCATGATGGGGAGACCAGAATACGTAACAGATTTTCTTCCTGGAGATCTCTGCAGAAATCTTTCCTGAGGTCTGTGCCGCCAAATGTATTAAAGAAAGAATCTGGAAGAGGAGGTGATAAAAGTTTGCTGCTGAAACCATTCAAGAGGGTAAAGAAAAGGACAAACTTGCAGAAGAATCTTACAATACTGAGCAACTAGTGATAAAACGACAGATAAAGTTCAACGCAGATAACTGTAGAGTGAATCACAGGCAAAAAATACACCTAACATCATGTAACAAAATGAAAGGCTCTAAGCTTATTACTGCCATTCAGGAAATAGCTCTTAGGATTATAACAAATAGCTGTAGGAAAATATCAGCTCCAGGCTCAGAAATCAAAGCAAATTCTAGAAATTATTGGGAATGGAACAAAACAAAACAGAAAATACCATTAGGCCCCTATGTAATAGTGCACTATATTTGCAGTATCATAAGAAATTCTAGTCTCCACAACTAAAAAAGATGTGGTAGACATGAACAGGACATGAATTGGAAAAAGCTTAACTTAAAAAAAAAAAAGGAAGAAAAAAACCACCCAAACAGCTTTCCCCATTTTCCAAAACCATTTCTTATAGATTTCTGTGGCATCACAAATATTATGGTTTATACTATTTTTAGGGCACCACAGAAATAAACAATGCTTTGGGGAAAAAAAAATGGCTAAAGAAGAGTTCAGAAAGATAAGAGAACAAGTTGTAAAAGGTTTGGGGAAAACAGGACGCTCGCTCTACATCCGTCCAGCTCTCTCCTGTAACCTCGACCCACTGCAGCTGCAGCAGCAGGGACTTGGCCCGCGTAGGAAAGCACAGGATTCAGCACAGACTGCAAAACCTTGAGCCTGCGTAAACACTCGTCTGAACGTCTCATCAGCACAGACTAACAAGGCCCAGCTCTGTTCCTCCTGTTCAACAAACAAGTAGAAACAGGGATCACGTTTTACCGGTGTGAGATGAAACCAAAGCGGAGAAGGTGGAGAGCTCCGGGGAACAGAACCCAGACTCAAAGCGTTTCTGACAAATGTTCTTACAACAAAGCAAAACAGGAAAATTCCTACACGTAGGTGGGAGACATCTAAAGGCAAAACAAGGACAAAAAGGACACAGCATCAGAGTGGGTCACTGACTCAAGACAGGCTGGGCTGAAAGCAGCCCAACGACCCCGCCGCTGTGCGACAGGTCTCATTTGTGTGAGGGCAGCCCCGCTCCTGCCGGGTCTCAGCCACTACGGCCCATGCACCACGCCGGCTCCAACAGCTCCCACGCTGCAGGGAGCATGCTGCTTGCTTAGGGTCTTAATCTTTCAAAGCAACATGTGCTAAATATATTGTTATAGCATTAATGATTTATACCATTACTTCTAATTTTGCTTTACAATCCCCTCATCTCTGTCCCCACTGGGTAATTAAGGCTTGGCTGAATGACTCAGTGGGGTGCTGCTGAAGAAGAAAGCAAATCTCATTCTGGAATATATTACAGACAACTACTGTTAGCAAGGCCCTGAAGAAAATTATTCTTGGGCTGGAAAGATCTCCACTTAAGTATCACATTGAATTTGAAAGCAACGTACTCCTAAGAAGCCCAGAGGAGAACAACAAGCCTCACTGCAAGTCTAGAAGACATCAACTAGTTGGAAGGGTTAAATAAAACCAGCTTTACTCTATCTAGGTAAAAGAAAAAAAAGTTTGAGGAGAACAGAGTCTTCCAGTAGTGAGAAGGCTGTTATGAAAGGGAAAGCAGTTGCAACCAGAGGAAAACAAAGAATTCAGTTTCATTTGGAAGAAAGTGGAATTGGGTCAAACACTGAGAAATGCTTCCTAACTGCTCAGCTTGCCAGGCGCTGGACCAGGCTTCCAGGGGAGGTGCAGCTGAGCTCTTCACGAAGATGTTTAGGAACGGATTAGTTAACTGCCTTTTGGAAAAAGCTCTGATAAACCTGGTTGTGCCTTAGCGCAGAGGACTGGACCAGAAGGTCTTCTGTGATCTCTTCCAGCCACGCATCTGTAACTCCGCAACTGCACCGGACTGCCCTCACTACAGAGACAGCACAGACAGGTCTGAGAAAGGGCAAATGACAAAAAGCCAGACTGGTAATCTTCCATTTTGTTCCATTCCAAATAATTTCCATTTGGAAGAGACTGCATTCCAAATGGTAGAGGAAGAGATGCAGCTTTCAGCATCATACAACAGCAGGAGAACTATCAAAGCACTGCTCAAAGAAGCCAAAGGACTAGGAAAGCAGCTTAGACAGACTGGGGTGATAGAAGGTGATAGCTCCCTTCTTAGATAGAAGGGGTGAGTGGTTAGAGTAACTGACACCAGGCCACAGCAACAAATTAAAAAAAAAAAAAAAAAAGAGCTGATAGCTTTGTCAACAACAGGTAACCCCAAATCTCCCAGACCCTGAGGGTTTAATCACCATAACACTGTATTTCAAAAGATAACCCTGGAATCGGATTACATTAAAATGTCTTATTTTCCCCTAATGCAGCAGTTATTGTTTTGGATGGGGCTTGAATTTTTAAGTCACTAGCACAATTTGCAAGAAGCTGGGCATAATGTCAGCACATGGATTCCCTCCCAATGCCTACAATCAATTCGTTGTTCCTTGTTCACTTTCTGCAACGTTGAACAAGTGTCTTAAAGATTAACAGCACCTAAACTAAATGGAAAAGAATGGATTTTGTGGACTGAGTTGTAGGCTTGAAGACGAGCCAATACTCGAAATAGCTAAAAGACAATATTTGGCCATAAGCATAGGGCTCCTTCTATAGCAGCTATTAATAAGGGATCAAAAATAACTCATGCAATATGCTCTGAAGTTTAAACCTTGGCCCTGCCAGCATACAGGTTGGCACGGTCCTGAAGGCTCTCATCAAGAGACAGACAAATTTACCACTTATCTTTTTCAGCATGAGGGAATGCTTGTTCAGAATAACTCAAGTGATATCAATTTAAAAGACAAACCATTTTGGCCTGCAAAGGTCAAATTCTGTTTGTCAGTCATCCAAGAAAGAAAAGAAAAGTTAGCACAAACTGCCAAGTAAAGACAAAATCCATCCTTTGCAAGAATACCTAGATACTGTGTTCAGTCAGTTGTATTAGTTCAGGCTACTGCAAGCCAGGAACAGAAAAAAGCTCAAAACCTCATGGATTAATAAGGTGATATCCCATACATATACATATTCTTTCTTCGAGGTTAGAGGATGCTATGAAATATAATCAAGTTACCCAAAAATTCAATAAAATTGCCTATTAAATAAAAAGCATAATTGCCCACCATTTATGCAATATAGTATTACTTAGCCTTCTAAAAATCACTGGGTTTTAATTTTAAAACTATTGCTTTAACATTTGAGAAGGTATTTGGCCTTATTAATTCTTTCCTATCTTATTTCTCTTCTTGACTCTAATCTGTAATAAATAATGCCTTTTTAATTATTCATTATATCATGGAGGTAATCTTCCTGCCACCATCCTAGAGCCTGGTAATCTGTAGCTTAATTTACAGAGTTACAATTTATAGCCATCAAGCAGTTTCTGAACGTATCTAAGCTTTTGGCATGAACTATGTTCTAAAGCAATTAGTTCCACAGCCAAATTTTACACTGGAAGAAAAAAATATTTGTTTTAGAATTCTGATGTCCTTTAATTCTTACTTGTGGGAAAAAGCAAACATTCCTAATCGCATTTTACATATAATTCTGGATACCTCCATCATATCTGTGCTTGTGGCTTTCCACCAGTTAGAAGGAATCATAGACAGTTTTGATCTTTCCTTCTATAGACACCACTCCCTGACTTTGATCACCTTGCTGTGATCAAACCTTATCTTTCTATAGACTACATTTTTTTGAGAGGGTAGAAAGAGGACTGCACAAACTGATCTACAGATGGGCAAAACATGAACTTATACTGGCTTTATGACTTCTACTTTATTTACTCCTTTCTTAATAATTCCTGATGTTTGATGTGCTTTTTACCCACTGCAGTACTTCCATGCTATCACATTAAATCCCCAGAAAACCTTTTCCAGCCTGTAACAGCTGGATTAGAATCCACTGTTTCCCCATAAACATTACTTCCCATTTACTGACCAAATCTTGCCAGCCATTTTATCAGCAAATTAGCCAGTATTGTGACACTCTTCACTGCCAGGTTTCGTTTTATTATCCTGAATATGCAGCACCATCAACAAACTGTTACCTCACTCTTTATTCCCTTTCCCATTGCACATATGGGTGTGCAGAGCAGCCCAGACTCCAGGGGAGATGCACAGGATAACTCCCCTTCCTCCTATAAACTGATCTTTCATTCCTAGCCTTCGTTTTCTCTCTTTCAGACAGTAATTAATCAATTATAAGATCTCTTTTTATTTCACAACAGCTTTGTTTCTTAGGGCTTCCATAGAGGGACCTTGTCAAAAGCATTTTGGACATCCAAACATACCACCTCAACCAGATTTCTCCTCCCCACATGCTTGTTGACTCCTTTGGGTTCATCATTTCCCAGGTTCTTCTCGGAGTCCTTTTGGGAAACGAGCACCACATGGAGAACTGTCACCTCCCATTGACATGGTCCTGCTGCAGGGATGGTCCTCTGGTAGTTGGTTTGTTTTAAGTGATATGTTATACACAACGGATAATAGCTTAGTGACTTCATATGCCAGTTCCTCCTGAACAAATACCAGCTAGTGCTGAAGACCCAAGACTTTTCATTTGTCTAAGTAGTTCTGGAATGTCTTCTGTCAATGCTGCAGCTTGGTAAAGCTCAGAAAGCTGAATTTCTATTTTTTATTTTAAGAGATCTTTGTATAGGAAAGACTGAAGGCGTGCAGACACAGTATCGCTGAGAAGCAATACAAAACTGCTCAGCACACAATGGCAAAACTGGGACAGATCTGTCATTTGAAACTATTTAGCTGAGCTGTATCCAAGACTCAGACTCTCCCAATACTCCCCAGAAAAAAAACGATACTATGTGTTCCCTTAATACAGCATATATCTATTACAGCGATTTATGACAGAGAGGAGAAAGCATGCAGGCCACCCCATGTAAAAGATGGTATGTCACAAGGAACAATGCACCATTCTTTCAATTTTGAAATAATGAGGATTTAAATTCTCCTAAATCATCACTTTTCTATTTTCTTTACTGAAAGTCCCCTTGTCCCATAGATACAATATGCAGAAGTTTGCATAAGTTCCATTTGTCTGCAGCAAGTACACTCGCCCTCATGTGCTCACCTCTCCAAATACATTCCACCTTCCAATTCCATGAGTAAGACGAGAGAGAGAGGAACATGTGTGTGAACAGGGAAGGGATGCAGACTCTAGGACGAGAGGTGCGGATAAGTTTACCTGGAAGTTGGAAGGCTCACATACTGAGCCTTTGCACCAAGGTCTAACACACCCAGTATCTAAGACGCAGCTCACCTCGCACTGGGGACGGTGCTTGGATGAAAACTACAGACTCTGAGGAGCCGCAGGGGACTTTTATGGCCTTTCAGCTTTTCCCCCAAATTAATTAGACTGAGAGCAGCAAAGTGACAGAGGGTCTGGGAAATAAATGGCAGCGGGTAGGCAAGTGACTTGGGGACTGGAGGCAAGCGCAATAGCTCCAGGGCAGTCCAAACCCCTGGAGCGGCACTTTGGTCCAGAAACTTTGGTCCAGAAACCAGCACTTTGGTCCGGGCTGCCCTGGAGCAGCACACACAACTACGGGATGCAGGAGCAGCCAGCACACGGTGGAACTGCCCAGGAACAGCAAACAAACAGGAGTCAGATCCCACCCCGGACTATCGAAAGGAATACAGAGCAACAAGTTGTCAAACGGTGCTCTTTTCCTCACTGGTTCCTTCTCCTCCTAGCCAGAGGCTGTTCAGCTTGGTCCAAGGGAGGGACTTAAGCTGCCAAAACTCGCTCTCCCCTCACTGCCCTGCTTGCAGAACGGCTGGTTTAGAAATCACAGGAGCTGCTTAGACCTACCTACCAGACCTCACCTGCTGGCAGGAGCAGTGCTTTGCCTGCATGAAGGTTTGGCATGCAAAGCTACTTCTTAAACCCAGCTCCCCAGGGCAGCATATCTGTCTGCTGGGCACAGGCTGGGCATATGGGGCCAAACAGCCCTGTCTGACTCTTCACAAGTTTGTGTGGGTGCCAAGGTTAAGCAAAGCTGGAGCCTAAGACACACTTTTTGCAAGGGCACAAGCTAAGCCCTTCTGGCTTATGGCTGCTCACTCTTGCAGCTGATCCACAGGGACCAAGCAGCCATCACTCATGGGCTGGCTACAACAGCTACAGCTCCTCCTCCTCCTCCACAGAGCCCAAACCGTACCCTAGTGCCTCCTGCACCCCCTTCCATACTCTGATGGCACTGAGCAACAGTTAATATTCAAAGTGCAGCAATGATTAAATTGGTAGCTGGACTGAAAGTAAAAAGGGCTCCACTGAAGTGGACTCACAAGCCAAAAATGACAGTTCAGCTTGCTTTATAGCATTTCCTACAGTGTCAGACATTCTGCACACGGGAGCAGCAAGAAGCATTTTTAGCAACTGGAAGACAATTGCTAAGCCCATTAATAAAATTAAGGCAGCCAAGAAAGATAAGAGAATACCCTTAGCCTTAAGAGCCACTGATGTCTGTACTGCAAGATGGTTAAGAAGCATTTACCAAAGTGGTAGTAAGAAACAGGAATCCACAATCATCATCTCCCTTGGGAGATATTACCTGGCAGTACTTCTTATTGCATGTCTGTTCCTGAAGAAAAGAGGTCACGACATGCCTTAAAACTGAACTGGTGCTGACAGATAAGAAGTTCTGAATCACTGGTTAAGTCATTGTGCAAGTTTTCACCAAAAAGCAGGGAAGGCATTGCAGGTATGAGACAATAGCAATTGCTCGCTAGCAATTGCTCAGCCATGTTCCTGCAAGACTGAACTCTGAAGAAGTTAAGAGACTAGTCAACTAGAAAGAACCCCTCCTATTTCCCTCCTGGCAGGGGCCTCACCTTAAAACTTAAATTTTTTAGAAGCGGGGGAAAAAAAAAAAATCAGGGAGATGAGGAAATCAGGAAAATACCCTAGAAATGTTAGGTTTGCTGTGCACATGAGTGTCTGACAGTCGCTGCAAAGAGCTACGGGCAAGTAAGACTGAAGTTTCATGCACTGCATACTACAGAAGCACTACAGGTGAGAAATCTGGTACGACAAGACGGGCACACATGCTAGAAGGAACGGACTAAGGACAGTTCCCAGGAAAAGCAGACTGGTCCTGCTAGCTACATTGTGCGGCACCAGAGCCCCAACCCAGGGAATAAAGGGGAAGGAATGGCCATGGATCACTTTTGGGACCAGGAGGAGGTAGCTGGCTGATATCACTGCAAAGTCACTGTCATCTTTCAAAGGTCATGGTGACAAAGGGAGGTTCCTGATGACACGCAAACACCACCCATCACGTAAGAAGGATCCAGGGAACTACAGGCCTGTCAGTCCCACCTTAGTCCCTGGAAAGGCTGTGTAGTAAGTCTTCCTGAAAGCTATTTCCAGCTGCACGAAGGAGGTGGTGGTGACTGGGAACAGCCAGCATGGAATTACCAGTGGCAAATCTTGCCTAACTTGATTAGCCTCCACAGTGACAAGCTGGCTGGGTGGATGATGGGAGAGCGAGCATGGTACATCTTTGACACCGTCTCCAATAGTACGCTTAATAGGCAGATTGGTGAGAGCTGGACTACAGAAGCAGAGGATAAGGCGTTGGCAAATTGTCTAGAATATCAGGCTCAAAAGGTGATCAGCCGTACAAGTCCAGCTGATTACCAGTGGCATCCCTCAGGTTTGATACTAGGGCCAATACAATTCAACATCTTTATTAACAAACTTGATTAACTCCAATTATGGGACAGAGAGCACTCTCGACAAATCTGCAGATTATATCAAACTGGGTAGCATGGCAGGGGCAGGAGATCCTTCTCAGAGGGACCTACGCAGGCTGGAGAAGTGGCCTGATGGAGAGCTTGTGAAGGTGAACCAAGGCAAATGGAAAGTCCTGCCCCTGGGACAGAGTAACTCCTTGCAACAACACAGACTGGGGCAACTGGCTGTAAAGCAACTCTGCAGAAAAAGACCTGCCGAGTTCTCAGGGAGGCAGAGGAGACAGACGAGAGGCAGTCAAGGTAACAGTTTTATGGACTATCAATATAACTGTCTGGAAGAGACTCTGACACACAACATTGACTTTCTGCTTCTCAAAAGTCTTTGAAACAGTAATTTTGAACACAACTTCTACCTTTCAAAGCTTGTGCATGGTACACAGATTCCCCTAAAGGCTAACAAGACTGATGAGAATATGAGCACACAGTAAGTTGAGCTGGCTGGAGCACAGTGTAGTTCAGTTGGCTTCCTAAGAACATCACGAAGAAGCACAAAGCAAGACAAGAACTGAAAGCCATCAAGCATCAAGTGATGAAACCAGCTCTGAAGGTTTAGCCTAAACACTACCTCCTTCAGAAGCAAGTCAGCAGCACTTTCTAACCTTCTCTAGAGAGCACTATTTCAGCTCAGTATTCATAATTCTGCTTGAGATACTTGCTGTAGACTGCTTAAAAACCACCTCTTGCATCAAAAAAGGAAGATGTTGTGGTAATAGGCTAGAATACAGCATTTTTCCTGTGCCATCAAGTTGCTTTGAAAGCACCTTTGCCAGTGTAATCATTTTTGGTAACTGAAACGGTTATATTAATGCAATGTGTAGACCATACCAACAGTACAAACATCATTTGCAATCTTCATTAAAAGACTCAAGCAAGGGCATGCAGTTTGCTAGCACAGGAACTTCTGCTGGCATGTTCACATCACTTTAAAAAAAAATTAAATTGGACACTTGGCAAGTCTGTAGTGTTTGTGTGACTGTCACAGGTGCAGTTAAACTCCTGCCCGGGCTCAGGATATGCACCTCTTCCTGGACAGGTATAGGCTGTGCTAATGCAACCAGTCAGCTCAGATCTGGTTGTTATCCACAAAAACACCAAACCTGTCTATGCTGGAGAGCATGTCATCTCGCTTACAGAAAACAGAGAGCAAATGGGGTAGAAAAATGGCTTGTTGGATAAAAATTTTGAACATTTCATCCTCCAAAACCACAACAGTATTTAAGGGAAATATTCTGATGAATTCTGCTGGCAGAGGCAGGGTCTCTGTTAATGATGTAACTCAGAGCAGTGTCCGGCTGTACCAAAACAATTAAAGCAAGCCCCATTACTCACAGCCTGCTGGGTCAGAGTTCACCTGCCCCAGCAATCTTCCAAGGGAGAAATCCCTATTAACACGTCTCGCACGAAGTATCAAGTTGTCACTCAAGATCAATCCGTAATTAATAATTGTTTTGGGTAGGGCTGACAAGTCACATGAATTCAAATCCTGGAAGACAACCCCTGCTTCATACTTTGACTTCAGAATGAAACCACTGCAGCAGTACTTCAGGATGCATCAATTCAAGCGCAAAAACGGTATGGTTAATTCGGTGCAGCTCCGTGTGCGGGCTCTACCAGGTTCAAGCTGGTTTACATCCGCTTGGGTTATGGTATTATATTTACAAGTCCAAACTAAACAGACGTAAGCCAGGTTAGGCCAGCAGAGCCCACACACAAAGTTGCATCAGTTCACTAAATCACTGTTACAGTCAATTCTTGCTAAACCAGCAGTTGTGTTTAGACAAGGCCTGATACTACAAGCTGTGGCTATCGCATGATTTCAGATGTAAAAAAGCATAAAGCTTTGTAATGAAATCACATTAACTAAGACAGAGAGGAATGACAAATTATAAATAGGAGGTGGCTTCAGACAGATTCCAGAAATGGACGGTGAGCAATCACTGTGGCAAATCAATGCTCCGGCTCAGAGTATCAGAGAGGGGCCGGGTTTAGTTTTACCCTGAAAAGGCAGTGACACATAAAAGGCTAATGGCAGGTGGTCATTCTGCATTCTGTACATTTCACAAAGATTTATGAGCAAGGCTGAATGCTGGAAAAGCAATGCTGAAACTGCTTGTGTCCCTCTGCAAGGTCAGCTTATTGTATTATGGAAACATTTCTAGTGAGACTTTTACAAGTTAAGACTGTTCTATTTTTTTCAGCTACAGGAAACACGCTACTAAGAAAAAACAGCATTAAAAAAAATTCACACCATTTACTCTTAAAGAGTGAATTTTCAGTTATTTTCTGTTGTTTTCAGATGAGCAAAGACTATATTTAAGCTGAAAGCTTAAAGCTGGAAGGAGACTGATCTTTCAAAAATTTGTTTAACGTGAAAATATTTAACAAGAGTGCTTGTAGATGTATCTTCTAAAATACTAGTCATTTGTAAGTACTGTACATTGTAATTATTACGAATGAACACTGTCATGAGAAATTGGCGTAGGTGTCTGAATCAAGAATTTTGGTGTTCATGATTGTCAACAGCTTGATGAGGAAAGAGGGGCCTGATTCTCAAGATTTGGCTGTCAGCAGCGCAGAATATCATTCTCACTAGCCTGGGAATCTAGAAAAGCAAACTTCCCCTGAAAAACATGTTTTTAAGAATTCGTATTTAAGAATGGTCCTGTTCCACCACAGTACGAGATGCATCTCTGGAGTGAAGGGAGGAAATAAAATTTAGCACCTCTAAGCTGTGCAGGTTGGAGCTCCATCGCACAGTCATGCTCTGAAAAGCTCCAACAGCTCAGGCAGATCACATCGCCCTCCATTTTCAAGAAGTTGACAGCAGCTTGAAACATTTCTCTGCACAGGCCTGTATGGACTATACTCACCATGAAGTTATTCTTAAATCCATTCATGCTGAAGGGAGCCCCATAAAAATAGGTGCCTAAATCCCCACCAAATCGTTCCCTCAAAATTCTTATAAACTGAAATTTTCCTGCTAAGGCATATTGAACACCTCTTCCTGCGAGCTGCACCTTTCATCCCCATGCAGATCAGTTTGCTGCAGCCCAATAAAGGAGATTGCAGGGACAGCTGTTGCACCTCCCTTCAGAAGGACAGCTGAAAATAAACTGCAGACTCAGATCCCAGGATTTATACTGGGCACCTTCACCGTCCTGGGGCCATACCATTATCACTGGGTCAAACGGTTCACTCATTTGGAGAGCTTGCAACTGGAGGGTGGGGGCTGCTGTTCCCCCAAGTTTCTCATTCGTTCTTTTTTTTTTTTTATCCCAGCCCTGTGCACAAACACAATTTTTTTAAAAAGCAGAGCAGGCGTTTCAGAGTATTTAATGCTCCCCCCACCCTCATTTGTATTCAAAAGTTAGAAAGAAAAAATCCCAACTTATACAACCACTTACATAATATTCCCCTCTCCCAACCTTCTTAAAAAGATTGCTCCAATATGCACAGTCTGACGGGCCTTTTTGACTTATGGTATATAATAATCCTCAACTTAGAGCTAGCATACCAACTCAAAAGCCTTATATTTTAGTATTAGTCAGTTATTATCTCAGTATATTACAACACACAGCACTTAAGATATCTCACAAGCCCCACAGTACCTAATCTGAATTCTAAGTCTCTAAACCTGTTTGTAATAGAAACAGCTCCCAGCCCCTAACACTCACCGTTAAAATAAGCAAGAGGCATTATAAATTGCAAAAATAATACCAGGATGACGGTAGTTTCATCTAGGTTACAGCTGAGAGAGTTCTGCACATAAACGTTGCCTTTAATGTTTCAGCAGGTTTCAGCCATGCCAACAGGAGCTCAAGACAGCACTCTGGAACAGCGACCGTTCCAGGCACTGCACTCATTGCTCATTCCTGCATTTTTTGCTGAGCTGGCTTTCAATCTTATCAAACAATGTTGATTCAGACAAGTATGCAACATTAGAGACTTGTCTCCATCTCTAATGCAGGCTCAAGAATTTTATTTGCAAAAGTCAGAAAGCTTTCAGCATATATTAACTATAACAAGCTTCCCCTAAAATACCTTGGCTTCTCAAAGGAGATTTCCATGTGGGGCCAGAGCTTGGGACTGCCCAGCAGCACTGCTGTAGAGATGAGAACTTTTCCACAGACAGCACTAAGCGACCAGGGTCATCACTTCTAGCTGCTGCCATAAAGGAAGTTATAGCTGAAAATCCTATCAGCTCACTTGCTCACTGTTTATGGGGAGCAACGGGGCTTGACTCATGTAATCACTAGATAGGATAAACAGAGGCTGAGGAAGGAAACAATGAAGATGCACATTTCCCATCACAAATATCCATCTACTTACTAAAACAGAGCAAGTTTCCTCCCAGCATCCAGTAGCTGAGTGAACGCTGTGGTTGGCTTCAGTTTCCAGAAACCTAACCAACCAGTTGGGAAGCTGCCCCTCACCAAAACAAAGGAAGGCTTCCTCCAACTGCTGCAAGGAGCAGCAATTCTCCAAGGCTCAAACTCGTTTCAGTTCAAGGTTAGTCTGTTTAGTCTAGAGTTAATTCTGCCCACTTAGGAGATTGTTTTGAAATAGAGATGCAAGGGACAGACAATTGAACTAACCCGCAGGGAAAAAACATCAAGCTAAAAAAGGGACTGTGTAAGCCAAAAGCAAGAACATAAAAGCATTAGGTTGGTAAAACAGCACTTCAGATTTTCACTAGCTTTGTCTAATAAATTCGTGGTGTATTGTGGGTAGCTTCCAAGCTTTCTCACTTTATTCAGAGTACATACTATTGTATTCCCATTTATAAGTGAAACCCCCAAAACGGTATTTCACTTACCCTAGTGACAAACCCTATTTTTGACAGTGTCATATTTCAGTTTGATGAGCAGTGTTAAATACAGTACAAACAGCTTGCAACTTCTATTTTCATTGGCAGAAGCATACCTTTGGAAAGAAACTTTGCAGAGTGCGGTGAAAAAGGTATGGCTCTCCCTAGATAACCTTCTCTTCCAAGGATTAACGTATTTTTAGGCAATGCAGCCACCCAATCTTAAAAAATGCAGCCTGATGTATGACACTATCATCACCAATTAAAAGATCGGAAGCTAAACTACCTTAAAGTACAGCCGTGATGCCCCAAACATACGCCTATGTGGTACCCGAATACTTCATTCGAGAGTTTTCATGCCACTGGACGTTGTGTTATAGCCTCACATTTGAAGGCACAAGCTAGCTTTTACCTTTCGGTGATTAAGAAACTTCTCCTAGAAGCTGTTGCCATATGAGCATTCTGTGTGGGTAATGACTGTTGGATCTACCTCGGTTATCCTGTAAAGCACACGCAGGCTGCTTCAGCCACCACTGCAGTTCCAACCCTTTGCTCCATGCCCTCTAGCAGTGACGTCCTAGCTAGAAAACACACCAATCCACATGGGAATCCTCTCTTCCTTCCCCTCAGTCTCCCGGATTTTGTTCTAGTGTAGCACCTCGATGATTCTTCCAACAGTCTCCAGCCTGCTGTGATTAGGGAGAGTGGTCTGTAATGCATTACCCCCGGCTGTGTTTTTGAACTGTCCAAAAATTCTGCTGACTTCTGCTTTGTTAGGACTGCATACAATGTTTGGAAGTGATTAAAGGGCCAAATTTGCTGAGCAGCAACCAAAAATTGACCAGCCTTGGTTTGACATGGATGCCGCCTTACAAAGCTCTGAAGTGCAACTAGACATGCCTGCAGTTTTACAGCTCTGGCTCAGAAGCAGGAATAACTCAAACTGGGACCGCCAGAGAGGTTACAGCCTCCTCTATCTAACCCAGAATCACTCCGCTGAGTACCTGACTTTTCATAAAGCAGCTTCTGGATAACCACAGGTGCCTGGCACCTGAAAATAAGTCAAAAGCAACTGCCAAGCTGCTTGAAGAGTACTGTAAATGACAGAAACTCAGGAGTTATTTCATGAGCAACTCACTTCTCCATGGAACAGGCAAAAGGGAAGCAGCGGATAAATCAAAGGGCAGAAAAAGGCTAAACAATATTTTCTGTTGTGAGCCAGTCCTTAAAGACAAACAAGCATTGCCTATTACATTTGGAGATGCCTTCCCAACTAGAAGCATCAGAATTTTTTTCCTTTAGGACTCAATTTTCATAAAAGTTTACTCTTTGGTTCTGTCTGTCGCTCAGGAGGAAGAGAGCATTCCATGCCCACTTCCCAACATCTGCAAACACTAAAGAAGTTCAACTGCAACCAATAGTTTGTTTCACCTACTGGTACCAGTTTTCTTGATGATTTCTAAATGTTCACTCACATTTAACTACCATCTTCCTTTCCACTCTGCTTTAGACACAAAACCATTGCCAAAAATACCCTATATTCAATGAATTAAGTTAGTCACTGAAAATACGGGATTGATGTTCACCCAGAAGCATTTTGCAGGCACTGAGGTAAAGATACACGTATAACCAGAGCCACAATACA
Source organism: Ciconia boyciana (assembly GCF_034638445.1). NCBI lineage: Eukaryota > Metazoa > Chordata > Aves > Ciconiiformes > Ciconiidae > Ciconia > Ciconia boyciana. The sequence goes on along the minus strand of NC_132956.1, from coordinate 6,851,462 downwards.
GATAACAGGCACTGGCCTGTGGTGTAGTTTTATGCTGCACCTGATGCCTCCGAAGAGGAGGTCGGCGCAAGCTGGAGGCTCAGAAACACCGCTTGTAATTTAAAAGGTTATTTTCAAAATACAGCTTCATAGCTATAAATAGCAAAGACAGCTTCTTGCCCAGCAAGTACACAACAGTTCTTAGTCATAGCGGCCCAGAAGCTAGAGAAAGTGTAATTTCACCTTTGTTGAATGCCACGCAACATTTGGGGCCACTGTGCACTTTAAACAAACTAACCCAATTTGTACGATTGGTCTTAGGTTTTGTAGAAGCAGATGCAAACTCTGACAAATTAAGTCAATTGACTTTGTTAACCCTTCCATTACCTAAAAAGACATTTGCTTGTACAGAGCAACTCTCACTTAATATTAAGTTCTTTAACTAAAGCAAAAAATTTTTACTCCATCTTTCCTTCAACAAAGCAAACTCTTTGTTGTAGGATTTCCTTCCTCACCGCATGGCCATTTGGTTTTACAAGTATTAAACGAGAGCAGACAGTCACTACCATCTGCCCTATCTCTCATAATGTTGTGTTTCTCATACTAAGAGAAGTTATTAAAAAAATCCTCACGTGTGCTACATTCATTTCATTTGTCAACCAGCACTCTGGGGACCCTCAACCTAACTGGACCTCAGCTGCTACTTTAGCATAGACAGTATCATTCCCCAAGTAATATGAAAACAAACATATTTTGGACACGTTAGTGATAAGGAACTCATAACAACCTCTTCAACCACAATAATAAACATTTTCATCTGATACAGATTTATAGACTCGAGATGCACATGTACAACAAAACCTCTAACAAATCAGTGTTCGCTCCATTTGAGTGTGTAAGAACATCTCGGCACTCTTTGGTGTTGTCCGAGATATGCAGATGAGAAAATGTTAATACATCAACGGGACTTTCAAACAAAGCTTTTATTAAATTCAAAGTAAGGTGAACCTTCCTTCCTGTAAAGTTTCTGAAGAAACACTTCGTGTAAGAGTCTTGCTTGTACAGCTAGCATCTGCTTGACTACTCATCTAAAAGCTCTTCCAAGGATCAAGCCTTAGGTGTTACTGTTCAGTACGTTACCCGATACTTAGGTCCTAAGACACAATTCTTTACGTATACAGAATTATATTTGCAGCCTGCTTGTCAATATATGGCTTGTCATATATTCAAGAAGTTTGACCTTGCAGAGATAATCGCCCGTTGTCTGATGAGTCTAATGCACTTCACGATACGCTTTTGGCCAAGTGTCACATTACATACATCAGCAAGATACCCGGATGCTTCTGAAGAGATCATAATCAATCCTGGCTGGAAAGCCCTCATGAAGTCATCCCAACTCTACCATACTTCTATCCACCTTAGATTCACCCTTCTTGCTTGTCAAAATGCTTTCAATAACCAGCTCTTCAGTAACTGTCTCTTACTAGTGTCTAGACAACTTCTTATTTATCTGATAATAAATATATACATGCTGTATTGCAGATTACTTCAGCAGCGTAACTTATTTACTAGTGCTATACCAAAAAAAAAAACCCCCAAAAAAGCTGAGCCGTTACAAAGTTCGCTGCTTTGCCAACTGAAGTCTTATTCAACCTGATGGTCCCTAAGCTCCTATGTTCTTTGCTTCATAACTTATTTTTGGAACTCCAGAACAAAATGAATAAATATCACTGCCCCTTGTTCACTGACAGCCACGCACAAGCGAGCTTATGAACTGAGCTTTTAAATGCCCCAAATGCTTCAGTTCAATAATACTCGCCTAGCAAAGAAGAAAACCTAATCAACTCAATTACTGTCCTGCTATTTGTGCTATTAAAGCATTATTCTTTACAAACACATTATTTCCAGATGTTATTCCTGGACTGTGCTTCTTTTCCCGGTCCTGTCGCTACACTACATGCTTAATCTACGAGATCTTCAGCTAAGAAAATTTTCTTCCTGAGGCTGGCCCAGATTCAAATCAGATTTGTTTCACTGACCAGATGCAACAATCTGGGATGCTGATTTCACATGCCCTGCTAAATTCTGAGTCAGTCTTAGATAGCAACAGGTTTCCCAATATTAAAGGGTAGGAATTTCACATGCTCCCTTACATTCCTCTTCATTTACACCATGACAGCAAAAGCTACAGATGAAACACAGCACATGTTTCTAGACAGGCAAGGCTTCACCACTCTGAAGCTAACTTCTGCAACCACTTTTGTATGATCTCCAGCACATTTGGATGAATATTAGTAGAATCTACGTCGCTTATCTGAGATGCGGGCACTCTCTGGTCTCTGCAAAGGTTGCCAAAGAGCAGTCTGGGGAGTTTCAAGGCAACTCCGATATAACACAAGCACAGAAGCTGATGAGACACTTCTGACCTTGCACAGAACCGCACCCCCCACGGGAAATTTCCCTAGCACTGCTGCTATTTCAGCAGACCCCAAGCACAAAGTCAGAAGTTTTCCAAAATCAATACATTGGCCACCTAGCCAGGCTGGCAGCTCTGCCAGCCCAACGCTTTATTTTGCTAATTAAGCTACTTAATATCCCTGTGAGAACTGGGTACATCAAGCTGCTCGACTGGAATACGCTACCACGCTCCCCTCCAGACTAGGTCTCTGCTTCAGACACACGCTAAATATGCAGGATGAGGCTCAGATCAAAGCTTTCTGTCCTCGCTTTGTTTATAAACAACCCACTGCCGGTGCTGCAGGTACCGCTCGGCCCTCCCCCTCCGCCGGCAGCAGGGGAAGCGCCTGAAGCCCTCGCCCCCCCCCTGCTCCAGGGCTGAGGAGGCGAGGGCTGAGCGACCCACGGCCTGTGTCCCCCTCCCGGCTGCGGGTGCCTCGGTGCGGGGCGCGGGGGAAGCCTCGCCCGGCGGCAGGCGCAGGGAAGGGACCGCCGGGCCGCCCCCCGCGCCCGGGCCCAGCTCCCCGCCCCCGCCGAGCCCGGGCTCCCGGTACCTGGTGCAGGGCTGTCAGCCCGTCCACGTTGGTGGTGTTGATGCGGGCGCCGCGGCCCAGCAGGCGCTTCACCTCCTCGGTGTCCCCGCTGGAGCAGGCGGCCAGGAAGACGGCGCCCTCCTCGAAGCGGACGCGGGACCCCCCGGCGCCGCGATGCCGGCCGCGGCCGCCCCCCGCCGCCACCGGCTCCTGCTCCGTCAGAGAGCCCTTCCAGCGCCGCAGCTGCTCGGCCCGCCGCAGCCGCGCCGACTCGGCCCGCTTCCCGCCCAGGTGCTCCGGCTCCGACATCGCCGCCGCCGCACTGAGGCGCAGGGAGCGCGCCGCGCCTCAGCCGGGAGCGGGGCGCAGCGCCCCCGCCGCCATCTTCGCTACGCCCCCGCCGCCGCCGGCGCCGCCGCCGCCGCGCCCGCGCCGCCCGCGCCCCGCGGCATCCCGGGACATGTAGTTCCCGCGGGCGGCGCCGCACCTGCCCGCGGGGCGGACACGGCTCCCAGCGGCCCCCGCGCCCGCCGCACCTGGGCGCGACCCGGACTACAGCTCCCAGCGGCCCCCGCGCGCGGGGCGGCCCCGCCCGGCAGCCATCGCAGCGCCCTGCCCGCCGCGCCGCCTCCGCTCCCGGCGCCGCGGTCCGGCGCCGCGCCGACCGACCGGGGCTGCTGTGTGTGGTGTGAGGAGGGCCGGGGCAGCCCGCGGTGCCCGTGCGGGGGCCTGTGGGGAAGGGGGAGGGTGAGGAGAAACGGCTGGCACAGAAAAGAGCCCCGTCTGTCAGGGAAACCAGGCCGGAGCTGGCGGGTCCAGCTGCCCCTCCCGCCCGCGCCGTGGCCAGTGAGGCGGCCAGGAGGTCGCTGAGCTTCCAGAGAGGCGGTTTCCAGTTTTTCCCGTAGGTAGCCCAGAGCCTGGCCGTCCCCCGGCGAAGGCGGGTGCTGCGGGGCGAGGAGCGGCGGTCTGCCAGGGCGCAGCGACAGCGTCGCCGCAGCCGCCAGGCCCAGCGGGTCTCTGTCCTGCGGGCAGGGGCCCGCGTACGGCCCGCGGCCGAGGGCGGCCTGCAGGCCCGCAGGCTGCTCCCTCCCAGCTCTACCTGCTGTCGCCAACCAAGCTGTGAACGTTTTCGGGTGAGATGTTTGGGTTGGCTTCATTGCGCCTTCTCTGAGCCCCCTCTCGTGGCTGGAGCGTCCTGCTCGCAGCACCCTGCGGTGCCTGCCTGGCTCTGCTTTGTGAAGGTGCTGAGGATCGGTCTCTCCTGGCAGGCAGCTGAGCACGGTTTTCATTCTGGCTGCCCCTTCAGGTTATTTTGCGGTATCAAGCTGCCAAACGGAGGATTTACCTCAAATTGTTCATTAGAGGAATTGCAGAATGAGCACGCTGCTAAATGATCAGTGACAAATCCCCCAGACCAGATGGCATTTGCTCATTAGTCTTTTAAAAAAAACCCAACAGTTTTCAACAGACTTCCAGGGAAAACCGCAGGAACTACAGTGCAGTTTACCTGATATCCCCAGCATGCAAATTATTAGGAACCACTCTAATGAACAGTTAGGGGCCACATTAAGGGCTATTAAATATTCATAGAAATGCCAGATCATGGTTCATTAGCAGTCTAAAACCACAAAAGTGTAGTTAGGAATTACTAGTATAGAAATGGTTCAGAGAAGAGCAACAAGGAAAAGAGCTTCACACAACACACAGTTCAGTATGGAGCTCCTGACAGCAGGGCGGTAAGGATGTACAGTAAAGATGTAAGGAAGTACAGGGCTGTTGAGGCGGGTTTAAAAGCAACAGGACAAATTAACGGCAGTAAATCAATCGAGAGTCATAAATACAAAGTTGCTGTCCTTGGTTGAGAAAGGCCTTTGGCTGCAGGTTGCTGAAGGCTGGGATCCCTCAGCACACGCTCCTGGCGCCTGCAAGAGACGGGGTGCGTGCTGGGTCACATTCAGCATGACCAGCTATCGCCTTCCCATGCTTTATATTGCATTCTTCCCAGCGGGACTGGTGATTCATGATGATGAGCATGCTGGGTCCATGCTGGACCAGGCCTGGAGCTCCTTAACTTTGCATCTATTGCTTCAAGAATTTAATTACTTTTGGCTGCATGCCAGGCTGACGTGAGCCTTAGCTCTGCACAGAGTGAGGGACACAGCCATGTTAGCGGTCCTGTAAGTGCCTTCCCTATCTGCAACGTGGTAACGGGGCGGGAGGCCATCCTGTTTCCCCCCGCCGCTGACAAGACCACCCCATGCTCCTATGAAAACTGCCTGATTGACACTATCAGCCATTTACATTTTTAAAACATGCCTTTTATTTTCCTGACAGGAATTTTACCCAGGCATATTTGGAGCATTTTCTGCATTTATCTAGGATTCCTGGACATCTGACTAAGCTTCTGGATGCCGAGAAGTCCTGCACAGCCACATCGCATGAGAACTGGCTGTAAATTACACAAACAGTGCTCCCAAAACTTCTGGCATACGTACCGTTGCTTCTGGGATGCAAAGCTGCTTTGCACGTGCACAGGTTTGCATGTGTCCCCAGCCTGTGGCACTCCATCTTGCACGCTGGTGGGTCAGCACAGTGCCTTCCTGGAAACGTCCGCCGTCACGTGTGCTTTCTGCAAACTGCCTCCACTCTGTAGCAATCGCAGCCAGAAGGATGGCAGCCTTATTGCAGATCTGATTTCTCTTGAAAATGGAATATATCCTCAGACAAAAAAAAACTTGGCTGGAAGAGGAGACTGTTATCTGTGACTACGAACCTCTTGCTGCCCTTCCATCATCTCAGACGCCCCAGATCCCTGACATGCGTGACTACAGTCCCATGTCTGCTTTCCTATGAGCTATTCTTTCAAATTCAGTCCAGCTCTGGCCTTCCTCCTATTTTAGCTGAGAGTTTCTGAACAAAAATTCGTTATTCCAGGTCTGCTCCCAGGATGATCAACATGAGAACGCATGGCTCGGCAATGCATCTCCTGTATCTTGAGCAAAAACTGTGTCTGTGAGCTCCCGGCGGCTAATATCTTTAAGAACCAGTCTCTCTCTGAACTTCCTTTAACTGCCCTATTACAAATAACTGCTTTATTTATAACATAACATCACTTTCTGGAATGGTCTAGAGTTGTTCTTCTTTCTCACCCCTGCCAGCAGCCTGAAGTTAAAAAAAAAAAATTCCTTGGTTCCTTTATGTTCACTCAAAATAATTGTACACCACCAGCCGTGAGAGCCGTGGTAGATCCATGCAGGAATCAGACAGCTTGTGAACCCCCCTCTCTTTGAAGTGTTTGGTTGCCCTGACATTATCCTGTGAATACTACTGCTTTTGTTTCAAGCTCATAACAGCATTTTTTATGCCTTGATGGTTTTTGGTCACTCCTTTTGGCACCTCTGGTCCCAATCCACTGACCCAGGACACTGCTCGACTTAATCCTCTGGTGTGACCGTTCCCAAGTGCCCAGCCGTGGGAGACCCTGCCACGTTTAAACCGCACCCCTGTGCATATCGCGCTGTGTGAAGCCGAGCAGGCGCTCAAGTCTTTTTGGAAATAAAACTGGAGCGGGTAAAATTCCCAGTTAGAGACTGCACGCTGCCCTGGCTCAGAAAGCTGGGAGACCTGCGGAGAGGAGCGAGTCTCGCAGCCTTTCCCACTCCCACGTCCCGCTGCCAGTGCAACACTAGATGGCGTGGGGACCCACGGCAGGGGCCCAGCTCCGGGCGCAGCTCAGCCTCCGTCCCCGCGGAACGGAGGAGTCCGCTGTCCTGGTTTCAGCTGGGAGAGAGTTCATTTTCTTCCTAGAAGCTGGTATAGTGCTGTGATTTGGATTTAGTATGAGAATAATGCGATGACACACTGATGGTTTGGCTGTTGCTAAGCAGTGCTTATACTGGTCAAGGACTTTTCAGCTTCCCCTGCTCTGCCAGGCGCACAAGAAGCTGGGAGGGGGCACAGCCAGGACAGCTGACCCCAGCTGGCCAAAGGGCTATTCCAGACCATATGGCATCATGCTCAGTATAGAAACCGGGGGAGTTGGCCGGGGGGCGCAGTGATTGCTGCTCCGGGACGGGCTGGGCATCGGTCAGTGGGTGATGAGCAGTTGCATTGTGCATCACTTGTTTTGTACATTCTTTTATCATTATTGTTATTATTGTTGTTGTTGTTGCTGTTATTTTCTCTTGCTCTGCTGTCCTATTAATCTGTCTTTATGTCAACCCACAGGTTTTACTTTTTTTTTTCCGATTCTCTCCCCCATCCCACTGGGGGTAGGGGGAAGGGTGAGCGAGCAGCTGTGTGGTGCTTAGTTGCCGACTGGGGTTAAACCACAACATCCCTGAAGTGAAAACTTCTGGTCTCCTGCATCCCCTGGGGCTGCTGGATACTGTTGGGTAGATGGGGAGGCTGCAGCAAGCGAAAGGGGAAGGACAGCCAAAGCCAGCCCCAAGAGAGGCACGGCTGCTGGCTGGGGAAGACATTGGGAGGTGAGATGTGACCAGCTCCCAGAAAGGGTACAGTGTCCCTCTGTCAGGTGGCAAGGCATCCCGCCGTCCGTGCTGGGGAGGGGACAGGCCTGGACTGCACTCACTCTCTGCGGATGGGGTTAGGTACTTCACATTCCTGATCTACTCCTCCAGCCCCCTCCTGAGAAATGAGCCTCAGAGCAAAGACCAGAGCTGGGGTTTGCAGCAGTGGACCCTGAATTTTGGGATGCAGGGAGCCTTTCTGAAGCTGACAGCCAGCTTTTAATACACCCACTCCACCTCCTCTGGAGGAAAGAAATAAGGGTATGTGAGCCTCCAAAACCTGACAGCCCCTGCCTCACACCGGTGGGAAGCCAGCTGGAGCAGGCAGGTCTGTCCAAGTCTGCTGGAGGCTGGCATCTGCAGCACCATCTCAAGCACCGTGTTAGACACGTCCTCTGAGTCATCTGGCAGGGGTTTCCCAACCTCCAGGGGAAAGGACGCTCATCCCCGCATGCTGTGGCAACGTCAGCTCTGGGGTATGTCTCTAACTCTCTACAAGGCCTCGGGGAACCCTGTGACCATCATGACCAACTGCAGCGGGTGATGTCAAGGTGCTCATGTCACCGTCCTCTTCACAGCGTGCCAATGTGCATCGTGGCAACTGGTAACGCCCCACTCAGTAATACGGCTGTACCCTGTTAACTGAGACCCATGCATTCCCTTCAGTGGGGCCCTGAATGCCCGGTCACTATGTTCCTAATGCCACCTGTTCCTAATGTCCCCGACTGATGAGGTGACCTGCTGTGCTCCGAGCTGTTGGATGGGCCATGCCCAGCAAGACTGGGTCCTTCAGGTCACCTCTGCTCTGCTTGCCCGTGCTCGGTCAGGGGCTGGGTTCCCCCAGCAAGCGATGGCCACTCATGCACATTGCGCACACCCGGCATGGCAGTGCGGCTCCTCTCCCACTTGCAAGACAAAAGGCATCTTGGTCCTCTGTGACAAAAGCCTTCCCTGCACACAGGACGTGAGCAGCACATTCCCCTCGTGATCCTTGTCCCCTTCCTGTGTTCCAGACCTTGGTTCAGGACCAGGAATTTCTTACTCAGAGTTCAGGGCAAAATTACTGTCGAATCTAATGGCAAAGTTTTCCAGGTCCAAAGGAAGCACCTCCCTGCTGCTGCCCTCCCAGCCCTCCTCCCTTCCTCCCAATTTCAGTAATGCACTCCCAGCAGCCGGAGCAGCCTGGGCTCCTCAGCCATCCTGCAAACAGGCTGCCTGCCCCGGGCGAGCCGCTGTGGCTCGGAAAAGGAGAATGAGTGGGAAGGGTCCCATGAGTCCCAGAGAGCAGTAGACAGCCTCTTCGTGCCAGCTGCCTTTTTTCTTTAATGCCTGCTTACATTTTTCAAGTAGAAGGCGGCCAGCCCAGGCAAGAGAAACTAAATAGGAGCTTTTACTAACTGCATCTTGGCCTAGCTTGACAATCCTGTCTATGGCCACAGCAATTATGAGCACGGATCATCCAGCTTCTCTCCATCCTCACCTTCTACAGGGGCTGGAAGATCCTCATGGAGCACAGATGCCTCAGGGACTCCCGGGGCAGAGGCTCAGGGTGGGAAGCAGCTATAGACACCAGCAAAACTGTTCCCTTCTCCTGGCTTCCCCTCCGGGAGCTCCCTGTGGAGCTGCTCCTGGAAGGGGCTGCCTTTTGCTGGCCTCCAAGTCCAGATGACGGAGCACCGATGGACTGAATCTTCTTCGAATCTTCTAGGACACCAAAAATGCCTACGAAAGGGAAGATCCTTTCTCTGTCTAGTGCCACCTGGTTCCTGTCCCTGTGTGGGGTTTGCTGGGGACCGGGGAGGTTGTCCCGCTCCCCTCCCTGCCCTCCTGTTGCAGCCAGCTTCCGCGGGCAGAGGGGGAGTGCTGCTGGGGGCTGGATCCAGGTGGATGTTTCCCAGGGGGATGGAGAGTGGGAGTTTGTACCCCAGCAAGCTGAGAATCAGGCAGGGACGAGCACACAAGGGAATGCCCAAACGCAAACTGGGACTGCAGAGTCCTGCCGGGGGGTCTGCGCACGCAGCAGCAAACAGCGTCTGACAGACAATTCAGCGCTGGGTCACGCTGCAGGGCTTGCATGTGGACCGCCCTCGGCTTTTCACGGTGGAAACAGCATTACCTGGAGCCGTAGTGTGTTTTTTACAAGGTCCTGAGCTGGGCATCTGCAGCACCCGGGCAGATGCAGATCCTGGGCTCCCGTGTTGCCCTGGCATAGAAACACACAGAAAAAAATGGAAACAGCAGCTTCGTAGCCCAGCAGCCACACTTTGTAGCCCTGCAGCCACACTTTCTGTAGGCTGCTCCCGGGACGTTTGGGCACGGAGGGCAATAACGTGTGGTGTGAGGGTACGACAGGGTCTGTGGGACAGCGGGGGGGTGGAGGCAGCATCTCTGCTCCCGCAGACACCGAGGCTGCACCGTGCCCGTAGCGCTCTGACCGCTCCACTGCTCAGAGCCCTCCCTTCGCAGCTCCGTAACCTGCCATCCAGCTGTGCTGGGACTGCTTTCCCAGCGCCCCGGCAGCAGCCTTTCCCTCGCAGCTTTGAGCTGTGCGTGTTTCTCATCCCCGTGCCCCTGCACCCGCAACAGCATTGCTGGGGGGGTCCCACGGGAAGCCATTGCCAAGGAGCGTCGCTCCTTACTCCCCGGTTCTGAACACCTTCTCTTGCAACTGGGATTTTATTTTAGAGGAAAACTTCCTCGTAAGAAAATACTGGCCTAATATGCGATAGGTATGACCGGTGGCACAGAGGCTTGGCAACCAGCCGGCGGGTTTCAGGGAGCCGCCGCGGCCGGCCCCGGAGGGTTCACCCCGCCGCGGGAGAGGGACGGGCCGGGAGTCCCAGCGGCGCGGGGCCGGGGCTGTCGGGGCGCGGGGGGCGGCGGTGGGGCAGCGCCCGGGCGCGGGGCTGGGGGGTCCCCGGCGCCGGGGCGGCTGCGGGGCCGGGGCCGGGGCCGGGGCCGGGGCCGGGGCCGGTGGCGAGGCCGGCCCGCCCGGTGCCCTCCTCCGCCGGGCCCTCGGGGCGGCGGCCGCCGTGACATCAGTCCGGGCTGGCGCCGAGCGCAAAGCGCCGCCGCCCCGCGACCCGCCTTCTCCCGCCGCCAACAAAAGCCCCCGAGCGGCCGCCGGCCCCAGCCCCGCTCCCGCTCCCGACGCCGACCCGGCCCGGCCCAGCCCAGCTGCAGGTAGGTGCGGGGCGGGGGCGGCCGCCGGGCCCCGCGGCGCGGCGCGGCGCGGCGCGGAGCCCCCTCCCGCGGGCGGACCCGGTCCCCGCCGCGGAGCCTCCGGGGCCGCCGCTCTTCCCGGCCCGGGGCGGGCAGCTCTCCATCGCTCCGAGCTGCGGCATCCCCGCTGGCCCCCCACGCCCAGCCCTCCCCCGGGCGGACCCCGGGCACCTGAGCTGGGGCGAGATGCGGGGCTGGGGGCGGGAGCGGGGGCACGGACCCGCCATGCGCCCGTGGGGTGGGCGCGGGTGCGGTGGGGCCCACTGAGGCACGAAACGGCAGGAGCATCCGTGCACATGACACCAGATGCGGAAGCCAAAGCTCTTGCATCAGATCGGGTGAACTTTCCTAACCCGGCGGAGAGCGGGCATCAGCGCAGCGCAGGCACTTCCCACCGCGACGCCAGACTTTCTGCTGGCGCTCATCTTAATCCTCCGCTAAGCGTCCTGTTCCCTTTCTGCTAAGGGAAATCTCGGGGTTGTGGTCTCGGGCTGGGCTGTGAGCGGAGTCCTCGCGCCCCGTCCCCTCGCCAGAACGTGGGCTCTGCTGTCGCTTTGCTTTGCAGCCCGAATAAAGCTTTCACCTGGGGAGACTGAGCCGGCTTGATCCTCTCCGCTGGTGTGGCCTGAAGTTGCTTTACAGAGGAGATTTGCATCGCTGAGGACCTGGCTGGGCACACGCTCGAGCACAGCTTCAGGTGCCACTTTCCAAACCTCAGAGCTGGCAGCGAGGCCAGCGCGCAGGAGAGGGTGTTCATTAGCGCTTGGCAAAAATACCGGATGCTGCCCAGTCACCGTATTAGATGTAGGGAGGGATGGACTGGGTGAGAAGGTGCAAGCGCTAAAACGGTATTAGGTGTGAGATCGGCTTTGGACACTGCACCTCCTATCTCTTCTGGATTTTGGTGGTGAGGCTGGAAAGGTGTCGTAGTGTCTGTGACCACCTCTAGCCCTGGGGAGGACGTGCTGCTTTGCTCCGTGCTTGCCGCTGCTCGACAGCCAGCGCGGTGCCTTCCCTGCTCCCGCGGGACGGAGGGCACCCTTTGTCCAGCCTCGGGCTCGCAGCCAGCCTCTCCTGTCTGCTGGATCGGGGCCTCTCCAGGATGTCAGTGCCTGAACCCTGCCTCTGGAGCGGCTGAGCTCGGCTCCCCACTCCTGTGAGGCAGCACAAAATGACCAGGATGTGTCCTACTGGAAAAAAGGGCTTTGCAAAAGCTGAAGTGAGCTTGGGCAGATTTTGATTCCTGCAGAAGTCAGTAGCTTTTCTTAGCATACCTGAAAATGCTTTTGGCTTTTGTTCTGGATAAAGCTGGGATTTTCTTTGAGGAACCCAGTTGTGATAGGAAACTTTGAAGTTGCCTTTGTAACCAACGCTGGGGAGCAGTGCGGTCGACAGGCAATGGTGTGTTGGTCTGCAGGCCCGTCGTGGCTGGTGAGCGCTCGCCGATAGCCGTGTCTGGCAGGTGGCTCAGCGCGGTGCTGGCCTCACCCTGGCCCCTTCCCGGGCACAGCAAACCTGAAGGCTGCCTTACCATGGCAGCAGAAGTAATGCCTGACTGTGTTGCTTTGGGAACTGTAGAGTAGATGAGCCGTGTGTGAGGATCACTCTGGACCTTGGACCCTCCTGACTTTCTGCCCTCCGCTCCAGGCAAAGCCCTCAGAGATGTCTGATCTGATACAGCTGCATCTCCTGGGTCAGTTCTTTGCTTTCTCCATGTTGATGCTCAGTATTTTGCCATGTCCCAGTGCTCACCAGCCTCAGGACCCCACTCTCCTCTTGCTCACCGGTTTGACATCACTGCATCAAATATGACCTTCATTTATCCTCATTTACACTGTTGGCAGCCCAGAGGCTCCTCACGTCACTGTCCCACCCAGCTGATGACATGGCAGGGGGCCGGGGGGACAGTTCTAACTTGCCTTTTGCAGGGCACTTATGCCCAGGTGATGTGAAAGCTGCTCCATGACAGATGCCGTTTGTCTGGGGCAGAGAGTGCCCCATGGGCCCGATTGAAGTTTATGGGTGCTGGACCCCTGATGCTCTGTCCCGGTGATTTCCCTCATGGCGTTATGTGTATCTCCATGAGCTGGTCCCTTTCTTCTCTGCCCACATGCAGACACCCATCTGTCTAGGTGCCTCCTTCTTCAAAATTCTGCTCATTTCATGGCTATGCCGGCTGCTCTCTAAACTGGAAGGTGGTAATCAGACCCCAGTGCTTGGGACTCCTGCTATGGTTTGCTCCCCTTTGACTTGTCCCTTTGCCAGGCCATGTAATAATCCTGCGTGGACAGCTGTGAACATTGTTAGGAGTGAACTTTGTGCAGCACTGATGGTGCTTTTCTGCTATTCCCTTGTATTAATGCTCTCATTGGAAAAAAAGAAGAACCTTTTACATGGGCCAGCATGAGTCTCCTCTTCCTCAGTGATCTCCTCCAGGCATGAAGTGATTGCTCTGCAATTAATTACTGTAGGATTTTAGTAGAACATCTGGGCACATACGTGGGAAAGGTTTTCCAGCTATCGCAGAAGCTCGAATGGTTGCACCAACGTCCCGGTGGCTGCAGGTAAAGTTCATTAGAGGGTGAAGGGGGAGAACCTGCACAGCTCTGAGTGCTCCTGTGGTAGCGTGTTCACTGTGTTCACACGGCAGCGGGTGCTGCTGTAGCTCTAGCAGTTAAAAACCAGCTGCTCTCAGGCAGCTCAAACGGTGGTTGTCAGCTTTGGTGTGAGTGACATGAGCATGCTGATCTCTCGGCCCACTGTAAGGAGAGGGTGACCGTGTGTTCTTACTGCCTGATGGCTTGGCTTCATCTCTCACTGCTTTCCCTTACAGCTCAGGTTTAGATGACATATCAAAGCACCAAGATGTACTGGTTCCATACTGGTTTATGCCTCGTTGTTTAGTGTAGCTTACACTGCCTCCCAAACTGGTGCAACACAAGCCCATCTGAAACGTGAGTGAGTCTGTAGCTTATGTTTGACCCGGTGAACTGTACTGCTGCAAAGTCAGACATCAGACACTGAAATTAGAGTTAATCTCCAAAGAGTGTCAGACTTGTGTGGTTCTTGTGTGTATGCTTCCCAGCAATACAGCTGTGGATAAAAGGATGGTATCTTGTTTTCTGAGGCCCCTTGCCTTATCCAGAGCGGATGGAGGACCATCCCTGGGGCTGAGCCATGCTTGGCACAGACAATGCTGTCTGTAGGGCTCTGGCTGGGTTTGCTGCGAAGTTGTGGTACATGGGATGCGGAGCTGCAGGAGGGAGGAAAATAATCTCGGGTTTTGGCAGCCCTGGGTGTCTCTCTTGCCTGTGCTCAGTGAGATCTTTGGTTGCAGGACAGTCACCTCTTGTTCCTTATTCTGCATGGGTCTAATAGTGATTTGGAGAAGTGCCACTGTGGTCAGTAAGTGTTGCAATTGGACAGAATATGGTGCTCAGCTTCATGGTGCAAAGTACTCTGAAAACGTCGAAAGGGTTGCAAACCCTCTGACATATCTTAAATTAAGTCATTAATTAGGGGACTGAGATGATGGGTCTGTCTAGATGGCTATTCTAAGGATTTTGCTTCTGAGACGGCTGGTGAAGGTCCCAGGCTCCATGAGCAGGATGCTCCTATTCTTTTTTTCCTGCTGATTCTGACCTGTAGCATAAAGCACTTTTTGGCCTCTCGTGTGGCCTGCCGGGCTCTCAGCATGTGCCTGTGTATGTTGTGGACTAAAAGGGAATTCCCTGCAACTTAAATCTTATCTATCTCAGGCTTTCTCTGTGCCCAGCTGTGAGCTATCACAAGCCCACGTATCCCCAGGACAAACACATTTTTATGATTCCTCCCCATGAAAAATCCATCCTGGCATATGCCAGGAGGTCTTGCTGGGATGTGGCTTTGCTGGGGCTGCTTCTGTGCTGCTGGGTGCTTCATGGTGAGAGTCACCTGCCGAAATCACAGTGAAGTTGTTTAAACTGCGTGGAGGCACCTGCAACCCTCTCGTGGTGGATGGAGGAAAATAAGCAGTAAAAGGTCTTGATCTCCTGTGGCAAACGTCAGATGAGCTTCACCCAGAAGCACCTTTTCTCCCCCGTAGGCTCACAGGCAGCTCGGAGGAAGGTGTCCCCACTGCCGATGCCTCAGTTTGGGAAGATGAACCCTGCTGTTTGGGACGAACAGAGCCTCTTCCTTCGCTGCTGCTGTAAAGGGGAAAAAAATGTGCCATGGAGGCAAAGTGGAGCAGCTGGCTCCAAGCCATGCTGGGCAGTTTGTCCCTGAGCATGCTTGCAGATGCCCTGGCTGTGGAGCAGGGAGCGACGGCAGGAGCACTGAGGCAGGAGCACTGAGGCAGGGGACTGCCTGCATGAGGCTGCCCACCAAAGTCAAGGCTGGTGGGTCCCAGAGATGGGCTCTGCCAGCTGTCGTGTTTGGAAAGGGATGGGGGACCCAGACAAACTGTATCCAGCATTGTATTATTCCCGATGAGGGGTCTGACACAGGTGGGCATGGGTGGAAAAGGGACCAGTGGGCTCCCACGCCGTGCGGACCCGGGCATCTCTGCTGCCTGGGCTGGCAGGGGGATGGTGCTGGACGTTTCTGCCCTCCAAGGAAACTCCTGAACCAGGTCGGGCCCTCCTCCTGGTGCAAGGGGAAAAAACAGGCTCTGGAGAGAAACAGTTTGTGTCCTTTTAAGGCAATGCAAAGGCTGGGACTGGAACCATCAGGCTGGAAGGGAGGGATTTGGCACGGGCTGAGCAGTGGTGGGAAGCCCAGCCTGCAGGGCGTTCAGAAAAGAGACTTCCCGGCTGCTGCGATCACACCCCAAACACAGCTCCTTGGATCCCTGGAGCCAGCACAGCCTCCGCTCCAGCCCCTGCTCCCGGCACCCTCCTCAGCTCCGTCTGTCTGTCCTGTGCTGAGACCCTCCGCGCATCCACGAGCCGGGAGCTGCAGCCGGGCTAGAGCGGGGCCAGCGACTGCGCAGCCCTGCCAGCATGCCAGCCCTGACCTGCACCCTGCCTGCTCTGCCTGCTATTATAACCCGGTTGAGATCAATTTCCCTTTTCTATTGCCTGACCAAGTACTCTTACACAGGGAAGAGCTCGACTTTCCCTATACTGGAAGGTACAGAGATCTCAGTGTGCCTGGGAGCAGAGGGTTTGCAGCACTTCATCCTCCCTCGTCTCTCCGTCCGACGTTGATACAGCCCCCAGTGCTGTTGTGTTTAGCATCCTCCTCCCCGCCTGCCTGCCAGGCAGGGCAGTGCCGCTGGCTCAGCCGTTGGGTGGGCATTGGAGACCCAGAGATGGGGCTTCAGCTCCCTGCGGTGACCCAGGGATTCAGAGCTGCTGCAAGGAGTGGGCTCAAAGGCTGTGCCCCCGGAGTGCCCCGGCAGACCCAGATCCCCTTCCTCATAGCCATGCAGCTGAGCCGAGGGAGGTGGTGAGATCCTGCGCGTGCTGTGGGGTAGCACACAGTGTAGTGTGAAAATGGTGTTTGGTTTTGGGGACCTTGTCCTGCTGCTTTAGCTGTTCACGAGTCGGGAAGCATATGGCTGTGCCTGCGAAGCGGAGGGTGACTTCTGCTGCCCGTTCCCATGTGGGAACAGGATGGAGAATTACAGAAGTGTTGATGGAGAGAGGCCTCTGGAGACCTCCCAAGCCGCAGCTTGTGCCCATTGACCCTCCTCATATCATTGGGCACCACCAAAAAGTGTTTTGTTGTCTTTGTAGCAACCCTAGGTTGCTGGAGATCCTCCTTAGCCACCTCTTGGCCACACTCAACCAGCCTGCCTCCCTCAGCATCTCCTTGTAGGACTTTGTTGTTTGAATATCTTGAGGTTTATGTTGGCCCCATCTTCAAAAGTATCAAGGCCCCTCTGTGTTGGAGCTCTGCCACTTGTGTTAGCTGCTCATAGTATTTTGAGGTTATCTGCAAATTTCCAGATCAAGGGGCCTCTTGATCATATCTCATCAGATACATTTCAGGAAAGAGGAGAGAGAAATAGAAGCATTTATGTCCTGCCACGGAGCTGCATGGTAGCTTGGGTTGGTGCTCAGGTGTTTGCCCTGCACATGAGCCTGTGTCCCTGGGGCTGCTGATTTCCCAGCCTGTGACTGTACCTGCAGTCCTGGAGGAGGCTGAGATGCCCGAGTACAGGGGGAACCTGTGAGCGGTTGGCCAGGCAAGGCACAGGCTAAGGATGCTATGGGGGACACAGTGCCAGAGCCCGCTGTGTTTGGTGGTATCAGGGGTCAGCTCCTGCCCTTTGGGAAACCCTGACTATACCCCTGCCCTGTGGTGGCAGAAATGGAAGAGATGTTTGGGGAGGAGAAGCTGGAACTGTTTCCAGCTGGGGTGACAACCTGTACACTCTCCAGCACCAAGGGTCAGTCACCCTGGCCATTGCTGCGTTGCTCTGTCGAGGGGTAATAGCAGGGCAGCGATCTAACAAGGTGCTGGTGCTGTGGGTACCTCTGTGAGTGCCATCTCCCGTCACTGTCCTGCTTCCTCCCTTTGCCTGGCACAGAAAGGAGCTGTGAGGTCCCACAGCTTCCAGGACAGGGGGATTTCTGCTGCTCCTGGCTGGCAGGACCAGAGGTCCCTAGGAGGCAGCTGATACAGCTGGGTGCTGTAACGATGGATCCCGTGGGCATCCCGAGTTCTGCTAGTTCTGCTAATTACCAGCCCTGCGAATCGGTGCAAACAGCAAACGTCCATGGGTGGTCTCCGCATGTGCAGCTGTGGAACAGCTGCTGGAGCACTGCTGGCGGGTGCCCGCTCTGGCTGCCTCACTCTGCCCCGTCCCTGCCTCCTGCCCGGCCAGCGCCCTGCCTGGCCTCCCGCCCTGACGCTGTTTCTGCCTGTGCTTTTTCTGCAGGATGCCAAACTGGGGAGGAGGAAAGAAGTGTGGCGTGTGCCAGAAGGCGGTGTACTTCGCCGAGGAGGTGCAATGTGAAGGCAGCAGCTTCCACAAGTCCTGCTTCTTGTGCAGTGAGTACCAGCCCTTCCGTCGCCCCTCCCGCCCTGCTTCCTGGTTCTCTGGCAGCTGGGCGCCCTGTCACGTCCTGTTTATGGGCTGTGTAAACGCTCGTTAGGATTCCTCTACAAACAGCCCGGCTGTGGGAGCCGTGTGGCAGGCTTTCTGCTTTTCTCCAGACTTAGGAGTAGTCCTGCTGAAGGGACACAGATCATCCCAGGACACCATGGGCCGTCCAAGCTGTCAGGGCTGATCTCAGCCAGCACCCACGCAAAGACTTAGTCTGTCCCTACATCAGGGAAAGGCTAGGCTGAGTCCTCTAGACTATCTCCAGATGGTCGAGATTGGAGCATGATACAGGGTCTCTCCAAACAGTGGTGGCAGGAGGTGGCACATCCCATGCACTGCTCTGGGGTGATGCTAGCTTTAGTCTTCTAAGTGGCTTTGCCACGTTGGGAGCTGGCATGGGATCTGCCCCTGTGCCTCAGGAGATGATGGGAAGAAGATGTGGTCCTGGCCCTTCTGCTGATGGAAGGCCTAACTGTGAGGTGCTAAAGCATCACCTCCAGCCTGCCTGGAAATCTGCTACTGTGGAGGGTGTCTCTGTTGCATGTTTGGACCCAAGTCTCACCTCCAGCAAAGGGCAGCAGAACAGGATCTGCCTGTGGATTAACTAAGTGCAGAGGTCCCTTCCTCTGCCTGCTCTGCAGGAACCTACAAATCCTCTTGGGTTCATGCTGCAGGTCCCCAGAACCCCTTCCCATCCCTTTGGGGGTACCAGGGCAGCAGTGCAGGGACAGGCAAGTCGTGTTACATTGCTGAGAGCAGCTCCTTAAATCTGGGGCATCCACATCCAGGGGGGCTGCAGGACCTTTGAACAAAAAGATGACCACTGTCCTCAGCCTGTGTTTAACCCAATATCTGTCCCCTGCCCTTGAAGGCTATCAAGTAACAGAACTAGTGATTCTCATGTGTTCACAGGAGCGTGCATGTTGCTTGTGTCCACTGATAGCCATCGCTACTCCTGCTGCTCCGTGACAGATGCAGAAGTGCACCTTCAGAGCCGTCCTTGCAGCAAGGGCCCACTGAGGTTTAACATTTCCTCAGCTGGTCCCTGTACCCTGTTCCCAGTCTCACCATCCCGTTGCAGCAGGGAGCACAGATATGACCATTTCCATATGGGCAGCAAGCAGAGCTAGGGTCTGTAAACAGACACACAGCTAGAACTAATCTCAGCAGACCCATTCCAGCAGGGAAATACCAGTGTCCTCATGGGGCCGATCCCTGCCATGCTCCTGTGTCCACCTGGCACGGATACTGGATACTTCTTGGCCGGCCTGCCTGGGACGCGGCATGCACAGATGGATGCAGATGTGAGAGAGAGAGGCTGTTGCCGTGTCTCTGCTCCCTGCGCAGTGTGAAGAGTGGCCAGCGTGGCCGGTAGCTCTTGTATGTAGGAGTTTCCAGGCTGGAAACCTTGCTTTGGCTTGAAAGGACTAAGAAGGGGAGTTGCGGAGAGGCTTTCCCCAGGCGGGCAGGGGGCTGGCAGGCTGTGTCCTTATTGCGGCCGCGCTCTGCAGCAGGAAGTCGTGTTTCTTCTGCAGCCTCAGATAAGGAGGGTGGGGAATGTTACCCTCATCTCTCCCCCACCACTGGCTTTTACCATCTGAGTCCACGTCAATGAAGGACCTCAGTATGGGGACGGAGACCCCATTGCACCGCCTCTGCCCTTCCCCATGACCCCTGTGCACACAGCCGGGTTGCTTAGGGAAAGCTTCTGCCATGCAATGCTGGCATGCAGGGTGTGGGGCAGGCCCCCAGGAGCCACAAAATCAGGCAAAAGGCATTGCTTCAAGAAGGGAATACCCGGCCGAGGCTGGGAAGAAGGTCATCCCATGTCTGCTCATGGAAGCAAGTCACCAGGGAGTGGTTTAGAGCTGGCTACAGCCAGGGCTCCTGTCCCTGTGCTGTGCAGCCCTACATAATCACACTCCACACATACCCCAGCAGTTCTGCCCATCCTGGCTGCGGGCTTCCCAGTTCAGGCCGTGGCTTGCATGCCAGCCCACAGTGCTGCCCGCTCTTCCCAGTCACATGCCACAGGCTGCGGGTGATGCTGAGCTCCACCGAACTCCTGCGTTCCCAGCCTGTTCCCCAGTGCTGCATTTGGGCCTCATCAGGGAACTTGAAGCCGTTATCTTTAGGGGAGAAAAACAAATACTTTGACCTGATCTGCCAAAAAAAATAATCAAAAAGGAGCCAAACCTACCACAGTGCATTAGAAGTGGAGATCGGCTGAGGGAGTGACTTGGTGATTGACTCAGTGGCATCGAACCAACTGAGTCAATAGTACATGGCAGAAACGTACTGTAATGAGGCCGTTTGGCCTCTGAAAGTAGCAGCAGCTCTTGCGTAATTGTGTTGTGGAGCAACTCCGCTGCTCTTAGAAAAACAAAGGGTCCTTAACTCGATGAGTGCTGCACGCTGGAATTTCTGCAATGCAGAAACCTGGGAGCTGGGGGCTGATTTCTAGGAAGCAGACTGGGAAAGAATTTTTCTGCTGCCTCTTGAAGCATCTGTGGCTTGTGCAGATGAGGGACTGTGAAAGCTTAGGTTAGAGCTCTAAATCCACCCAGCACGGTGGGAGAGAAAGACAGATGCTGTTGAGATCATTCACTCCCATCCCTAGGACAAAGCTCTTTAAACCTGCCAGTAGAAGTGCCCCAGTTCCCCTCCTGGGGGGTGTCTCCGAATGCAGCGGTTGCTCCTGATGAGCTCCAGGGTAATGCAGAGACAACCCCAAACCAACCCATTAGCTTGGCAGCTACGGGACCAGTTTACCAGAGCTGGTCTTTCTCAACAGGGTTACGTGCTCCATCCCCAGCTCCTGCCGTGGTGGGACAGGGGAGCCTGTAGCCAGGAGAGGACCCTGCAGATCCTCCTTAGATGGCAGGAGACGTTTCCCTTTCCACCTCCTTCTCCCAGCAGCAGCACACGGGGCTCCCCACGGCCTCGGAGAGCACCATATTTAGTAATTGGGCCGAGGAAGGCTGCCTCTCACCCCTGCGTTTAGTGCTGCGGTTTGGGCTGCTCCAAGAGGAGAGCTCTGCTGTGTTTGCATTCCTGTGATATTGGTAAAGGCCAAGAAACTTTTCTGCTGGCGAAGAGGCCAACGGGCTGCTGGGAGCCTTGACATTTAAGGCATGTAAGCAGGAGGGAGGAAGGCTGTGTCGCAGCTGTAACAGGATCTGTTTTGGGGCTGGCTGCCAGCACTGTGGACTTTGCCCCAGGCGTCTGGATCCTGCACCAGGGCAGGTAGACACTGGAGATCACCGCGAGCCCCATTTGGGTGCTGCTCGCCTCCCGCTCCGGCTCGCTGGGCGGCGTGTTCCAGGAAGGGTTTGGAAGCTGACACGGAGGCTGAGATCAGAACTAGGACATGAGTCAGGAAAACCTAAAAATCGGGAGAAGAGTCTGTGTGGCCTGAGCCCAGCACCAAGCTCAAGCTCTGGATGGGCTCAGCTGGGACCCCAAGCCTGGCTGCTGTCCCATCTCCTGACTCCTGTCCCATCTTACATCCCATATTGATCCCCAAGGCTTGAACACCCAGCTGAGTCAGTGTTCCTCGCCTGAGATGACCCTATGCACACACCGTAATCATGTCATGGACCAGGGGTGACACACGCTAGCATGAACATCTTCCAGTGTGATCTTGGGGTCCGGAGAGTCAACTGTGCACAATAGCGTAATGTGCCAACAAACTTACAGTGCACCAGCTGTGGAAATGGCTGCAGGTCTGCTTTTAGTCTGTCTAAACATGAGGAAAAATAGATTTGCTTACATTACTTTCCCCCCAGTGCCTATTGCTGTGTATTCGCAGTGGACTAGGAGTGTGGCAGAGCTGCAGCTGCAGTGGGGCAGGGCTGTCCCTCCCTGGGCTTGTGAATCCTGCAGTGATTTGTAGGGAAATTTCAACCCCCCCGGTTTAAGTGCATCTCCAGGATACCGCATCAAGAGGGTTAACAGAGCTTTTTCTTAGTATCAACCTTGTAGCTTTGGTGGTTGCTTCCTTTTAAAGGCAGACAGTGTTCTTGTTGTGATCCTTATCTCCAGCTGTTTTGCATGCACTCCCTTCAACAGGATCTTGTCTAGGGTTTCCTTGCTCCTTGAAAGCTGAGCTGTACTATCCCTTGTGAGGACTTGTTTTCTCCAGCTAATTAGTGAGCTCTGGATGTGCAGGCTAATGGCATGGCCCTCTCCTCTTTTCTAGTGGTCTGTAAGAAGAACTTGGACAGCACCACTGTTGCTGTGCATGGAGAGGAGATCTACTGCAAGTCCTGCTACGGCAAGAAGTACGGCCCCAAGGGCTATGGATATGGGCAGGGAGCAGGGACCCTGAGCACTGACAAGGGCGAGTCTCTGGGAATCAAATATGAAGAGTGAGTTTAACTCTTGTTTTAGAAACTGGGGCTGTTGTGGGCACCTTCTCCCGCACATCTGTCTGCTTGCGATGCTTGGCTGCGTAGCCCATGCTGAACTTCCAGCGGTTCCTAATCTGGAAAGTGCCGTGGGCTGCCCTGCCTTTCTGCTCCTTGGGGGAAACCCGCTGAACCCTCTTTGCAGGGTGGGATGGGGCTTGATGGGACATGTCCCCATTGCCTGAGCACGCTGCCCATCCCCTCCTAGCACGCAGCTGCGAGGCTGAAGTTTCCATGGGGCTCAACACATTGTGCCTAAAGCTACGGGCCCTTCAAAACTAGGCTGGGATTTGTGATCCCATAGCTCTTCCCTCCTCCATCCTGCTTGTGCAGCCCTGATAATGAACTCCCTCCCATCCACAGGGGCCAGCCCCACCGACCCACCAACCCTAACACATCCAGAATGGCCCAGAAAGTCGGAGGTGCTGATGGGTGCCCTCGCTGTGGTCAGGCGGTGTATGCAGCCGAGAAGGTGATTGGAGCTGGAAAGGTAAGAAGGGGAATGGAGTGGATGGGGCACGCACATGCCACAAGTTGCTGTGTGGCAGGGAGACCTTCAGAGAAGGTCTTGACCTGACCCACAGGCTGCTGCAGGCTGGTCTGCCAGTGCCTCCAGCTAGGGCTGGGCTTAGAGTCTGGTGGCCATGCTTACCTGGAAACCTCGCACCAAAAGGACACCTGGGCACGTCTGGAAACCAGGTTCTCCAGGCTGCATCGCTCTTACAGACTTGTAGATGGGAGAGAAATACATTTTATACTAAATATGCAGAGCACTGCTCAGCAGAGGTCACAGTGGACATCCCTGCTGCTGGATGTGTTGGGAGGATGAGCAGTGATGTGGGCCATGGCCACTGCCACCACTAGCTGAATAAGTGCAACGTCCAGTGAGCCTTCTCCACCCTCTGCTGCAGGCTGGGATGCCACAGCCCAGATTCAGGGCAGGGAATGAATTCCAGTGGTCAGCGCTGCCTGTAAGCAGGGCAAGGTGGTTGGAGGTGTGGGCATGGGCTCGGTGCATCTCTCTTGGGCTGTTCTGCTGGTGGACTGGGTCTGCTCAGGGTCAAATGTAAAGGACACTCTGCAACAGCCCTGGTGCTTCCCATGTCAAGTTCATCATTTCACCAGGGTCCTTTGCATCCCAAGCTGTGGCCTTGTCCTAGCCCAGCTCTGGGAAGCCCTCTGTAAGGCATGGGGACACCTTCTGCTCTGTCAGCCCTGGGACCCCGGGTGAGGTCCCTGCCCTGAAGCAACCTTCCCTCGGAGGTCAGGTACACGTGCAGAGCTTGCCAAGGCAGCCGGGTCAGGCTGCTTGGCTTTGTGCCGCAGGGATGGCCATGCTGGGAAAGCCTCACCGCCTCGCTGGGGACGTTGGGTCACCCCTGCTGTGCTCCGTCCTCCCTGGGGTTTCTGTGTTTGTCCTCTGTCCCCAGAGCAAGGAAAGGAGGCATCTAGTCAACAGAAAGAGCCTCCCAGCATCATCACACCCTAGCTGGCAGTGCAGGGATTTGTGATGGACACGTTGAGGGGCAGCCCAGGGTCAGCAGCCAAACTTACCCTTAAAATCATGATCTGAGCTTCCTGGTAGGCTTCTGCGGTTGATGTTTACAGGGAACCAAAACTGGCAAAGCAATTACACTCAAGCAAACCCAGAGAGGATTCCAGAGCATGTATTTCATGTGCTAATGTTTGCTGGATGACTCCATCTGCTACCTCCTTCACCAGTCCCCTAATTTCACATTTTCTTCCAAAAAAGGTTTCATGTTCTCCAAAGTGTTTATTTAAATTCCTCCATGAGCAGCTCTGGCTACTCTAGGTCTGCTCAAAGGCTGTGAGCTCATTTATCCCCAGAGGACTGGCAGAGTCGTGGGGGAGTTTTATTTTTAAACACTGGCTGATTTCTGCATTCTTAGTATCTGTTTGCTGCCTTCCTTGGAGCTGCAGTTGTGTAGGGGCAGGTGTCCCAACCCTGCTGCCACCCCCCCAGGCTAACGTACAGCAGCAGTGGATCTCAGCTGGATAACTCGGGGGATTTATCGTGGTGCTTCAGAGAGGACAAATCTCCAAAGAGGGAGGTGATTGCTGCCTACAACTTAATGTACAAATTATTGTACAAATGACTGCTGCGAGTGGGGGCGAAAGCTCTCCAAAACCAGATCACCTTGGGAGCAGTGACCACACCTGATGTTTCCTCTCGGTATCTTCCCCCTGGGGCTGGGAGGACTGCTCTTTCCAGGGAAAAGCTTTCATCCCGTTCAGACCTCTTTGCCAACTGCTTTGGGTCAGAAACAGAAAAATGACCCTGTTTGGTGGCCAAAGCATTGCTGCCCTGTCCCCGGGTGTTGTCTGACCCGGCTCTGCTCCTGTCCCACAGTCCTGGCACAAGTCCTGCTTCCGCTGTGCCAAGTGTGGCAAAAGCCTGGAGTCCACCACCCTGGCAGACAAAGACGGGGAGATCTACTGCAAAGGTGAGTGCCACCTTCCCCACTGGCTTGTCCGGGATGCTGAAGGCTGGAGGTGTTATCCCACAGGCAGGGGGTGAAAACCCCTGTGCAGGGAACCAGGATGGGACTGAGGTTTGGGGAGGTGGTGGCCCCAGCAGCTGTGTATGGGGGCTGGCTGTGCCGGCTGGCCGTGGAGCCGGGGGATTTCCCGTTGCGCCTGGGGCCTCTCTGTTTGCCCAACAAATACAGCAAACCCTGTGCTGTTTAGGCAGTGCCTGCTTCGAGAGGAAGACCTGCTTGTGTTCAGCTGCCAGCCTTACCCGTCTCTCCCTTCCCGTCCTCTGCAGGTTGCTACGCCAAGAACTTCGGTCCCAAGGGCTTTGGCTTTGGGCAAGGCGCCGGGGCGCTTGTGCACTCACAGTGAGGCACCAGGAGCTGGGCTCTCCGCTCGCTCAGGGCTTGTCCAGACCAGCCTGCGCTGCCCAACCCTTCCCGCGCCCGCAGCGAGCATCCTCACCATCATCAATAACCACCCGCTGCTTCACAGCACGAGCCCCTTCCTGCCCGCCCTGACCCAGCGCACCCCGAAGCTGTGGGAGTCCCAGCATCGTCCCCATCGGGTCCCGCTGGTGCGGGTGTCGGCGGGGAGGCAGCTCGCACCCACCCGCAGTGAGGCCCACGTGCCCGAAACGTTCTGCTCCGCATTGCCCATCCTGCCGGGATGCAAGCTCAGCCGTGCCATGCCGTGCCACCGAGCAAGCAATAAACATCAAAGCTGACCCGTGCCTGGCCTTGCCAGAGAGTTTATTCCCCATCCGGGGCTGAGGAGGTGCACCGGGTGACCGGAGCTGGAGGTCGGGAAGTAGAGGGAGGAAGGGAAATGTTTGCAATCGTGGCTTGCAATTAAAGCACAAAGGCAGGAGCTGCTCGGATGCAATTTGACGTGGCCCAGCTGTGTCCAGCTGAGCTCTGTGGGTCGGCTGGGCCGGGCTCTCCCCTGCTCCTGCGGTGGATAACCATTTCCAAAGCAGCAGTTGCTGCTGGGAGGCCCAGGACAGACCTTCTTGGGTGTGCCGGTAGCACAACACGTGTGCACGCCCTATCGAAACCCCTATCAGTGCTTTTACGTGGCACCTCTTCAAACAGGCGTGCCCAGCAGTGCTGAATAATTAACAACTTTTCACCTACTCCGTGGGTTTTTAGCAGTACTGTGGATCATTAAGCCGTCAGCTTGGCAGCTTCCCAGATTTAATTCATTTTCATCTAAACTCTTTACTTTCTTTCTGTGATTCTCTGGTTTGACCGGTATGACATACCCACAAGATCAGCCTCACTGCAGCTTACAGTTGTGAACCCCACAGGGAATTTAGTTTTGGGGTTTTTTTAACGTTATAAACTTTGTGGTTGAGTAAATGAGATGGGTAGTGTTTTGAGAAGCACAACAGAGGCAGTAATCCTTTGGTGGGGCAGGATTTGGGCTCCTTTATCAACTTAAGCACTTTCTCCCATTCATCACACCCTTGGTTTTTACACGACATTTTGGAAGCTGAGGTGGGGAGTATGCTCTTTAAGCATCTCCAAAAATCCTCCCCCCAGGTTTCCCAGCCTGGGACCCAAATTCTATCCAGCCCCATTGCTCTGGGGTGGGTGGTCGGGGTTTGGTGAGGCGGTAGCAGATGGCACTCGGTGTGCAGAGCAGGCAGCCCAGGCTCAGGGATGCGGCAGCGGGTCAGGAGCTGTAGTGCAGCAGGCTCACATACCACCCTCGGTGTGGAGACCGAAACCTGGCTCCCTTGCTTGGCAGAGGCCCTGCTCCCCCACGGAGGTGTGGGGGGTTAGGAAGCTGCCTGCTTTCTCCATGAGTGAGGGGTGGATGCTGCGCTGCTGCGGCATTTCAACTGGATGTGCCACAGGCAGGGATTGCGCCCAAGCAACGCTGTTTAGTCAATAAAGCTAGAACAAGTCTTTCTTTAGTCTCTTCTTCCCATAGTTGTAGAGGGTGTGTCAGAGAAGGGGAGGTACTGACATGTTGCAAGTGTGATGGACCCCATAGAGGCCATTGGCTCCTGGAGACCTGATCAAAGCCAGGAGAAAATGCTGGGTTTGGGTTTCACGGGGTCACAGAAAGAGGTAGGATGGAAGGGTCCTGCAGAGGTCTTGAGTCCAACCTCCTGCTTAAAGCAGGGCTAGCTCCAAAGGTCAGGTTGATCAGAAGTCAAGTTTGGAAACCCTCCAAGGATGGAGGTCCCACCACTATGGTTCTTGTCACATCAATGCACCATGCACACAGAGGAGGTTATTTTTTTTCCTTATGTGCATCAGAGTTTCCCTTGTGGCACCTGTGCCCGTTGTCTCTTGTCCTTTTGCCATGCACTGCTGTGTCTCCCTTCTCCACAACCCTTCTCTAGGTAGTGGAAAACTCAAGTTTGGTCTCCCTGAGCCCTCTCTTCTCCAGGCTGGGGGGTCTCTGCTGAGCTTTCAGCCCCAAAGGTCCCAGGTGACAGCATGGGCAGTGTCCTGGGACAGGCACCTTGCCCTGAGGGTTTGCAATCAGTGCTGCCCACCTGCTGAAGTTGCATTGTTCTCCTGAGAGTGTCTTGGGGGTGACAGGGACGGACATCCACAGTGTTGGCATGGGGAGACCAGGACAGGCATCGCTGGGGCTGCACATCCAAACAGAGGGCACGAGGTGGGCTGGAGGAGGTGGTGGGGCAAGGCCCAGCAGAAGCGAGGTGGGATCAGGGGAGCTTTCTGGGCATCCCCTGCCCAAACTGCAGCAGGACGGCTGTGACCATCTGCTACCCTCTGCTGGTTACTGCTCCCCGAGCACGGGCACGGCCCCGCGCTGGTCAGCCGGACTTGTCTGGACACCTGCACCCAAGTGTTGTCCAACTCCCTTTAGAGGCAGCAGAGCCGCACTGCACCCAGCAGCACCCATCCCTCCCTGCTGCCGGCATGGCGGGCTGCCCGCCCTTGGGAAAGGGGCTGCGGGACCCAAACCTGCCTCCGAAGAGATGAACGAGAGTGTTGGCTCGTGGCTGAGCACCCTGCAGCCTGGAGGGTGGTGGTACCACTCCGAGCAGTCAGACTGGAGCCCTCTGAGCCCCACGGCCGGTGGCGTCGGGGGATCTTGCGGCAGGGGATGCCGCACCGCCACCGCCCCATCCCGGCCGTGGGCACTTTGTGGGAATGAGCCAGCCTGGGGCAGGGCTTTGCCCCACCTGAGCCCCAAGCCCCGGCAGCCCCCTTTACCCGCCTGTAAGGGCTCCGTGTGGATGGGATCTGCGTGGGGACCGCAGGCAGCCCACGGAGCAAAGCCTTTTGCTTGCTGGCAGCCTGAACGCTTTGCGTCCTGTTGGATTTGCTGGAGGGCAGGAGCTGCGGCGTCGGCCTCCCAGGCAGCCTCTGTCCCTCCGGGTCTGGGAACAGCCAGCCGGGGAGAGAGGAGCGGAGAAAGACTTTGTCAAAGCTCCTTTACATCCATGGCTACAGGAAAATGACCTTCCCTTGGTGGCTGGAGTCCGGAGACGCAGTGAGCAGCGGAGCTGGGGCCTCGGAGGGAGGGGTTTGGCAGCCCTTGGCTCTCCCCAGGGTGCTGAGGAAGGAGACGGGGCTGGCTGGTGAACCAAAAGTGCCCACAGACGTCCCAGCTCGCTGGAGAGAGCCGGGAACAACAGTCCCGAAACTACTCACCCCCAAATTTCCAGGGCTCAGCACCCCTGGAGCTGAGCTTTACCCGTGTGTGTGAAAACAGCCTTGGATGCTCCTTTGGGGGGGAACCCACACAACTGCTCTGCTCCCCCTGAAAGCACTGGGGTGCTCGGGGTGACCTCCGGGGCTGCGCTGGCCCCCCGGCTGTGTCCAGCCCCACGCTGCCTTTGGCTGCGGGGGCAGCGAGGGCCGCAGGGGAGCCGGGGCTGCCTGACGTCACGAAACTGGGTCTCCTGGGACACCCGGGATCCCTGCCAGCGTGGCGAGGTTGGCCCCGGGGAGCACGAACCAGTTCCTGGCTCAGGCAGCCATTGCCCTGCCCTCTTAATGAGGTATAATTAGGTGCATCTCATCAGCGCTGCAGACTTGCCCCCCGGCCACGCTGGCTGCGGGCGATGCCCCCAGCAGGGACCGGGGATGATGGAGGGGCTGGGGCAAGAGGGGCTGCAGCTGGGGGGTACCGGGGGGTTGGGGTCTGCAGGGGCACGAGCAGGGTGATTCAGGAGGTGAGCGCCAGGGCAGCGGCTGCGTGCCAGGGAGCCGCAGGCCAACCTGCAGGCTGCCAGCCCCAGACAGTGACCCCGGCGTGTCCCCGGGGGGACTTTTTCCTCTTCCAGACCTCACCTGGGCGAAGGGACCCGCACCCTCAGCATGTCCAGGGGCATATCCAGCCGCCCAGCAGGCTGTGACCATCGCCCCCTTTGGCAGCCCATGGCCAGCACGAAGGCCCCAGATGTCCCTGCCGGCACACGGCACGGCACGGTGAACCCCTCCGTGCCAGGCGCTGGCACAGGAACAGACAAAGCTGCGGTGGCCGGGAACGAGACGGGCTGGAAAGGAGACGGGTGTTTCGCTGCAGGGGAGGGAGGACTCAGGCGAGACCGGGCTGTGCCATGCTGCCCCGGCCCCGCTCCGGGGGTGCGTCCCCCCCGCACAGGTCACACGGGGCTGGGGGATGCTGGTCCTCGCTGTAGGACAGGCTGGGGGCTTCAAATCCCTGTCCCAGGGGATGTGGGGGACGGGAGCTCCGTGTGCTGAGGGCTGGGCCAGCACCCTTGGGTGCAGGGCCAGGTGGGTGGGGGGTGTCAAGGGCTGTCCCCGCTGCAGGGCAGCCCTGCACAGCCATCTCAGAGTGGTGACACCAAATGTCTGTCTCCATGTGTCCGCCCTCCTGGGCCCCCACCCGGGGGTCCCCACAGCCCCTGCCTGGCTGGTGCTGCACCCACAGCCCCCTGCCCCTGGTGGCACTGCACCCCATAACCCTCTGCCCTGGCTGGTGCTGAACCCCATAACTCTCTGCCCTGCCTGGCACCAAACCCCATAGCCCCCTGCCGCAGCTGGCACTGCACCCCATAAGCCTCTGTCCTGGCTGCAACTGCACCCCATTGATCCTTCCTGGCTGGCACTGCACCCCACAGCCCCCCACCCCAGCCGGCACTGCACCCCATAGCCCCATCTGCAAGTGAGACTGTGCCCCATAACCCTGTGCCTGGCTGACACTGCACCCCACAGCTCCCTGTCCCCATTGGCACTGCACCCTATAGCCCTGTGCCAGCTGGCACTGCACCCCCAACAGCTGGCACCGCACCCCCCAAGAGCTGGCACTGCACCCCCAAGAGCTGGCACTGCACTGCACGCCTGGGCTGCCGTGCAGAAGTCTCCAGCCCTGCCCCGACACCGCTGCCGTGCAGACCCATGCCCACACCCTGCTGGTTCACACGAGGACCCCGGGGGCAGCGCCTGCCCGCGGGCAACCCGAAAGCACCTCCTGGGTGAAGCGGGGCTGTGCCGGGCCTGGCTGGGCTTCGCCTGGGCGTGAAGGTTGCCTGCACAGCAGGAGGGGCCAGGCGAGGCGGGGAGGAATGCGAGTGGGAGAGTGGCCGGGCATGTAGCGACAGCTCCTGGGGCGCGCGGCGCCGGGGATCCCACACGCTGCACAGGGCAGGGAGCAGAGCCCCGGCAGCAGGACTGGCGGCTGGCATGGGGCACCCCATCGCTCACCCCCTCTGAGAGCCAGGGAGCGGAGGGCGGGGAGTCCCCCCGGGGCAGCACGGCTGCTGTGGGTGTCCCGGCCCCGGGGAGCTCGACTCTGACGTGGAGGGGCTGGAAATCCCCCGGCGGGTGATGCCCAGCTGCACCAACACGAGGTGCTGAGGATCCCGGGGGGCCACTATGACCCCTGAGAAGGTGCTGAGAGAGGGGGTGCTGGAGAAGCGGAGCGGGGGGCTGCTGCAGCTCTGGAAGAAGAAGCGGTGCCTGCTGACGGAGAAAGGGCTGCAGCTCTTCAAGCCCAAGGGCTCGCGGCGCAAGGAGCTGAGCTTTGCCCGCATGAAGGCGGTGGAGTGCGTGGAGTGGAAGGAGCGGCACATCTACTTCACGGTCGTGATGGACGACAGCCACGAGATCGACTTCCGCTGCGCCCAGGAGGACCCGGGCTGGAATGCCGAGATCACCATGGGCCTCGTCCGCTTCAAGAACCAGCAGGCGATCCAGGTCGTCCGCGCCCGGCACAGCTGCCGAGCAGGTACCGGACCCCCCCATCACACCACGGGTTGGGGTGCAGGACCCACCAGAGGATGAGGTCCCCAGCCGCTGGGTCCCACCTCTGAGTGGTTTGGCTTCCCCATGGGAAGCACAGAGCGGGTCCCATGGATGGGGATGGGTCTGCAGGATGGCTGTCCTGTGTCCCCTGCACTGTCTGGGCTCTGCCCTTCGCACCCCCGCCGGGTTTCACCTCCCTGCATCCCTAGAGAGGGAATTCCGAACACCCTCCTCTGTCTGGGGTGGCCCCGAGGGACATGGGGCTCTTTGCCATCTTGCACATGGGATGGCGGTGAGGACCGTGGCTGGCTCCACTCCCCAGCTCCCCTCAGGGCTGGATCCTGCCCCACGTCCCAGCGCTGGCCGGGTGGGTAACAAGCACCTTCTCTCCCCAGTGGTGCAGTTCGACGCGGCCCCGGTGGGACAGCCTGCGGACGCACAGCATCTGAAGAGCAGGATGGAGATGGCCCTCGGCTCGGCGAGTGGTGGGGAGAACGGGATTCCAGTGGGCAAGTGAGGCCAGCGCTGTCTGCTGCCCGGGGACGGGGATGGTGGCCCTGGGGAGGCCAGTGCGGGCGCTGGCTCCCCCCGTCCTGGAGCAGGACAGAGGCACCGCAGGAGCTGGGCTGGCACAGCTGCAGGGGTCAAGCCACAGCCCCTTGGCACGACAGGGCAAAGGGCCCAGTCAGGGCTACCACCCGGGGCTCCAGACATGGCAGGAGGTGACATCCCTGCGTGGGGGCCCACCATCCTTCAGACGACGTGGCCAGGACCTTGGTGGACTGGTGGGGACCCCCAGGCCTCTCCTGCAGGACGGAGGATGGGATGGATGAGGTTGAGCCTGAAGGAAGCAGTGCGACGGTGAGCTCTGCCTGAAGGCCAGTGACACTGGGACAGATGGATAGGGGTGGGGACACGGCTCCCCCTGAGCCCCCACATTGAGAAGGGGCTGGAGAGCTGCTGCTGCAGCAGGGACCCCTCTGGGCACCGTACCCGGCTGGCGCGGTGACGCAGCTGTGCTGCTGGACACTGTCCTGCCCTGGGCTGTCCTCAGGGGACGCTGGGGAAGGCAATGGGGACCCCGACTCCCTGTACCAAAAGTGTCCCCAAACAGGACCTTCTGCTGCTTACCCTGGTGTTGCTTTGATTTGTGGGGCCCTGCAGGGTATGGGAGAGCACAAATCCTGCACAGAGCTTCCCCTAAATCTGCCAGCATCCCACAGCTGGGCTCCAAAGCCCCCATTGCCACCCCGAGCCTCTCCGGTCACCCATCCCGCTGCGCCCGTGTCCCCAGGGATTCCCACGGTGGTTTGCGGGCAGGCGACCCGGGAGCAGCGCTGCCTGGCTTTGCAGGCAGGGACGGGAGGCAGGGGAAGGGACGGCTCTGCCCCGACAGGCAGTGCAGACGCCAGCGCCTCGAGCCACCGGGCTCCGCAAGCCGGAGCCTGAGCCCCAGCCCCGCGGCCGGAGGCACTGCAGATCCTCCCGGAGATTGCCCGCTGCGTGGGAATCGGGGAGCGCAGCACCCTGTCCCCCCGGGCTGCGGCAGCCGGCCCCAGCCTGCGCGCCGGCCGCCTCTGCCAGACCCCTCCGGGGCCCACGGAGTCCTGTCCCCATGCCAGGGCAGCTCCAGGGTGGCTTTGGGGAAGGACCGTGGCATGGCCGGAGCCCGCTCATGGTGCAGGGCCAGGCTTGTGCCGGCTCTTTCCAAGCAGCCTGGGAATAAGCATTTTGGTGTTTTTCTACCCAAGGAAGCCTGCTTGGCCATCCCTGGTCCTCAGAGCTTCATTTGCCGAGAAACCCCCCCTGCTTGTGAGTGGAGACAAGTGGGGGGGTCCAAGCTGGGGGGGGTGCAGATGAAGCCAGATCCAAACCCCACATAGACAGAGCTCTGCACCGTCCCTGCGCCGCGGCAGGGACAGAGGGACCAAGACACGGTGGGCTCCAGGGATGGTGGGATGTGGTCCCCTGCCCAGGGGGAGATGCTCTGGGCATGGAGCCCTGCATGGAACAGCCCCCCAAACATAGTCCCCACACACATTTCGGGAGGGAATGGGGTTGTCAGTGGTTGGAGGAAGGTGCTGGCGCTCACATGGCATTTCCGTGGCAAGGATCTCTGCCCTGGGGTTTGTCGTAAATCCCCAGCTCCCAGAGTCAAGGGATTCAGTGAGGCTCCTTCAAAGTCCTGTAAGCATCCTGAGCCCGTGCTGTGACAGGGCAGCCACCCAGGGATGGGAGCACCCAGTGCAAGGGGTTTTCCAAAGTGTTTCAATTTCAAGCCAGTTTTGGGGGGCTTGACTCCTCATTTTCAGTGTTCCTACTCTCTCTCTCACTGTAAATAGATATTTTCTGTTTTCCAAGTGCCAGCAAGTAGCCGGGGAAGAAAATGGTCAAGATGGGTGTGTGTAAGCGCCAGCCCTGGCCATGAACGTGTCCATCACGCACTGACAGATGAGGCAGCAGAGAGACCACGGTACCCATGAGCTGGGGAGAAATTGAAGCTGTTAATAGAGGGAGAGGGACAGAAAGAGCAGGGCAAATTGCTGTGTTGGTGTTTCAGGTCCAGGCATGGGGAAGGTCAAGGTTTTCCATCCCTATCCCAAGCTGCTCATCACCCTGCCAGAGCCGCTGCCTGTACCACGTATGCCCCCAGGTTTGGGAGTTTCTCCTGCACAGACACCCAAATCAGCCAGATCCACCCTGGGAGCAGGGGCCGGGGGGTGAGAGCTGAGCCAGTGGTGCGTGGGTGGGAGGCAGGATGGCTTCACTCCCCGCCTGTGAGGGCTGAATTTTTCATGCAGAGGAAAAGGTCACCCAGAGACTGAAAAGCAAATAAACAGCCAAGAGACTTGGCCAGACAAGTGGAGCAGGGACGGGGCCGGCGGCTGGTCCATCCTCCATCACACGTAATGTGGTGCCAGCACGTTGCTGGCCTGGATGGGGCTCAGCATTGATGAGTGAAGTTGGATAAATGGGGTGATTTTACCCGAGGGAAAAACTCCTGCAGGCAGGGGCTCAGAGAGCAACAGGGTTTGCAGGAGAAAGCAAGCGTGGGGGGGAGAAGGGCCCTAGGAGCCTTGCAGGAGGCCCAGCACTGTGGAATTATTTTTAACTAACTATTTGCACAGAGTTATGGACGCAAGGAAACTTGCAGCGCTCTTCCAGTCAGCCTGAAAAGCAGGGAGAGGGCACATGGGAAGCATTTCTAATGCCCCTGGAGGTGGGGAAACTGAGGCATGGCAGGGCGTTGGGAGGCATGTGGCCTCGCAGCCCCCCCACAGCACGCTGGCTGCCGCTGCGAGGAGGGGCTGGCTCCTGGGGACCCCTGTGCTGGGGACACCAAGCAGAGCTGGGGCTGAGCGCTGAGTCCCAAAATGGAGCGAGGTGCCCCGGAGCTGCCCCAGTTCAAAGGCAGGAGCCTGAAAGGCCGGCTCTGCTGCTCCCAGCCCCAGGTGCCCCTGCTCCACCGGCCCTCCCCGCACCACTCAGAGGAAGCCTCGGTGCTGGGACTCCTCTGCACAGGCTGGGGGCTGCCCCGTGCCTCCACCCCTGGGGCCAGGGGCTCTGCCAGCACCCATGGGTGCTGGGGCTGGCACCCTTCATGCAGCAATGTGAGGGTGATGTCGGGTGCAGAGGAGGTGGCAGGGGGAGCTTCAGGGCCCTTTTTTCCACCCGATGAAATCCCAGTGCCCAGCCCTGGCTTTGGGGTCAGTTTGGGGCTGGCTGGACCCCCCGACAGCTGGAGAAGGCGGTGGGGGTCACGGTGCTGAGACGGGGGTTTGCAACATGATGGTACCGATGCTTTTTGGCAGGTGAGACTGCGTGTACCTCCTCCACCATTGCGTGCCCTGCAGGGAGGCTGGCAGTGCCTTGCTTCTCCTGCAAACATCAGTGTAGTTTGTGGGTATTTATTCCTCAGATAAAAATGAAAAGAAAAAAAAAATCACAGTTGTAGCAAGCAGTATTTTTTTTTTAGCTTTGGGTCAAGTGTCTGGCTTCCTTCAGATGCTCCTAAATTATTGCATTGTTGACCATCCTTAATTATAATTCCTAAATCACTGGATTTTGTTTTGGAATCCAGAACCTGCCCCAAGCAGTGCCAGGCTGGAGAGCTGCCCCATGCCCTGCCACATCTGCACGCCCATGCTTTGGGGGAGCAAGCAGCCGGGACATCCACACCACTGCTGCGGTGGGTTTGGCCATCTCCAATAAAGTCCTCTTGAGTTTGAGCGTAGGCAGAAATCTGTCGTCCATAACACAGAGCTTGGGAGGCTGAGGGGAGTCCAGGCATGGGTTGCAGGGATTGCGCGTGTGTTAATTCCCCATCCCCAATGTCCTGACGTTGCGCGTGGAGAGGGTGTCCCAGGGAGGTGGAGGAGGCAGTGGGCGATGAATGTGGTTGTGAGCATCACCCACCAGTGGAGCCGGGGCTGCGGGAGCCGGTGGGGGGAAGGGGCCCACCACCCCATCTGGCACCGCAGGAAGAAGCAAGAACAGCAGCCAGGCCTTGCTGGAGCTGCAGAGGGCAGCAACGGAGCTGAGTACGCGCCAGCGCCTGCCCGGCACCCACTGCCCCGAGCAGGAGTCACCAGGCTGCCCTGGCGATGGGGGGCTCAGCCCAGGCTTGCAGCAAAAGGGGATGCCGAGATGCCCCAGTGCCTTCGGGCGTCTCAGAGACAGATGGGAGGGCCTGGAAATACCCTGAAAATGTCTAAAACGTCTGTCAGGCTCTCTGCCTGGCTTGAAATTTTGGATTCACAGTCCCTGTGAAATACTTTGCCTTAGGCTGAAAACCAGGCTGGTTTTTAGGATATTTAAACTGACATTGCTGTTGAATCATGTCAGCCCATTAACATGGACAGAACAGCAAATATCCTCCTCTTGTTTGTAAGAACAAGATCAACATTGGGAAGGTTTCATGTGTCACTTGGCAAAACCACGGAAAGCTTAAAGCCTTCAGTGGGTGGCTCAGCTCCATTTTAATAATGTCTTTCCACTGTCCCAAAGTAGATATTTCCTCCTTATTTAATAAAGACTTTTCTACGTGCCAATGGCACGAGGCAGGGAGCGTGTGCTGTTTGTAAAGAACCCGTTAGCTTTGAGAGACCCCTCCTCAGCTTTGGCACCTTCTGCAAACATTTCAAGTCTCCCCAAAGCATTCAAGCTGAGAAAAACAACTTGTCCCACAATGTTTCTAGAAGTGGAAGGTATTTCTCCCATTTTGTGAAAATAGTCCTGATTTTGGATCCAGCCCCACAGCTGCTTCCACACGGATTTACTGCATGAGGCCGTGCAAAGTGGGAAGAGCCGAGTCTCATGCCCTTGGATGAAGAGGCTGAAGACAGGCACCGTCCCCAGCTGCACCACGTGCAAGATGGTGTCCAGCGAGGTCGAGGTTCCCAGAGCAGGAGACTGCGGCTGGAGAAGACAGGGCTTTCCAGCTGCAGGAGCAGCTGTGCTCACCCTGGGAGCCCAGGACAGGGAGCAGCAGATCCCAAACAGATGAGGAACCTCTGCCCCGCTGGGAGACGCGGATGTCCTGGTGGGGCTGATGCAATGGGGTGAAGATTGGCAGGCCAGAGACCTGAGCTGGGAGAGGTCTCGGTTCCCAGGTTGGGCTGTGATGATCATGCAAATTCTGGTCCACTTTCCATCGCCACAGCTGTCCCCACTGCCAGCTCTACTTTGATGCCTCGGGGCATCACTCAGGTTTGGTAAGACTCACAGATGCAGCAGGCTGAGGAAATCCTTTGCAGGGCTCCAAAAAGCATTGATTGTTGGTGAGCATCCCCGGGAGGCTGTCACCCTCTGCTGTCACAAATCGACGGAGCAGTTGGGACTAGCTGGATCCCTTCTGGCAGCTCATGAGGGGTGAGAGCTGCTGGGTGATCTGCAGGAGAAACACCCAGGCGGGGGCCATTTCATCAGGACAACTCACACGGACCCTCACAACTTCATTGCGATGTGACACTGCAGTCCGGCAACCTTGGAATCACCTTGCTTGTAGGAGGTGACCTCAATGTCCCTGTGTCTCTGAGCTGTTCCACAGGGGGAAAACCTTCTCCCACCCCGTGGTGAGTCTGTGGGGCATCCTCTGTCCCAGCCCGGTGAGAAACCTGAGGCAGCTGGTGGGCTCCTGCCATCTGCCCTGGCATTTGAGGCTGGCTCTGAGCGTGGCACCTAAGGGGTGGGATGGATGTCTTTGTAGTGTGAGGTCCCAAAGGACAACAGAGGCTCAGCTGTTGTTTCTAAGTTTGTCCTGGATGCCCTGGGAAGCCCGTTGTCTTTGTGAAAGCCGTCGAGGTTGAAGAAACAAGGATGGTGCTTGGAAGAGGGCAAGGTCAGGATGAATGGGATGGCTCCAGGGCCTTGAGGAGGGAAAGGGATCCCTCCAGCACCCCTGCAAGTCTGCTTCTTCAGGGAAATAGGCTTCACGTGGGGCAACCAAACTGCTCACAGGGGTCAGATACCTTTGAATTTGGATGCCAAATACCTTAAGGAGCCAGGGACCATTGCAGCCCCACTGCAGTTCTCCCAAAGCCGGACGGCAGCCGTGGTAGCCCCTGCCATGCTTGTGGGGCTGATGCCCAACAATGAGGAAGCACCAGCACCCTCCAGGGACTCAGCATGTCCAGAGGGAGAGAGAAACTGCCCATGTCCATCTAAACACATGCAAGGTTGTCCACTCATAAGAGACCGAACACAGGTGACCTGTAGGACCACTGGGACGTTTAGGGACAAGCAGGCTGTCCCTGGGGACTTGGTCCTGGGTGGGTCTGGCCTCCCCATACAGCTTTCTGGGAATTTTCTGTTGGCATCCATCCCCTCGGTGGCAGCCCATGGGGAATCCTTCACTTGAATCAGTGGCTCCCAGGAACGGGAGGATATTATTTTGCTTTGAATTTGGCCTCAGCACTGGTCTGCCCCATAGATTCCCAGCCTGTCCCCTTCCTAACCTGACAGCAGCTCAGAGGGTGCCCACAACCTCAGGTGGTACCTCATAAAACAACCCCTCATCTTGAGGCAGCTCATTGCGGTTTGCGAGCCAGGGATGGAGACCCAAAATGTCCTCATCATGTCAGCTGGAGAGGAGGGATCACAGAATCACAGAATCATATAGGTTGGAAAAGACCTTTAAGATCATCAAGTCCAACCATAAACCTAACACTACCAAGCCCACCACTACACCATGTCCCTAAGCACCTCATCCAAACACCTTTTAAATACCTCCAGGGATGGCGACTCAACCACTGCCCTGGGCAGCCTGTTCCAATGCTTGATAACCCTTTCAGTGAAGTAAAATTCACTAATATCCAGTCTAAACCTCCCCTGGTGCAACTTGAGGCCATTTCCTCTTGTCCTAGAAGAGGGAGATCCTGGGCTCCTGCCAGTCTTTCTGTTGCTGGCCCCCCATGGCAGTGCTGGGGCTTTGAAACCGATGCTGAAGCCCCGAATCGAGGGGTCCCACTACCGCATCCCTCGCCTGCCCTTTCCTCCTCCTCACTCCAAGTCCCAGCAGAGGACGAAACCTGAGACTGGAGCAAATGGCATCTGGAGCAGCCCCCGTCACCCAGGCAGCGGGAACTGGTCGGGTCCCCGGGGCACGGCTGCGGGGAATGCAGCGCCTTTGTCACGGGCTAATTTTGGCTCCGAAAACAGTCCCAAGGCAGCCGGGAGGAAAGATGCTGGAGGCATGGCCCCGTGGGGGCTTTTGCCTTATAAAGGTCTAGCGGGGCTGGTATAAAGCCTCCTCCTCTGCGGCTGGGAGCAGATCCGCTGTGCTGACGCCTGGAGCTGGGGAAGGGGAAACGTCCTTGGAGGGGCCCCTGAGGAGGGTGGGCACAGGGGGGTTTCTCCTGTGCTTGCTGGGACTTGACCAGTGCAGGTCAAACAAGGATGGGACTGCCACTGCCATTGCCACTGTCACTGTCACCAGCCTCTCACCAGCTGGGGGCTGCTGCATCGCCCCCCACCAGGGCACAGCTCCCCCCGGGTGTCCAGGCGGGGGGAAGGAGCCGGGGAAGGCAGCCGTGCATCCCCTGCTCTGCAGGACAGGGGGGCTGTCTTTGCTCCCCACCATGGGAGCTGCCCCGCGCATGCAGCTGCGTGTCCCTCCACAACCATAATAGCCTCAGGATTAAAATACCGGGCATTGTCCCTGCTGGGCTGCACGCTGGGAATTGTTTGCTCCTACACTTGCCCCTAAAAATATCCCAGGGAACAGGTGTCGCCTGCCCCTGCCGTCCTCTGCCTTGCGAAGCCTCCCTCAGTGGGGACACTGGGCAAGGGGCTTTGTGGGGTGCAGGGGGGCGAGACAGCAGCTTTTTTGATGCTTTTCAGGAATTTCATGGGGAAAACATCAGGGCTTGTGAGGGGCTGAAAGTTGCTTGAGCATCCCAACCCACTGTGCTGTGCTGGGTGAGTCTGGATGGTCTTGCTCCCCAAAGAGGGGACTGCCCCATCCTTGATCCCAACCCATCACCTGGCCTGATGATGTAACCCCACTTTTGCTGTTTTCCCTCAGCAATGTGCCCTGTCCCGGACCGGGGTGGTTTTGCCCTCCTGCTCCGGCAGCTCTGGTGGCTCCGGGGGGCCCCTCGGCAGTGCTCCCGTGGGGACATCGCTCTGTGCTTGCAGCATTGCACAGCGCGTGTGCACCGTCGTGCATGGGGGTCAGCACCACATCAGCTCTCCAGGCTGCTCCCCCCCCGCCACCTCCCCTTCAGAGACTTTCTGAAGGAAAAAAAGGAAAAAAAAAAAGAAAAAATAATTCAGGAGATTTTCTGCAAAGAAAAAGAACTGCAGTGTTTCGGCTCATGGTTTCTGCCTCCTTGCAGACTCAGGGCTTTTCCAGCATCAGAGATGCTGGTTTCCATTGGAGAGGAGCAAAGCAGATGAGCCATGAAGAATCCACCCTGCCTGCACAGGCATTGCCATTGCACCACGGTCAGCCTGACCCGGCATGTCTGCGTGCTCACACACAACACGTATGTGAGTAAGGCATCGGTCAGCAAATGCTGGCCAGGCTGGGGTGATTCGCAGGCAAACAGCACAGGAATTCACTGAATCGCGTGGGGGTCACGGGCTCAATAAAACACGGGCGCACTAACGTGCACGGGCGATGTGCGCACGTCGCCCCGTGTTTGAGACGGTGCCCCAGGTGTGTGCAGCACGTCATGGGGCACTGGGGCTCATGGCAAACGTGTGCACACAAGAGGGGATTTGTGCTATTTTTACTGACCACTTGCAGGCAGGCTGCAATTTAAGACTCCCCCTCCACCGCCGGTCCCCGGCAGTGTGCGGCTCTCCGGAGGCCAGGCATCACCTCCCTCCTGCACGGCCCTGAGGT
The DNA here is from genome assembly GCF_034638445.1 of Ciconia boyciana. Classification (NCBI taxonomy): domain Eukaryota; kingdom Metazoa; phylum Chordata; class Aves; order Ciconiiformes; family Ciconiidae; genus Ciconia; species Ciconia boyciana. Next base: position 6,811,255 of record NC_132956.1, on the reverse strand, counting down.
AAGGCGCTGCCCCGGGGTCCCCCCACCTGTGACTCCCCGGGTGTGCTAGGGGCGACACGGGGGTGAGCGTGAGGCCACTGGTACTTGCGTGACAGAGAGGAGCCCCCAGCACGTGAATTTGTCTGAGTTTCTCCCTCTGTCTGAGGTTGCTCAGACATTTTCTCTGCTCTTGGAGTGAGGATTGGTGAGACCACGATGGGAAGAAATACTGCTAAAATCCACAGCCTGGCTTTGGAGCTGAGATTTGCTCAATTTTCCTGAAAACTGGCAAACAACAGGACCGTTTTGGGGAGCATTTGCCCATGTGTCCTAGCCTGACTGCTCACGGTCCCTTGTGTGACCAGGGAGGTGAGGTTTGGAGTTGCGAGCAGTGTGTGTGGGGCATTGCCCTGGCTGGGCATGGGTTCATGGTATGTGTCCCGTCCCCTGGGATGCGGGAGGATGTCAGGATTGACTGGGGGTTATTGCTTTTAAGGATTTCTGTGATTTAATGGTTTAGTAAGCTTTTTAAGCTTTTCGTGGCTGGGGGCATGCAAACAGTGCAGAATTAGCTTGTCCAGATCCTCTCGTCCCCATCAGAGAGCAAAGTCTCTTGCAGATGCTCTAGATCAGGCTGGAGCCCAAAAGTCTCTGCACGAGATTGCTGGGGACATCTTACCAGTCCAGCTGAGCCCTGGCTGTTCTCCGGGAAGCCAATTTAGAAGTATCTGGCCCTAAAAATCGATTGACCTTGGTAGAGGTCGTCAGCCCGAGGTGCGGTGTGGGTCCCACCTTCTAGGGACGCTGGGTTTTGCTCCAACGGGGAAGGTGGGAGTCACTGAGAGGCTTCGCCCAGCCCTTGCTCACCTCCAGACAGCCAACGGCTTTTCTGCCTCCCCTGGAATAAATCGGGGAGGCAACAGCTGGGACCCAACCTGCTCAGTGCACCGGTGTCAGGCAAGAGGAGCTGCCTTCCCTGCGTGTCCTCTGGGACATTTGTCGCATCAGCAAAAACCTCCAAGGCGGCAGCTCTGGCTGCATTTGACTGATGTGGCTTTTGAGAGAAAAAAAATCCAGGTATTCGGGTTTTAATTTGTAAATCCAGGGATCTGGCAGGCTCCAGGGGAGATGACTCCTGCTGGGATTATATGGCATTTCCCCCACAAACTCCATTCCTTCAGGCCACGGCTCTGGCCAGGCGGCAGCGGCCACGGGGAGGGGACAGGGACAAGCAGACGGAGCTGGGAGGTGAGCTGCTCCCGAAGGCACACTGAGATTTGCTCAGCACGGGCTCCACGCACGCCTGGGAGCAGCTGTTCGAGACCAGAATTGTTCCTTTTTCTTTCCCCCAGCATGAATCTTTGGGGTTTAAAACAGTTTCCAAATTTAGGGAGATGCAAAGAGATCAAGGCAAAAAATCCCAGCTTTGCCATTTCAGTTCTAAGGAAAAGTACTAAACCCACCACTGGAAAATGGTGTTTCTTTCTGAAATGTGGCTTCAGTTTGTTACTCCTGGTTGGAAAGAGAAAAAAAATAAATTGATTGGCATTTTCCCACACATTTTTCTATTACTCAGACTTATGCGGTACCCCGGCTTCTTGGCAAGAGAGGGAAATGTTAGAAGCAGTGCCGGGGAAGCTAGCGAGGCAGTGCATTTTGAAGCAGCTGCCAGGGCATAGGATTACCAAGCAAATTTAAAATATGAAACTGTGAGTATTTCACCAGGGACATGGATGCTAAAGGAATCTGCTCAGCCGCTTGGCCGTGACTTCTTGCCCCTTGCTCCGTCACCCCCGAGATGGGTTTTGGCTCCACCATCCTTGCGGTTGCCCACGGGGAGCTGCGGGACGGGACTCCCTGAGCCGACACAGTGTGGGGGGCCCCGAGGAGCCCCGTTTCTCCTGAACTTTCCAGCCATGCTCGCCTCCGTCCCCTTGCCCCAAGCTGGGGTGGACGATGCAGCCGGCAGGGGAGCAGCTCGGTGCTTGGGAAAACCCCCGAGGAGCAGGAGACCGAGTCCTGCAGGGCCGGCTGGAGGCAGGTTGGAGCTTGCCCGAAATAAGGTTTCCTCGGAGCTAGGTGGTTTGTCTTGGTGTTTCACAGCGGGATGGTGAGGCTGCGGAGTCGCTTCCCTCCACCAACAGCACGGGGCAGCACCAGACCTCAGGAGCATCCCACCGCTGCTGCTGCTTTCTGGGTTTGGGTGGATTTGGGATTTGCTCCTTTGTTTCATCTTCTTTCTCTTTTTTTTTTTTTTTTTTTTTTTTTTTCCCAGGCAAAAAGTGTGACGCCACAATGCCAGAGCCGTAAGTAGCATGAGTTTCCCTTGGATTTTGCTAAATCCTTGCCTGGCCACTGGGCTGCTCATGGCAGCTAAGCTTGTCCGTTTTTTGGGGGGAAGCCGGCCCATGCTCGAGACCTCTGTGCCATTCCCCTTGCAAAAACTGTCTTTAAATAAAAATTGTCAACCTTTTCAATGTCCCGAGTCAAACCTTGGAGCTTTTCTAGATCCCGAAATAGGGATCCGAGGTGGGCAGCACCACTCGCTTTGCCGTGAGGCTCTTTGTAGCACATCATACAAATATAACATATTCCCCGGTGTGAACAGAAGGGAGAAACCTCCCTGCAAGGCTTTCATCAAGCAACGACACGGAGATGCCCCAGCCCTGCAAATCTGAACAGGATCCAAGTATCCTGCGTGCCAGCCCCCGGCTGCGCGGGGAGCGCGTGAATGAGGGTGTTGTGGCCTGAACCACAGGGACCAAGCTGGGGCTGGCACGACGGACACCGTGACAGCTTGTGTGCCGTGTTTGAGTGGCATTTTGGCTTTCTGAGCAGTGACCCTGAGCACCCACTGAATTTTCAGAGAGCACTGTCATCTTAGACCTGGCTCACTTGTAGGTGGCAACTATTAGATAAAGAAATAAGGAAGCCAACTGCAATCACATGAGATGCTTTTCTTGACTGTCACCTCTTTTTGACTCTTATTCACTGATGCCCTGTTCTCTTCTCTTGTTCCTTATTGCTTCTTCCTGGACGCATGCCTGCCTGCAGGGAGGTAAGTGCCTTTCCTTTTGGGAGCAGTCTCAATGCTACTCTACATTTGCTGTGAGTTTGTTTTCAAAGGTGGTTTTTTTTTTTTTTCCTCTCCCCTTTCCCCTAGAGAAAATCCAAGATCACAGCTTCACGCAAACTCTTGTTGAAGGTGAGTCCTGAGGGCTGGAAACTCCCTGGGGTTTGTCTTGCTGGGGAAAAGGAGCTGTGGTTGAAGTGCGTGGTCGGTGGGACAATGATGAGGAACGGCAGAAGCGTGGGCCCTAGGGAGCAGCTCCCATTCCCACCTCTTGTCTTCTCAAAAATCCTCACTCATGTGGGCTTTGTGGTCCATACTCTAAACAAACCTCCCCTCACCTCCACTTTACTGAGGTGGGGAGAGACTCTGACACCTTCTGCTCTAAAGCCACAAACCTCGTGTTTGTGCACCAGCAGCTCTGCAGCACAAGCTTGGGAGCTCCCTGGGTTGTGGCTTGGGAAAATCATTTACTGCCACAGCAGAGCAAACCGATGCAAAGAAAGTGCAGAGGTCAGCATCCATCGGGACCACCGCCACCACAGCCCCATGGCATCTCTGGCCCTGCTGTTCCCCCTGCCTTCAGGGTCACCACACAAAAGGTGTAGGGAGTTTTTGATGTGTGTTGCAGCAGCACAGTGATTTTGGAGAACAGCTACAGCAGGGAGGAGGTTTGGGAGGCAGACAGGACTGTCCCATCCTACAGATCTTGCGCAAGGAGGCTCAGGGGGAACAGAGGAGCCTGTCTTCTGTTCACACTTCTGCCATTTACTTGTGCTTGTAGAGTTTGATGCTGGCAAAAGCGAAGGAGGAGTGGGAGCAGGAGATAGTGGACAAGCAGTCAGAGAAGGAAAGATACCTGTCTGAGCGGATCACACCACTGCACACCAGTGGGCTTTCCTTGAGCCAGCTCCAGGTATTTCTCAGGTCTGAGGGTGGAGTGAGGTCCTTGGGAACATGGAGGGCATCGCTCACCACTCTCCTGTTGTGCTTGGCCCCCAGGACCTGTGCAGGGAGCTGCATGAGAAGGTTGAAATTGTGGATGAAGAGAGATACGACATCGAAGCAAAATGCAACCATAATACTCGGGAGGTAGGAGGCAGGATGGGCTGTTTGCTTCAGCGTTAACTCCCTCCCAGATGGTAGCTTGGGCCTCGATGGGGGTCTGTCATGGACTAGGCTGAGCTTGGATGTGGGACATGCACCAGCCTTATCTGAGGGTTGGTATTTGCTCTGCAAGGCATCACTCAGCACAAGGTTCATCCCTGCCTCAGGGAGCTCAAGCAGTCTGCTGGGTCCACAGGCAACCTCCTCGCTCTTCTGGTCACTCCTTGTGGGTCTGAGAGCTCCTTCTCATGGTATGGCTGCCATCCAAGCAGGCTGGGGCAAGGCAATGACAACGGCTCTATGCTCAGGTGGACAGTCCCTTGGTGAAGGCGGTCCTCATGGCTGCAGGAGAGGCGCAGACCCCTCTGGGGCTCGGTGTCGGTAAAGACTCCTGCTTCACACAGGAGCTTTTTGTGAAAGGCAGCCATGCGATGACCTCCCACTCTTCCTCCTTTCCTCAACCTGCAGATTAAAGATCTGAAAATCAAAGTGCTTGATCTCCGAGGAAAGTTCAAGCGACCCCCCCTGCGGCGAGTCCGCGTCTCTGCCGATGCCATGCTGAGGGCTCTGCTGGGCTCCAAGCACAAGGTTTCCATGGATCTGAGAGCCAACCTGAAGTCTGTCAAGAAGGAGGACACGGAGAAGGTGGGTGACTCTTCTAGAGGCCAGAGATGGAGACACCTCCTAGGGATGCCCTTGCCCTTCTCCAAGGTCCCCTGTGAAGCCTGTGTGGGTTGTGCTCATCCCTTGTAAGCCTCAGAAACAGCACGGGGCAGTCCGTGTGAGGCACTGCCCATTGTGGGATGTCGTAGGACCACACGGGAGCAGTTTGACTAGGCCAGGTAACTGGCGGACGTTAACAAGTGAGATTTAGGGCTACGTCCATGATGCTCTTCCCTCTCAGAACATGTGGGGGTCTTTCAGCTGGGGCCCCATTGGCATGTCTGCCGAGCTGCACTTGCAGAGAGTTTGGTCTTTGGTCTTCTAGGGAACCAGGAGAACTCCTATTCAGTGCAATTATGCCCAGAAAACACCCAGGAAACTCCCAGTCCCGGATTAGATAAGACAGAGCAAGCCCAGCAAGCATGCTTGGCCTGAGATAAATGGCCCAGTTCACACCGGCTTTGCAGAGATGCGAGAGGGGAAAGTCTCTCTGAGTACCAGAGATGGAGAGTGATGCCCAAACCTGCCTGGGGTGTGCAGGCACCCCAACTGCAAAGTTGTGCTGCTTTCCTAGTGCCTCTCCCCAAAGGGGTTTTACCAATTAGTTTTTTACCAATACCATTTACCAATTATTTTTCCATTTTTCCCCCCTGTTGCTAGTAGGGCACATTTTTCAGTCCTTTGGATAAAAACTGTGTTTACAGTCCTCAACGCCAGGTGGTGAATAGATCTGAGTTTATTTTAGATGTCGTGAGATGATTTTGGGGCATGGCTTGTAATCTATGAATGCTTGTGGGTTGGCAGTGCAGACACCTGGGCACGGTCCCAGAGCTGCCGTCATCTCCCCTTTCTGCTCTAGAAGCCGCTGCCAGGCTCTCACTGCCACACCAGCAATCCCAGTCCCCTCCAAAAGCTCGGAGAAGGTGGAGATGGGTTCTATGTGGGCTGGGAGGTCTCTGCAGAAAGTGTTTTTGCTTGTGTTTGCCCTGGTGTGCTGGTGTAAATCTGGAATAAGTCCCATGTGCTGGTTTCTTCCTCCTAAAGAGATTTTCTGGGATTTTTGTGCCCTCTGGTGCATTGATGCAACTTAGCCAGGCTTTGGGGGAGTATCCACATGAATGCAGATCTCCCTGCGGAGATCAGACCGCTGTTTGCCATCTTCCTGGCCAGCTCCATGTGCAGGGGCACGTGGTGTATCTGACCTCAAGGGAGAGGGCGTTTGCAACAGGGCAGCTGCCTTCCCCATGCTGCCTGCGTGCTGGGGCCAAGGGCTCTGTGCAGTGGGGTGGGACAGCATGGGGCTGCCGGCTGCCCCATCACGCAGCCATTGCAACCCTCGTCCCTGTCCCTCCCGGCAGGAGCGCCCCGTGGAAGTGGGCGATTGGCGCAAGAATGTGGAGGCCATGTCGGGGATGGAGGGGCGAAAGAAGATGTTCGATGCTGCCAAGTCCCCCACGGGCCAGTGAGAGGTAGGGGACTGGTCCGCCTTCCCCTGCAACGCCCCGTGCTCCCTGCAGCATCCCTGATCTGTGCTTGTGGCCGGGTGAATGCAGAAACGCTCCCCACTCATTACAGAAAAAGGCATCACCTGCCCCATCTCCCACCCCACACTTGGGGCAGGTGTCTGTCCCACACGTCCCCGCCATGGAGCCCCTGCCAGCAGCTGTCCCCCTCTCCCAGCTTGTCCTCCCTGGCTCTCTGGGGTCAGCCACCCGTGCTGCACTCATCCTGCACAGTGCGGGTGTTGCTGGCACCAGCTTCAAGCTGCTGGAAGCAGGGCTGCTTTCAGCAAAAGTCCTCTTCTGCCCCACTGCTCTGCTCTGTTTCTTTCCCACAGGAGCATCGAGAAGAAGAGCCTCCTCCCCCCCGCCTGCCTCCCTTTCCCTTGCTGCCCCTCCGTGCTCTTTACGCCCTTACCCTGAATTCACCACCGAGCTGAAACACGAGGACAGCTGTGTGGGAAGGAGATCTGAGCTTCTTTTTTTCAGCTCTGCCATCAGCCCTGCTCCTGCACGGCCCTGGCACAGCGGCTCCCCGGTATCACCTGCACAGGCCATGCTGTCCCCAAGGGGCCACTGGCCATCCCTCCCCTCCCGCCACTGCAGAGAGGCCCCGGAGATGGCTGCTGGTCCTCCTGCTCCCCCATCCTCTGGCGAGTGCAGCCTGAGATGTACCCGTGTGGCTGCACATGTATTAAAGGATGGTCTCCAGGGCAGAGCGCCGTGTGGGCTCATCACTGTGGGAGCATTGGCCAGGGGCAGGTGCTGGTCCACAGCCCAGTGGGGAAGATGCCCTGGTCCTTTTCTGCCACCCTGCAATGTCCCTGTGCTGGTGCTCAGGCCAGCAGCATGCCCTGGGACCAGACTTGCTTTGGGCTCATCTCTTCCAGCCCCCCCAAGCTGCTCCCTGGTGTCCCTGGTGCTCCACCAGCTCTGCTGAGACCCCCGGCCCCATGCATGGGCCACCCCTCTCCCCTCCCATGCACCCCAGCCCTTGCTGGGCTCCAACGATGCACCAGCCTCCCAAGCAGCAAGGCTTGGGTCTCAGTGCGGAGATGGCTGTCTGCTGGCTCCCCCCACCCTTCCTGCTCCTCTGGTTTTGGAAGAGCCTTCAGAGCTGGCTCACCCAGGCACCAACTCTCCCACCGGCTGTCCCATCACAGGCACTGGAGCTATGGGAACTGGGGCAGCCCCATTTCAAGGTTTAATTTGAGCAGTGTTTCAGGAGAGCATGAGATGAATCCATCTTTCAGGCCAAACAGCTCGCGCTTCCCCACTAGTCCTATCGTTTTCTGTATCACAGCCCCCCAGACTGCAGCTGGTTGAGTGCAAGCAGCTGGGAACGTGCCAGCTCATCCCCAGAGGGGCATTTGGTGACAATTTGCACCAAACTGGGTCTTCTGCCTGGTTGAACTGCAGGAGATGCTGAGGCTCAGCCCCCACGGGTGCTCTTGGTGATTGTAGCAGTGCCTTGTCCATGTCCCCAAGGTATCCAGAGGAATCGCAGCATTCATGGTTTCAAAACTGTGCCACACTGTGGGTGTTTTGCAGCACACCCCTGTCCCTGTGTAGTGAGTTTGTAAAGTACAGAAAATGCTATAAACTCGGAGCAAAGTGCAGGTCCCCAGACAGGCACCAGGGCTGGAAGGAAACAGCATCAAAAAGTGTGCGGTCTTCAACAGAGCTCAGTCTTCCCAGAAAAACACTGCATTTCTTTAGGGACAGAAAAAGGTGGCTCTTGCAGGACTTTCTGCAGCAGGCTCGGGTAGCTCAGTGGCTGGCAGTGCAAGTGAGGGAGAGCCATTGTAGGGACGTGGGTTTGGGTTTGGGCTCCAAGCCAGCAGGACAGCTGGATTGCTCTGGGCATCACATCCTCTCCTTTGGCCAATTCGGGGATACCGAACCGAACTGCTCACTTTTGTCCCTGGGCAAAGCGGGTTAGGGCAGATGGCAATTGATGAGAACACTTACTTCTAGCATAGTCATTAGCACTCGGGCTGCCACAACACCCAGCAGCTCCTTTACAGAGAATTTAAGACTCAATATGAAAACTCTTCCCCACATTAGGGTTAGATCAGGGGTGGCTGTCAGCTGGAAAATACACATTTGCTCCCTTAGCAAGCACAGATGCTCAGTCTTTGTCTTTCCACCTGACCCTCCTTCCCCATCAGCATCCCGCTAACTGGGGCCAGGACCACCCCCTGCATGGACTGGAGCAGTTGCACAGCACAGAGTTTTTTCCACCCATTTTTTCCTTTCCAAGCTTAATTAGGTGGAGCAGCCCCAGCCTAGCACGGCGCCAGGACTTGCTGACCACTTGTCCTCGCCCTGCGCACCTCGGGACGGGCTCCCAGCAGACACAGCCCTGGGAAGTGACTGTGCTCTCAGAGGTGATCGGAGATCATGCGTGGTGAGATCCCAGGATGCTGCCACAGCCCAACCTGCCCCATCACTGGAGCCAAAAGGTTTCGGCTATGATCTCACCCCTCCGAGCTCGCTGCCTGAGTGGGAGCCGTGCCGAGGCAGCGTCCTGGGATCTCGCCACGCACGCTATCCCCAGAGGGAACTCACACACTCAGCAGCGATCCTGGCAGAGGAAGAAAGGTGTGTAGGGAGAGGTAATAACTGTTACCTGACCAACTGGTATAGCTGGAAAATACAAGAGAGGTTTCACGGAAACAAAGCCTTCTTCAGACCTGGAAGAGAAGCAGAAAATGGCAAGCCAAGTCCGGGTCGAGAACAGTTGCTCTGAGCTTAGTGCAATTATGCTAATTTGATAATTAAAAAAAAAAAGGGGGTGGTGTTTGTGGGGCGGGGAGGGATGGTAGTGAGATGAAAGGCAATATGGGTGATGGGTACGGTGGGACCAGGCTCTGGTCGATGCTCGGCAGCCAGCCTGTGCCCATGTCCAGCTCATCGTCAGATCTTGCGCACCAAGACACCCGAAACTGCTGCAGAGCAAAACCTCAGGGCTCGCCAGCACATCTCTGCAGCCGCAGTAAAAGCCAGCTGGGGTGTACTCAGCAAGGTCCCACATGCACTCATCGTAGGCTATAGATGACTTTGCATGGCTGCCTTGTGTTTTAGATTAAGAGGGGAGAGGAAAACCCAACCCCAAAACTCTTTGCTCTGCAAGTTCCCTTACTTTTTCAAAATATGATGCTCCCCAGTCACCATGTCCCGCTTTCATCCTTCTCTGGTGGAAAACCACATTGATCAGTCATGGGAAAACAAAGTTTTATGGATTTCAGTTTTATTAGAAGCATGGAAAAAAACCATCTCTTTACAGGGATTGAATCTTGAGGGGAAAATGCAGCTGTCTGCTCTGAGCACGAGGCTCTCCTGGTTGGATCAGGGGACTGGGAGCCAAGTCTTCTCCTCCACCTCTGCTCTGGAGCTGCTTCTGTGGCTCTGGGCCAGCTGGGAGCCCAGCTCTCCCCTTGGTAAAAGGGGCAGGTTGAGCCTTTCATCCCAGGATGCGCCTGGCTTCCCTTGCACCAGGCCAGCTCTGCAGTCCCACTGTTGCTTCCCTCCTAGGTGACAGTAATCTCAATTTCTTCTCTCTGAATTAGAAGGGAACCCTATGGTAATCCCATTTTACTGATAATTCAGCCCAAATGGGGGACTTGCAAGGCTCTTCTTAGGGAGAGAAGCTGATGCTGGAGCAGTTGCTAATGAAATTGTATTTATTTCCAGAAGAACTGCATGGGTCAGTCCTGTCTCCTCGAACTGAGCAGAGCCCTGTCCCTACCGTCCTCCAGGTTGCTCCATTGCAGCCAAGAGCCCCCAAAGCAAAGCAAAGCAAAGCAAAGCAAAGCAAAGCAAAGCACTGGAAGCTTGAAATTGCAGAAATTGCAAATTAAATTGGACAGTAGAAAAAATATTAATCAATCCAATGATTTTCTACTGGAAAGGTTTTGCTGGCAAAACTGCGATAAGGCAGATGCAAAGGGCTTGGCCTGACGTGGCCTTTCAAAAATATCCCTCCTAGTTCATTGTAAAACGGTCCCTTCCTTTCCTAGGATGCTCTGCGACCTCCTTGCTGATCGGTCATGCCTAGAGACATCTGAACTGTGCCCAAATAGTTCCCTGAGCGTATTTGCAGCTCAGCTGGTGGCTGGACCTGCAACGGGAGGAAGGGGAGGAGGATTAGCGGTGATGGGCAGCCCCGGGTGGGAAGGGGTAAAGTTTATCCCACGGCCTCTGAAGACCACTGCAGCACCCTGCCCTGGGTGGGGGTTAACGCCAGGCTGCAGTCCCTGTGGTAAAGGTTAAACATGGCCCCCCACAGCCCCCCGTGGCCTCCGCGGTGCTGCAGGTGCAGGATCAAACCCCGCGTCTGCAGCTGCGCAGGAGGCGACCCAGGGGCAACTGTGCCGCACCGGCAGGGTTATAGCATAATCGTCCATCACCCCGGCAGTCCTCACTGCGGGTCCTGTGTGTCCCCTGCAGTGTAAAATGGGAAGAAAGGGGTTTCTTCACCCCCATTTTCCCCTTCTGCAGCCCTCCAGGCTCGTGTCCTGCAGCCCCGGGGAGGAACGGGGCTGGGCTGGGGTACGGCACTTGGTGTGAGTGGGGTACGTCCATCTTGTCCATCTTCCTTTGCTGTGGCCTGAGCTCTCTCACTCACTGCTCACATCAGAGGGGATTTCTCATTAACTGCAACTAATTTCATGTGCTATGAGGGATGCAGTCTGCCATACAGCTGCTGGCAATGAGTCACACTTATTCTATCCATGACCTGAAAAGTTTCCATTGACACTGCTTTTGGGGGATGTCCATGGTTCCTCATCGTTAGACCTGGGGCATCACAGGAGATGGCATCTACTGAGGAGGCCAATCTGCAGAGAATGGGAACCTGAAGGACACTATAGCATCCATGGGGCACCACGGTGGCATTTTTGGACCAAGATTTGTTTAAACTATTTCTTTTTTTAAAAAAAAAGTTAAATTATAAATGAAAAAAAGCCCTCTGCTAGCTAGGTGTAAGGCAGTTTGGACAACGGTTACTCCTTTCCTACAGAAAACAGAAAAGTCTGTGGTAGGGTTTTGTTCGGTTTCTGAGCAAACACACCAATCTCAGACACCTTCTGGCTTCCTTTGCACAGCAGAGGTACCTCTGTGCTATCAGTTTCTAGCGCATTGCACGCACCTTTCCAAAAGCTGAAGGAACTGTAGCTGGGGAAGGACAGCCCTGGACCATCCCAGTGCCTGCAGAGCACCAGCGCGGGGGTGCAGGGAGACCTCCATGTGCGGCGGGGAGCGGAGCTTTTTAAAGCATTTGCTGGTGGGACCTTTGTGAGCTGTTGCACCGCTGCAGTGATGGGATGGCAGCTGAGCAAGGGTGAAAAAACCCCTTTTCCTGGCCATCGAGCCCCCTGCCCCAGCCCGGTGGGGAAGCCTGGGCAGACGATGCTGCTGACTCTGCTCTACCACTGCCAGTGCGGCACAGATGAGCCTGCGGAGCCAAGGGAGGAGCCGAGCCGTGGCCGATGCTGGGGGACCGGCACGGGCAAAAGGGGTGGAGGTGGAGGGTTCACCACTGGGCCCTGGGGTGAGGTTGAGGAATGCCCTAATTACAGCACAGTTGTGGAAACTGGAAGCTCTCCACTGCCCTGTAGCCAAAGAAACAGGCTCTGCATCAGGATGAGACACAGGACACTGTTCCCAAGGGAAAAAAAAAACCAACCCTGCTGATACTGGTCTAGCTCCTTAATGGGTATAAATGGATGTCTTCTGCTGATCTGCATCAGATGAAGATCTAGCCTCCCTGAGCTCCTCAGGCAGATGCAGGTCTGCTGGCAGAGCCCTCCTGCGAAGGAGGCTGGAAAGCAAAGCGGGTACGCGGAGAGAAGTGCGGTTTTACACTAGAGCCTTGCCTGCATGCAGCAGAGTCCCTTGGCACAACTCCCTTTTCTCTCCCGGTTGTAGATCTGGGACAGCAGATACGACAGCCTGGTGCATAGAGCGGATATGGATAAATGTCAGACTGGTTCCCCTGAGCATCCCTTCCCTGCACAGACTCATGCCCCTGCCTAATTTCATCAGCTTCAGCTTTGTGGACCTGCAGTTTGGTCTGGACTTCGGTGATGAGCTCAGGGTGGCCAAAATAGCTTTTGTAAAGGAAGGCTGGTCTCATAAAGCAACTGACATTTGCTGAAAGCATCAATGAGCTTGTCGATAAGGGCAACCTGGTAGATAAGAGTTTTCCGGGATTTCCAGAAGCAAAGACCTTTAGGTCAGCCACGGCTAAGAGGGAAAGTCCAAGCAGAGGTAAATAAACAATTAGCAGATAGGAAACGATGGTGAGATAACAAACTCTGCTGATAATTCTAGCATACTTGGCATAGCAGAGATGAAGACTGATGTCGTTTGGAAGGATCTTGCAGGACTTGGGGTTTGGGGATAAAATGGCAAGGGGTGTTTGGAAGAGTATAAAGTGACACACAGAGGGAAAAATCCAAAGTTACTTCATATATAAAATGATGGGCTCTGGGCTGGCCGTTGCCTACTTGGGAATGATAGCTTGGGATTATGGTGAACACGAAAAAACATGAGGAACATCAGGGAAAACATGAGCTAAATGCTCCGTGGCAGCAAAAATCTCAGACCATGACAGATCAATGCTTTGTGGTGCCAAACAGCTCAGCGGGACCTCATCCAAATTAAAGGAGAGGAGGGAGCTTTTCCAGCAGTGGAGAATAGACCTGGGGAACTCCTTGCTGAAGGATGCTTTTTATACTAACAATTTTCCTGGGTTTGAGGGAAACTGGGCAAATCCATGGAGGAGAAACCCAGTGAGGGGTCTTAAATAAAGAAGAAACCATGTTCAGCTCAAAAGGTCTCTGAGCTGAAAATAAAGACCGGGGGAGTGTGAGGGGTGAGTGTCATCGAGGCTTGTCCTCTGCCTAATCCCCAGCCACTAAATGCCTGTCTAGAATTTCTTCATCTTAATAATAAGAGGAATCACAAACTGTGAGGTTTTATATTCCTTTGTCGTGTAGATCCTAGCTGGGGGTGTTCTTTCACTACGTTCAGTCTAATCCTTTTTAAAATCCTGTTAAGTCCTATGCTTCAGTGATATCCTTTGGCAATGAGTTTTGCAAGTGAAGTGCTCACTGTGCATTAATCAGAAAGGTTTATTGCTTTATAGTAGCTTGCTGATGCTGAACTGCTATATATAGTTTGTCAGCAATTAGCAGGACGCTTGCAAGGTTATTTAAGTAATTTTTTTTCCCTTATGCCACAACTCACAGAATTTTCTGTATATATGAAAACACTTGAAAGACATCCGGTTACTGCAAGAAGAAAGAAAACCAGAAAATGAGGCCTGCTTGGAGCGGACAGCTCATTTGACAGGGTTATCTTTTAGAAATAAGATTTTAATCAGGAACGTTTGATTAAAATAGTTCCTTTGGTTGCTCAGGTCCCGGGCACACCCCTGTGGGCTGGAGGCATGCGTGGCAGGCCCAGCCTTATAACCACTCCCTTGGGCTGGCGGAGAGATGGATCTCACCAGGATCAGAGACTCAGAATTTGTACTCAGGGGGTCCTGAATGACTTTTTCTGCAGGCATCTGCCGTGACAGCTGTCCGGCTGCCCCCGGCAGTGGGAGCACTGGGGTCCTGGCCATGCTGTGCACTGGGGCTGGCCCCAGGTAACAACCAGGCTTGGACCCAGCTCTGCTGTGTCTGGGTGCCCTTGTCACCCCGATAAGACAGTCCCCCCGTTGCCTTCACACCTGCCCATTGAAGGACAGTGTTGCCCTATGTGAGCGTGGGGGAATGGGGTCTCGGGACCGGCCCAGGGGGGACGATAGGTTTGATGGACTGGGTCCATGCATGGGATGAGCCTGGGCACACAGCTCCCCTCTGGCACAGGGCTTCAGCACCCAAAAATTGGACACCCCCATGCTTCAGCCACTTCCTCTGAGACTTCGCGAGTGCTCTCTACTGCAGCAAAGCTCATAACAACAGGGAGGCCATGATGGCTCAATCCAAGATGTCCAGAAAAGGCTGAAAGGGGCAGAGCACCCTGCCATGCTCTTTGGAAAGGGCTGGACTGCACCCAGACAGAGGTGTTTTAATGACTGTTTTGGATCCCTGGGAGCCAGCCTCCTCCCACTCAGCCCAAGGTAATTCACCTCCTCCACTGGTGTTGGAGGAGTTGTTGACTGGTGGAGAGTGGCTGGTAAAACAGGTTCTCTGCTGGGAGTTGTCTCCGAAACCCTGGGAGACCTGGATGGATCGAGCCCCGAGCGCGGGTCTCTGCTTGAACCCTGGCACAGCAGGCAGCGAGGAGTGATTTGCTTTTGCGTGGCACTCCTGGGCAGGGCGTCTTTTGCACGGCGCCGCTAGTAGGCAAATTACAGCCTTGCCTCTGTCAAGGTAGATAAGAAACCATGTGATGCAGCGTGGTGGTAAACGGGTTGCAGGCAGGGTAAAGGTGCACAGGGAAATAACCTTGCAGGGAGTTCCTCCCTCCTTGGGGAGCAGAGTCTCCGGGCAGCGCAGATCCCCGTGGGTCCGGCAGCACCTTGGCCTTGATGCCTGCACAGGTTTTGGGGGCTCTCTGAAACTCACGGAAAGCAGGAATGTCTTTTACCAGAAGAAACTGGTCTGATCTCTCCAGGTAGGTGCTGTGGTTTAATGCTTAACTCTTTCCACTGGTGGGAGGGAGGGGGTGAGCATGGGCTGCTGGCACGACGAGCCTCCGCCAAGGGGTGTTGGGGAAGATGGGGAGAGGGGACAGCCGCCTTAGGGGGGTGTTGCTTGCAGAGGTGGTGCCAGCCCCGGAGAGTGCTTGGCACTGCTGGAGTTTCTCGTGCGTGGGCAAGATCAGAGGCAGATTTGTTTCTGCTGTCTGGGGAAGCTGAGCGCTGCATAGGAAAATGGCTCTGGAAATGCATCCTTGCCCCATCTTGGATATATTTTTGGTCTGGTTTGCCTTTCTTTGGGGTAGGGTCTGGCTGGCTGGGCTGTGCCTCCAGACTTGCTCCAGAGCCGGCTGTGGGGTTTTTTCACTCGCCCGTATCTGTACAGCCCCTGGGTGTGTGTCCCGGCTCCGCCGTGCAGAGGTTGCAGCCTCTGCCCATCCAGCGCTGAGCAAGCGCTGATTCATCGGCAGTCGCTGAATGATCCCCACAGCCCCGCTCGGTCTTTCCTAAAGGTGATTTTGTCTCTGATGGGAGCGGGGCAGGTGAGGCTCCTGGGCACCACGGGGTGAGTCAGGGGCTCACACGAAGCCTGAGTGGTGTGGGGATCGCTCCTGACCTCCCGCAGACCCCGGGGCAAGCACCGCTGACCTCGGCTACGCAGACAGGGTGACAGTGACTCAAACACAGCCGCGCTCTCCCACAAAATGGAGCAGAAATCCTAGTTTGAGTGGATGTGATGTCTCTGAGACTTAATCGCAAACCCCAGTACTTTGGGTAAGACGCCCACCATGGCCAGCCCAGAAATGGGAATGAAGAGAGACCCTGGTGCTCGGAGGCTGCCAGCTCACACCCTGCCTCCATCACGGCTGGGACGGATCCAGAGGGCATCCCAGCCCCATCCAGATCCACCTCCTCTGTGCCGTGGACCTGCCCGAACGCAAGCCCAGCGGGGTCCTGCACGCAGGTTGTTTCACAACCCAGGAAGGCAGTTTCTTCTCTCTCATTAGATGAGACGGCATTCACTGAAACAGCATAAATGTCAAATATCTCAGCACTAATGATTAAACAGGGCAGGAGAGGACAAGGCAGGGGGAGACTCGCCAACCTTTTTTTATTCATTTCTTTGAGGTTAAAAAAGCTAACACGGTGAAAAATAAATCCGTCTTTGAAAAGAGGATGGGAAGATTGGCAAAGCAAATCCATAGCCTAATGGGTGGATTACTTAATTACAAATAACGAGAAACTGCATGTTGATAATGCCAGGTTACGTGCTGCCTCTGCAGGAGCCAAGCAAATTCAAGGCAGGAAAAATCTCATTTTCATTTCGAAGGAGTCTGTGCATGCAAAAACAAAGAAGTAACTGGCTCTCACGTGGCTTTAAACTGGCGTTAGCACTCCACGCTGTCACTGCTTGAGGGACAAGAGCGCTTAGCAGAGGCACCTGCATGCATACATCCCCACACATGTGCTAACCTTGCCAGGTGGGAACGTGCGTGTGCAGTGGTTGCTGCAGCACATCTCGCCAGGAGATCACACCATGCTGTGCAAATAAAGCCGTGCTGCCTTCCCAGTGCAGCTAAGCTGTGTACGAATACTTACAGGGTCAGGCCCTTGGAGGTGAGTACAGCTGCAAGGAGCTGAACAGGGAGGTGTCCCCCGGTGGGGTGAGAGCCAGCTGGGGATGCTCACGGCTCTCTGGGGCAGGTCCCAGCTTTCTCTATCCCCGTCTCTCCCGATGCCAAGCATTGGGGACCGCCCTGGAGCCCCCCAGCAGTGGGTCCGATTGCTGTTGAGGTGTGAAGGCTGCTCGGGGGAGCAGGGGGCGATGGGGATGGAGGCAGCAGGAGAAAAGGGCAGCACACATTACCCTGTCCCCAAGCAGGTGCTGAGCTCTCAGCCAGGACCTGTCCCCCCTTTGCTCTCCGTTCTGCTCTGCTGACCCTTTCATGCTCCCCTGCCTCCCTTGACCAGGAAGAACAGAAGCCACGAATATTTGCAGGGGGTAATGTGGTTTAATTTATGACCCAGCTTTCATTACACAGTAACTTGTAAACCACGCTGAGAGTCACCGTGTCCGCAACGACGTTAGTGATACCGCAGGCCCGGACCTGCTCTGACTTTCACGTTCTTAAAAGTCAAATTCAAAGTAAACCCTGAGTCTGGGTGAAACTGGGGTGCCAGGTCCAGAGCTGGGACAGTGCGATGGGACAGATCCTGTGCAGGGAGGGCTCTGCCCCACCGGGCTGCTGGGGGTGTGGGGAGCTCTGCTGGAACCCCTGCATGTGTTTGCAGCTGATCGAGGACTAGTGCTGTAGGCAGATGGACACTTGTGAAAAGCTCGATCCAGCCAGTAAAAATATTTTCCAACACAGTTCATGAACCGGCAGAAAGGTTTTGCACAGAGAAGAAGGGAAAGCTGGTGTTGTCCAAATGGCTATTTATTCAGGTTGGCATTTTATCCAAAAAAATATTTACTTGGCTTGTGCAATATAAAATCTTTGAAGATGACTCTTTAGAGATGATTACAAACCTTGTCTTTTTGGTACAATCCATGATTACAAACAATTCCCAGGCCCAGCCACATGCAGGGAGTAAGAGGAGCTCCTGTCTTCCCTTGCTTCCAGGCAGAGCTTGTCAGCAGTACCTTCAGCCTCTGATGCTTTTGCCTCTGAGGCTTTTTGCTCAATAAAAATTAAAATGTCATTGCCAAAACCCGCTCTGGGGCTAATATCTTCTGCCACTAGTGGTTACCCTTCCAGTTTATGTGGTTGAGTTCTATGTGGTGACTCTAGGGTCCTGGTCTTGCTGAGTTACAGGTTAAATATCCTTGCCCGGGAAGGTTTGCTTAATGTAGGGATTCCTTTTAAATGAGTGCTCCCTCCAACAGAAGAAATTAGGAGTTGTAAAGTCAAGTGCTTGTGTTGGGAAATGCCTGCATCAGCTGGGTGGAGCGGGAGTGCTTTGCGACACCTGGCTCGCGTTGGCATCCCTCTCCTCCAGCCCCATGCAGCAGCTGGGGAAGGCAACCTCGGTCAGCCCCTCATCCCCTGCCCGAGGGCATTTTGGTCTCCTTTCTTGTCTGACATCAGGGCTGCAAGCTCCCCATGCAGGGCACAGCCTCACCAGGATGTTATGTTTCATCCCAAACAGCCTGGCCAGGCAGAGGACCCTTGAGGATGAAGAAGAGCAGCAAAGAGAGCGCCGGCGAAGGCACCGGAGCCTGCTGTCCTCCACATCAATGGATGAAGAACCTCCTAGCCCTGTGAAAGACACCAGTCCAGCTTCCAGCAGGTGTGTGAAGTCCTGCTAGCATCAGCCTTACTCATGATGCTGATGGCTGGCAGCTTGCTGCCTTGTTTTTCTCAACCTTGAGCCAAAGCTGCTGCACTTGGTGGGACTCTCTTCTGGATGAGAGTGGGCTGAGCTGTGGGAAGAGCAGGGGTCCAATGGGCCCTTGGGCAGAAGGATGGGCTTCACAGGAGGAGTAGAAGAGGGGTATATCTCTAGTGGGTTCAATCATGGGCCTCAACATGTCCCATGGCAGAGGGAGCCAGTGTGCCAGGGTGAGGGTCGGTGCTGAGGTTGAGCTCAGGTAGGTGCTGGCCATGCCCTAGTGGCATCTTGAGCAGGTAAGAGCGAACAGGCACCCTGTCCCTGCAGGGAAGGTGGGCTGAGCGTGCAGCACCTGGCTGGCTGTCCTTCTGTTCCTGTGAACCTTGCAGTGATGTATGCCCTATGCCAAAATCGGGAGGTGACCCAAGGGCTTTCCAGTGGTGCTCCCAAAGTCCCTTGCTGCAGGGAGCTGGGATCTGGAGGTGTCCTGAAATCAGACTGCCCTTACACAACCTGACCCACTCTCTAAATTGATCCTGGAAATGTCAAATATTTAAATGGCTTATGTCCACAGCGAGACTCATGCTCTATACGTGTTTCTCTCTGCAGACATGATGGAGTTAGGATGCCTGGGTTGCATATGGGTTGAATAGGTGTTGGACATGGCTAACATGAACAAGCTAGACAGGACATGTCCCCCTTCCCTGGTGCTAGTGCAGGCCAGCCGTGTGGTGATTGCAATTCAGGAGAAGGGCAAATATTACCCCCTATCCTTCCCAGGCCCTGGAGACTGTGTAGATACAGTCTGTGTGGCCCTGGACAAATGTCCTGTCTGCCTCTTCCCAAATCTGGTGCCTATGTTTGCCTGTGGGAAGGAGGGGAAAATGACTGTTTTGCAGAAGGTGTTGGGACTGTGGCTGAACCCTGCCATAGCAGATTGTTCTACAACCAACACTTTAAACTTAAAGATAGTGGTATTTTTTCCTAATCCACCAAAAAGCCAGACACATGTCTCATCCAGCAGCAGACCCAGCACACTGCTCTGAACCCACAGCTCCTTGGCACAGGGCTTGATGGATGAGGCTGCAGAAATGCTTAATCTCTGTCACAAAAAGGAAAAAAAGACTTTTAATCCAAACTTGTCCTTGGAGAGCCTAGCTGGGGTGACGGGCATGAGTGTGGCTGCAAGTCCTGGTCTGCAGGGATGACTCCAGAGACATTGGTGGGATTTTTATGCCCCCCAGAGCCTTTCACCTGGGTTAACCTCACCTGCAGCATAAAAGCCAGCCCTCTGGCCCCGGGGTGCTGAGGTTTGCCTCCCATTTTGTCTCTGTCTCTAGACCTCAATCTCTGGTGAAGCTGGTGTCTCTGGAGGATGAGGAAGAACGTAAGCTCTCAGAGGTGCTGAAGACGCAAGAAGGGAGACGGACAAGGTCCTCGATGGCCGTCTCTGAAAAGCTGAGGCAGGAGAAGGAGCAGCAGGAGCCAGGGGTGGGAGTGAGCTGTGCGGAGGCAGGGATGCAGCCGTGCACAGGGCAGGAGAGCATCCAGGCTGGAGAGCAGGGTCAGGATGCGGCCAAGGGCAGAGGGGACCCACGAGGAGACCAGCACCTGGAGCCAGCCTCAGAGAGAAAGGTGGTGGTGAGGGGACATCTCCAGGACAAAGAGGGACAAGGTGTGGGGACACCTTGGGGGGAGCAGAGGAAGGAGGTGGGGGAGCCACAGCAGCAGGCACCGCCAGAGCTGGGGGGCTGCCGGCTCCGTGAAGTGAAGATCCTGACCAGGCAGGGAAGCCGCAGCATGGAGGAGAAGACAGCCTCGGTGGTGACCTCATCTCTGGACCAGCAGGTGAGCAGGAATGGACAAGGCACCGACTCTTGAGGTGTGAAGTCCTGGGTGCTGGGAAGACAACAGAAAGAGGGAGAGCCCAAAAGTACCAGGAGGGTAATGGGACCCGTGGCCTTTTGGGGAAGGTTTTTCTGAGAGCTGCAAACCAAGAGGTGGTGGACAGGGTCCCATCACCTCCTTTCCTTCCCTTGCATGTACTATTCTGATCATGTTCTCTGGCAAGCCCCTGCTGATTGCCATCACAGTTTCACTGAACAGAAGTTTGGGGCTTTGCATATCCAAGCAAGATAGCCAAGGTTTGGAGGATTTTGACCTCAAACTCCTGCCTCCAAACTGGTTCCCACCCCGGCTGCTCTGTTCCCTGTGCCTCAACCTTCTCTGCAGACTCTGTAGGGATGCATCAGATGTCTGCTTTTTTCTCAGCAAGCATCCAGGAATCCCTCAAAAGAGGTAATACAGCTGTCTCCCACCCAAGATGAACCTGCAGAAAAGTCAGATACTTCTCCAACTCATGTCACCTACAGCAGCTCCATCAGACGAAGCAGCCCAAGAACTGTCTCCTTTCGGGTAAGAGCCAAAGCAAGTGGGAGAAAGACCCCCATTTAGGCAGTGGAGGATGGTGACAGGGAAGGGTTGCTTTGGTCTCCAGGTTATGTTGTCAGAGCCTGTTCCCAAAAGTGCGTTCAAAATCCACCCTTGATCTGGGAATTGTGGTTCTGCTTCAGTCTTTCCTCCATTTTCCTTCTCCCTGTCTGCCCGAAGGCCTGTGATGATGAACATGCCCATGTTCATATGCTTTGTGCTGGCATGGAAACTTGTGGGAAGTGATGAGAAAACAGGGAGCTCATTGTCCTCAGATTTCCCAAAGAGTCACAGGAATGGCCATCCACCCTCCGGCGTTTCTAGTCTCTGAGAACACAGGATAAAAATAAAATCCATCCTCCTCTTGTCCCTTGTTACATCCCTGAGAATATCTTAATTCTAACCCCCCGAAAAAGATCTCTGGAATAAAGTGCTTGGAGAGGCTGGGAAAACCAAGAGCTGTTTAGATCCTCCCTGCTGTGATTCAGGGCTGACTGGGTAGGCTTAATTGACTTTCATGATGCTTTATTTGAAATAAAACTGTTAGCACTACAAAGCGTCTTTAGTCTGGAGAGCTTTGAGATATGAGATAAGCTCTGGTGTGGGTGAAAATGGAGCTTGCTTGAAAATGGGGGAGATGAGTCTGAGACAGTTTCTCTCATGTTTATCTTCGATAACCAAAGATGGCTGCAGTATCTCCTCTCCTTGTGTCTTCCAGTTGATCTCAAGAAAACAGAAAGAAGAAAGCCAAAGCCCTCTCACAAGGAGGTCAGCACCTCTCTTCATGTTACTTTGGTCTTGCTGGGCAGGAATTGTCATCCTTTGTTTTCCAGGGGAGGAGGAGGAGGTGATGAGACCTGGTACCAGCTAGTGAATGCCCTGGCACAGGTCTGCTGAACATCGGTCCCTGGGGTGCCTGGCTGACCAGGCAGCGATGCTTAGCAAAGGACAGGACAATGTCCAACGTACAGCTTGCATCTATACAAGATCCCCCCAGCTAGCCCCTGCTCTTGGTTGATGTAGTTTCTCATCAGTGCTTGTATCTGCACAGGAGTGGTTAAGTATCGAGTGGTGCAGCACCACAAAAAGGTCCCATCCTTGGAGATATCAAAACCCACTATACAGGTCCATGAGCAACCTGATC
The DNA here is from genome assembly GCF_034638445.1 of Ciconia boyciana. Taxonomy (NCBI): domain Eukaryota; kingdom Metazoa; phylum Chordata; class Aves; order Ciconiiformes; family Ciconiidae; genus Ciconia; species Ciconia boyciana. Next base: position 6,789,374 of record NC_132956.1, on the reverse strand, counting down.
TGGCTTTGGTGGCCAGATCAAGTGATCCTCCACATTTCCATGGCAAGGTTTGGACAGGTGGCTTAAAACCTCTTGAGGCACCGAGGGCTCAGGTCTGAAGGCAGGGAGTCGATAGGATGCCCTCTCCCACCTCTGAGTGCAGGGCAGGGGAGCGGGGCTTTACAGGCACCTGGGCTTGCACCTGTGCATGAAGTAGGCAAACTCATACTGATATCGGTGAAGATGCAGTTCAGACCTGGCAGTGGTGAAGACAGGGTAAACTGAGGAGCTCAGAGCTATTTTTCAATGTACAGTGTGGCCCTAGTAAGCTGGTGAGACCCAGAGATCTTGGCCACTAGCAGGGAATGAGCTGCCTTGGTTCACTTGGCAGATGGATGTGGGAGAAGTGTCTGTGTTGGACGGGGCCTTCTCCTGCCAAGTGGAGTCCCCTAGGACCATTGCTGGGTCCCAGGAGATCCTGAGGGGGCTGTGTTCAACTCTCTCCCCTCTTCTTCACCAGCACGAGTCTGAGGATCCCAGGTAGCAGCACCACCATTGGGGAGAAGCTGGAAAAGTACACCTTGGCCGTGCAGGTACCAAAAACCCTTGGCATAGCTGGACTGGCATGGGAGGGATGTGTGGGAAGAGGGAGATGTGTAGCCTGGAGCTGAATGGGGAAGGAGAGAAGGACTGAGCTGCACCAAACAACCAGTGCTAATGGGGTTAATGAAGAAGATGGTCGCAGGCAGAAAAAGGGATCAACCTCAGGGTTTTAGGAGCAGGGAGGGGATATCCCTTGGAGAGGGTCATGGGGATGTTGCACAGTCCTGCTGGGGGGAGCAGCGGGGCAAGCCCATGAGCTGGTGATGGGCAGGGAGGCAGCAGACCCCAACAGGCTTGGGACATGAGCCAGAAGTGGGACTTTGCCTTTTACCACTTGGGGTGCAGCACAGCCCCTGCTGACGCCCTCTCTCCTCCCAGCGCTCAGAGGGAGTGAAATCATCCCCGACTACTCAGAAGAGCCTCTTGCTGTCCTCGGAGGGGGTGGCCAGCAAGCGCAACTTCTTCGAGGCAAGCGCTCCCAGCAAGGCTGAGCCGCTCGCTGTCAGGAAGGTAAGGGCAGGAGCTGGCCTGAGCGAGGACTTTCCAGCGGGGCCCTGTGCCAGGGCAGGCAGCAGCTTTTTGGACAAATCCACCCCTGTTTGGACACCAATGCACTGCCCGGCAGGCTGCTGCCCGGATGCAGTTTGGTGGGAGTTCGGTGCTTGTTGAGTGGTGCCAGGCAGGGCTGGGCTCGGGCACCGGCTGCCACCGAAACTGTGCTCTGGTGGTGTGTGGGTTCCTGCCGATGCACTGGTATTTGAGGAGCTGGGATGGGGCCAAGGTGTAGGCTGGTCTCTGCCTGTTGCAGGTTTGCTCAGTCTCCCCATGCCCTGGGGACTGTCTTGGGTTACGTTCGTGCAGTGCTGTAACCCTGGTGTCCCTCTCTGTGCCACAGGACAACCTGAGGATCCCGGGATCAGTGACATCCCGCATTAATCTGTGGATCAGCCAAGGTCAGGAGCCTGCCAAGGAGGAAAAGAGCAAGGTACCAGCTTGTGCTGACACCTCGGGCTAGAGCCCTGAGACCAGGCAGCCTGGTGGGATGTGTCCCTGCATCTGGGGTGGTGGGGCTTGAAGGGTTGATGAACCCTTGGCTGAACCCATTAAAGGATTTGAGAGGAGCTTAGCCAGGGTCAAAGGTATGGGTGCTGCAGGGCCACCTCGGCGAGATGTGGGGCTCTGCTTGTTGCTGTGCCCTGATCTTGATCCCAAAGTGCCTGAGGCAGCTGCTCCAGCCCTTGGTGGGGTGAGGAGGGTGCAGGCACCAGCTGGGTGCATGTCCTAGGGGACATAAAGGGGAACCTGACACTGCCACCATGAGAGAGATCACCTCAGCATGATCCCATCTCTACCAGTGTCTGGAGGACACTGGAGCTCTGACCTGGAGGCCGCTGGAAGATGAGCTGTATGCTTGGTCCTTCGGCACTGAGCTCTGCGGGGCTTGGAGACCTGTGTGTGCACTGAGAGGTCCTGCTGCATGTGGGTTCTGGAGTGATCTGCATCCCTGTGTGTATCCCAGACCCCAAAAGTAGGGCATCTTGTAGCTGTGGGGGCAAAGTGCCCAGCTAAGGGGACTCAGACATCATCACTTTGCCACCGCGGCTGCTCCAGGGACATGGATGCAAGGGAGATGGACAGGAGACCCTTTGGTCTCAGGGTAGTTTACTGTACTTGGAAAGGAGAGGTTCAGCAAGTCCTGGGGAGGTATCACTTTTTTACAGCAACAAGGTGTTTTGCCACTGCTCGTAGCAGAGTCTCCTGCAGCCACCTGGGTACAGGACCAGGAAGAGCAGCTCCAGCCCAGCCCTGCAGCCCGGGCAGGCAAGCCCGGGCACCCCCAGCGCTGAGCTGCAGAGATTTGCACTGCCCAAACGTGCCTGTACCGGGAGGCTGTGCTGGCTCTGTGTCTGCCAGGAAAGGGTTTGCTCCTGGGGTCACTCTTAGGTAAAGCTCGCAGCTCCTCTATCAGTTTTTCCTATAATAATGCCTGCTGCCATCCATCTCTGTGGGCTGGAGCTGCACTTGGTTTTGAGGGTCTACCAGGTGCAGGATCTCAAAGCCGGACGATTTTACCTGGAGCATGTATGTGTCAAGGTTTGGTTAAAGTCAAACCAAGGCAACACTGCACATGATGCATGGGGAAAACCTTCTTGTGCCACTTACAACTCTCCTCTTTGCAGGATATCAGGAAAATAAACAGCCTGCCAAACCGTCATGTCTGGGTAAAGCAGCCTGGAGACACCCCTGGGGACACCAAGGTAGACATGGAGCTGCTCTGAAAGCTGGTGCAACCTCTGAGCTAGGGGCAGAGGCGGGACCTGCCTGCTGGTGCATCTCCCACGGGGCAGGCGTGGGAGACCCAGGCTATGGGGAGCAGAGGGGTGATGTGGGACACCCAGGACCCCTTGACTTGGGGGAGTCAGCAGGAGAGGACAACTGGAGGCAGCTGTAAGAGTGAGAAGGGGTCTGGTCTGGGAGAGGAAGGGAAGTGGCATGTGGTGGGATTTAGAGGATGCCTGCCTGCCCCTTCCCCTGTTTGGGACAAGTATGGTCCTTGTTAAAGTAGCTGCCTTTGGGGGCTTTGCAGCCTCAGGCCCGGCCTCACTGTTTCTCACTTTCTTTTCCAGTTGTAATCATATCAGATGACTTGGGAAAAACTGTTTTTCTCTGAAGATCAAAGCCCAGCCCTACCCAACCGTCCAGCAGCCCACTGCTATGAGAGTCCCCCGCGCCATGTGTGGCTGCACCCCAGGTCCCCGGGGTCCTATGCTTGCGGGATGGGAAGGAAGAAGGCTGGAAGATTATCCCTGCATCCCCAGTCCTCACTCGCTGCCTGTCCAGGAGTGCCCAGGCCTGGAGGCTCCTTGCAAATGCTGAAGGCAGACTCTTGCCTCATTTCCCCGCAAGATTTTGGTGTTTTGCTCCTAATCTCTGCCTGTGCCCCATAACTGCACTTGCAAAGGGAATCAACCTATATGTCTTCCTTGCAGCTGGATGATGTCACTGGGGCAAGAAGCTGCCTGGCCAAGGGACTTTCAAGCTGTACGTCCATGGACCACATCCATCCCTGCTGCCTGGCTCATGCGGGGTGAGGTGGGGCAGGCAGATGTCACTCCTCTCCCAGGCTGTCACTGCTGGAGGGACCCAACCAAAGGCAAACGGTGTTTGCAAAGTCACACATGCTTGGAGTGTAGCTTGGAGATGCCTCATGGAGGAAGGGTGGACCTGATGGCCCTGGTGCTTCCCTCCAGCATGCAGCTGAGCTAGAGACAGAGACTTGGCCTTCTCCACCCTGCTCTTACCGTCCCTTGCCCCTACAAGCAGCGACCCCTTTCACTTAGTGATATGGCAAGGTTGGGCTGGCCACAGCCCTATTTTTGGGGTTGCATGGAGCTGAAGTGCCCTGTGCTGGGCCTCTTCTGCAAACCCCATTTCCTTCTCGCCCTTTCTCCTGAGCCCTTTGCCCATGGATATGCAGACCCCTGGTCCTGCACTCCTCAGGCTGCTGAGCCCACCCAGCAGGGAAGTGGGGTGTTCTCTCGAGGCCGGCTTTAGGGTGCCATGGGCAGCCCATAAAATGATACTCAAATCCTTGTGCCAGGGCCATTCAGTGGGCTGTGCCTTGAGCAACCATTGTGGTGTCCAAATTTGGTGTGGGACTCTGCTGCTGCCCCTGGATCTGATCTTCCTTCTTGGGCTTTGGAAAGGACTTGGTTTTCTCTGTGCCTTTTTTTTTTATTTTCTAATAAAAGTTGCTCTTTCTAAGATGCTCCCAGTCACCTGCTCCTGGACTGGGACTGGGAAAAGTTCATTTCCCTTCTTCCGGCAAGAGGAAAAAAGACAAAAACCCAAGACAAATGTGTTGTGTGGGCATAAAAGCAGCCTGAGACTCTTCCCTTCTCATTAAAACATCTTGGATGCGGTGCAGCGTCTGAGCGAGCCTGGGTCGGGGGCTGCGATGGAGGGCCCAGTCCTCCACTCGTGGCAGCGTTGCCTTATCAGTGTCCCCGGCCCTAGAAAGTGACAGCTGGCTGGCTTGTGTCAGCCCCTTGGGCACTCGTGTATCTTAGTCCAGAGGGTTTAAAATAGCAAATCTCTGAGGCCACACAATAGCTTGGGCTTATATGGGCTCCTGGGGGGGAAGGGGGAGCGGCGGAGGGGGCTGTGGCAGTGGCTGCCAAAATAGCAGCTCACAAGTGTTGCATTCCTCGCTGGGCGCCGGGCACATTCCTCACGGCGCTGCCCGCCCCGGGGTGGGCGCTGGAGCCCCCTTAAAGCCTCCTGCCCCCAAAGAGCATTTCCCAGACACCCGCTGGCTTCCCCTCGGCTCCCTGGGATCTCACCGGTGCCCCGTGGCAGAGGTAAGGCTGGGGCGGTGGGGTGCCTGCTTGTGGCGTAGGATGCTCAGTGGAAGGGCAGTTGTTAGACCCAGAAGGGGCTTGGCTCAGGGTTAATGGTCCTCCCCAGCCACTTGCACTGGGATGTATTTTTGCGATGAAGGCATTTCCACGGATAAAACATCAGGACCCTCTCCAGAAGGTTGTCTTTGCAACTTGCCCAACGCCTTTTGAACCACCCTGATGTGTGCGAAGGCATCTGAGAAGGATTTTGGCTGCCCTGGTGCCGGGGGAATCTCATAGATCCCTATTCCCTGTGTCTCTGGAGGGGACAGGAGGGATGCAATGCCCGTGGGGGAGTCAGGCCAGCCTGGCCCTGGCTCATGGTAGCCCATGGCGTAGGTTAGAGCTGGGATTCTCCCGTGCATGGTCTGACCCCGCCAAGCGGCAAGGGAGCAGCGACATGACCCACGCTGGAGCAAATGCTGGGAAACGAGAGCTCCATGTCTGGGTAGCCTGGAGAAAAGCAGGGACTGCAAACCATGGAGGATTAACTCAGCCCCAGAGGTGTGACCAGCCAGCCCTGAGCTAATGGAGAGGGGGATTTTAAGGAGCAGGATGGATATCTGGAGTATTTAATCCACAGCAAATGATGGGAGATTTTTTTTCCAGTCAATAATATGTGCAATGTTTCCTCTTTAACTCTGTAATACATCTGCTGGGTTCTCCTAATTCTTTCAAAACAAGATGTCAAAGCTTTAATGGAAAGGTTTATCTGTTTCTGTGCAGAGGATGGATAATTATTTCCTAGAGCCACTTTCTGGTTTAACGTTAGTTTTTCTTGTGTATCCCCTTAACAGTCCTGTTTTTTTGCTGTTCCTCAGCATATGCTCTGTGGGATCTAGTTCTGTATGAGAGAGGAGGTGAAAGGAAATGTAGAAATAGGCTTTCACAAATGCATGTTTGCAACGTCGTGGCCAAGAGGGAGTCTCCACTCCTGTGTTGTGACAGGACTACATGAAGTCTTGGGTACTCAGAGACCACATAAATGATTTGGCCAAACTCTGGGGGTAACAGGACCATGCCGAGCCTGGGGGAAAAGTAGGGCCAGGAATTTATGTTTGAGGGTGAGCAGAGATCGAGGGGATGGTGCTGGAGGGGGGTGCTTAGGGCCAAGCCCCAGATGCATCAGAGGGAAGGGAATGACGACAGCAGAAGCAGGCAGTGAACCTGAGGCAGACGGGGCTGAGTTCTGACTTCATTTGTCTCCAAAAAGCACCTTCTGAGTCATTGCTCAGAAGTGAGATTTGACAACCCCCAGGAACCACTGGTATGCAGAGGCGCCTGTCCTGTAACGCGTCTTTCCCGTGCTTGCGGATTCCAGCCCTCGATTCAGCATCTTGAATAAGTGATCCTGAAGCCTGTCCTACCCATCCTGGGTAATAAATGCTCAACAGATGTAGCCAGGACCAGTTGTTCCCAGACGCCCGGCAGAAGGAGAAGGGAAGCGGCGTTGCTCTGGGAACAGGTGGTTTAGCACATGGAAGTTATTTCTAGAGCTGCCTCGCGTTGTCCTGCTGCATCTCAGCTTTGCCGAGGTCTGGCACGAATGCGAGTGGTGGACGGACTGTGCAGGGGCTTGGGCTGATGCTCAGGGCTGTTCTGGGATACCCAGGGCTGGGGCTGATCATGGGGCTGGTCTGTGCAGACCTTGTGGTGGAGCATTGGGTGGAAGCTAGATGAGGTGGGACGATGAATAAAGTCCTCCTGACCACAGCTGAGAGGGAGACTGGTGTGCCAGGAAGATGAGCATGGGCATTTCTGCAGAGTTATTAGCCCTATTGCTAAACCAGGCTGTGAATTATTCCTTTTAGCTAACCTCAGCCTCAGGGCCAGGACCAGGAGCCAAAAGCTCCTGCTGAGCTCAGATTGCCCCTTTCCAGAGCACGCCCTGCACTCGGAGGGCTGGGCTGGGAGGTCTCACCGAGATCTCTTGCTGTGGCTTGTGCAGGGCTGTAAATTTGAGATAACGGGACGTCCCTGCAAGTTTCTATATCCCAACCAAGCTAAGAATAGTCAGGAAGCAAAACAAGCTGAACATTATAATTGTGTTATTTTCCTGTGCCCTGAGCAAACACAGCACCCTGAGATGGCTGCGGCGAGAGGAGCTGCGTGTCCTGGACATGGCTCCTGACAGCAGTTATCAGTGTTGCATGAGGCTGTGTCTAATCTCCTGCCTCCTGTTTGGGGAGAGCTGTGATCCTGGGACAGGAGGGGAGGGGGGAACCTTATCTCTGCTGAGATAACACTGTCACAGCCCGGCTGGGGACAGCTTGAAGCTCCAAGCGCTTTGGAGAGATGCAGCATCTCTGTGCCCGTGTCTCAGGCGCTGGAGGACAGGCTGTGCTTGTCCTTATCTCAGGTCCTAACCCTCGCTTTTTCCAATCTGCCTTGAATTCTGCTAGATAACCAGGCATGTCGGACTCTGAAGAAGTCATCGAAGAATATGAGCAGTAAGTGGTGTGCTTTTAAACACCCTTTCTTTCTCCTTATTCCCACTTTCCCACAGGGTCGCAGTATTGCTTGGAGGTGCCATTTGGGGGGCACTGGCTCTCATCATTACGCCAGCATCCAGCATGAAATCCCCCCAACCTGTGCCCATCTGCACCGCTGCTGTGATAGTGCCGAGACCCCCAGCAGTGGGGATTTTTGTGTTAGGAGCTGTATCAGCACATACATGGCAAGGGACAGTCCCTGCATTAAAAAATGCTGTAGTCTAAATCAGTGAGATAGAGCTGGGAAAAGCTGATGTCATCAGCCTGTTGCTGCTGGGGTCCTACTGCCACATCCAGAGCATCATGCCCCAAGGCACAAATTTGAGGGCAACTTTTGCTGGTGATGGTTGCTGGGCCATGAGGCGCACCCTGGAGAGAAGGGGCTCAATATCTGTGATACATGGTTATAGGGGTCAGTCCAAACACAGCTCCTACTTGTCCACCAGCAGAAAAAGTAGGTCTGAATCCTTCTCTTATGTTTAAATGCCACCACAGACTCGCATGTCTCAGCGATCAGTCTGACCGCTGTGCCCAGTGTCCCCTGGGCACACCCGAGGACAGACTGTGCATCTCCCCCAAGGTCAGGAAAGGACTTTGGGGCAAAGGTGGGATGTGAGATGCCAGTTTCTAGGATTACAGGCCACGGTCACTCGATCTTCTCAAGCTGCAAAATAGTGTTGTGCTCTGACCACTGTCAAAGTGTCAGTCAAGCACTTCAGCTCCTGCTATCCACAGCCTGCAGGGTGATCTGGGTCTTGTCCCATCCCCACTGCCACCTTTACAGCATGCCACCCAGCAGTCATTGCCCATTGCTATGAAAAAGGGGAGCCAGCCTTGAGGAAATTTCAAATTCCCCTTTGGCCTCACTGATGGACACACATGCCCCATTGCAGCAGATCACTGTAACTCTGCAAATTTGTGTTGTGCTTTGCAGGGAGCAGGAAGGTAAGAGGACGTGGAGCATCTGCAGCTGTCCCGAGGCTGAAGCTAAGAAATGATCAGAGCAACTTCAATAACCTGCGTCTTCTTTCCCTTCCCTCTCTCCTGCGCGCACGTGTGCTCTGTGAAGAGGAGTACGTGGAAGAAGGTAAGTGTTTCACCGCTGGTTGCAAGGACCAAGACACAAGTGCTGTTGGGTCAGTGTTTTGCTTGGGTGGGTTGTGGTGGTAAGCTCCTCGACTGCAATGGCAAATCATGACCAAGAAAGGCAGATGAGACCATGTTCTATATTTCTCCACCTGAAACATCAGTAGGATCAAAACCAGTCTGAATTTTATCAGGATCTCTTTTGTCAGAGTGAGCCCTTGACTCAAAACAGGGGTGGAAATGCTGGACTCGGGTGTTGGCAGAGGTGTGAGCCCAGTAACTCAACGGGAGCTGGAGCCTCACCTGAATGTATATTAATGATGCTCAAGCACGAACCTCCAACTGCCTCAGTCCAATGAAGAAGCCAACCCCACGGTGCACGCAGCTGCTCTGGGACACAGCTGGGCTGTGCATTGGGGGCTGGGTTTGGGAGCTGGGTTTTGCTGAGCCTCTTGCTGCTTCAGGGCACTCCCAGGCAGCCTGGGCTGCTGCACGGCAAAACATCCTGAATGTTAAAAGCAAAGAGAGGCACAAGGAGGAAACCACTGCAGTGCTAGAGTCCTCATCTCATGCACGCCATAGCTACACTCCACAGCTTTATGGCGTCCGACTAACCTCTGCACTTATTCCTTTCCCTCCTCCCTGGCTCAGAAGAGGAAGAATGGATAGAGGAAGAAGACGGTAGCTATTGCACCTTTCTTTATTTCATCTCTCCACTGCTGCTGTGAATATGTTGTGGGTCGGTGTGTCTTTTGCCTCTCCCTGGTTGGGAAATGGTTTTCTTTCATTCTTCCACTTCTCTCTCTTGCTTCTTGCACTCCCCCCTTCCTGCCCGCCTGTGCTGTGTGTATCTGCTCCCGTGTCTGTGGCTTCTCTCTTACATCTGTCAACCAAATGCACTCGTGGTTTGCTATCTACTTTTTCTTTCCTTCTCTCTTGCTGTGGGACCACAAGTCTTCCCAGGACCTGTGGGCCCCAGCATCACTCTGACTCCAGTGGAGGACTCTTGTGGGGATACTGCTCCCTCCAGTGGAAAAATGCTCCAACAGTGTCATAAATAAGATTGTGAAGGTGCTGAAGGCACGTTCTCTAATGCCAGCCTGTCTTGTTCTTCTCTGGCTAGAGGAGAGCAATAGAAATCACACACACACACCCCCCCCCCCACCATCCTGGGGTACAAGAGCATGGTACCATGAGAGGGAATAAGGGAAAAAACAGGAGGTGGCTATAAAACTTCCCCCCCCGCCCAAGGACAGAGAGCAGCCCTTGGGTAAAGGTTAGAGCGAATCCCTTTGCTTTCTGAGCCACTGCTTCTTTCTCCCGTGGCTATGTCTCCCCCAGGTCTCTCTCTCGGCTGGCTCCATGCTGCAGTTGGCCCAATACCGGGGTCCGTAGGGAGCCAGTGGGAGCAGCGGCTGTCGGACTCACACTGCTCATTATTCCACAGGTCAGGAAGAACAAGTAGACGAGGCAGAGGAGGAGACTGAAGAAACCAAGGCAGAAGGTGGGTGGTGGCTTCACCAGCGAGCTCCCATGGCTTGGCTGGAGCCATGCTCTGCTTTGGTGGGGTGCCGAGCAGGGTCTGGGATGTCCCAGCGTTGCCTGTGACAGCGGACCAGTAGCACAAAGGGGCAGCTCTTCCCCAAATCTGTGATTTCCAGTAAAGAGGTGTCAAAACTGAGCTGCCCTTTCCTGATCTACCAAGTGCCTTGGCCCAGCAAGCATGAGGATAATGGTGTTTTCTGCTGGTTGCTGATCAAACAGTTTGTGTCCAGCACTCTGAAAAATACCAAAAATGAGTGAAGCTTGTTCCACCAAGAGGTCCCCATAGCCTTACAGGGGGGATTTCCAGAGATGGGGTCATGCTCTGGTGTGTCTCACCATCCAAAGAGCACTGGACTTCATGAGACCTCTTTGGAGCAGACTGGGTTGCCTGATGTGTGTCCCTGTGCTGTCACGGCTGCTGGGGCAGGCTCAGATCACAGCCATGCTCCCGAGTTAGGGTGCCGGGACCCCTCTGTGCTGGGGGGGGATGAGGCTGCCCTCACCCATGGATGCTCATATTCTCCCCATTGCTTTTGAAACAGAACAAGAAGATGAAACGAAAGCATCAGAAGGTAAAGTAGGAATGGAGGAGGGGCAGTTTTGGCCATTTCAGTCCTGATGCCAGTCCCCCCCACCCCACTGGGGTTTTTAGTGTTGAATTAATTTACCGCTGAAGACAGAGAATCTGCAGTAAATGGGGCAGAGCTGCCCTGGCCTCATCCTCTGCCAGGGCTGGGGCAGCAGGAGGCCTGTAGGAGGGATGGCTTTGTGCTGCCTAGGTAAGAAATTTGCCCAAAATACAGAAGGAGAGGGTAGTACTACTGCTTTCCCAGCCTCAGCAAAGCCTGTCTGGGTTCCTCCTGGAGAGGACCTGGGGCTCTCCCGGTCTGTCTGTGCGTGAGGGATGTCTGTGAGGGATCTGCTCTCTCCCTCTTCATCCTGGAGGGATGGAGCTGGGTTTTGCAGTGGGGATAAGCACAGGGCAGAGGGGAACAGCCTAGCTGAACCACCCTGCTGTGTCCGTGGGCACGGGGCACAGCAGGGCTGGCCTCCGGGAGCCAAAGCATTGTGCTTTCCACAGGTGGAGAGGGGGACCGAGAGCAGGAGCCTGGGGAAGGTGAAGTATCCACCCTCGTTCCTCTCTGGGGTGGGAGGGACTGTGCCTTTGCCAGTGTAAGGAGGTACCAAACGCCTTTCTGCTCACCCAGGAGCATCAACGTGTGTCTCGAGTTTTGGCATACAGACGGACACCTTGCTGCATGCCTCTTTGCTTGGAGGATGATCCACAGTGCAGCCTGTGCTGCTGGGAGAGAGGGGTAGCTCGGCTCAGTGTTGTGGGTTTTGGGTCAAGGTGTGAAAGCAAATGCCTCTGTGACACTAACGTTGTCTTTCTCTCCTGCTCCTGGGGACCCGCAGGTGAATCGAAGCCAAAGCCCAAGTAAGTGTCAGTGCATGTTCACTGGTGCAAGGTCTGAACTAGGAGCTGTGCCAGGGCAGAGGCTCCATGTGATGGGCTTAGCACCATGTTCCATAAAGGGCATGGGACAGTGAGGCCTCAAAAGCATGAAAGCAGGATGGGAACTGGGACATGGAGAGAAAAAGGGACATAAACGGGCAGATAAACATAGAATATGAAGAGGCTCCTGAGAACGAGGTCTTGAAGCATTTTGTGTGCTCCTTGGAGGAGGCCCAGCTGCCCTGTGGCCCTGCAGCTGGAAAAATCTGTGTGCACCCCAGCCTGGGGTACGTGGTCCATGGCACAGCTAGGGTCTTGCTTCTCCAGTGTACTCCTGGCCATGGCTGGCGTGAGGCAGGCATTTGCATGACTGTCAGCATCCCTGGGACAGGAGCACCTGCCTGAAGGAGCGGGGCTGTGAACTATCGCCAGGAACCTGCGGATCCTCATGGACCCCTGGGATGCTGCAGTCTGGGAGGCAGATCTGTCTTCAGCCACGATCTCTTCATCCCTTTGTGTCTTTATGTGCATCTGAGCACCTCCTGCCCTCCCTCAAGCCCACCGAGGATGAGAGGATGGTTTCCAGCTCCCTGTGCCAGATCACACTGGAGCACACAGTTCCTCTGTGCTCTTTTGGGTGAGCGGTGGGGTGGCTGCCAGCCCCAGGGTGCCTGGCAAAGGGTTGTGGCCAAGTTGCCTGCAGCTTGCAGAGTTATTCCAGCCATGTGGGTGCCTTGGAGTGCTTCCCAGGAATGCCAGAGGTCTTCCTCTGAGGCTGTCCAGCTGGCAACCTCCAGCAAGCAGCATTACACTTTCCTGTCTTCAAAATGTGCTCACTCTGCATCCCTGGGGACTGCGAGGCTCAGAGAGGAGGGCTGGGTAGATCAGCGCATGGATGAAAGGCATCGTCCTGTCCCAGGTATCTGCTGCAGGTTCACCATCCTCCTGCTCACCTTCGATTGCAGGGTCTTCATGCCAAACCTGGTGCCTCCCAAAATCCCAGATGGCGAGAGACTGGATTTTGATGTGAGTAGTGCACCCAAAGTCAACCCCTGCGAGGTGGTCCCCTCTCGTTGCTCCTCCACACTGTGCCCAGCAGCTCTGCAGCTCCTGGAGGGCCTCATTTGTGTGAGTGTAGCCATTGCCGCTGTTTCTATCCGGTGCAGGACATCCACCGCAAGCGCATGGAGAAGGACCTGAATGAACTGCAAGCCCTCATTGAAGCCCACTTTGAGAGCAGGAAGAAGGAGGAAGAGGAGCTCATCTCCCTGAAGGACAGGATTGTATGTCTGCAGCCCTCCCTCTCTATCACTATTGTCACCCTCTCCCCTGTGGACAGACAGCCATGATCCTTTCCTCACAGTCCCGACTGCGAGACCTGAGACATCCCATGTCCCTGCAAGACAGACCCTGAGATCTGAGCCAGATTTTGTACCGGGGTGCCTGGGAAGCCCCTAGTCTGGCTGCTGCAATGCTGCGGTGCCTAACAGAGATGCACCTTCCCCTGTGGGCTCTGGTCCATGTGCTCTCCTGGGAGACATGGGAGCAGCCCTTGGGGTCTCAGGGCTTTTGAAGTCAGGGATGCGTCCCTAGGGACAGAGAGGATGCAGATTCCCTGGGACGTCCAAGCCAACATCCTCTCCTCCTGCAGGAACAGCGGCGAGCAGAGAGGGCAGAGCAGCAGCGGATTCGCAGCGAGAGGGAGAAGGAGCGCCAAGCCCGCATGGCCGTGAGTGTCCCTCTGGGGCTGGGGGGCTTGGGCTGGTCTTGGGCAGCACAAGCCCAGCCATGGAGCACATGGGAGCACGAGCTGTGTGTTGCATGCAAGCCAGTCCATGAGATCTCCATCCATCCGCTCCTGACCCACTTCTGACCCTGGCAGGAAGAAAGAGCTCGCAAAGAGGAAGAGGAGGCCCGGAAGAAGGCTGAGGAGGAAGCACGGAAGAAGAAAGCTTTCTCCAACATGCTGCATTTTGGAGGATACATGCAGAAGGTGTGATCCTACCCCAGGCAGTTGCAGTGAAGCCGTTGGTGCTCCCGGGAAGGGCTCGACCATGGTCTGGCCCCACAGTACCATGCACGTTCTCAGTGCTGGAAAACTGTAGTTTCTACAAGCAGAAGAAGTGAGGCCACCACGGCTGGGTCACAGCAGTGGTCAGAGGGCCAAAGTGAGCTGAGAGCTCTGCTTTGCACATGCTGGCCAGGGGGGTCTAGCCTTGCCTCAGGGACAGGGATAAGGGTGTGAGGGGTGTCTTGTCCACTATTGCCAAAATTTCCTTGAGGACCTCATGTTCTTCTGGAGTCCCAAAAGGAGAGGGTGTTGGGGGCAGAGCTGGGGATAGGGGTAGGGCAAAAGCTGGGCAGATTTCCTTTCCTCCGATGGACGGATCATTTCCTCAGTCAGAGAAAAAGGGTGGGAAGAAGCAAACAGAGAGGGAAAAGAAGAAGAAGATCCTCAGTGAACGACGGAAGCCACTGAACATCGACCACCTCAATGAAGACAAGCTGAGGTGAGCACGGGCTGCAGGAGGGATGTCCAGGACAGGGGCTCTGCTTTGGGTCCCACCTCCTGGGGCAGGATCCTGGGCCAGGGCAGGCTGCCTGGGGCTTGCAGCCCAGACAAGAGGGTGACGGCACAGGTGGGAGATGGGCTGTGACACCCCACCTGGAACGTGGGCTCCATGGCTCTGCCGGGCCACCACTGCCAGGTGCTGCTGGCAGCGCCGGCCATCAGAGGGAGCCACGCTCACACGCATGGGACATGTGTGTCCGTGTGTCCCAACCTCACACCCATGTGTTCGGTCCCTGCGTGGGACTGGCCGACGCATCCCCGGCTGGGCATGGAGCCTGCAGAGACCCGTCCTGGGGGAGCAGGCGAGATGGTGGCATCACTGCCCTGTCCCCTGCAGTGAGATCCCTGTGAGCCACATCCCTTTTCTGCACTGACACCAGCCGGCCCTTCCCACAGGGACAAGGCCAAGGAGCTATGGCAAACCATCCGCGATCTGGAGGCTGAGAAATTTGACCTGCAGGAAAAATTCAAGCGGCAGAAATACGAGGTGAGCTTCGAGGTCCTCCATGAGCTTGCTTGCCCTCTGTGTGCCTGGCTGCTCCTTTTGCTCCCCATTTGGGAGACGAGGTGGGTTGTCTGGCTGACAGTGCTGTTGCAGGACAGCTGGGTGCAGCAGAAAAGGGCTGTGCTCCCCTTGTGTGTGGGGTGACAAACACCCAAGAGGCTCTGCACCGCTGAAAGCAAAGCCACATCTGCCTCCCTTTCAGAGATGAGCCAGGATCAAGCCAACCCTCCCAGCGGTTGTCGGCCACCCTGGCAAGGCTGAGCACACAGCTATGAAATGCTGGAGGATGTGACAGCTGGTGAAAGGGGCTGTGTGGTGGCCCCCTGTGACCTCGCAGCTCCTAGGGACGTGTGTTTTGCACCGCAACAGGCTTCCCGCTGTGCTGCACATAGCCCTGCGCTAAACCCCACGCAAGAACCGCTGGGGAAGAGAGAGCAGTGATGCATCTTCATCCCAACCCTCATCCCCGGCCGGGTGTGGGGCATCTTGCCAGGCCTCACCATCCACCTACTTTTCTCTTGCAGATCAACGTCCTCCGAAATCGCGTTAGTGACCACCAGAAAGTGTAAGTCCACGGGCAGGCTGAGCACATCCTTCCTCGGTGCCTCCTGCCCTTCCAGCTCCCTGCTCCCCTGGCCCCAGTTCCCTCCCTGTGTATCTCCTGGCTCTCTTGCACTCTCTCAGAGCCACCTCCTGTCCTTCCCACTCCTGCCCCTGGTCCCACTGGTACCCGCTGTTCATGGACCTGCAGGTCTGGCCCAGGGACCTCGGTCAATGCTGCTCTGCTCCCATTGACAGACCCCCATTGCCTCCCACCTCCACCAGCTTCCCCCTGCCCCAGAGACCCCAGCTGGGGATGGGCCCCAGGGAGACCCCACCTCTGCCATGGAGCCTTCTGTCCTGTGGGGTCCTGCCAGCGTCCAGCCACCCCCATCCCTGCAGTGGCTCTGCCCAGCATCTCAGAGAAGGTGCTGGAGATCCCAGCTTGTGTAGGAGGGGAAATTCCACGGGCTGTGGGAGCTGTGGAGCCCCACAGGGACAGGGGAGCCTGTCCCTATGCCCATGTCCCCTGCACAGGACTGGGGGACCTTTCGTAGGAGGGTGGAGGTGGGTGTTTAACCCCACCTTCGGGAGCACCATGCTGCTCTCGCATCCCCATCCCATCCTGCCATCTCGCATGAGAGGTGCTCAGCCTGCCCCGTGTGACAGTCAGCAGCATCCCCCCCTGCTTACACCAAATCTCTCTTCTCTTCTGCCCCAACATGGCCTGTTACTGCAGCAAAGGGTGAGTACAGGTGTTTCCTGAGTGCCGTGAGTCTCCCACTGCACGTGTGCTGCATGGACACCGGGGCTGACATCAGGCTCGCAGTAGGGCTGAGGACTGGCAGCCAGAGCTGGGCTGGTGACTCTTGGGATAATATGCCAGAAACGCCCTTCACTGTCCACCCAAGCCTCCTCCTCCTCTCTGCTAACCCGTGCCCAGAGCAGTGCCTGCTCCCCTGATGGTGGCTAAGGAGAGCGATGTGGTGGGTCCTGGCTAACAGCTTCACAGCTTCTGGTTCCTGGGAGAAGGATCCTGCAGCTGTCCTTGTGCCTCCACAGCCAAGATCCAACTCCTTCATTTTGTCTCTGAAGGATCCTTGGGAGAGAGGAACATGGGAAGGGAACTGGGGCTCCTTAGAAACACCTGGCAAAATGCATGAGCTTGTTCCCACGGAGTCCCAAAACACACAGACTGACTCAGGTCCCAAGCTTTTACCTGAGGCCACTGAAGACCTTCTTCCCCACAGGGCAGTGAGCATCAACCAGAGATGGCTTGGTCCTCTTTGCAGGGCCTCCAATTCTCCTCTGATGGCACCCACCTCCTCCCTCCTTTCACGGTCACTAATGCCTTTTTGCATGTGCTTTTCTGCTTCCCTTCCAGGTCAAAGGCTGCCCGTGGAAAGACCATGGTAGGTGGACGGTGGAAATAGATGACTCAGAAGGCCAGGGAGGCTCAGCCACAGAGAGATGTATTGCCTTTTGGTCGACCAGCTGGCTTCCCCACGTCATGGAGCCTGCACCGTGCACCCACCCACCCTCCCACTGCACAGAGCAAAGACCTTGCTGCAGGCACAGTGCTGTCTGGGTGGGCAGATGCTTTGCGAGGTGCTGTTTCTCATCTCCGCACCCCCAGCTGATGTTGTGTCTGTAAATAAAGAGAACAGTGATGGAGTGCGGCTGTTGTCTCCATCCTGAAGCTCTGAGTCCAGAGGAAACAGGCACGGGACAGTCCCAGCAGAGTTCAACTGAGCAAGTGCAGTTGCACAGCTGCTCCCTGGGGTGCAAGAGGATGCAGCAACCATCCAGGACCTCCTGAATAACATGTCCCCTTGCCTCACAGCATCTCACACCTGCAGTCCTTGGGAAATTTTGTAACAGACCTCAGTGGTCTGACCTGCTTTACCTGCTGCAGTTTGGGGCAATCCTAGTTACGGCCACTTTAGTTCCTGCTTTTGCTGTACCAGAGCCCCCCTTGCTCCTCTCTGTGTCAGGGTTGGCCCTCTGGACAGCATGGATAGGGGCACTGCTTCCAAGCCTCTCGGTCCATGGATTAGTCACAAATCCTGCTTCCAGGCCATTTTCATTCCTATTTCCACCTCTTCCTAAAGGGCCCAGACCAACTGTGTTTGCCTTCTCTGTGTGTTTCTGACAGCATGCAACAAAGACTTGAGATGAGTCAGTGTGGAGAGACCATTTATCTGTCCTTTCAGGGGTGCAGAGCTCTTTTATCTAGCTGTAGGCATCTCTGTAGCACGCTCCCACACGCAATGCCCACAGGGACACATCAGCTGCATAATCCCAAGTGTTCCTGGTGCATGGATCTGGACTGTCAGCCAGCAGAAGACACTAGGCTTGCATGATCATTTCCTGGGGCAAGTTGTCCCATGCTGTTGTTAAACAGCATCCGTGAGGCGTTTCCCAGAGCAGTGGGGAAGGGATGGATGCACAAGATGGTGGATCTTCAAAGACTTTTTGTCCCTTGGCAAGACATTTTGTCTCCCCTCTTGCTGGAGCTGCCTGTCCTCCCCATCCCAGACCCAGTGATCTGAGGCCATCCTGCACGTTTATCCCTTGTGCTGCCTGTTGGATGACGACTTGTTTTGCCTACTTCAACACATGCCATCAGGTTTTGGGGAACAAGGCTCTGGGAAGCCTCAGCTTCAGTGAGACAGCAAATGGAGGGCAACCAGCCCCCTATCACGTGCCTCCTCAAAAACGAGGTGTGGAGGGCTGAGACTGATCCCTTATGGGGACAAAAGGAGAGAGGTGGGGAGGGTGGCAGTGGTGGGACATGAAATCCCTGGAGAGTGGCTGAGTGAAGGTCCGGCAAGTGACATTTCCACCCTGACTGATGCACAACCCCAGGGGCATGGCTCGGGGCAGAAAGGTACATCTGGCTTGGAAAAAAAAAAAAAATCCCCTTCTCCTCCCGGGCTCTGAAGGTCCACCTCAAAACCTTCCTGGCAGGCAAGGGCAGGGCCCTGCCAGTGCCGGTGCCCGGTGCACACAGAGGCACTGCAGCTGGTCTGCCTGTCCCCGCAGGGCTGGCAGCGCCCAGGGTGGGAGTTCAGAGGCACTCCCTGCTTCCCACAGCGCTGCCTGTCTCGGCAGCGTGCTGGCCCCCCGCCAGCCTGGCTCCATGCGCGCCGGGGCCGAAACCTGCGTGCTCCCTCCCCGCCCAACACCTCCTTCCCTGCGCCCGGTGCTCGGTGGCACAGCCGTGCCAGAACAGCTGAGTCAGCACCCAGCCCTGCCACCGACCCTCCCCTGCTCCCTCTCCCACCAGTGTCTGTGGCTTTCCACTGTGAGCGGGATGCTGCCATGGTTGGGCATGGCAGAGCGTGGTGCAGCATGCAGAAATCCTCTGGGACATGGCAGAGTGCTCTGGGGTCTTCTTCAGGGTCTTACAGGGTGCTGGCATCGTCCCAAGTGTTGCATGGGCTGTGTGCGATTGCAATGGTGCGGTATGTTGTGCCAAGGTTTGCTGGAGCGTGGTGCAGGGCGCTGCGTGCTGGTGAGCAGCTCTGATGTGCAGGCATGCTGTCCCCATCCTGCCATGCATAGCAGGTGTTTTGCAAGTGGAAGAGTCTTAGGTTAGCGCAGCGGGCCAGAGACCGGCCATGCTGCTGTGCACTGCAGAGTGATGGACCCCTGGCAGCAGCTTTTGGAGGGTCGTGCGGGGTGCTAAAACAGCCTCGCAGTGCCACGTAGTTGTGGAGATTTGCAGTGTACTAGTGTCCTGCAGCACTGGTGTGTGGTGTCAATGTCCCCACGGGCAGCAGGACCTCTGGATGCCAGATCAAAGCACCGGCATCCTTTGGAGCACGGTATGAGGGGTAGAGAGCTCTGCCTTTCCCTAGCAGGGCATCCCTTCTCTTTTCCCAGGAGCTATGAGGTGTAGCATCCTCTAGCATGTTGCAGAGGAACAGCATCTTCTGCCATAGTATGCAAACATCTTCCATGCTGTGGTCCTTTCAGGAGCAGTCCCTTGCGCAGCACCACTCTGGAGCACAGCACCAGAAACCAGTGTCCACTCAAATGCAGTTCTGGTGTCTCAGCCAAAGCACCGGACAGGGATCAGGTTGTGTCCCACGCCGTTTGTGCTGTGTGGGATGTCAGGGTCCTTTTGGCTGCTCTACGGAGATGTTGGCAGATTCTGCAGTGAGGTGTGCGTGCCGGTGGGTGCAATGCAGGGCTCATGTCCTACAGCATGGTGTGGCACAAAAGGCCTCTGCCCTCCCCAAAGCGGTGCCAATGTCCTGGCCAGAGTTCAAAGCTCCAGAGGCTGCTGCCCGCCCAGGGTACAAAGCCTCCTCCTTCGGCATTCAGCACGAGTGTCCCAACACTACTGCATGAGCCCAGACCCCAGCAGACCTGTGCCCAGGTCTCACAAGCATGTGCACTTTGTGGTCTGTCGATGCAAACCCATGCCAAGGTGCTTCCCAGGGTACCAGTGTTCCCACGTGGTGGAATGGATGCAGAGAAGGATGCATTTGTTACCCAGAAGGTGCTGGTAAAATGTTGAGCTGATGTTTTTGTGCTGTGATTGTGCTAAACCAGAGCTGTGTGTAAGGCACACTCAAAACTCGGGACTGCTCCCAGAGTCAAAGCCAGGCTGAAATACAGATATTGAAGAGCCTGGTCTTGCCACTACTGCTACAGATAGAAACAGCCTGCTTGTGTCTTTGATCAGGTCACGTTAGATAGGCATGCTCTGGACAGCACAGGAGATTCTGAGATTGCTGTCCTGGAACCACGTGGCCAATGCACGTCCCAAGGAGCCAGGGTCGCACATGTGCCCAGGCTACCAGCATTATGGTCCATGATGTAGCTGCAGTGGTCCACAAGGACCTGTGGGACAATGGAGCAGCAGCTCTTGAAGCTGAAATGCTGCCAGGGCCCAGTGTGTCTCACCAGATGGGGATGTGGAGCCCCTCATTGGCTCCATCAGTTGGGGCACATGGTGAAGGATCCCCTCACCCCCACCTTGGAGATGCTGGAGCGTTGCTTCCCTCTGTCCAGGTACAACACTAAGTTTGAGGTGGCCCCATGGGCTATGGAGTGCAAGCAAGAACAGCACGTGGAGGAGAGACAGGCAGGGCCAGCGAAGGGGGTGTTGGGGTATGTGGCAGGAGGTCAGAGCATGCCCAAGGCGCTGGACAAGCACAGTGGGTGTGAGCTGCTCTGCACCTCCTGCTTTACTCCCTGGGTGAGCCAGTGCCCACGCTCCCCGGTGCAGGACGGGGGACTTGGGTCCTCTGGGGCTGGGGAGGGGGTGCCAGCACCAGCAGGATGACACACACACACCAGCTCCCGTGCTGACAGTGGATCCTGGCTGGCACATGGAGTCCCCACTGCCCAGGCACGGCACAGCATGGGGTATATTTTTCCAGTGATGTCCTGGGTGTTCAAGGGTGGCCCGGCTTTGTAGAGCACGGAGCTGATGGTATTGGATGCCATTGCTGTGGTGAGTGGACATTGGCCGTCCTTCAGAGTGTGGCGTGGGCTTCACTGCTTTCACCATCCATGAACCTTAGACTCTGGGTACGGGGTGGCCACGTCGCACTGATCCACGGTGCCACTGTCCCCCAGAAGTACCGGGGTGCCCAGCCTGGAGTTCAAGCCAAGGCCAAATGCCAACAAAAACCTGCAGAAAATGAAGCAGTACAACCTCTCATTTTTGCAGGTCAGATCTAAAAACAGGCTGTGTTTTCAGAGAGAGAAAAAGGATGTAAATATTGAACTTCGAAACACCTTCCAGACCTGGAGCTGTCATCTCCAGAGTCCCAACCCATATGTTGCTGTCAGATGGCCCTCCTCAGCACACTCCTCTGCAGGGCAGGTCCATTTGTTCGTGCAAGCATCTGACGTTTGCAAGTTTTTTATGATTATTTTTAAATGCCTTATAAAACTTTGTTTCATTTATTATCTTAGCCCTGTAAATCACTGCTTATAGTAGCTAATTAATAGGTATCAATTAATCGCCTTTAATTGGTTAGTCACCCATGGTTTATGCTGATTCCACAGAAGTGTTAAATCATCAATAAAGTCTTTAATGCACGGCGAGCACAGTTTAGCATCTATGCAATGACCCATGTCCATGAGACAAGTCCTGCTGACAAAGCAGGCAACAATGCTCTGGGATGGAAAGGAAGAGGCTTTAGCTGTTCTCTGGAAGCAGCACTTTATTGGCATTTAGTGGAAGGAAAATAAGCTTCCTGGTGATGTCTGAGTCATTGCTTTTGCATGTGCTCTCATGCCCAGGTTTCAGCTGAAGTCCTAGGTGTAAACTATGCTCTTCTTTGGTGCAGGGCAGCAACCACTGGCAGGAGCACTGAGATGCTGAGGCCTAACAGGAGCTGAGATCAGCCCTTTGCCCAGCATTGGATCCATAAGGTACACGAGTGGTAAAGGTGGTGCTGTGCTGTATACCCTGACCTGCAGCGGTGCTGAGCACCAAAGCTGCTGTGAGGGTTTGCAGGAGCAGCAATCCCTGCAGAGGTGGCTCTGACAGTCACACCCAGTGCCCAGGTCAGGGGATGGCACAGATCTCAGGGAGGTTTGGAGCACTGGAGGGAATTGGTCCTGCTCTTGCACCTCGTCATCAGCCTCAGCTGCACAGATCCTGACCCATCTCCCTTCCCAAAGGGCACATGGAGACCCAACTCACCCATGCTTAGCTGGTGCACGAAGCTCTGCAGCAAACAGCGAGCTGTGAGACAAAAGCCGAAGCCCTTAGCAGTGTCTCCCATGGTATCATCTCTGGGTACACCCCTAGGAGGCAGGTCTCAGAGCCCCACATTTGCAGCTTTGAGGCCATGTATCTTCAGAATATTCCTGTGTCTGCTACTCTGCTGCTGACACCATCCTGCTCCCCGCAGAGGAAGGGGGCTGTGTGCTCCCTTGCATGCAAATGCACACATGTACGCACATGCAGAGTCCCAGACATGTGTGCACATGCACACACACGCTGACCCAGTCACAGGTACTTGTATGCACACGCACACTCAGAGCTTGCTGTGCCAGATCCTGCAACACACCTCCAGAGGAAGGTGAAACATCAGCGATGGGTGCAGGGGAACTGTGCCCATGGTGTCCCTGAGGCAGTCCTGGTGGATGGGCTGTCCCAAGACACGGGCGTCCAAGAGCAGGGGATACATTTTAGGGTATCATTCATTTATGGTCACCTGAGTCTGTGCTCTGGCAGAGAAGCAGAGGGCTCGGCAGCTGTGCTGGCAGCGGGGAGCTCGACCAGAGGATTCTGAGTGCACTGGATGAGCCTCATCGGACAAGCGGGTGGGGTGGTCTGAAGGGGATGTGGATGCAACGCTGAGTTTTAGTTTTATCCTCTCACACAGCAGCGCTCAGGTCCTAAGTCTGTTGATGGTCAAAGACCCAGTCATGAGCACGTTTAAAGAGAGATGTGATTTTGTTCACAAAGCGCTGTGACCTTGGCCAAGAGCAAGGTCCTGCGCCCTGTATTCTCACCGCATCAACCCAGCACACAGTATGTGTCCTATTATAGACAAGCTCAAATTTGGGCCTGTTGGAAATTGAAAGAGATGGGAATGCCTGCTGAAGTGTGAACTTGCAGGCTTTGCCTTCAGACCTGGCATGACCCGTGCCTGGGAAAATCCTCATTACACAGCAATTCTCTTTGTATGTCTTCCTGCATGAAATAAATATGCAAGAAGCTGGTCTGCTGCAGATTATTTAAGTGCACCGCCAGACTCAGGAGTGCCTGGGGGTGCCTGACCCCTAACCTGAGATGCCACCACGCCTGCCTAATCCCTGCCTGCTGTTTTCTACCAGCCCGCATGCTGCGGCTGCTGGAGTTCGTGCTGATGAAGCCTGATGCTGCTGAGCAGCTCAGCACCTGCACAAAGAACATGGGGGTTTTGCCCAGCTTGCCTCTGAGGCTGAGCCTTAAACAAAAGACACAGAGGAGGAAGGAAGAGCAGCAGAGAAAGGCAATACATCCCTTATCTAACAGCTCAAAGGTTACAGCACTTGCTGGTGAGGTGGAAGATTCAAGTTCCTATCTGCTCGGCTTGATATGAGTATGGCTTTGAGCTCTGGTTTTTAACCCCAGCTGAGCTGCAGCATTCAGTACTCTCTTTATATGACGCTGGTTTATAATTCCTGTAGAGCTACACACTACAACTGATGTGTTAGATTGTGGCACGGTGCAATATTGAAATTACTTTATTGACGGTGCTCCAGCCAGGGCTCAACTTGCTGCTCCTCCAGCTGCACGGAGTAAATCAGGCACTGTAGGTCCAGATTCATCCCAGCTCACAGCAATGCTTAGCAGACATACACATGGCCTGATTTCAATTCCAGGTCTCTCCCGGCAGTGGTCAGAGATAAATATCTCCAGAGGGTGATTCAGTGTTGTGTGACCTGGCAGGGCAAAGCCAGGAGGATGGGGTCCTGGCTAGAAAGAGCACACTGTGGCAGGATGGGAACCAGCTCCTGGTTATTTCTCAATGGGGCAATTAGTCCTGTAAGTTCCTGAGCCCTGTGATTAACTGCAGACATCCAAACATTGTCATTGCGAAGGAAGAGTAGCTAAAGGATTCTGGAAATTGTTGGCATTTCTTGGCGGCTGCAGAAAAATCCCAATTGCAGCTTGCAGGCCCTTGGGCTAAGGGCAGGACAACCTACCAGCACGCAAACTGATAAACAACTCGGAAAGAAGCGCTTCTCTTTCAGGAAGAAGGAAAAATTATACAAAAATCCCCAAAGCTTCTGCCCTCGCATCAGGCGAGGAACCGAGGGGGAGCAATCGCTGCTGCTACAAGTCCCAGCCGCAGGTGGCTCCATGCGGATGGGGTACAGCATAAATAGCAATTGTGAACATTTCACAAAGATGTGGGCTCTCCTGGGGACAAAACCCCTCCACGGATTTTTTCCGGACGCCAGTGTGCTGAGACAGAGATTTTGGAAATCTGGCCCTGTGCTCTATGGAAAAGCATTGGGCCCATAACACCTTCCTCACGATGTGAGGGTTACAGCTACACAAAGAGGTTGCTTCAAGGCACCTGAATCCTTTGGTGGAAGTTGCAGTTTTGAATCGGGCTTTCTATTGTCTTAGACAAAACAGAGGGGCAGCAAGTGCCTCATCCCAGGGTCCTCAGCAGCCTGCACGCAGGGGGATGGATGCCTACGCTACAGCAGGGAGGTTGTACATTGATATTCCAGCATCCCTGGGACTGAGGTGTTGTGAGGTGGGGGCTGGCATCCCTGAAGTGTATCCTGGGATTCGGTGTCTCCCTTGGAAAGGCACCTACTGTTTAGCAAGCCCCACAGTTGCATTTCCTCCCCAGCAGCCCCCTACAATCTTTGGGCTGAAATTTGCTGAGGATCTGGGGAAACTGGGTTTAATTTGGTCCATCATTTAGAGATGCTGCTTCAGAGGCAGACCAGGGATGTTTCCTGGTGGAAATATACGCAGCTAGGGAGGAGTTTCCAAGACAAAATTCTTGGCCTGAAATGTCTAAATTCTTTCATAGGGCTGGGTCTTGGAGTTCATTTACCCATAGAAAAAAATGACGTTCTCATCTCTATTTAGCTCAAGTAAATGTGACCCACATTCCCCAAAAACCAAGGACCTGCAAGAGAAGTCACATTCTTGCGGCAGCTTAATAATTTGCCCAAAGCAAGGAGTAAGAGAGCTGAGACTTCAACACAGCTCCTCAAGCTGGAGACACAGCTCCAAGGCCAGGTTGACAGCACCCAATGTTACGTTAAGGAAAGCTAATTCTCCACTAACAGACCCTGGTACGATGTGTTCTTTCTGAATTAATGGTCTTGCAAAAAGGCTGTTTGCAAATAAAGTCTTCCCAAGCAGAGTGGGAAACCTTGTTTTGCGGAAGTTTGCAGAGGAACTGTTAGCTCAGCAGTTTCAACTCGCGCCGAATGCGCGTGCAAATTAAAAGGAGGAAGCCACACAGTTGGTTTTGGGGCATTCCTGTCAAGGTGTTGCTCTTTTGAAGTCGGTGGGGCTTCTCCCGGGCTGGGTCCATCCGCGCCGCTCACACCCCTGGAATGTGGCTGAGGATTGGTGTGACCAGTCAGGCCAGTAAACAGACCTTCCTCCAAAATGAGTTTTTACTGAAATCTGCAAAGAGCTGTTGCAAGCGGGTTGACTCACATGGTTTCTCAGCTCTTAGTCATGAGCTTTTTCTCTGGACAGTTAATTAGTTTGTTCTTGTGGAGTGCTTTGAAG
This sequence comes from Ciconia boyciana, assembly GCF_034638445.1. Lineage (NCBI taxonomy): Eukaryota > Metazoa > Chordata > Aves > Ciconiiformes > Ciconiidae > Ciconia > Ciconia boyciana. The sequence continues at coordinate 6,763,962 of NC_132956.1, read as the reverse complement.
ATGCAAAGCAGTCTGGGAAAGTGAAGTGTTATTAGCTCATTATCTGCAATCTTTTTTTTGTGACAGAGCGATGAAGTCCAGGCTCAGCCTAACAAGCTTAACAGCACTAAAAAATGAATTGTCCACACGCCCAGTTCTGTCCTTATTTCAGTACACCTCTTTGCCAAAGCTCAGTGCCTCTTTAGACTAAAGCTCCTTAGCACCAGCCAGGCAGAATAGGATGGCTTAGCATCACTACACAGGTAATTGGCAGACTCTAAGATTTAGCCTTACCCTGACAGAATACCTGAAAATTTGGAATTTGGACCATTAATTTCAATCTGCTTCCTACTAGTTTCCACTTGGATGTGAAAGGGGAGAATGAGGCCAGTGGATTTTTTATAATTTATTCCCTGATATGGGTGTATTAGGGGTCAAGTTCAGCATCTGCAAACCTGAAATCTTCATAGAGAGGGTAAAATTAAATAGCCTGGAAGGTTATGAATGAGATGAATTAACATCCGTCTGCGGAAAGCAGCTCATGTGTGCCTGGTTACTTTCAAAGAGAAGAAGTAATATTAAAAGTATTATTTTTATGTCTGCGAAGGACATGCTGGTCAGACAGCTGCCATGCCTTGTGGACTACAGTGCATATAACAGCTCTGTCTACATAGCTGGTCACTAGTTGTGCATCTGGCAATTTGGGGATCTTGCCGGAGGCATTTCAAAAGCTGGTGTGTGTGCAGTGATGTGGCCTGCTGCAAGGAAATGTGCCTTCATAATTGGGTGCTTGAACTCTTTTGGCCCCGTGGCCCATTGCAATGGCCTCACATGCAAAGCTGAGCCTCTTATTGAATTCAAGACCATCCCTGAGCATAAATATCCATCTGTTTCTTAGGGAAAGATTGCATGTGGGCTGCCCTGATCGCCCCGCAGACCTCCAGCCTAAGTCTCCACCTTGACCTGAACATGCTCCAGCGACACCGCAAGCTCCAAGTCTGTGGGAAAAAGCCAGGCTGAGCAATGAGCCTCATCCCTCTGACACGTGCGTGTGCCTGCACACACACACATGCACATGTGAGAGAAGATCTTCCATGACACAAATGTAAATTAAATACCTAACTGCTTTCACCAGGCACTCACTTCCTAACTTCAGGTTTCACCTGATAGCATCTCCCCTTGCTGAGCAACCAGACTCCAAGCACTCACCTTTGCAAAAGTCCATGATACAACTCTTGTTTCCTTGTGTTGCTGGACACAAATGATGAATTCATTATATCCCTGTTTGGGGAGTAAGATGTCTTATTTTCATTGCTTTTGCAGGCTACTGGTACCAGTTACACAATTTCCAACCCTCATTTCACTGTTGGGTCAGAGCACCACCAGAAAAGGCAAGGCTGGACAATCAGAGGAAGCTTTCTGTGCCACCCAGCCTTTCTTTGCATTGCTTTATGTCCAACCAGACACAGTGAAAGCAGCCACAAATTGCAAAGGAAATCCAGTTAGAAGGGTTTCCATCCAAGGGAGCAAAATGAACCAAGCTATGGACATGAGTCATAGAGCCAACTATTTACGGTGAAGTCCTCTTAATCCGAACCATAAAGATGCATTACCCTCCAGCACATGGGCAGTGCTGAGCATGTCAAGCTCTTCTCTGCAGACTTTTGCTTGGAAATAAAGGCAAATGAACATCGTAGATAGCTCAATGACTCCAGGAGGTGGGTTTTTCAGAGGAACAGAAATGGTGTGAGTGGTGATGGCAAGACACAAATTGGGAACACCCCCATGGTGGGTACCCCACGGGCGCAGCACAAAATTTCAGGAGCATTGCAAAGCTTCTGCCTGGTTTCACCCTCTTCGTTGGTCTGACACTGGTTTCATGCTCATGTCAGAAAGACACAAGAAACGTGTTGTTTACCATCCCACCCTGCCAGGGTAGAGCTAGTCAGACATCTAGAAAGAAGATTGTCACTTTGCAACATAGTATTAGAGTGGATGTTTTTGTGTATGTGCACTGACAAAAGATAAAGGGTGAGGTTCAGGCCACCTAGCTATGTCTGAGAGTCACCTTAATCTGGACTTCCTTAATCAGCAGTGGAAATAGAAAATTATTAATTTGCCCCTCCTTCCACCTCTGTCTGACGATGGGGTGAACCACATGCTGGGCAGAATATTTCTCTCCACTAGCTATGAAGGGAACCCAGAGCAACTATCTCACACTTCAGTGTCTAATTTTAAGCTGCCCAAGGTGAGGGTGGATTGATCCTAAGAGATTTCTCCTAACAGGGAAGGAGCAATAAAGGCCAGAGTGGTAGGCAGAGTTTTTTAGATGTGGTTATTTAGCTCAGTTTATGGAGAGCTGGTGTTTGGCAGCTTAAAAAAAAGATGCAAGCAAGCTGTGCTGCAAGCCCTGCAAAGCCCTGTGACTGAGAAGGCAGGCAGTTGTGGGCAAATGACAGCTGCCCATGGCTAGAGAAGAGGGGAGGCGATGGTAGATCCTCTCCTTCCACACTGCCGGCAGTCTGGCTCAGGGTACCCGCCGCAGTACCACCACTGCTGTCACTGCTGGCAAATTAGTGCTGAACAAATTATGCTTGGAGACCCCCATGATGACTTTAAAAACATGTCAGCATCTGAATCCTCTGAATTCACTCATCCCTTTTGAAAATCCCAGGGTCCCGTTAAAGCATTTCAGGTTTGCTCCTTGAGGACAGAGGACGATGCAAGATCTCCACTGACTTTGGACAGCCCTTCCCTGGCGAGTGAAATTTAAGGCCCTGAACGTATAGTCTGGTTTTAGTTGGTGCCAAGGTCGGTCTGAAGCCAATAGCCTGGTTGCTCTGCAGTATGCTAAAAGCAAGAGTCTGGGTTCAGACACGAAGAGTCAGATTTTGGGCTCTCTCCCAGGGACACAGCACGAGCTCTGGGCTGGAGGCAGATTCCTGTCAGTGATGTGCATCCTGGGTGCTGAGCCTTTCTAGCAGCCAGCAGGTATCTGGGGGTATCTCAGAGCACCTGAGGTTATGTGAGGAGTTTTGTGCAGGATTTCTGGGAAGGAAGAGGCACGGCAAGCTCCCCAGGACTCCTGCTCTACCACGCCTGCAGGGTGTTGTGAAGCCAGCTCAGCACCGAAGCAGGCACCACATGTTAGTGGCCTGGGACCCTCTCAAAAACTGTCAGAACAGACACCCAAGGGCCAAAATATGCATCTGTAAACAAGATAAACTCACTCCTAGCTGGGCCTAAGATGTTAAAAGAGAAAGTGAGGAGCTACACATCCCACCCAGGACAGAGCCTTAGAGAGAGACTGTCACGGTGCCAGCATTGGTGTCTCTGCTTCTACCGAGCTCCTCTGCTTTCTGTGATCCCAAAGGAGGATGACAGGGTGGTGACAACAGTCTGGGCAGGGAATCCTCATGTTCCTGGTCATTCTGGGAAGGACAAGCAGCCCAGTGGCACATCCATAAGCATGGATAGAAAAAGCCACAGCGCTCTCACATGGGGATTGCCCCTGCAGCATCTTGCCAAATGAAACCTGAAGACACCAGCTGTTTTGGCCTGGCTCCTCCTCAGGCTTTGGCCTCAGGTTGTGCCATGCTGGTGCTCCTGTGGTGAGCAGTCTGGCTTTGCACTGGAGGGCATGGAGGTGCTGTCCTTGAACCACTCCCAGGAGGCTGCATTCCCCTTCGGATAGTTTATGGAAAGTGCCTGCAGCTCCACTGCTGCCGGATCATGCTCACAACCCTGTCCTTAGCACAGCCATGGGGCTGCATGACATTGCACATGTTGGCCCCCACCGTGGCTCACTCCTGTCCCCCTACTCAGGATGGAGGTGAAGATGGTCCATTCCTCTGCCAAACACCAGGAGATGTGTGGAGCAAAGCCCCTGCCATGGTTTCTGGGGATTGCAGAGCCCATTTGTGCTGGCACTTCCTCCTGCGGGGATGTGGTCCATGGCAGGAGGGTGGTGGCAAGGACACAGCTTAGAAGAGAGTCATTGAGAAGATATTCGCACATACCATGGTCTCAGCTCTTTCAGCACTGGGCTCTGTTTGACCCTTCCCAGGGCAAAGCTGAGCAGTTAGCTACCTGCCCATGAGTAATGGTGACTTCTCATCCCATTCCCTTCCTGCCTGCTGGAGACCTGCCAGTCACTGTCAGTCTTTCCCTGGTATGCTCCGATTGCTGGAGGAAAAACTCCTCCATTTGTTCTCATTATCCCACCAGCTGCCATGCTGGCTAATTCGGCACATGGCTTCATCCCTGTTTTAACTGGAGCTTTGCAGGCTGCAGCACCCATGAGTGGAGATAGGTTCCTGAGGGGCCCCCATGGGTATGAACCACCCTCTCGTGCTCTGCCTTTTCTCGGGTGTCTCTCCGTGGGCTCTGCTTCCTCCTGTTCAAAGCAAGGTGGGGCTCTGACTCACCTGCATCTGGGTCTCGCCGCGCGGCAGGACTTGCCGTGGCTCCACTGACTTTCCCACGGTGGCTGAGCCCTGCAGTGATGTTGCTGCTTCACCCAGGAGCTTGCGGCGGGCAGGCTCCAGGGGCAGAAAGGCAATGGGTGTGGATTTTGCTCCGTGTACCAAGGAGTCATCACTTTGAATAGCATAAACACTGGCCTGAACCATCTCCTCCCTCTCCCCTTCCCCCTGGCTCTTTAACCCTCTGCTTCTCCACATCCTGCAGGAAATAATTTCTACGTTGCTTGTGGGTTACCCTTGAAAAAAAAATATTTGGGATAGGCACAGCCAGTTTCTCATTGCACAGCCAAAAATGACAGGAGCCATTTAGGAGATGTGCTGCTGCCTGGGAAATCCAGAGTCTTGCTGTGATCCTGACAATGTCCCTGCTGTGATACTAAAGCAGCGCCTTCCCCCTCCTGGCTATTTCTCCTTCCCTGAAAGGAAACAACAATCAGTTTTCATGGGTAAAATGTGCTAAAGAAAAGCTCAGGGTGGAACTCAAAGGCATTCAGATAATCTCCAATTTTTTTCCTTTACATTTTTGAGCGTTTCTTTCAGCCCTGCTGATGAGAGACCAATTTTCCTGTTCTTCCAGGAGAGATCCTTGTTGATTGAAGCAGGAGTTCCCTGTACTGTGAGATAAAGAGGCTTCCTGGGAAAAGAATAGAAAACATAAGGAAGAAAGCAGTAAGATGCACAAAATAAATCTCTGCTTCATTGTACAGCACCCAGTCTGGGTCATCTCTCAGACTGAAACTTGGCCTTGGGACCCAAAAGCAGTTACAGTTATTGCCTGAGCTCAAATCTGTTAGGTAAGATCCTTCAGTGCACTTGTAAGGCTTTTTACAGAGACAAGCACCAGAGAAAGGAGGGAGGAACTCTGGTTCTCTGGGAAAGTATTTGGCTTTTGCAGTGCCAGGAACTTCCAACAGCGTTATAACTTTTGAAAATTTCTACTTGCTTTTTTTCCCATTGCGTTACCTGGGGAAGCCAGGCACGCCTGGGCAATGAGGGGTTATTCACTGCCGCACCGGCTGGGGGTATTTCAGCTGTGCAGCATAGGGGCGATTTGCTGCTGCACCAGATGGGGGTATTGTAACTGCTTCACTCCTCATTTGCAGAAATGCAGGCAACTCCACAGGCAGAAGGTCAAGAGAGAAACCAGGCTCAGGAAGGTCTCCTGCAAGCTCTGTGCATGGGTATGACAGTGTCAAGCTCTGGAGCCACTGCAGAAACAGTGCTCAAACCTGGCCATCTCTCAGCTTTGGGACATCTGAGATGTCATCCGAGACCCGGAATATTGACCAAAGTGTTAATCAGGACCAGATCTGCTACCTAAAAATTCCTGCCAGCAATTCCACCTACCCAATGCAATCCCCTTGTACCCTGCAAAGATTCCTGCAGTGCTCTTCCTTGTGCTGAAATGCTCTCTGGCTCGTCATCAGCTGCTGGGTTGGGGAGGCTGAGAGCACCAATGGTCTCATTTCTGCCACCAAGCACAGCACATTCAGCACAGAATGAGTGTGCAGGGGGGGTGGTAGCAGGAAGATAATTACCCTCTCATCAAAGCCTTTCCTGCATGAGATTATCAGGTTGCAGAGCGCTGTAATGGGAGCCAGAACTTTAAAAGCATTGTTGGGGCTCAGCCGGATGGAGGATGCTCGGTGTGAGCATCCAGGAGTGGATGCCAGATCCTGACAAACTGCACAGAGTTTCCTAAATCTGGGAAACATTGCTCCGGATGTCACTATTCCACCCACCCTGATGGAGAAGAAGATGCTATAAAGGCTCAAGTAAAGCTGCAATGTTTTCCTGCATCCCAGCAGTTTCCTGCACTTCCAGCAGTGCAAAGGAGAGATCTCCTGGTGTTAGATGAGGACATGGGACATGTCCATGGGGATGGACATGGCCATGTGTTTGGGATGTCTCATGGGAATCCCTCAAAAGACAAGCTTAGAAACTCAAAAGGGTCAAATGCAACCTTAGAAAATGCCAAGAAAGGGGCCAAGTACAATCTCGGGTAGGTAACAACTTCCATGCTCGGCAAGATTAAATCTACAAGGACACATAACTGTGGGAAAGATACAAATGAGGGATATACGATAGAGGAGCACAAAGTCATGCACGTTATGGGGATGGTAACTAGGGAATGAGTCACTGTGCTTCACACAGGACTCGTGCTTTCTCCTGACCCAGGCCCCTGGCTCCTGCGGTGGAGATGCCCTGGGCTGTGGGTACGTGAGCGCTGTGGGGGCTATGGGCTGTGGGTGCCATGCATATGCTGAAGCTCTTCTGCATATCCCTTGCTTTTATGGGGCAGGGCTTTCTGGTACGGGCTGCCACATGTCCTCCAGCAGTGTTCTGTGTGGGACCGTGGCACTCCTAAGGCATCTGGCCGTGGGGCCAGGATGCCACGACAGTGCCTCTGCTTGGGGTGATCTTACCCAGCATGTGGGAAACCGAGACAGAGGAACTTTGTTGAGCAAGTGTGTCCCAGCAGGAGATGTTGGTACTGTGGGGTCATCGGTGCTGTTGCGGTGTGTGGCTTGGGCTTGGTGTTTCCTAGGGATGCCCTGTGCAGTGCGATGTGGTCTCTGTGCCGTGAACTTGGGAACTGCTCCTGACTGGGAAGTCATGATCCTCTGGGTCGTGGCCTGGGGAAGTCGGGTATTTCTGGGCATGCCTGGGATCTGTGGAGAAAGTATCTCATGGGCCTGAAAATGGAGGGTGGGGTCTACTCTGAAAGCATCATGGACAGTGATAAGGGACTCAAAGTTGCACTGTGGGATGGGAGAGGGGGCTATATTGGGGGCTGCTTTGCTGGTGGGATAAGGCTTTTCTGGCAGAGTCCCATGCATTATTTGAGATTCCATGAGCTGTAAGGTCTCCAAGGACTTAGGACTTGCTCTGTTTTGGAGAAGGAGTGCTCTGTGGGTACTCTGCACCCTGCAGCACCCATTTTCTTTCCCTTGAATCCTGCTGCAATACCAATGCGTTGGAGTTGAATCAGTGCATCCATCACTGTCTGCCCCCACAGAAGTCTCTGGCTTCTGACCCAGCCTCTAGAGGGGATGCATGTTTCATTGCATTTAAATCATACAAGGAGCACCTCGGTTGTCTTTTTCTTGCAAACTGCCCTGTGGTCTTTGTGTGTCTACAGACTGCCCTGTCCAAAAATGGGCTTTTCTTATGGGTTCATACAAAGGATACAGGTCCCAAAATAAAAAGACATACTAGTTTCTTGGTATTAGTTTTACATGCTGCAAATGGATAGAGAGAGATCCAAGCACGTAGTCGTGCTTCAGATCCATTGCTGAGCAACTCTTAATTTCCAAACTGGAGACATGTGCTGAGAGCTACGATGACATGTCGTGCCCTTCTTCAGTGTCCAGAGAGCCTGCTCAAGAATATAGAGGTAGGACTCATCTGCATTAATTTTAGACACTGTATCTGTGCTAGACTTGGTAGAAGACAATTTGCTCTCCTAGCCTATAATTTATATGACCTTTCTGAGATGTGCCTTCAGATGTGATTTACGCCTGAAGAAGCTGCAGAATGGACATCACCAGTACGTACACAATATCAATATTTAATCCTCCCAAGGAGTTCTGGATACACTGCTCCTTAATGGACTTTTATAAGACAATTACTTAGGTACTACATTCAAAACCAATTGCAAAAATGCCTGCTGCACTGTGGCCTAGAAGCAGCTTAAGTAAGGAATGATGACAGTTGCCAATGCAATTTAGGTTTTGAAGTGCTGCTGTATAAGGTCCACCCAAAACTGGTTAAGAAGTTTGGGTACTTTGCCTTTGTCCTTAATCCTTTAGTGCTTGCCCACCCTTCAAAAATCTCAGCAGAGCAGCAGAGGATGCTCCTGGAAAGGAGCTCTGAGCAACATGGCATGGAGTGATGCCTGTCCCTTTTCCCATGCAGAGATTCACAGGCTGTGCCAAGCCTGTCTGATTGATAGGCTGTGAATCCTCTTTTCATAAGATACTTGTCAGTAGTAAGGTTTATTCCTCAGCCTTGCCTAGAGTAAATGAACTAAACACACCTCGTAGCTGAGATCACATTCCCCTTTGCCAGGTTTCTTCTTTGAAGAGCCGTCTTCTTAAGGAGATCAAGAGGATGCTGCTTCCTTATTTCTTTTGTAAGGCTGCCTGCCAGTGTTTATACACTACAGTGTTCCCCAGTACTGGAAGTACAAAGTCTTTTGAGCATCCTGCACTTCAGCTATCCTTGTGTAGACTGGGCTTAAGTTACTGCAGGATGTGATGCAGAGACCAAATTCTTAGATGCTGTTGACAGCAATTTCATGGAGCAGGCTGGGAAGTCCCCAGAGCAGATGCAGCCTTAATTAGGTCCTGATTAGCATGAAAAGTCTGGCCTCAAATCTTACATTTATGGAGCTGCCCCATAACATCAACATCTGTATCAATAAAAGCCTAAATATCCACCACTGTGTACTCATCTTCCAAAAGGGGAACTTAAAAGGATGATGCTTGTTAAGGGGAAACGAAAAGGGAGAATTAAACTTTACAGGCAGTGTGGCCTGTGCTTATCACATTGAAGCACAGTCCCAGTACATCCCAGCAGTTATGAAATCCTTGAGGAAGGGCAGAAGGGAGCTGGCCTGGTTAAGCAGCAGGAGAAGGAGGTTATCAGAAGGTGCCTTTCAAATAGCTGAAGACAAAAATAGGAAAGACTTCATAACCTCTGCCAGGTTAAACATAAACTGTACTAAATATGCCAAAAAGGAGTTGAAGGAACAACTAGCTGACGTCAGAAGAATAAGCCATAAATAGTAAGAGCATCTTCAAATATATGAGAGCCTGCCATGGAGACTGGAGGGCAAATAAATACCAGGGGTGAAAAGAGTACTCAGAAAGGCAAAGCAGGAAAGATCATGTATTTACTTTTTCTAATTTGTGATGCCTGTGAGAAATGGGGATGATTTCTACAACAGCCTATACCTGATACAGGGAAACCCACACCACTGCATACCTGAGGACTGACGGTCATATCTGTATATAAAATTTTGTTCAACTATAAACCAGTAAGGAAAGGGTGGAAATTACCGTGACCGCTTAGAGGGAACTCTATGATGGACAGCCCATCCCAGTGACAGCTCAACACACAACAGAGCTGCAGAAACTAAGGTGAATGTTAGGAATTGTCGGGGAAGGAGAAGAGAACAGAAAGGTGGCTGTGATGTCCCTATATAAACCCATGGCTTACTCACCCTTTGCATACTATATGCCATTCTGGTCTTCTCAACTCAGAAAGAAAATAGTTCAATTGGGAAAGGTTCAGAGAAGGTCACCGCACATGACAAGCCGATGGGTCTGTCTGAGGAACAGGTCTGTGAGCTGGGACTTTCCAGCCTGGACCAAAGAGAAACTGTGGGAGGATCAACTCATCACACTTTTAAAATATAAGACCCAGGAAGCTTCAAACACAGCTCATATAAGCCAGGTTCAGAAGAAACTAAGGTGTGGTTTTTTTTCTCCACAACAAGCTGTGGGCTCATAGAGCAGTGGCACAAGTGATGCTATTGATAATTAAATTTTTCATGGCTTGAAGTGGTGACTGGAAAAGCTCATGGGAGAGAAGCCCACTGAGGCTTGCCAAGGATGTAATGGTGGAGGAAATGTGATTTACAGCTTCATTCCTCATATTGGCACAAGGCAGAGCAGTCCAGACTGATCACTGCTGCAGGGTAACGGGCTTTTACAAACCTTTCAAACAGATGCTTTATTCTTTCCTAACACTGTGGCACGACAACCAAAATAAAACCATCCAAAACGGGAAGCTTGAAGAAATTCCAGCAATTTTTATTGATTTCAGCTTTTCCAATGAAGCAAATACATACAGTATAGCCAAAACAAAACTCTGATACATTATTCTCACATACCTATATCTTACAGAATACACTGTATAGCTATGGACTGGTAGGCTAAGTTGGTCTCAAACTGGTGTGTGGTCAGAGAGGAATAAACAGCCTACTGCCTTCTACGTGTCCATGAGGCTTCTGAAATGCTGGGGTGGGTTGGATTGTACATACACAAAACAAACGAAGCATTTATGAGAAAACAGACCAAAAAGCTCTGCTAAGCCCAGGACAAACAAGTATGGTATTTATTTACATGGTTGTGTGTCCTGCGCACAAATCAGGCCCCAACAGCTCTTATTTCTGCTGCCAGCAGAGCTAACAGTGCTGCTAGCTATGGTCCTTCCCTCCTCAGTAATTCTCCATCACTACAACCCACGGCATGTGCTACGTGCTGTAGACTTGCCCTCATCTGTATCATTGGGGGTACGCCCTACCTTGGCTCTTAAAGAAGCAAGAAACAGGAAAACAGCTCATCGAAGAGGATGTCACAGTTAAAAACATGCTTTTAAGAAACAATGCCTCCCTAGAATGAAAAAAAATTTGTATTGGAGATGAAAACAGCATCCATTTATATGGGGGGAAGCTCACCGAGCTCCTGAAACTGCTGGTTATGAGCAACACCAGTTACTCCGATAAGGCTGATTTTCCTTTCTCTTCTCACAATTGGGCATCAGTGTCACTTCACCAACTTGGGTAGAGTCTGTAGTCCAGATTTTAAAAAGAGAGACTGAGAGGAAAATAGAGTTGAGTATCAGAGAATTTCCTGGGGAAGAAATAGCTGCAAAACAGCCCTGGGAAGGCAGAGCGGTTACAATTCCCAGTGCTCTCTCGAGTTAGCTATATTTTGAGGTATGAAAGCAGTAACATACAGCATCATAAAAAAAAATTAGACTTTGAAGGAACCTCTCTGGTCTGCCCAGCTCAAAGCAGGGATAATGTCAAAGCCAGAGGAGATTGCTCAGGGCTGTCCCCAGTCATGTTTTGAAGGTCTCTCAGGATGAAGACAGATTTTATTTTTATCATTTTATTAGCTTTGGAAAAACAGCTTTGCTGTACCATAAAATTTATGTGAATGATGTATCTGTCTCTTTGAGTCTAATACTTACTAATGAAATCTCCAGTACTTGTAAATTTAATTGTGAGATGATGATCATATAGCTACAGCTCTTTGTGCCTTACGTAGTGATTCAGTAAATCATGTTACTGGTGAAAGCAGCAGCAGTGTTTTAAAATAAAGCTTAACTAACAGCCAATTAGAATGAATTTCCTCAATATTCCATCATTACATTTTGTAGTTAGGTTTCTCCAATTAATTTGACAGAGAAAAACATTAGCTCCCAGGACTTCTGTTGAACATGTAATTACAGGAACAAATCTGAATGCAAAATTGCACGCAACATACTTTTACACTAAAACTGTAACAATCCTGCCTGTGGATACTGCAGCCATTTTGGATATCCATAGTCTTGGGTCCTGCCGAAAACATTTTGAACCGTGCACCTGAGAATATACATCCAGCTAGGTAACAGCTGGCAGGCATGGCAAGGGCATGCCCACGGGCTGGGGCTCCTTTGCTGCTGTTCAAATGCTCCTGAAACTGTCCTACCGGATTCTCCTGTAGGAGAATCCGGTACTTCTCCTGTAGGAGAATCAGGAGCTTCTCCTGAAGCTCTCCACTTCAAAGGTGCTTTTTTTCTCTCTCATTTGGCTGGGAGCTCTGCACAGAAAGCTCTCGACCGAATGTGGGTGAAGGCAGGCAAGTAGTTGCTGCTCATTAAAGTGCACAAGATTAAGCCACCCTTTGTAGTCCAAGAGAAAAACCAGCCTGAAAATGATCTCCCTCTGTGGACACGTGCTCCCTATGGTCTAAATAGGGGACGAACGAGTACCACCATGTCTCTTATATCTAGAGCTGTGTCAGAGCAAATGTGAACTTCATGGACGGTTCTTTAGCGAGCACGAATCACCCCATTTCTGTGAAGTGAATGGGGACATGCTGATTTCCATCAACTGAGGAGTCAGACACTCACAAAAAATGAGACTATTTTTCCCTTTCTAGACTCAGTTCTGTAATTCGTCCTTCCCAAGCACTTCCTGCACCCCTAACATTTGCAAAATGGGGTCCTGTGCCCCTGCACTGTTTGAAGAAGCAATAACCATGTGTGTGGGACAGCCAGCAAATGCATCGTCAGCTGGTCCTTTTCCTGTGGATCTGAGTTGCATCCCCTGCGGGGACAGATAGAAGATATTTTTCTTCTGGAGAGAGGAAGATCAGCCTCTTTCATCACGCAGTTACTGTCATAAGGAGTGGGTTGCCCTAAAATGAGCTCAGCAGTCCCCTATCACAGCCTTAGCATCACAGGGTGTTCACGTAATTAAAGATACCAAGAAATAAAATATTTCCAACCCTGACTTCACACAAGTGTTTACATTCCTTTGCATATTAATATTATTTCTTTACATTGATCAATAAAAACAAAATGCAATTAAAAAGGCCACATCCCTCACTTTTTTCAGTCCTGTGTGGCAGTCAGTGATCCCAGGGGAAAAAACACTTTGCCTGTCTCCAGCTCAGCTTCTCAAATGCCACATTTGTCCAGGTACAGTCAGGAGATTGAGTTGTTCTGGCTCTCAAAATGGTTCGGGACCCAGTAATATTCATGCTCTGCAGATGTGTTGCAATTGTCCCCTCACATACAGCTTCAGAGAAGGGTTACTGAGACCCCGGAGAGAATTTGCAGGCGTCAATTTGCTTCTTGAGATAAAGAGTTCACATGACAGGAAAGAAAATACTAATAACTATAAGAGCTCACTGGAGAAAAAATCATAAGCAGAAAAGCAGCCCGTGTTCATAAACATTAGGAATAACCAGCCTTTATAAAGAAGAGTATCGTTGTGTGTATCTGTTTATAACGGCCATATGCAATGGGGGACTCAACCTAAAATTGCCATTTTTTATACTTGTGGGTAAAAATAGGTTGTGACAAGTTTTTAGTGTGGCAGTATTTGGTGCATGGATTGGGTAGAATTGGACAAAACTCTGCAAGGGGGTTAAACTGCACAGCTCACACTGACTTTCAGTGGAAGACAGGGGACTAAGCCTGTAGGAAGATCCTACTCACCATGTGTGTGCATGTATGTTGCCTGCATGCACACATACACAGCGACACGTACGTAGTTACACAGACACACTTTTTGCAAAAAAAATAATTATTGACATCAAGAAAGTATAACCTCAATAAAAGTCCCTTCTCCCCCTAAAAAGAAGAAAATGCTTAAAAACATCAGTATCATCCACATGAAATCTGTATGTTTAGTTTGCTTTACAGTTGAGTTAAACTCAGAAACACTCTAAATCTTTAACATCCTAAGTAATTGTGAAAGGGTTGTCTTCCTGGACATGAACCAATTCCAAATTCTGAAATGGAGAAAAACAAAGAAAACCCCAAAACCCAGGTAATTAAAGCATTCAATAAATCTTTTCATTACATTCAAACCCAACTTTTAATCTTTTTTCTTGGCCTGTACCCAGTTTCTGTACTGCCCATAGCTTTTTCCCCTAGATTTCCATGCTCCTCTGAGTCTCAGTGGATACACCCCAACAAAGCAAGAAGTGAAATCCGTACCTGGGCAGAGGAAAGAAATGGGCTTTTGCACCATTTTCTCCTACATCAGGGCGGTGCTTAGTCTGATTGCTAAGAGCACGTTGGGAAAGGGAGCAAATAATTAATTCTGAATAATCTCAATCCCCATCATAGAGAGATATGATATTTGAAAAGTGCAGAACTGCTTAACGCTTTTCCCTTCAATGGGAATTATGAATCAAAAGCACCTTACAGATTCAAGCCTCTTTTCACACTGAATAAAAAATAATAACAATGCCCTGGAAACTCTGCCCATGATTTCTCTAACCTGGTTTCTCTATTGGGATTATTCAGATGTCAGCATGTAGTTCCTAATTTTGACATGAGGCTTACAGGTAGATTACTAAGTGTTCAAAAAATCCCTAAGGGTGATTGTTAATCCCATAGCTGGGCTTAATTGCATGTTACTGACACTATCTGGATAACATTATTCAAAATTCAGGAATGAAAGTACTGTCAGAGAGATTCCTGTGAAATCCCCACCTGAGAGGATTTGGCAAAATGCAATTAATCAGTTATTGCTTGGCAAACTAAGACAGACAGACACATGAGGCGTAGTCAAGGCCAGCAGCTTTGTCTGTCCTATGGCATCTGCACTGAGCATGTCTAAAGCACACAGCTGCCACTGCGGGCAACATCTGCACTGAACCCAGCAGCAGCACGACTTCTGACTTTTCATCGGAACAAATACTTTGCAGTTTGGGCCGACAGGATTCGTGATGAAAATCTCACAAACCCATGTTAGGGGAGATTAAAAACAGTGAAAAGCTCATGGGGTTCACACACCACTCCTTTGCCCCCAAAACCACCCCTTCCCCACGCACGAGGGCCCTGTTCTCACCTGCAGCCTGAACGTGCATGGAGAGGCTCCTAAAATCTGGAGGAGAAGGTCCTGAAGGTTGTTCCAGCTAAAGATCCCATCATATTCTTATCAAATCCTTGCTGAAAGATGTATATGAAGAGCAGTGAGTGCATATCGATTTTAAAACTGACAGCTGTCTACTGCTGTGAGAGAGAGCCTCCTGCCCCCCTTCAACAGCTGTCCTCCACTTAAAAAGTGTGCTTCATTCTCAGCCAACCTCCTCTGCCCTCCCTCTGTGTGCCTTTGACACGTGAACCATCACCCTTATTGATGGACTTCATCTTCCTTGCATTGCTTTCCAAGGAGCTGGACTTCTCCAGCTTTACTGGAGGAAACCTTTACTTAATCCTTCACTGAATATTATTTCATCTTATTCCTCATCCTGGAAAAATGGCAAAGATATATGCATGATGCATATATCCTTGCAGACTCCCATCCTTCTCGTCTGATGTATACCTATGCAATGAACATCTGTGTGAACACAGGAGTGACTCAGTCACATCAAAATGTGTTGGCACAGGCTCCTGAGCAGAGCCTGGCGCAAAGCTCCACAAGCTCCTATGGAGAAAGTCCCTAACTGTTAATATGAGAATGATATTTAGGTACTCTCTACCTTCCTGCCCCCAGGGTACTCCCCTTTGTGGATGTTACTCCTTCTCTTTAATTTGGCCCTTTACTCTCTGCAGGTGCTGCTGCTGTTGAGTTGGAAAAACCCAGCCTGTTCAAAGCAAGCCACTGGGAGCTGGAAGCTGGCTCAGCGCCCTGTCTGGCTCTGCGCTTTTGCAGTTTCTTTTGCAGGGAGCAAAACAAATCCCAAATACTCTTCTTCTTGGTTTAAAAGATTACCTTGACTGTAGGGGTGATGTAACCACAGGGTAGGGTTATGGACACAGAAGAAAATGGGGGAAAAGAGAGGAGGAACATTGCCAGGGATCTGTTGGGACATGCTGATCCTACATGATGGACTGCAATGAAGGGAGTCTCCCAAAATGCAAAATGTGCAGGCCTGTTCCCAGCACAGAGCAATGCTGTGCACACAGGACAGCATTGACTCCAGGAGCATCACGGAAGAGCCCACCTAAGCTAGCATCATCCCCAGGGTGCAAGCTGCCCAACACAGACACGCTGCTGTCCACTCAGTCCCTAATGTCAGTCTCGGCAGCTGCAGTTGCGACTCACTGCCTCTTGTGCAGATCTCAGGCGAGTACCCGTGTGCTGAGAGCATCGTGGTCCTCCCAGCGCCCCGGGCTCCTCCCAGCCGCTGCCCTGCTGAATCGTGGCCTTTGCAAACTCACCAACTTCAGCGAGTCAGTCAAGACCAGGGTTGTTCTGTCAGCCGAAAAGCAGAAGCATTTTCCTTACCTGCTTGAGCACACTCTGGAGCTCCCTGTTTGACCAAAGATCTGTCAGGAGGAGGCGAGCAGCTTCGGCTGCTTTTGGACAGGAGCTGGGAAGATGAAAGCAACCCCAGTGAATTATAGCAGGCCACAGAGCAGCAACCCACATACATTACCGACAGTTTTTAAATAAGCCCATCTCCAGCTGGGAGGCTGGCTAGACTTGACGGAGGACTGTCAATAAAACCGGCCTTGCTCTCTCAGCAATGTTACATGACAACAACCTCTGGGACCAGAACAGGACAAATGAAAAAGAGGGGACGATTTGAGTGGAAAAACGGTCATTAAACTGAGCCGAAGGAGTGTTTCTGGAGTGTGAAATCTGGGAGAGGGAAAGAGAAGGGAAATGGTGCCAACCCTTCCCTGTAGTCTGTAGGAACAGTGTGGGCGAATCTCTCGGGAGGGCAGCAGAGGAACGGGCTCCGTGCTGCCTGGTGAGGACAGAGGAGATGGGAGCATTCGTAATAACAACATCTGCAACCATAAGTCCTTACTCAGCACAAGTTAATAGATACTTGCTCACGTAACAGCTCCGAAACTGTGAGTCATAGCAGTACCTTTTATAATTTTGGAACATTTCATACAACAACCTAGATATAAACCTCCTTGCTGGTTCTTATCACTGCTACTGATCTGCTGGACCTTGTCCTGCCTGTGGGAGACTCCTGATCTGGGTTCAGTGCGACAACCCCAGCCTGTCTCAGCCAGGATGATGGACAGGTATGAGACCAGACTCAGGACCCTCCCTGTATGATACAGCTTCACAAAACATTGTGTCCTCAAAATAGTCCTCATCAGACTATGAGAAATGAGACTGACGGAGTGGTCATCAGGAACAACCTGGGACCTGCAAGCACCGTACTCTGAGTGTGAAAGGACAGGAATGTAACCGTAGTCAGTAAATTTTGAGGCATTTCTCTAATATACACAGCAATTGTTACCAAAGACGGTGTAGCCTAAAAGAAATTAGCAAATTTAACCTGGTCATAAGCTCCAAGGGAGCTCACACATGTTGGTATTGCATGGAGGACTGGGGGAGCTGTGGCTAATCAGAAATTCTTGAGCAATGTTTTGGGATAGGAGAACTAGGTTTTATTGCAAAATCACTCCTCTGGTTATAACCGTCCTATACCCTGTCACCAGAATGACTATGTTTAAAAAAAATTTTGTGGCTGAAAAATTGTTTGTGGTTGAAAAGCCATTAAAAACCAATAAAGCCAGTGGTATCTATGATTAGATGGTCAGTGCATGTCTTTGACACTCTTTTTCAAGAATATGTTGGTTTATGTTGTTTCTCTCTTTCTAAGCTCTTTTTTTTTATAATTTGCTTCTAATGATACCAAGTATGTACTTTTTGCCATTGTGACTTCAGAGCACACCTCAAATGAATTTTTCTTTTCAAACCAAAAGTACCAGCATCTGGTATCTGAGCCATTTCCAAAGATAAAGAATTTGTCCACTCTTAATTTGAAGGATTGATCCTGTCTCTGTTTCATACAGCATCTACTGTTACTCTTTAGGTATAAAAAGATTAAACATGAACTGATGGAGTGGTGATCATGACTTCAGTATGTAAAGTAGCATATCCGAAACAAAAGTGCTGGGAATAGCGTGTGACTACAGCAGTGTAGAACATGGAGCAGAATATCAAGGACAGCTGATTTGGGGGAAAACTTTCTTAAAAACAAGTTACCTGAAAATCAAAATTGATTTTAAGGACAGTCTGTTTTTTACAAATAGAATTATTTGTAAAAATCTGTGGAAAGACAAGGATGATGTCCGCTGGTGGCAGTGGCAGCAGTCATCCAAAAAACTATTGACTCAGCAAAACACAAACAAGAACCTAATCAGAAGGAGATGGTGAGGCTGGGGGGAAGCGTGAGGGCAGCACAAAAGACAAGGGTTTTGTACATGCATCTCAAATAATGGGGGGGAAATAATGCTTCCTCAAAGGACAAAAATATCAAGAACCTTATGTATGTCCCAGGACATGCCAAGGAATTGCTGGAAGAAGGACTTCTTCAGGATGTTGTAAGTTTATAAAATTGATATCAAAGGGCAATCTTTGGAAGGAATGGGCAATTGGAAATCTGTGGATGCGAACAACTCTCTTCTGCAGAAAAGAATCAAGGAAAGACCTAAGTTTCCTGAAAGATTAATTTTGGTAAAATGTTATGGTCGAATTAAACTGCAAAATTAAATTGTATAATATAAAAGGTGTGGAAAGTGAATGAACAAAGAGAAACTGAAAGAAATCAGTGATAAACGGATTGTGAGACAAACTGCAAATCTGATGCTCCAAAGCTACCGAAAGAGATTTTGGAGAAAAGTTCTTAGTGCAGTCATTAGAATTATTGAGAAAAATGATAATTTTATCAGTGAAATAATGTTGCTTGAAAATGAGAAGAGGAATATTTTTCAGACAGTTGGAGAAGAAAGATGAAAAGGACATCAGACATCACAATAAATCAGTAACAGTAGCTTGATTTTCAGAAACACCAACAAAAAAAGAAGGTAATATTCAATATTTTGCCAACTTGGAGTAAAAATAACAAAGACTGAAAGAACACCAGCATCACTACGAAGCCCATGTTATAGATGAGGATATATGCAGGAGATGGAGACAATTATTTAATTGGGATGCTCCAGGAAGGAGGAGAAACCACAGCTATCAGATAAACTGCTGAACCGTTGATGCCTTTCTCTCAGAATACAGCTACAAGAAACATCCAGAAAAAGAAACCTCAGCTTTGAGGAGTGCTGGTTGACATTTGAGAAGAACGTGGGAAAGGAAAAGATCCATAACTTACTTGTCTGTAACCTGGAAGCTATTTCTAAAATATGAATACAAAATTCTTTGAGTGTGTTAAACTACTGATTTACAGCTTCAAATGCAATGAGAGACCAGTTCAAAAATATAGGTAAAGAAACATTTGTTTGGTGGCAGAAGCAGCATGTGCCAGGGAGGCACTACAGAGACACACCAACCAAACCAACACCAATGCTGGAGGTGAGGGAAGTGTGTCCACAGGGAAACTGAGGCAGATTAACAGAGAAAACTCTGCAAAATACCAGCAAGGTGCAACATGGCATGGTGCTCTCCATGGCGATTTGGTCACCATTGAGACCTCATCTGTTCTCTATTTCTGATGGCTGTGGTGCTGGAAAGGCAGAGGTTGGTAGTGTGGGACTCACCACACTCAGCATCAGTGTGGGGAGCATGGAGTCTGCACCCAACCTAGGCAACAGCCCCCAGTAGAGGTGGTGGATCTAGTTATTACCATCAGGGAGCAGGTGACGCTCTTTCTGATGCAGGACTGGACAAATCCCACCCTAAATTCTCCTGTTTATCTTCACAGGCTATGCAGGAAAGTGGGAAAAGTTGGCTAATTTGTGAACTAACAGGTCCAATTCACTAGAGCGGAGATCTCTTTCACATCTGCTCTATGAGAACGTTCTGAAATGATATGGCTTGAGTAAGATTACTTCTGGATGTAAATTGCTATTTTTTCATAAGAACTGAACAGCACAAAAATTTTTGGGTGCAGAAGGAATAATGGAGTAAAAGGAACAATTCAAGTTTTGGACATTGTAAGAACTGGGGAGTTTCTCAGAAGGCATTTGCGATACAGACAGGAGGAACACACATCTCTAGAATTTAGTAACTCCTCGCAGTTTAGTGAGTCATTGCAAACAAAGCTCATCACACAAAACAGTCAAGACAATTAAGGTACACACAACCCCAGTTGTGCAACACTTTGCTGAAGTACTAAATTAGCTGACGGCCAGTCTGAGGGATCCAAAGCGGGACTGTAGGCAGAAGTTAATACCATTCAAAACAACGAAGACTTAGAAGAGGGCTGGGTTCTCTGTTAATTGGGCTTGTTGAAGAGTGGAAGCATATAAAAGCAGCAAACTGACCAATGTTCGTTGGCTGATGTCCAGACTAAACAAGGAGGCCACTTCTAGTGAATGAGAATCTCTCTGCTGCCATGAAACAAGTGGTAGATTGTAAATGGTTTATCAAAGGATGATGGAGAAGGTATGTGAATGTCTTTTCACAACAGAAAACAATAGGTTACTTGTATCAGGTATTTTAAAATGAAGACAGATGGTAGGAGAGATGAAAATCTAGGAAGGAGAATACATGGTCAAAGATCATGTAAGTTTAACACCAGTTTGGCCAGAAATGAACATATAGTTTGGCATGGGTTGCCAAACTTTTGCACAGGGCTGCATGTAGTATGGATAACAAGCAGGACAGAATTACTACCATCAAAACTCAAACCAAGTCCTAAAAGAAAAAGTGCTAAAATATGTTGGGATTGCACAGTTGTTGTAAAATATATGTAAGTAGACCAGGGGAGGTACTTATAAATACATATATATATTTTTATATATATGCTTCATCACAGCTGCATCTCTGCCACTTGAGGTGGATGTTCCAACAGTAAGATGAACAAATCTGAACATTAAAGCTAAGAACAATCCCATTATATTGGCAGTGCTTGAATCTCAGACCTGACCTTCATGATAAGGTTTGCAGGAAGCTGTGAGTGGGAAGCCCAGGTGCTAGGGAGTCAGGCTGCCTACTGACATCCCCTGTCCTGAGGGCTGGAATTTTTAACAGTGTTTAAGATGTTGGTCCTTCAGTTCTGTTTAGGATTTCTTAAAATTCAGCCAGCAAATTTCCTGAGGCCCCTTTACAAATCCCACCATGGATGGCTCATGCCTGTTTCCAAGAAACCAGTGCTGAGGATTTGTGTCTACTGACATGCTTGAGGTTTTTTGGCTCCCTCAATTTACAAGCACAGGGAAAGAATAATGCTTTACTATGGCTCAGAAGGGTACTGGGAAGATTCTGGGGTTAATCTGGCTTTGACAGAGTGCATGGGCTCAAAAATGCCTGTGCATGACCCTTTCCATGCCTTCTGCCCCAAACTCACCCATTTCGGCACAGGCTTACTACATTATTTAGCATGTTGCTTGTCAAGTAAGACTTTCCCAGGTGTGGGTTGGACATGATGAGGTTCCTCAGAGTGTAACAAGCTGATGTCATGATCTCGCCATAGCTGTTGGTATTTCCAGACTGGAATGACAGGAGACGTGATACATCTGGGAGCACCTGGTGAGCTAAAGAGGTGGAATGTTCCAATCAACATTTACATAAAACCTAGCACAAGTGAATGATACTATTTGTGTTAGCACTATTCAATGTAAGAATGCAGTGTTATGTCTGGAAGGAGGCACTAATAATGTTGGACAGTAATGGCATAATAGTCATCACTTGATTTTCAGAGACAAAATGAGTGCTGCAGGCCTCTGGAAGGGCAATGATACTGGTCATGGGTAGTCAAGTCCAACTCACTTCCCAAAACTCTATCATCCTCATGATCCTGCAGATTTGTCACTGTCTATAAAGCATACCACATGCTTGTAGAGACTTCGAGATACCACACATTTTGTTAATTAAGCCTGCAGATATCACCTGTAATTGTCCTTTTGGCCAGAAGAAATGACACTGCTTTGCCCAGTTTTGGAGCTTGGCTAAGTCCTATTATGGGGTATACAAAGCGAGGTGGGCAGATATTAGAGGGTTAGAAACTAGACATTGTTCTGGAATCCACTGTGGTGGAAATTACTTACCCATGGTTTTGTGGAGAACAGGATGCCGGGACATGTTGCTCAGCAAAGAAGCCCCAGACCGGACAACTTCAGAGCTGTTGGACTGGAGGAGCCGTGCTATGCGAGGCAAACCTTTTTCCTTCAAACCAATCAATTGGCTCATTGCGTTGGACATCTAGGAGACAGAACAGAGATGTCTCATGACTTCTAATGCCAGGGAGACACAACTGGAATGATGTATGGGGCCAGACAAACACGACTATGCTATAAAATAAGCATCTGTATAATACTTTCTTCTGCTACCATAATCCCACTTACTTTGTCATTTACCCCTCTTCTCCACAGACATTTGCAAAGTCAGTCTCTCATCCTCTGTGATACGACTGACACTTCTGTCCTCTTTCTGGAGCCTGACTGGGGACAGTTGCTCACTCAACTGATATTCCCAAAAGCTGGAGAAGTTTTACCTTCATATCCACGTTGACCTTGCCCTTCACAATGCCCTTGCAGCTCCCTGCCATGCCACAAGTAATAGGCTGCTTTGGAATAGGAACAGCTAATGATACCTTTAAAAAGCAAGCTGAAGACCAAAAATACTCATCTTGGATACTGATCTCGTGTTTGCTTATGTAAATCTAGAAGATCGCAGGACGATGCCAATGCAGATGAGTGTTCATAGACGTTGAAGAACATACCCTTAATAAATTGCCCTCTTATTGACTGTTTAAACTGAACTTCTCAGCTACTGCCCCACCAGAAAGGCTGCTGGAGATTGTCGCACCACCAGAGACATATGTCCATCACCAGTGACATGGAGATGCAGGGAATGGGCTGGAAGGCAACCCTCTTCCAGTGGGCTGATACCCAATTTCCCTCCCATGCTCCAGGAGGCACATGTGCCACATTACAGATTCACACCAGCAGGACTGGGATGCGTAAAGCTGAGTCTGAGAAGAGATTCAGAGTTCTCCTCTATAAGCTAAAGGGTTCTAGTAAGCTTTGTAAGCTTGTCCCCAGTTTCCCTTTCCTTCAAGTGACAGCAAACCCAGCAACCCACCCCAACTCCAGCTCTGAGCTGGAATAAGACCCTTGAAAGGAGAAGCCACTTCTGCATATCCAGGCAAATTTCAACCATTCCCTTCCGGAAGGCTGAAATAAGTTGCTTCAACACTGTCAGAGCTGGTGTTTGTTTGTTTGTTTTCTTCCCCCCTGCCCAAAAGACATTCTTGGGTAATGATCTTGATTGCTGAAAGCCTTTTCATTTCCATGGAGCACATAGCTCCAGCCCCATTTCTCTGATCAGCTCTACCCATACTGCAACAGTTTCTCTCCACCTTGTTAGTGCCACTGTTTAGTGAAACTGCAAAAAATAAAAAAAGGTTCCCAAAGTATTTCACATTGAAAGACTTGTAACAAAAGCTCCCAGGAGATCAGAGCTGGCAGGTTAACGCTGTCCTAGCAGCGAAGGCTCCTTTCGTGAGTCACTCCATGTTTCTGGGTGGAACGCTTCACACACGTGACACGCCTTTCCTATGTATGAAATAATTATCTCTTTATCTCCCTAGCCATCTTATTTAAATTGGAATTGATGAAGTTTGACACAAACAGACAAGTCGAGGTTTGTCCACGTGAACGCAGCCTGTGAGGACATGCTCACAGTAGCGATATTTGGCACAGCAGAGCTGCTGTCGTGACGTGGCCCTTGCCATGCCCTAGCTCCTGCAATACCCATGGTGTCATGCAGCCCGTGTCACCTCCACGCTGCCATACCTATAGGTTAGGACATCTATCAGAGCTATTTTACAAGCAGCTGTAATGTGAGGACAAGCCACAATCCACAGCACAAACCACCCTGTTATTAGAGCCACCTCCCACTTAAAATCACACATAGGTGGTGGTGCACGCACATCCTTTCTCTCTCCTTTAATGACATCTGTCCACATGTGCACGTCTGTGCACATCCTCACTGGTGTCCTGGGGGGAGGGTGCCAACAGCAGTAGGTGCTGGTAGTATGACCAACCTAGAGGAGCCCCTGGAAAGTGTATGGGTCTGGGATAGACCCTTGGGATGCTGATTATAGCTCTCCATGAGACCCTATTTTTGGCATTGATAAATACCTCAGCTGCAGCACCCACTGTGGAATGAATTGCAATAGTGCCCTGACGTTTAAGGAGGACATCTTCCTTTCTGATTACTGTAAGGTGCTGACACATTTGGCTGAGCACATGTGCAGAGGAGAGAGGAGCACTTACCAGCCCTCGGCTTGCAGTGAGGTTCTGCAGGGCTCCAGCACAAGCTTCCAGGGTGGCATCCTTCTTGCTCTGATCCATCAGGGACAGGTAGGTGCGGATGGCATCAGAGTGGTAGAGCCAGCTGGGTCCTTTGGGTTTAAAATCCTCCTCAGGAAGGGGGACACCGTACTCGTCATTCTACAAAGAGATGAGAAACTGGAAGCTCAGATCCTGCTCCTCACTTGGAGCCCCTGCCTGGGGCTGAATATCACATTTCCAAGCCCTCTGCGGCACATCTTACCTCCATTTTACCACTCCTGCTGTTGAAGCAACCTGTGAGAGTTTTGTCCATATAAACACTCCGGGCCATGTGGTTGAGCTGGGTGTATTTGTTGGGAACTTCGGCATCCAGGCGGTAAGAGAGGTTGTGCAGGATGCAGATGCAATTCTCCACAGACTGAAATCACCCCCAGAATAAAAATGCAAGCATCACATTAGGCAGAAAAATATGGAGCAGCACCTGCTATAGCTACTGAGAGGACATATACTATGCCATAATTAGCTTTTTTTAGCAGTTATACTGTATAAGTTCCTGACCCTGCCTAAGGTAGCAATGGATGGGAAGGAAGAAGGAGATAGAGTAGACATGAATGAAGGCCACATAGCCCAAATGCTATACCGTGCATCTCAGTGAGCTGACTGATTCAGTGAACCTTGTTAGGTCCCACTGCCACAGGCAAGCTGCTAAACATGAAAAGAGAGCATGAGTGCAGGGGGTGTTTATATCAAACTGCCCGCCATGAAAGGCCAAATCTTGAAAGTCTTCCCCTTGCCTTAGTCAACTTCCAATGACTTTGTCCAAGTCACAGCTACAGATTAGGGGACAATTTTTACCAAGAACAGGCTTTTAAGCCTCCTTTACTTGGATGTCAGAGTCCCCAATGTAAAGAGCAAGGGAGAATTTTCACTAGACAGCTGTAACCAACACCAAAACATGTGGTTACATTTCCAAAGAGCTGTGTTCAGTATGTGCTGCTGAAACTGGTCTTCTTGCAAAAGCCATCCCCAAAAGAGGATTTGCTCAATCCTGAGCTCATTTGAAATAATTTTGGTACTTTGCTGGGCATTGAGGACTTTAGGGTGTCTGGCTAGTATGACAGGTGTTGAACTCCTGAAAATGTGGCTATAAACACTATTTTGTCCAAGGTAAGTGCCGTTTACGCATAGCAATCAGAGTCACAGTTAGGGGACTGTCAGAAAGATGCCAGCTCCTGACTTCTCACTGAATGTGATGCCAATCTGAGGCTTATATACCTGAGTCCTGCTGGATGAAGAGATGTGGTGGTGGGAAGAGCAAGAGATGGAGGTTGGGGGCTGGAAGGATCCCAAGGTGGGAGGGGAAGGGAGGAAAGCATATTGGGGGCCCAGGAGCCAAAATATTTTGCTGTGTCTCTGTGTTTGGTAAAGGGAAGTTATAAAACCCACCTCTACTTCAGGCCCAGAGCACAGAGGACTTGCAATCCTACAACAGATCACACTGGGATTTGGAAGGACAAGAGCAGCCACCAAGAGTCCAGTTCTCTCTTGTGTTTGTTTGAAAGGGATTTTGAGATATTCCCAAAGTTGCAATTATTACCTACGGGGCTGAACTCTAGTAAACAGCTCAGAGTGAGCATCTGGTACCTTATCATCAGGTCGGCTAGAAGCCACGCAGTTCTGGGTGTAAGTCATGACTGAATCGATCAAGCCGGGGTAATTCCTCATGGTCTGGCGCCCCATGTCTGCAGAACTCAAGTTTCTGAAGAAAACCATCGCAGAGCATGTCAGGAGAGAAGAAGGAGAGAGGATTAGTTAGATCCACTTACTAGTCTCTATGGGCTCTGTTCTGGCCATGGCTGTAATTGAATTTACAGATATTTCTGTAGATTCAGCAAGGCTGGTGTACTGCTCTCTTTTTGGAGGCCTTCTGTAGGACTGCACTGGTGCATAGCTCTCTTGTTGCTCTTTAGGACTGATTTCATCTAGGAAAATGTCCTGTTAAGGAGCTCTACATAAAAGACATCCTCCCAGTGAGAGTAACCATCAGCAGTATTCTGCCTTAGAGGCTATGCATGTGACATTACACAGACTTATCACCTCCTTGGAGGTGTTTCCAAAGAGAAGACTGACTAAAGACCATCTGGGATTATTGTGAAAATCAGGAACGTGCAAATGGTTATAAGCGTGGAGCTACAGAGGGTCAACAGCAATATTTGCATGGGAAACGAGGGCAGAGATGCTGAAGAGCAGCAATCGCTCTGACCAGAGGGATTGACCAGTTTGTAATGTTGTAATGTATTCCTGAGCACTGGTTGCTACCAGGACAGGGGAGTTTTTCCAGAAACAGGAAATGTTTTTTGTTGTTTTGTTGGGGTTTTTTTCTTCCCTGTTTTATTGCATTGTAGCTTACAAATGAAAAACAAAGAGAGGTTGGCAGTCCTTGTGAGATATTCACTCCAGGCGTTCCAGAACTGGATTTGGTGTTCACTGTGATTTGCAGCCTCCTCATTAACATGAATTCATCTGCAATCCAGAAATGCTTGAGCAGCAATGGCTTGAGCCCAGGGCAAACCCAAGGCTGTTCTCATCTCTGCGTTATGATGTGGCAGGGCAGTGAGTCAGAGCAATCCGGGCTCACCCCTCGGAGCAGGGGCTCCGGACCCAACCACCCTGCTTTCCTTACTCCGCTTGCTCCCCAGTCCTGCTCCCCCCAGCCTTTTGAGCTCCCTCACTGACCTGCATCTGGCAGTCTTCACTGGGGGCATTGGATATTACTGCCACAGACTGCGATAAGTCTCAGGGGACAGAGGCTGCCTTGAGTTAAACTCCACAGAAAGCTCCTTTTAAAAGCTATCATCATACTCTTTCTCTCATTTTAATGGGTAATTTTGTGGCATTGGTGGGTTGAGATGGTCTTAAAAGTGGAGCACCTCGTATGCAACATACATCACACATCCCGACGTGCAACTGCATGGGGAAGGTGCCTTCCAAGACAGGGAAGGGAGCAGCGCTTGCTATCTTTCAGACACAGTTCCCAGCCATGGAAGATGATAGTATCATGTCTCAAAAGGCCCCTACCGTATTCACTCATTTCGTTTCATAAGCAGATACAGCTCCTACTAGCTGCATGTCTGGTAAGGGCGCGGTCGGCACTGCGCTCCCTCAGGGAGAGCTTCAGTTGATGAAAGTACCTAATTATACAGGGTATTTTTTTTTTCCCCCACTTGTTCCCAGTGAGACAAGGAGCTCGCATCCAAGTGGAGGAGGGTGGTAGGAGAAACAGCAAGTCAGGGCGAAGATCCTCTATAAAAGGGCTCTCGCTTTTCCATGAAAAAAATAAACTACTCTGGGCTCAGTCTGCACCTCCTGTTTTGTAGCTGACCTGCCTGATGAAAAATGAGCCAGAAAAAGTCCAGGGCAATGGGACTGCTCTGTACTAAAATAGTTATTAAAATCAGTGGGAAAATGCTTGTTTTCCCCACGTAGAGAATTCTGTCTTTTTGTCACCTAAAACCCAAACCAGTTTGTTTTCTAGCAACCAAAATTTTCTCTGGAAGGCTCAAAAAGCTAAGGGCAAAAAGTGTCAAGTTTCCTGGTCTGAGCTGAACACTGTCAGGTTTCAGTATTGCAGCTCTCCCGTGACAAAGCAACTTATAGAACAAACTTATTTAAAAAAAAATAAAAAGTTACTGGGAAAAACATTTTACATGTAATTTTTCCTGCACCTTCTTTTAGTCAGGAAATCTTTCTCAAGGAGAATTTTTTATTAATACAATTGCAGTGAGCACGTCTTTAGCTTATTGTGAGCATGTCTTTAGCTTATTGTAAGAGGATTTAGACAGCTTCAGCTTTTGTCAACAGACACAAGCTGCAGTAAATTCCTGCTTGATGACTCACCTCAAACACCCTGTAGCATTGAAGAATACTTCTGGGTCAATAATTTCTCTTGTCCTATTGCAACTGCCATCTGACCAGCCAGAGAAAGGGATGATAACACAGTCTGTCAAGACGGGGAGGGCCTCCTGTATCAACTCTTCTTTTAATTCATCGGTGGAGGAGAGGTTCCAGAGCAGTCCTAGGAAGGAGGTGGGAGACAAGCTCAAGCAGAGGGTCACCATGCATTAGAAACTTTCTTTAGGTCAGAGTGAATTCCAGCAACAAAGTCCTTCTTCACTCCATCCCTCTTTGAACTAAGGGTGCAGAAGCTGCCCTAAACCCTAGGCTCTGTCCATCCCTATGGGAGACAGGCAGGATGGGCACCAGGAGCATGGTATCATGTGGAGATGGATGTCTAAGCATCCTCCCTCCTCCCAAAATTGGTGTTTATTGCCATTAGGTTGCAGGGGGAAGGCATCTCTCCAGGGATCTCATAAAGGCTAGCACACAAGACCTCAGTCACAGCTGAGGGTGATCTGCACCAACAAACTCATGTCAATCTTTCAATAAAAGGTGAGATACCAATGAGATAACCAGCCCAACCATACTGGGATTGCCAGCACCCTTGGCCTTCCCTGGGAACAGCACGGGGGCCAGGGGTACAGGAAGGCATGGGAATGGCAGGGTGGCCACAGCTGTGGGGGGAAACCTGGGGGCAGGTGCTTCCCCAATGCGCACTTATGATGTGAGAAACCCTCACGGGACATCAAAGGGCCAGGTCCTCCTCTGCCTTCTGTTTTAGGTTCCCATTTCATGTGACAGGAGAGGAGCATAAACCTCCTCTTTGTGGTATGGCAGCACCATGGCTACTGGACCTTTGTGTGCTGGAGCAACACAGACCACAGGCAGGGAGGAGCATGGTCCTTGCTGAGGGCTGAGCAGTCTGCTGTGTACCTGTCAGTTGTTTCTGAATTTCAGTGTTCCCTGTTCTCCGTAGGAGGCTCACGCACTCCCTTATTCCATTCTGCCGCCGGGTTTCTATCTTATTGGTTGGATTCTTGAAGACCAAATTTCGGAGGGCTCCAGCTGCCGCCCGCTGTACGTTCTGGTTTGTGCTGCGGAGCAGCTCAACAAGCTTGGCGATTCCCCCCAGCCGATAGACCTGTACCAGGAAAGACATGCAGCCATCAGCATGGTGTGCAGAGCATCGCTGGGACAGGGACAACTAGAACTGTCATGGCAACACAAGGAGTCAACATGGCACATACTCAGGGAGTAGGAAAAGCAGACCTGGCAGTAAAGGATGGGTAGAGCTTGCAGATGGCATGTCTGGTTCAGGCTGTAGGTCATGAGCACAAAGGTGCTGGCCTTGAGGTTGGAGCTTAAACTCTAGAACTGGATGTCTACGAGTAATGGCCATGGAGCGAATCCTTTGCTGATGTAAATGTGCTTGCTCCCACAAACTTTCACCTACCTCCATCAGTTTGCATCAGGTGAAAATGTTGCTCTGCCTATCTATAGAGGCCATTTATAGCAATATAATGACACGATGAGGTAATTTATCTGCATCCTGAAATCACAGGCTGAGCTTAGAGGGATGGTCATGGTATAGTGTAAACACCCTTGAGGTCAGCCAGAAGCAGTACTGGGCCATACTCCACCACTCAACAGGGGCAGCATCGGAAAGGGGTGTGAACCCCGACCTGCCGGACACCACACACATGCCAGGGAGGTTTAAAGGCAAATTCCTCCAGCTGAACTCTCCAAAATGATGAAGGTTCCCACTGTAGGATGTCCTCTGTACCAAGTCTCCCAGGGACACGATCCTGCATAGAGCCCCTCCTGGCACAAACCAACCCATCGGCTGGAGATTTGCTGACAATAGAAAATGAATGAGCACCTTTCAGAAAGGAAAGGAAACAAGTGTGCACTCGGATGATTCACATACCTGCTCTGACACATCTTTCTGGGAAGCGATGGGACAGGGCAGTGCTCAGAGTGTTTTCAACGGTAACGAAGGGTGTGGCCACCCCACAATTAGCGACTGTAACGTTGGGCTGGGGTACCGGCACTCGGTTCAGCTGCAGCAAGGGCACAGAGGTACATCCCCACACTGTGCCAGAATGTCCAGCTGCACTATTACGCCAGGAAATGGAAAGCCACCTCTATAGGGATGGCATTTTGATAAAGCCATGCTTGTATGACTGCAAACACACCAGGGTGGGGATAAACTTCTGTGACAGTCTTGCTACAGCAGATCTGTCCTTGAGACTGCCTCCTTTGCTGCATGTTGGCATAAATTTAGTAATTGGAAAGTAAAAGCATAAGAAAAATAAGCTGCGCTATAAGAAGGGCTTCTGTTTGATCAAATATCTTTGTACATGATCACTAATTAACCCATTGGCTTAGATGGCTGAAAATGGCTGAAAATGGCTGAAATGTCACTGACCAATGCACAATGAAGATCACAGTGGGATTTAGGGCAATTTTGTGTGGCTCTGACACTGCAGCTCTGAGATAGCAAAAGATTTATGTGGAACTGGGTGCAATTGCATCCAGAAGAGGACACTGCATCTGGATGGCTGCTCCCATATCGCCAAAACCCGTCAATCTGTGTCACAGAAGCTTGTGGTGATAATGTGGACACAGTTTCCTCTGCTGCCTGATAACTATTCCCCTGTGTTAAAATCCTGACTGACTGCTATTAAGAGAAAGTGGCCACTAATAGTTGAAAAATCTACTTAATCAATTCCTGAGTGTGACTAATGAGGTACAAGCTCCATCATGAAAATCAAGGGGACCTACGGATCCTTGGTACTGAGGAAAACCAGTTTCATCCATCTCATGTGCCATCACATCCAGTGTGACAGCAGAGCTCTGAAGGAGTTTGCTCACCTCTTGCTTGGCAGACTCATCCTGGAAGCAGGTGTGCTGGAGGTAGTAAGCACCCGTGGTCTGGTATTTGTCATCAGAGGAGCACAGAAGTTGTATGGCTTTCTGGATGGTCATTGTACCGCCATCTATCTCATCACCACATATTCTGTGTTAAAGAGAAATACACCCCTGGTTGAGTGCTCAGCCAAAAGGGCTATGTCAGTACTGCGAATTATTAGGAAGGAATTTATTACAAAATGTAAAATATGATCACATTGTTGCATAAACCACATGGTGCACCGCTAGTGCATTTCACCCCTAGTGCATTTCTCTGTCTCAAAAAAAGACATGATAAAAGTGGAAAATATACAGTGGAGGACACTCAGGCTAATAAATTATGGATCCAGTCTATCCAGAAACAAAGGAGACAGAAAATAAAAGCTCGGTTGAGGTGCTAGATGTCTAATCATGACTAAAGTGGAAGGCTTAATGAACAGAGAACCAGTATTCCTCAAATAAAAGAATTAGTGGACAAGAGGGAAACCATCCATCAGGTTATTAGGACAATCTAAAGTAGACAGATGCTTTTCCCACAGCATGTGATCCTTTGATGTGAGATGCGGTGGAAGCAAAAATGTGAGAGCAGTTGATGGTCTTGGGAGGCTAGAGCAGATCCCTTAGGAAAAGGTGACAGGCATGTCTGGAGTGATGGGATGGACAAATATTGAGTTTATGAAACACTAATAATAGCACTGAGACATCCTGCTCCCAGGGTATGTTTACACTGGTAGTCTCCAAGCTCTTCATAAAAGTTGGCCACTGTCATCATCCCCTCTTACAAGTAAAGAATGTGCCTACAGACTCCAGAGGAAGGATATGAATACCTCTGGCTTGGAGCAGGACTGAAACCTTGGGAAAAACACAGACACCTGAAGATTTGTCCACTTGTTTAGAAATATGAAGGTCCTGCTCTCTTTGGCTTATACTTATTTAGCATCATCTGTGATGTTTTAACCACATAGAATTAGAAAAGGGTACAAACTTTCAGACTGATGAAGGGGCTCTGAACTGCAAAGCTTGTCTGTGTTTCCAATTATACCAGTTAGTCTGATAAAAGTTACTATCTCTTCTTAGTATCCTGCAACTTAGGCCTGCAGCTGGCTGCAGCAGGATCTCCGCTCACGGCAGCAGTGTCTGTGTTAATTTGCATGAGAGTAAATGACCATGCAAAGTTCAGGACTGAGAAGAGTCAAAACCCAAACTCCTGTTTGGTTATTACTATTTCAGCAGTGATGGGTTACAAATGGGAAATGCTTTGTTAACAGTGGATGAAATCAAAAAGTGTGGGAGCTAGGACATTGCTAGGACAACTAGGTCATCGTTGTGCCTGACTGATGTTATTCCCTGTTCAGGATCCAGTTGCGACTGATGGAAAGTTTTACCTGGAGATCGGGGAGGTTAGTTCCTGTTTGAACCACATTAATGTGTACACAAGCTCTTGCTCCATGTCATACTAGTGAGTGACTATGTAGAGGGGCTGATCATCTTCAGACAATCCGATAGACTAACAAAACAGAGTGTTTTTTAATAACTTCTTTAAATGAACCTATTACATTTGAAGTATTAAATATTACTATGAGGGAGTGGCTTCTTCTAGGCACGGGATATGCAAATTGATTTTGACTGTGCCAAAGAAACGTTAAGAATAAAGGTGTAGAAAGGACACCCAAGTGTGGCCACCACTGCCAGCAGCTTACAATAAGATAAAATATTTTGTCCTTAAGCATCCAAAGGTTCACCTCCACACAGCATGGGCCAGTAAATAATATCCACAATTCTATAGAAAATTTCATACAAAATATCGAAAGACAACAATTATGCTGTGACACTGGAAGACAGCACGAAAGACTGTTTTGTCTCCCCTACCCTCACTGGTATAAAGTTGCACCCAGTTTAAATTACTCATTTAAGCACCTGTGTAGTGAAAGGAAAGAAAGGTGCTTCCTAGGTGCTTCCAAAGAACGACTTGCCTTTGTGTCTTAGACATTTTTCCTAAGACAGGAAGACCTGCGCTCTGGAGATACCTCTGCCTCTGTTGGTGTACAGGAATGATAGACAACAGTCTTGGATTGGACCTTAAGCATTCAATGTCTAATGTTAGATGAACCTCACTCCACTTGGATTTCTACGCTAACAATAAAACATCACTTCCTCATATGATTTTTCAACAGTTTGAACCTCTATCAAAACTTGGCTCCAAGAAACTTCCATTACATTTGCAACAAGGAAGCACAAAACTGGAAAGACAAAGTTTAAACTAGAAACTATGGAACCTCAGAAATCTTTGGTTTGGATCCAGGATGCTATGATTTTCTCTTAGTCTTTTTCATGCTCCTGAGACACACAATAGAGCTGAGACACTGATGGATCCGGCATGAGTAGCACCAGAGGGACTTCTCCTTTGAGAATTCAGACCTGGGCTGGCAGTGTGAGGAGGGAGGCATATTAATAAAATACCAGGTCAGTGGCCATGCAGCGTATGTAATCATGGTGATTTTTTTTTCTTTTTAATTTACCGAACTGAGAAAACCCCTAAATCAGGTGCACTTTTTATAAGAAGGAAGGATGTCGACTTGACCCAGCTACTCAAGGAAGGCAATTTTCTACACATCCACTCCATAAGAAGGCCAAACCCTCGTTCAGCAGGGAAAAACTAGGCATCCAGGTCCAGTTCTGTGTGGGAAAAGATGGGGAAGGTTCCGTTTCCCCTGTTGGCTCACCAACAGGAGAAGTTCACAGAGGGTAAGCAGCCGGGCTCAGTCATGCCACCCAAGAAGAAGCAGTGATTTCTCCTAGCTGAGAATATAATCACCCTGGCAAAGCCTATGCTAATGGAAGATTGTTCATCAGGCAGTCAGGGATATTCCTAACCAGATCTACACTACGAGAACAACAGCCTGCTCCAAGACAAATTCTTGGACTGTGGCCATCTTCAACCTGGGCCAATGTGCCTGGTAGGAAGAGCTCCAAAGGTTGTTCTTCTTCCACAAGAAAGAAGCAATCAGAATAGGGAGAGACCTCAATTAGAAATGATTCAACAGGAGACAAATTAGATGATCAGATTCAGGTGTGGAAGGGAAACAAATACTTAAGAGGTTCAGTATCACAGAAAGGCAAATTTGCTCATTTGATACTAGTGCCTTTCATTCACTTTGCATTAGCAGATAGGTTTGCGTTAATCAGATCTAAGTCTCCATCCTGGTTGTTAGGCCTACAAGTCCCAGAAGAGGAGGAAGCCAGAAAACTCTGACAAATTCTATTGTTCATTAATAAAATCAGAGTGAAGACACTCAAAACAGAGTGGCTAGCACATCCAAGCCTTCCAGTGTCAGGCCACACTGGAGCAAACCCAATAGCCATGCTCCATGCCAAGCAGCCTCTGGGACATGACACCAACGTTTTGATGCCACTGAAAGCTCAGCTGGAGCTTCCCCTCAGGCTTTGCTCAGTGGGTAGATACCAGGGAAGATGGGCACAGATTGACACTGAGTGGGGAGTGGGGAGAGGGGATCCTCACCATGTGCGATGATAGGAACCCTGCCAGGACAGCATCGTGCACAGCTCCACAGGAATTGCTTTGGATGCAAATGCACAGTTGCAGACAAGTTCACATCACAGGGAGCCAGCACTGTGAAATAGTCATTTTTAGAGGCAGTTTATCCCAAATAAGAAGAAACCAAAATGAAGGTGCCTATCATCGTACTTGGTTCTGCTTTCATTGTGTGGCATAGCCGTGGAGAATTTATGTTTTGATACTGATGGCCTTTATTTATCTCAAAAGAGAGGAGATCTATCAGAAAACACCCTCAGTACCTTTTCTGACTCTTTCAATAACTTTTGTATGTTTTCACTGTTTATAGTATTTCCAGAGAGACTGAGCTCCTGCCTAGGAATGAATGGTTGCAGGACACACATTTACTGTCCCTGAACTTTAGCCATAGCTCACAGAGGCTGCTGCAGCTCAGCTGAGGCCAAATCAATGTCACCATAGACAAATATGACCACATGGAAAATCCAAAGGGTTGCCCCAGCCTTTGCTGTGTCGTCTGTAGCTGCCATCCAGGGTATTCAAGGCCTTTAACAGAGTAGCACCAAGATATTACATATTTCCAGGTGCCTTGAGAGACACTTGCTTTACATGATCTCTCATGAGGTGTTTTAGTCTCTTTCTCCCATATACAAAGAACACCAAAGGGAAATGCATCCACATCTTAAAATGAGGCCAAAGGTGCATGTGGTATTATGGAAGACAACGCATACTGTAGGTGTCCATTAATGGCTCCTGATCTATATCAGCAACCTTTAAGCTGGGGAATGTCTGCAGACACCCCCGCTCACCACTTCATCTTCACAAATGAGAATACCCTGAATCCTTCACAAGGGTGGAGATTAGTCTGGCCTCTCAGTAATGTCTCCAGCTCAGACACCTGGGTTTCCCCTGAAGTCAACCAAGAGGCACTGACTTTGTTAGGGGGTAACTCACTGACCTACCTCAGATTTCAGCTCCATTGGCCACTGACTGGATCTCTGCAAGGGCAACAGGGGCAACCCAGCTCAGATGCAGACATCTCCTAAAGAAGTGATATGCATGTAACGAGTTGACTACTGCACAGACTATTGCAGAGCCATAACCACCACGTATCATGATCTAGCCTGGCCCTGGGCTGTCAGTCCCATGTGCATGTGGTATCTGAAGCACTACCTGCAACACGTCTACAAGCAGAACTAATACAATGTCAGCTGATGGTAGCCACAGTTTTCTTGTACCTCAAGTTCCAGCTGGAAGGGGACAAAGACTCAAAGTTTTCTAGGATGCATTAAATGTCACATCCTTTATTACTGCTTCTCGTTATCACCACCTGATGACCAAGGGGGATGTAGAAACTTTTTTCCTGACTGGGCTGAATTGCAACAGTGATTTAGCTAAAAGCTGGCTAGGTCAACATGACACACTGTCACTTGGAGCATGTTGCAAGTACCACCCATCAGAGGAAATGGTTAAAAGCAGGCAAATATGCGTAGTCTTCACCAGCTGCTGAAACCACTCTTGCTGCCAGTTTCCAGGATGAAAGGCTGCAGATCTGTGGGACGTCACGAGAGCCCAAAAAGGAGAAGGGTTCCAGGGAGAAGAGGGAGCCCTAGACACCAAGAAGACTCCCTCCAGCTCTATCAGGTAGAAGGACTCACTCCAGAGAGCTGTATTGTGGCAAAATGTGAGTGCTGCTCATTGAGAACTGCCTTTGGGCAGGAGCCACCAGAATAACCCATGAACTTCTGAGCCCAGGACAGATGTACTGAGCTTGGAAATGTTGTTCCAGATATGACATAATGCTTACAAAGGCTTAAGCCCCTGGGTGGTTATAGAGAAGTATGTCTGGAAGGGACATCAGAAGGTCCCTCTCTGCTCACTGAGGCAGGATCATAACGACAGGGGTGGTGGAAGGGAATATACTTCAGGAGGAGGTTTCTCAAAGCAAGTCAGTACTGTTTAACCTCCTGATCTGAACAAACAGTGCAAAACTCAGATTTCATCACCAGAACCAATACTATGGGGTGAGTAAAACCCTACATCATGGTTTAATTTGTTATAGAATCATAGAATGGTTTTTCCCAAAAAACATTTAGGTGTTAAAACTACTCATCAGCTAGCTGGAGGAAAGGTGCTTTCATCAACTAGAGTTGCTTCTTTAAGAGGAAGGACTCTTCTGAGAGATAGTTATCAGGCAGCTCTTCCACGTCTTACACAGCCAAAGCCAGTTCAATAAATGGAAGCAATCATAGAATCAAGAATAGTTCCAGAAATAGTTCCAAAAAAACTTTGTGACCAAATGCAAAGGGACTGTTCAGTACAGATAGTTTGACAGTTCTTGCATACTCAGTATTTTGATATCTACACGCCAGTCTCACTACCTGAGAACGTCCAATGACCCCTTTTTCATGTCACACCATCCAAGGAGATCAGATCCATAGCACAGGACACCTGAGGAGCACCACTCTTGAACCAGTACTGACACTGTCCACCGTCACTGCATTGCAGAGCAGTTTTGTATCACAGACAGACCCAGTGGATCACAGGTCCCACTGTAATCACTCTCACAGCAATGGAAATCGCCCACCAGATCACCTCTGAAAGCATGGACACTAACTAGCCCTTCCCTTGTTCATAGAGACGGTTTGCTAACCCGCAGACAAGATATCCACCTACACAGGAGATTTGCAGCATGAAAACTGAACACAAAATTATCCTTGTTGTAAAGGCAAAAACTCTACCTGAACTACTAGAATAGGAAGAACAGAGCTCCAAACAGGGAACTACCAGCAGCTATTACCCAGCTAAGCCCTCTTCCTGCATGCAGAGATTAATAATGGGATGCCTACAAGCAAACCTCTCCCTACTCAAAGATCAGGCTACCCAAATGAAGATTGAGCTCTCCAAGTGCAGAATCCTCCAACCAGAAATGGTCCTACACAGCAAAGAGAGCTCAGATATGGTCCTAACCCATCTCTGAAGGCCCTTCCCAACAAAAGCACACTACAGACCAAGGCTAACAGTGACCTGCCAGATACTTTAAAAGGGCTAATGGCCTTCCAAATAAGTAATTTTTTCAAAGAGAACAACTCCTTAGTATGTTTCCAAAACTTTAAGGACAACTGCTGCCAACCTCATCTCCTTTCAGTCAAGAGCAGAAGCACTTGTACAAACTCCGAACTAATCCAGCTCTGCAGTGAGTTTCATGCGAAGCAGGGGGGTGTGCCGCAGCCAAATCAGATTTACTCAGGGGACACAGCCCCATTTGAGCCTACAACTTGAAGCCCAACGTTTCCACATCAGAACCAGTTCTGCCAGATAAGCCATGCCCCAAGCCAGGAGAAGTGTATAAATGGAGCCACTCCCTAACCAAAGGGCATCCAGCTCTGGAGAGTATGCCTCTCACAACAGCAGTTCTCCTTCTCTTCAGAAAATGCCATTATTCTTCAAGTGACCTTTCCAAAGCAATGACCAAGTCTACAACCATGAGCACTGCACAGTGCAGAGCAGGGCTTGCTTTGGAGAGAGCCTGCCTGCCTGGGACTAACTTCTCAAAAGAAATATTTTCCCTAGGCAGAAGCCAGCTGCAGCCCATGTTCAATCATTCTGCCATCCCTCCCACTACACTTTTACGGTCTTTAGTCAGAAATTCCCTAGAACAAGTTACTTCCAGTATATGTAACGTATCTGTTTCCTATTCTAGAGGAATAACAAAGCTTGTGAAAGTAGCAAGCCAATGCCACCGGTGCTCTGGGCTGGCCAGGGCTAATTTTGCATGTGTTAAACATGAAGTAACTGGGCACATGGGAAGCTAAGGTTGCATGACAACATGCTAACAGATGAGCGACATTTCTTGACATACACACTCTGGGACATACTTCTCCTACTCAATACAAAATGAGGGAGGCTGAGCAGAGAATTAGGCAGAGAAATCTGGAAATCAACATTCAGATGTGAGAAAGGGCATGATTTGGTTCACACTGCTGACTGTGGGGGGGGATTTTCTCAATATCTACATCACTCCTTGGGTCAACGGCTCAACAATCTCAGGCCTTTGGTGTGAGTTACGACAAAGGCTATGAGCCCTGTTAATTAGTCTCACACTTATGCTGCAGTGTGCAAATTCTCTTTTGGACCAGGGACCACCAGGAATGAGCTCGGGAGCTTCTAGGGTTTGTGTGACAAGCTGCCACGTCTGTCTGGGAGTTGTGATAACTTCTGGGTTGGTGCAGAGCAGGCCCTGTATGACAGTGATGTAGCAATGGTAGTGCAGTAGTCCCTGGGAATGCTTGTGGAAGATGCAGACCCTCCTTCTCCAGCCCAATAAAACGTTGCAACCTTGAACTGCAATGTTTTGCAGTTCAAAACTATGTCTTCCAAGACTATGGTTTGTGCAGACCAAATCTCTTCCAAGACTATGGCAGAACTTGGTTGGTGCTCCAGAGCCGGAGGCAGCATAGCCATCAGCATCAGGGCAGCTTTGAATCAACATCACTGTAATGCCATCAAAACCCCACTAGTTTTCTTTTTAGTGAGAGCTCTGCTGCATTGCACAGATTTATGAGCTTGGGAGTGTCTGAGCTCACTGGTGTGTTTTACATGCCCTATTGTTGCAGGCGACATTTACAAAAAGGGGCCTAATGCTAAGTGAGACATGAAGGATCATCCTCCACCTTGCATAATTCCTAACCCCAATGGGACTGGATGCTCTGGACAGAAAGGAATTGAACAGCTTCCATTCCCTCCTCTTTTCTGTCTAGGTAAATTATTCCAATTAGGCTATTTATTTCAATTTCTGAGTCAATTTTTTCTGGAACTCAAATCAGACCTTTTGGGTGAATGAAGCAAGGGCTGGGTGGAAAGAGAGAGGGGTAAATACGACCTCTCAGCAGGTTCTCAGCTCTGCTCTGAGTCAGACCCTCAGGAACCAACTCCTTCAAAGTTAGTTGATTTTTTAGGTTTGTTTTCTGCCAAATCAATGCAGTGTGACAGCCAGGAGAGGCACCCAAACCTCATACCAGGCTTTCCGCTCTTCAACTCCCCACCCTCATCTTGCAAAGGAGCTGTCGGCTAATGCCACCACCACAGAGACTGGGGGATCATCTTGCCCAACATCACGCAGCTACAGCAGAGATATATACACAGAGACAGCTGTATTGGTTCCCTCCATAGCCCATGAAAAGAAATAAGCCCTTTAAGAGTGTGACTCATCTGACACCCTTTAGACTCTACTGCAGGATGCGACTAAGCGCGGTATGCACTGGTGAGTAGATTGCCAGTGGCTATAAAGCAGCTCAGGTGACTAGCTCTGATGGACAGACCTCCACAACAGATGTCTACATTTACTCAGATTCAGCTCACTGCAGCAGACTTACTTGGAGCTGGACTGAGCTTGTCCATAAACCACGTCCTGCTTGCAGCTCATCATGGGCTGGGCATAGACCACATCGGGCTTGTTGCCTGAGGGGCAGGAGAGGGCCCGTGCCGGCATTTTTTTACTTGTCCTGGTAGTTCCTTGCTGGGTGCTACAGCTGCTGTAGATACTCTGGCGGTTCAAGGTTGCCTTGTGCTCTGCCCGGACCCCCGCCTGACTCTTCCTCAGCGTGCCCCGGGGCGGCTCGCAGTAGAGGTCAGGCTCGCTCCGGCTGCTCTTGATGTTCTGCACAAAGCAGTAGTCGCTGCCAGCCCTGGTGGGGCTGCAGACAGCCTTGCTGTAGTGCTTGCTGCCCCAGCCCTCCATCTGGCTGTACGAGCTGTAGCGCCTGTTCTCCACGTCCCGCTTCAGGGTCCCATTGTACAGCTGGTCAACGAGAAAACAGGAGACAAAAAAATTAGGAAAGGGTTGAGCTGCAGATCAAGATTGCCAAGCCCACTCCTGAGTGGGTGTCACAGCTACCAATTCCTATGCCTCTTAGACATTTTTGTGGCCTAAAATTTGCAGGAGGTTAGCCTACCTGCAGCCCTTACAAAGGTGCCAAACCCTCCCTTGAAATCTGGGGACACTTAGTGAACAGGATAAGGCATCCAAGAGCTTGAAAGCAGAATTGAAAGCTCAAACATGACCCTGGCATTAGAGAAAATGCTTTATTTCCAACACATGGGGTCTAACCCAACCTGTAATTAGAGGAGCTCACATCACATCTCTTGCCATCACAGAGAATGATGCCCCATTCTGACCTTCCAGCACTGCCTGCATTTATTTTTAATTTCCTTAAGCTATTTTGTTCCCCTTCCATCTATAAGTTCCTTAGGAAGGGAGTAAAGGGAGGGAAAAATCAGTAAGAAGGGATTCTTGAATGTCATTGTGCCAAGAAATAAGTGGAGATGATGAATATCTGCTTATGAGTTACAAGGTGTGTAGTATCAGCTCATATAATGGGATGTTCTGAGAACAATGGGGGATATGCAATAAGAATTGAGATTACTAAATTAGGAGGAAAAAAAAAGAATAAAAGACAGTAAAAAAAACAACTGCAATTAATCAAATGAAAAAATGGCTTTAGCTGGCCTGCTGTCAGTTGAAATATCTTCACCATTTCACCAAAAGTCCTCCAGATTTGCCCCAAGTACACCAGGATTGAATCCCATATTCTTTTGCAATATTAAACTTCTGGATGTCAATGCTGGCACCTGGAAGCCTGTAGGATTTTATGCAAGTGAGAGACAAGTCACTAAGGTGTGTAGTCCAGAAAGGAAAATAAATAAAGCTATTTTAGTGCTGTTTGCCCTGTGATATTGAGTTTTTCCACTGCATCCCCCTCAGCATGCTGGCAAGCAGACCTCCAAGACATACAGCAAACAGGCATAAAAAGAACTAAAGAATAAAACTGCCTGCCCCATCCCCCTTTGGATTATCTCAGGAAAGCTCATCCATGGTCTCTTATTGGGCCAAGGTTTTTTTCTCACGTAACTTTAAGCAGTGGTACTTTGGATGCCTCTTTCTGCAAGAGCCACCCAAGGATCCCTTGGGCTGGGAGAGAAAAGTCAACGCTGGTGCCTTATTATTTCCATGGAGGTTCAAGGCACAAGATGTGAAAAGCCTGTCCCTGGTGCAATAGTTCATGTCACTGAAAAAAAATCCATATTTCCTAAACTAGAAACACCACATGACAGAGAAATTGGTATCCTCTGCAGGCTCAGCCTGAGTCCCGCTGCTCTGCCCCAACTTCATCCCAGCCCTGAGCACACTCAGCATCATTCCTGTCTCCAACACTCTCCAGAATTGTCATTATGTTAATTAATTAAGCCAAATATTTCCATTAACAAACTGATCTTCAGGAATGCAGTGAATCCTCTCTGTTGTGTCCCAGAGAGTTGCACAGGTAACGGCTGAAAACTTTTAAAAGAGCAGGCATGCCGTCTGGATAAGAAGAAACCCTTTAGTCCAGCTACCCCGATACCCAGATTTCTCTGTCATTTGAGCACCAGTCTGAAGCAGTTTTCATACTTTCGTTCTGCAGGTTTGCATCTAAACAAGTGAATTGCTGGAAGGGGAGAAAAGGGGAGCAAATGCTCTTTGCATTTACTCCAGAGGACACAGAAAAAACCTGTTAGTACTGTAGCACAGCAGGTAACAGGTTTGGTGCATACTGCAGAGCTCCCAGGGGTTTGGAAGAAGAATTTGCATGCGATAAGAAGAGCAAGGATGAAGCACATGGATAAGTGTGGAGTTTCAGGGGTTCCCCCGGCAGTGGGGCAAGCCCACTGAAATTTCCAGGATGGCCATGCACAGAGGTTCTCTCTGTCCTGGTTTTGCTTTGGATGCAGCACGCATGCAGCAACAGTAAAGTGACCTTTTGTGAAGTCATGATGTACCCCACTCCGGATGAGTATGTCCTTCTAAGGATGATATCATCCTCATTTTTTCTTCATTTTCCTGGGTTCAGAAACCCTCGGGACAGTGAAGGATGGGACAAGGCTGCTGCAGGGTGGACTTTGCTGCGTGGTGGAGCGGGAACCCACTCCCAGGGCTTGCCGCTGGCAGTGGCTGGCTGGAGGACAGAGCAGTAACTTGTTAGATGTGAGCACTGTCGTTTTTCTTTATGAGTCAGTAAAAGCTGGGATTATTTTGTAGGGCTGTCAGAAGCTTGGCAGAGCCATGGAGCCCCTGGGCATTTGCTGAAACGAATTCAGCTAACTATGCTAACTTGTTATTTATCTAAAGCTATTGTTTGCTCTCCAGTGTACTCACATGGGCTCTCTGCCAGCAGAACGGGCGGGGGAAGGTGTGAGTGTGTCTGTGTTTAGAGATATAGAATTATCAATTCTGTATTTCCTGCTTTGTTTTATAGCGGCATATAGCATTGTCCTCTTTCTTGCCAGCCCTGAGATGGGTGAAGCAGAGCGACCGCCTGTTTGGAAAGACAGGGAGCCCTGAGCGGCAAGTCAGTGCAGGTCCTGGCAGGGTGGGGAAGCCTTTTGCAAACTCATGGGAAAATAGTTCCCGTGTGATGTGAAGCTCATTACCAAAGTCAGTGCATGACTTTTATTGCTGATTCTACCAGATGCTTGGCTGAGCCCATTTTAATCTCTTTCAAGTGGCACGGACCTAATTGGTATCTTAGAATTCCTCTTTGCAGTAGGAGCCTGATCCAAAGCCTCCAAATCGATGAGGAATCTCCTGCCAGCTTCAGCGGATTTCAGACCTGCTTGCCAAACAGTCTCTGTGAATCCTTGCACAGACATAGCTGACCTGATCACTTCTTGATCTCAGCAGTGCCGTATCTGTGCTTTAAGAGCAGTTTTCTCAGACTAAAACCTATGTCCCCATTTCAGATGTTCACCAAGCTAAGTCAAAGACCTTCACTTCTAACACTGGAGCAAATGTAGCCAGGGGAATGGAGTTCCCCGTGTTGTTATCTCTTCACTGGATGCAGCGATCAGTGAGATAGGATGCACAGCAAGGTAGAAGTGTGGCATTCTGCTGTCTGGAGGAGATGACATCTCTGAAGGTGAAGGTGATGCTATTACATAGTCTGTGGTTTAAAGAGCCACCTGACAACAACCTCGTAACTTTTGCTGATGCCATTACATGTGTAGAGTGAGCTCTCCCTATGCAGAATAGCATTAGTGAAAGGAAATAATCAGTCTCTCACCTTCAAACCTCATAAACTGCCCAGATTTCCTAACACCCTGAATTGCATCTGCCCACTGCTTGTGGGTATTTGCATGGGGGAGGTGGGCCAGGTCCACACCTCCTCCTTTAGGAGTGCAGAGAAATGCTGGAAAAGACAAGGAAGTCCCTCAAAGCAGGGTGGAGACAGAAAGCAGTGATTCCCTCTGCACTGCAAGATCTGGAAACCATTTTAGAAGAGTACAGGCTGTCACCAAGACTTCTCCCCATGGGACCTGAGAGGTCAGGGCAGCTTGGTAGGTCTCTCCTTTCAGCCAGACACCATCACACACTGGCAGTTGCCTGCACTCATAGGATGCAGGAGGATGCTCATGTGCAGCTGGGCAACGCCAACATCCTGAATTTTAGCCTGAACTTCTCCTCCCTGCTGTGAAATGAGCCTGTATGTTTGAGGCCAAGCCTTGGGAGCCGTTCATTCATATTAAAACAAGGAGGGAAGGCACGGGGAGGAAAGGCAGCGAAGATGAGCACTGATAGCGCACGGGTGCTCTTATCAGGCCCAAGGAGTAAGTGCTTTCCTTCACTGGCAGCAGCAAAGACCTGCCTTTATGGATCACCAGTGATTCACAAATGCAACCTGCATTTGTGGATCACCAGTTCTCAGCCTGCAATATGGGACCATTTTAGGAACATCAACTGGAACATCCCACAGTCACACAAGACATAAATAAATACTCTTATTTCAACTGGAATAAAACTGGTGCTAGAGAGAAAGTCA
Source organism: Ciconia boyciana (assembly GCF_034638445.1). Classification (NCBI taxonomy): domain Eukaryota; kingdom Metazoa; phylum Chordata; class Aves; order Ciconiiformes; family Ciconiidae; genus Ciconia; species Ciconia boyciana. Next base: position 6,719,632 of record NC_132956.1, on the reverse strand, counting down.
AAACAGCATTATCCCAATAATTGATCATGAGTCCTTTTCTGTCTTTTTCTTCCATAAACCCTTTTGTTTAACAGGAAAAGTTCCTCTCCTCCTCCCGCTTTCCAGAGAAGTAGAAACACAGAGCGAGGTGCACCAGCCCAGGGAATCGCGCTCCGATCTCAGCGCTGCCTTTCCATGTCGGAGGCCCTCCCAGATAACTGGGTGTTTCTGACTTCTGCATCTAAGGACGCGATCAGTTCATTACCTAGCTCTAATTTTTTCCCTTGCAATTTGTTTGTTTCTAGAGCAGCAGACAGAGAGAAGTAAAGGACTCCGTATAAACACGTCAGGAGCAGGTTTCTCCCAGGCTGGAGGGCAAAGCACAGGCAATGCAACATGACAGCGTCCCACCCTGTGTGATGGGTGGGGAAAACTCTTGATGCTACTTGCGAAATGCTTTAGCTGCTGCCTGCTACACACTCCACTGCAGGGAGAAAAATTGCAAAACCAGCAAATATATTGTTTATCTATTTCTGAAACGCTCTTTCCCACCTCTCCTGGGTGCTGCCTTTCCATACGCTTTTTCATCTGGTTCTTTACGCAGCTCAGATATAGGTCTTGATGGTTCAGTTTGTTCTGGCCAGGGAAGGTAATGTCCAACTTGCTACTCCAAAGCATAAAGCCTCTTGCAAAACCTCACGGGGAGACGAGGATCTGACTGAGCAATGATGTGCAACAGCCATAAATCTTTGTTTTGTTTGATAAGACTGCCCTAACCACTCTGTTTTTGGGGTTCTTTTAAACTTGAATGTGTCATCACAGCAAATGACAAATTTTATCCTGAAATCCTTATGAAACAAAGCTTCCACTGATGATGAGAGATTTTTGTTCACAGAGGCAAAGCCAGCCAGGGATAGCAGGGAGTGTTCCCGTCTCGTGGCGAACACCTCTCATGCAGATAATGTGTTTGGGAGAGAAAGCCCTGCAACTTTCTCCCACAGAGAACATTTGTTTAAGAATCTACATACAGTCTCTAGTGCAGAGGGATCACCAAAATGCATGTTTTTCATTAGTGCCATAACGGACGTAATTGCTACAGAAACCAAGCCAGGTGGGCCAGTGCAGCACAGAGCCCGAGACCCCAGCAGTGGTGCCTGAGGAAAGCAGTGGTGAGCACTGGTGGCCCAGTAGCCACTGGTCCCCAACTGTTATGTGCCAGGATCCAACTCAGTTAACTCCTTTAATCAGAGCAGCATCAGACATGCCAAATATTACTTGGTCTGGGAGCAGGGCTGCTCTCAGAAATGTTACTCACTACAAGCCCCAGGCTGAGGTCAGCTCTGTGGGGATGATGATCTGCTCACTCTGTTGGAGGCAGAGCACCCTAACGTCTGAGAGGCACCTCCTTCCCTTCCCAGCACACCAGGGCCTTGTTTGTCCCTCGTTCGGGGCAGTGCCAGGAGCACGCTGCCGCTTACACCCACATCATGCCAGTGTATTTCCTTCTTGTGGAAGCAGCAGCACGGGGAGGTTGGGTGTGCTTCTGCACCTTGTCCTGATACTGCACCATCTTGACAGTGCCAAAACAGACATGGGACCTGGGAACCCCCCGACTCTCTAGCAGGGACGGACCTGCCAACCCAGCAGACCCAGGCAAGAGCAGTATTGCTGCAGGTGGGAATTAAGCCTCAGAGGGTCTTTGCTGACGGCATGCATCCTGGCTCCGCATGCTGCCTTCCCTTGGTGTTCAGGATTTGGCTGTGCATCTCCAAAGCTGTGCCTGCAGTTGGGGTGAACAGCACGCTCACTGCAACCCATGGGCCACCAGACTGTGACAGTGGCTTTGAGCCCAGTGCTGAACAGATCCCATTTTTGGGGTGGTATTGAGGTGTCAGAGTCAAGGGTGCAGCTCCCGCTGAGACTTCTCCTGCCATGACTGCACTGCTCCAGGTGCCCAGTTTTGCTTACTTAAACCTCCCTCAGGTTTGTCTGTGTAAATTGTGGTCACCACTGTACCTTCTGTGGGACCTCAGGCACTGTCAGGCCTTACATCAGGACACGGCATAGCCAACTCCTGCGGTCGTACGGCTTTGGGAACTGGTGGCCACTCATAACTCACATTGTCAGTAGCGTGGCAAATGTCTCTAAGGGTCTTCTGGGCTCAACAGCACCTGGATTGAAAGATCACCTAACACAGAGAGGTTTGCAGTCACTAATGCACCCATTACTGCATCCCACCATGGTCACTGTGCAAATGGGTCTGGGGACTTCATCTCTGAAGGCTGAACCAGCCCCTGACGCATGAGCCAAGGAGACACTGCAGCCAAGTGCAAACCTCCTGCCCTCAGAGTGCCTGTTTCTGGAGTCGTCCCACTGATGGCAGTATTACCCACACTAATTGCAGTGCTAGTTACAGTGATGCTACAAACAAGGCACTCCACAAGAGGAATAAACAGAAAATAGTCTTTAATAATGGGTAAATCAAAGGTTTTAGTCAGAAATGTTGACTGATCCAGAGAGAGCTCTTCCTCCAGATCTGTAATTTCTTTTGCTCTAATATTTGAACATCAGTATCATAAGGTTGGGAAGAAAACTCAGAAGCAAAAAGCTTGAGGTTTCCAAGAAGACACAAAACAAGACAAAAGGAATAATAGGAATAATAGTTTTCAGGAGCTGTGGGTGAGACAGGATACCTCCTGTCATTTAGAGTCACCATCTAAGGCAATGCCTTCGATTAAGGCAATCTAAGAGCCGTCTAAGCTGCAGGTGCTGTGGAGCAGCAACATGGACATAGATTGCCTGTTACACCTTTTTAACTCCAGAAGTATTAAGAGTAAGTAATTTTTCTGAATACTATACTGGGTCATTTCCCTGAAATATCTGAATTTGCCTGTGCATCTCAAAGGACTTTGCGACTTCTCAGAAACACTCACAGCACCATCTCCAGCTGGAAAGAAGTCCAGCAATTTTGTCTTCAAAAATAGATTTGCTTTATCTTTGTTTTCATGTCTTACAACCCAGGAATTACAAATAGGAAATATTTTTTAGAATGCCTAGAACCTGCACAGGCTTCAAATAAGTCCGTAGACAAAAGTTAAAGTTAACCCAAGCTGGAGGCTGCTCATGGATGTGTGTAAACCTTTAATACTTTTCTGGAATCAGCACAATGGAGGAGGTTCCTTGGTGTGGTTGGGGAGTATGATGTCTGTTAAGCTTGTTAAGCAGATTTAGGCTTGAGGTTATATGTTCCAATGTGCCAATGGCACTTGGGACTCATCGCCCCTAACTGCAGTCATCTACCTGTTAGGTGACTGCTCTGATCCAGCTACCAGTGGAAGGAGATAGGCATCCAGAGGGGCTGATTCATCCTGACCTGACAGATCTCCAAGATAGAGGAGATGAGTCACCTCCTCATACCTCTCTCTTTGTTGGCTATGGGAGGAGTCTAGATGACTTGTTAAGACTAAATGGCTGATTTTCAGATAGACACAGTTAGGTAAGACAAATTTTACTGTGAATCCTTCACAAGTCCCAGTCCCTTTTTCTAAAGTAGCCCAGGTCCTGAAGACCTTTACCAAAAATTTCTAGAATGAAAGGCATGTAAGACACTTAGGTTTGGAGAAAGACCTTCCCTCATCAGTAAATGCAGAAGAGCCCTTCAGAGAAAAGCCATGAGCTGCGTAAGTCCATGGTGAACCAGAAGTGACTGAACTGCTGTGTCCACGGTACTCTATGGTGTCTAATGGAGGCCCTGATCTTCATAATCATCTTGCAAGCTGTTCACCAAAACGCCAACACTGCTGAACTAAAATCCCCAGCAGCCAGTGGCATTTCTAACTACCTAGCATTTGTCCAGCTGTCGTAGTGATTGGGAAGAAGATCAGGAATGAACAAAATTAAACAATAATCCTCACACCAGCAACACTAGCTGCAGTACCACCTTGCCAGCATGAACATGAGCTAGAGGGGCAACTGCAGAGCTGGGGCTTAGCTTCCTCTCTCTTTAACAAAAAAAAAAAATCTAGAAACTACTGAATGGCTGGAACAGAGCAGTTTTGCTTAGACAAAGCATAACAAACTCCGTTCAGGAATCACAATAGACAAACAGCAATATATCATTGAAACAAAACATCACAATCATTTGACTTCTGAAGCTCAGAGACTCCACCTCTGGCTCAGGAGGTCCCTCAGCTGCAAATTTCTGTTGGTCACAGAAACACTCTGGGATGCATCACTGCCTGCTTACCATGCTTTGACCCTTCTGCAGGGACCCATCACTGCCTTAGTGATGGAGTCAGGACACTTGGCTGGATGGACCTCTGCTCTGACCCATCATAGCCACCCTTTTGGTCTTAGACCAGGAAGAAACACCGCTGTCTAGGATTTAACCAGCTCAGCAAAGGACATTGAAACAAGTCAACAGACAGTCTGTAAATAAAAATTTCAAAGACATGCCAGTCCTCCCAGTCCTTCCTACTGAACATGCAGTAGGTAGCAAACCCAGTGATGCAAACCTAGCAAGTGACATCGCTGCCTTGAAGCAAGCATGCTACACCAAGGCCATTAAGAAAGACAACAGATAAATCTTTCTGAAGCTGAGGAATGCTGATGCTATGAACAGGCAGAGGATCTGGTAACTACCAGGAAAACCTTCAACCCTCTGTCTGCGTGCTTGAAGCCAACATAAGCACCTTTCCTGGTTCAACCCTTTGATGGTTGACAGGGAGCTGCTTTGCAGTCCCAGAGTTGTTGAAAGGAGCCCTTTCTTTTTCCCATATTCAAATCCCAGATATGTCAATTGCTCCTTTATAGCTGATGAAAACCAAGGAAGAACAGCATACAGGTCTGAGGTGGAGGGGCAACACGAGCACAAGTTGTCCCAGTAGATGACAGAGTGGTTTAGAGTGATTCCCAGTGTACCAAGAGTCTGTCACCAAGGACAAGACCAGGACCTCTGTGGGATGTATAAACTCACATTGCACAAAGACAAGTACTATCTCACCTGTGCTTTTTCTGGAAATCTGTAATATTTTCTTTGGAAATAGCTATGGGACAAGTGGACCACCAAGCTTTTCCAAGCTCAGGGAATATATGAAAAGGGTCTGCACTAGCACTGAGATTGGGAATAGCAACACAGCTATAATGCAAATCCCCTGATCATCACCACGCAACCATGTTAACGCTGTCACAGAGACGTTTTGGTACGTGGAAAAAAAAATAGAAAGTGTTCCAGGTGAGCAATGGATGTGCTCTAAACTTGAACTGAGTTGTAAGAGTCTGAACCCATGACTGATCCTTCAGACAGCTTCAAACTTCTTGTGCAGTGTGGATATTAATCCACAAAACCAAACTAAATCTTGTCCACACTAAAATCCTCAACCACAGACATCATCATAGATATAGGGTCCTTGATCATCCTCTTCCATTGCATTGAATTACTTTCTACGATAGCCATAGCCAGGCATAATCTCTCTTAGGCAAGTTCCTGAAGTGCTATGACCTTGCTACATGACTGCTTCTGCTAGAGGGTGCTTTCTGTACAGGTTACCTCAAGAGCATGCCACAGTTCCCAGATAAAAGAGTATCTTACCGGATATCCCCAGCTGCTGTTTCCTGTTTGGGTTTTGGCGTAATAGCTGCCTCGGGATGTTCCATAGCCATAACCATCAGCTAAACCATCGTACATGGAACCTGTAAATGGAAAAAGCATGGTCAGCAGGAGAAAGCGGTCCCAGCAGGCACCCCTTCAGAGCATAGCACTCTTTTTTCCAGTGAGTTTAGTTACTGAAGAACAACAGAGTTAAAAACCTTAACAGGAACATAGGAAAGATGGGCAGTAAGTTGAGCCTTTGCCATTGCAGGCAACTTATAGAAGATGTTCATTTCAGAAGAGCTCTTGGAAACTCCAGCCCTCAGACCACAAGCAACAGCCTAAGGTTTTCAACACAAAAGACCAAGTGCCATAAAATCTACAGTGGACAAGAGCAGACAGGGTCAGAGATGGGGCCAATGCGTTAGGTCTTTGCTATATGAGAGGAACTGGATGATATTTTGTGCTACACATCCTGGAAGGTCTGAACCTGGAACATACTTCCTCTATTCTGACTTGGAGGTAAATAAAATTTGCCTCTTCTCTGAAGGCAAAACCTACCCTGACCCTTTTGCCAGTCTCGCTTTCCTGGTCTGAATACTAACAATCACATCAACACAAGCAGGCTGAGTAAGGCTTGCTAAATTCAATAAATAGTAAATAACAAACATGATGGGTAAATGATGATTGAGTCTATTTAACACCTGGGGATCTGAAATAGTCAAACACTAAAAAGCATAATTGCCCTGCCTTAAATTTCAATCTCCAGTCTCTAAAAGATCACTCCGGGTATTTTTACTTTCTTTCCCTGAAAATGTATTAAGCTTCATCATTATTTTGGGGGCGCTGGGGAGATACGTGAGACTAGATCTCAGATACATTTTGTAAAGATGCAAATATCTTGGATTGGGAGGAACTGATCAGCCATTTCTACTATTTCTCAGTGCTTTATTCAGAGTATTTGGATTTACCTGTCCCAGCCCTACTAAAAGTTCTTCCAGCTGTCTCTCACCAATAGCCCTTGGCAGTGCAATTTTGGATCCCTCTAAAAGTATTTTACTCAATGCTACATTCATCACTACAAGAAAAAAAGAAGCAAGTCATTCTCTTTCCATGCTGGAATTCCCTTAACCCCCTTCAGATGGTCCAAAAGAGTTTAAAGTCATTTAAGTTTTGTTTTCAAAAGCGCTCAATAATTGTGGCATCCCAAGTCCCGTTATGAGGAAGTGCAAACCCTACACTCCAATTAACTTCCAGGGGAAGCTCTGAATGTCTGACAAAGTACAAAATCAGGACTTACCTGTCTTAAGTTATGCACCTAAACTGGTGGGTAATGTCAGAAATATCCTAATCTCTCTGATTGTTTGATAAGACTCATCTCTTAGATAAACTGGATAAGCTCGACCACAAAGGCCCTGAAGCCACTCAGGTCTTCTACAGCCACTGATCCTTAGAATAAATCTAGTTTATTGCCTTGCCTGAGGCATCCAGAACCTGTTATGGTGATTTGGTTTGTGGCTAAAATTTCTTGCATTTTTCTCAGGAAGATGATTCCCGTAGATGCGGTATAATAATGAGATTTGCTTTCTATTGTCAACAAGAGAGCAAGACTGCATGGATGGCAGCATCTGAAGAACATCACTGAATGCAGAATAAGCAACAGCAGAGTAGTTTCACAGACATACACTTGTGCAGAAAATCACACAATCTCGTTTTCCATAGTCTAGAGACTTGGTGGGCATCGTTCCCTATTAATATCTCTCCAGCCCTGATTGCTTCATATACATTAGGTTGCACTTATATATCCCTGCTGATGAGGCAAGGAAATGGCCATCGACATGCAATGGGAGATACAATTCAACTGTGCCCTTCACCTTGTGCTTCCCTCCCCACCCTGGAATTTCCCAGAAACTCAGATCAGGACACTAGTTTTGGGCTTCAGCAGAAGCAAGGCAGGGCTTGAAATGGTAAGTTTGGGCCAGGTAGGTTCACCAGGGAACAGAGTTAGTAATAATAGTTCTGAGCAGAAAGGTGAATCAATGCCATGATAACAGTTTCCTGGGAATTCCTTCTTACAATCAACCTCTTGTTCTGTGCAAACACCTTGTAACTGCAGGTGGGAGTACCTGGGAGCATTTTACTGACACTGTGAGTGAGCAGTTAGAAGAAAGGGTTTCTGGGCATGACTCACAGGTTAATCTGACCAGTCTTCCCTGGGCACCATGCTTTTCCCTTCAGGATGCATTCTTGCACTAAAGACTCTGGGATTGAACAAGGAGACACCAAAAATAAGGCAGTTTAGGCACATGTTTACTTTTCTTCTATAAATTCACCACTAGACGGCCAAATTCAAGAGACCAGGCAGTTCATGCAAGTTTATGTTCTTCAGTTGTTGAAGAGTTGCCTTCACCTCCAAGAACTTGTATATAAGAGCTTATAAATATATAATTATATATAACCTCAAATGTTCAAGGCATTTTGAAGTCGCCTTGCTGGTTGGAGAAGCCTGCCACCCATGCAACTGTGATTTACTGCTTGGAGAGCTGAGTCTGAAGGCCAGAAAGAACCTGGGGATTTTCTGACCAAGGTGGCTAAAGAAAACATCATCTTTGTTTAGTCCTGCAAGTTTAGACACTTCTCTGCCTCATTCATCTTGAGAGCCAGCTTGGAGGTGTATCACCAGCCCCTGGGGAGAGGAGGGATATTCCTCTTTTCAACCACCTCGAGGGTAAAGACCATACAAGCTGGTCACAGGTCCTGAGAATCTGGGATGAAAACAGACTGTCTCCTGAAAAAAACATTTTGGCAGGGGTGGAAATGCTCTTTGGGGGAGATGCCTCCCTGGTGCTTTTTTCTAGCTATGTCCCTATGTCTGTGTCCCATTTGTTGTCAACCAAGCAGCTGTTTAGGTCTCTGAAGTGCCCACTTGCACTTGAACAAACACAGAGCCAATTAAAACCCCTGCATTAGTAGTAGATAACAGATGAGACAGAGGCAGAAAAGACATAGATAAGAATCACTCAGATGAAGCACAGCTTCCCAGCGACCATGGTTGTGGGCAGAAAATACCCCTGAGGGCTGCTCAGGCACTGGCTGGGCCTTGTCTCCCACCCCCAAATTGCCATTCCCCCAAGGCATTTCCTTCAAAACTCGGTCAATCTAAAATCTCATTTAACTTCAGTGGGACAGTTCACGAGGGTATAATCTAACTACAACAGGTAACAATTGCAAGATCTTGCACTTAATCACTGTGAGCCCCACTACATGCTCACCTTGCCCTCATCCTCCTCTCTATAGCTGTTATTGATCATTGCAGAGCAAACTGAGACTTCCACCTAACCCAATACGTCTGTGCTTGATGAGTTATTTACTTTCTTCAAAGGCAACTTTACACCCCTTGAAGCTAAGAGACTGATGGCAAGGAGAATTGTGTTAAAAGTGCTATTTTTCAAGCACGACAGTTAAAGACTTCAGCTGGACACACAAAGATAACAGGGAGTATTGTGGAAATGGATGCATGTTAATAAATATTAATCTGTGGCAGGGAAAGGCAAGACAAGAACCAGTCACTGGTAGTGCAGGCTAGACGAGTCAAATAATAAACTATGCACAGCTTTAAAACAGTAAGGATGATTAAACATAGGAAAAATGTAGTAAGAGAAGAGGGCCTGTGGGAGGCATAAAGCAAAGCCTGGACGCCTCCTATGAGAGAAGTGTTAGTGAAATCCCAGAAGTTTAGATTCTTGCAGGAATGACCAAACTTAATTTCTGCCTTCTGGCCTATGAGCGAAAGGGTTTTGGGGTTTTTTTCTATGCCAGTAATATAAGGTTTGTGGGAGAGTGGATGGCTTTTACTAAATCATCTCATGCTGGGGAAAGGTTACAGAAGTCTTCAAAAGACTTACTATCCCCAAAAATCTCCTCTTTCCTTCACATCAGGGTAATGACCTCCATTAGAGCTAGGTGGGATCCCATTAGAGCTAGGTGGGATTTCTCCCCTCTCAGCCACAGCCAGCATAGCAAACCTCTAAGTGACAGCTCAGCCATGAGACAGTTGGATACGACACTCCTCAGTTGGGTTTCCTCAGATCTTTGCTCCCTGCTATACCCTGCCAGCCAGTGACAAGTCACTGGCAAAACTTTTCTTTAGCCAGAGGACTTTGCAGACTAGCACTGTTGGCTACGAGGAGCTGGTTCAGCTTGGCCTGGCCTTTTCTCCTGCCATGCCACTGAAATTCATTTTCCCTGGAAATTTGCATTACTCACAAATTCAGAGGGAGCCATCCAGTTAGCTATTCCCATGGTGAGAAGGGCAGATATGCCCTAGGGCAGGCCCTACAGACCCAAAACCCAAGGAGGGTAGACTCCACAGACCCAAAACTCTACAGCCATCCTTGGAAACACCCATAATTGCTGTGCTGAGAAAAGGCCACACTGTGGGTGCAGGATTATGCTTCTTGCAACTGGTTTCTGCTCACTGCCCTACCCCAGTGCACACCAGTTTGAGCCTAGATGGATCACATTGCCCTGCTGTGGCTTGTGCACATGTTGGGTGACACCAGATCTTCAGAAAGTGGCCACAATGCCTTGATCTGCTGGACTCCAAATAACCAACTAGTTTTATGTATCCATCAATTAGCAGGACATTGAGGGAACGTCTGATGACCATCTAAAGAAACTCCAGTTATGGAATACAACGCCCATCCCTGCTACATGCAAGATGGGTCCATGTCCATGCTTCCTGTCCTACATACACAGGCACATGCATTCCTGAAGCTGGAGGAAGCTCTGCACCGTGCTTCAGCTCCTGCTCAAACCACAGATCAAAATGCAGCAACAGATGGCTGGACATAGACCAACACCTAAGCAGACACACTCAGGAAAATGGGTGCAGAGGGAACAAAGCACTCCAACATTTATCAAGGGGCTTTGTGAATTCCCCAGCTTGTGCTGCCTTTGAGCAACATCTCTGAGAAATCATGGGGGAATGCAGGTAGCTGATGTTGGAGGAGCATTTCAACAGGCAGACATCCACGCCTGACAGACCCATGTAGCGTATTTGTAGGAAACATTAATGCTTCTCACTAGGTCTGCTCAGCTAACCTTTGGACCAACAGCAGTAAAAATCAATACTTGAAAGTTTAGCCTGACCCTCTCAGGCTTCAACCCAGGAGAAAACCCCAAGAATAAATGGCAACTTCTTGTCCTTCTGGGATTCCGTTCAGAAATGCACTGAGAGACCAGCTGCTGGGGTGAGTCAGCCATCAGGACCTTCATACTGGCCAGCCTCCCCGTGGTGGGAACAGAAGGGCTTTGGCCCCATGTTTTCAGGCAGCTCCTGGGAGCTGGATGTGACTCAGCTTCCCTGGGACACAGAAACCAGAGCTGCACATTTCCACACAATTCCCATTCCCAGACATTTCCACAAGTGTCTGGAGGAGGGGTTTAGCTTCAGCCTGTTGAGCAGAGACGGGCAGCTTGGGAATTTGCTTTTTTGTTTTTTTTCCTTTCTCAGAGTTTCACCTGGGCTCCTCTCCAAGCAGAATAATCCCCCTCTGCCTCCCTTCCTTCCTGCCTATGGGCAGCAGTGGGAGACATCCCTCTGCCCGCTTCCCCTTGAAATACTCCTCCACTGGAAAGAGAGGCTGGCAGTGCCCCGATCCCGATCCAGAGCCTCTTGTCTCATCCTGGTTTGTATTTTACTTTGTCAGGTCTGGCACCATAACACCTTAAGCAGTAAACCCTCCTGAGGTAGGAGGAGATTTACATCTCCCATTTTGGTAGCAGAAGAAAGCTCTCCTTGCCCCGTCCCCCACCCACCCCTTGGAGTCTATGTCCACAAACACACAAAAAAAGAGAAAGCAGAGATTTGTTCCTGGCAGTGCCCATCATGGGTCACTGCATACATGGCATCCACCATGAAGCTGCTCTATTCCCTCCATCGCAGCAATTGCAATGCATACAGCCAGGATGGTTCCTATGGGAGCACCACCTCGACTCTTCACCCAGCAGCCTAGTGCCACCCAGCTTCTCTCGGTAAACCAGCCCCAAACATGTTTCTGGACCATGACACCTCACCAGCGCTGGATTCAGCCTCATGATCCAGCTTGGAAAAGCTGCCGGGCAAGCCATAGTCCCCAAAAGACATGGCAGAGACTGGCCCAGCTCACCCAGATTTCCAGCAAACGCCCCTCTACATGCTGCTCACTCCAGACGCGGCTGAATGGTTCAGTCCCAGCCCTGGCACCCCTCTCTCCCCAAAGCCTCAGGCTTTCCTCTTCCCAGTGAACTCAGCCAGGCCAGCAAGCTCGCTGCAGCTGCTGGCGAAAGCATCTCCGAGAGCCAGGAGGTTTTGCACTGTGGCTGTTGCAACCCTCTAGGTTTGCAGCTCCTGGTTGGGGAAAGCTGGGGTTTACCTCCAAATCAGCTTTCTCCAGACGCAAGGACAATGAAGAACCATTTTGCCATTTGCCAAGCCTTGACCCAAAAAGGAAGGTATTCCGGTCAGAAACATGGCTCCAGGACTCAGCTGATTGCTTGCTTTCTATGGCACAGACTCAGTGCATGGAGGTGGACCAGCTGCCCAGACCCCTACACCCCTTTCCACCCATCTGCAAAATGGAGGGTGCTGCGAAGCATCTCCACTGAACCAACGCAAGCCACTGCGGTAAAGAAAGGACATCTCTCCTTCTAACTCATCTCCTTCCTACCACTCACACTGGGGTGTCCCGGAGGCTCCCACACTTCTCAGCCTGCAAATGGGAGACGTGCTGGGAGCTTCAGAGGTGAATCCCAAGCCCAGGTTTGTGTCCTGTGTGTAGGCAGAGCTGCCTGCTCTCCACCTGCCGCAAAGCTCAGGAGACAGCAAGCTCCCAGCCCCATGGCATGGTGCAAGAGCAACGCTGTTAGCTTTGGCCATCCACAGGAGGGGTCGGGTCTGGTGGAAGATTCCAACCATGGGGGCACTCGCAGAGGAAGGATTTGCAAAAGTTAGGCAGCTACTCCAGCTTTAGAGCCAGGGAAAAAATGGTTATTAGCACCACACTGAAATGTCCAAGTGCCTCAGGGATGTGGAGCAGTGCAGTACTCCCGGGAGATCAGCTCCACCCGGGAGGGAGTCGATGCATCCAGCTCTGCGTCTTGTCCTAACTCTTCCATCCAGTACAAGAGACCTCGGCATCCCCTGCCTGGGGTAACCCATGAGAGACACGAACTGGTCTGTTCCCCACAAACAAAACCCCACAAAAGCACCCCATAGCAGCTGCTCTGTCCCCAGAGGGGACCCCCTTGCTGTCCAGAACGCAGTGGGATTTTACCTCGGTTGGAGTGGCCCACGCTCGACGACACAGATGACTTTTGCTTCTGCCGCTTCACTGTCATCATCACTTGCTCTTGGACCCGCTGTTTTCCCGTGCCCTTAGTTTTCAGCTTGTGGTCCGAGGGCAGAGCCAGAGTGGAGCTGGCCTGGTCTTGGAAACATTCATACGCCAACGCTGTTTTCAGTGGAGAGTGAAGCATGGCTGCAAGCAGACCGTGGGGCTGGGGGGGTGAGGGGGCTGCACTTCGCCTGACCACACACGGCACAAGGAGACCACAAACGCGTCTCGTGCTGGGGTTAATCTCCTGAACCCCTCCTTGCCATACGTCCCCCAGCCAAGGGTGTCTCAGGGCTCCTGCTCCCGGCTCGGCTCCCCGGTGTGTGAGCAGGCACACCCTCTGCCAGACTGGATATACAGCCCTGCCTGCACACACCCACGCGTTCCCCGCCGCGGCTCACTCGCAGCCCCCGCGCCGCCGCTGCAGGGCACGCAGCTCCCTGTTGCCCTCGTCCCAAATCTGCCTCCCCCATCCTGTGTCAAAACAGACAGGTCGAGGGGGGCATGCGGGTACCAATGGGGAGCGGGCAAGGCTGGGAGGCGTGAGGGTTGGGGATGGACATCGCCATCCCCTTCACTGTGAAGGACTCACGGGTGAGGCTTTCTGGGTAGGAAACGGTGCTCTTCAGCAGCCGGAGGGCTGGAGGATCTCCCACACAGCCTGCTCATCTTGTATTTTATTATTTCCCTTAGTCTAAACTAGATCAAAATGGTGTCTCAGTGCCAAGAGCCTGGGGACACCCCTGCTAGTAGGAGGCAGCATTGCACACGCCATGGGTCAGAGAAGCAACGCTGCCCACAGTGCCCAGTCCTGCCTGGGGGTCCAGCCTCTGTCCTGCTGAGGTGCTCCCAGGTCAATGTGTCCAGCTGCCCATTTGCAAAAAGCTTCCTCTGCCTGCACGGGTTGTAAAACCACCCCACTGAGCCCAGGACTGCAGGGTCACCTGCAGAGCACCTGAAGGGGTCATGGAGGGTCCTGCTGACTGCAGGGTGCTGCTGTGTTCATGGGGGTGAGACCTCTTCCCAAAGCGGGTCCCACTTTTTGCAGGGACAGCCCTATGGAGAAGTCAGGGCAGCCACCGGGCAAAGAGTTGGGGCAATCTTTGCAAGTAACTTGGGGTAGCACAGAGAAAAATAGGACTTTTAGCAAGCAGAATAGAAGATAAAATGGCTGTACAAGAAATGACATGCCAGGTTATGAATTTGAGCAGAGAATTTTCTCTCTGCCAAGCCACACTGCAGCAACTTGTTTGCAGAGAACCGAACACCTCGGTGCTGGTGTGACCTGTTTCAGGTCACAGCAAGCACTGACAAAGCTCCTGCCAAGCCACAAGGGGCTGATACAGGAGACGAGGCACAAACCCCATCAGGAGGGAGGCTGAGGGGAGGGGGTCCAGGGCAGAGGCTTCCTGGGTCCCCCAGGACCGGGTCCTGGGTGCTTGTGTCAGCACCCAGTCCGGAAAAGGGCCAGGAGGAGCAGGCACCTCCACACTGCCGGATGGAGGGTGCTGTGGTGGAGAAGACTTGTGGGGTTTCTCTCCGGTGGGAATCATCAGCGCTCGGGGTCTGGCTGCCCGCAGGCCTGGTGCTTTCAGCTCACAGATGCTGGGTGCCTCCTTGAAAGCAGCGGGAAAGCACTTTATTTCATTCCCATTCATCAGGTTTCATGTTTCCCTGTGAGCACGCAGGTGCCATATTTCGTATTTTGTAGGAACAAGAGGAGTATCAGAAAGCACAGGGCATGCTCCTGGGGAAGATGAATGTTGTGCACCTTCCTCTTCTCATGCTCCAGGATGCTCCTCCAGTGAAATCCAACAGCAGAAACCCAAGCTTTGCCAATGAGACACAGGACTAGAGCAACTAGAGGGTAATTACCTTCAGTCCCCTCTCCCCACATTTCCTGACACCTCACCCAAGGAATGCAGTGGCTTCACTCTGCTCCATCACCCAACCAGCCTGGACATTTAGACCATGCCTAAGCAAGGCCAGCCAGGATGAGGGATGAGTGCTGCCCAAGGCTGGCTCACTGGAGGAGGATTTTCTGCTGCTCCTGTGCATTTCACAGAGTGGGGATAAGTCTGTGCGCTTCCAGTCCAGGTAGGGAACAGCGAAGCAATACCTGGGTGTTGTTTTCCTCTGTCCTACTTGTTTCTCCTGAAAGCTTGTTATCGATGCCAAACGATGTTTTCGCAAATCAATGACAGGCTGTCAGCGTCAGATGGCTTCTGCACAACAAAGTGCCCAGCTCTTGCAAACCTGTAATGTCATTTCCCCCTGGGCAAGGAACAGCCCTCACGCTGTCCCCGCACGGGAGAGCCAAGTGTTTATCACATCCCTTCATTTGCTGGCGGATAATACAAGTGCTACACTCCGGCATCTGCCCTGTTTCATAACTTGCCCAAAATGCTGAGCTGGGCTGTGGAGCTGGGGACAGGGAGCTTATAGAGGCTTTCAAGAAACAATAGTTTCTTCGGGCGAGTTTGCACGATCTAGCCCAAGGGAGGGAATCTCCCAGGTTTCTGCAACAGACTCCAAACCCGTATCTAAAAAAGCAAAAGTTACTTAAACAAAGGATTTTATTGCACCTCTATGCAAACTGCTGTTTCTGCTCTGAATCACGGGCTGAGGATGCTTACTTAGCAGGCCACGGTGAGTGTCGTCCCCAGCAAGCTCGGCGCAGCACCGGCGCAGCACCGGCGCAGCAGCAGAGCTTGCATCTACCAGCGCCTGAAGCGAATTCCCTGTCTGCCTTTCTGTCTGGAGCTCGCAGGCAGCAGCGAGGGAAGGCTGAAAGGGAAACAAAACCTGTGACGAATTTGGGGTGCAATTGGCAAAAGATTGGAGGGCTTAAAAAAATTAAAATAAATAGGCAACCGGTGATTTGAGGGAGATGGGGGCCTTCGCTGTGGTCCGATGGCTGCATGTGTGTGCACCAAGCATCGCATGGCGATGCTGTGAATCACCGCTCCGCACCCCACACAGGGACACGCCTTGTGCATCTGGCCTCTTCAAAGCATTTTTGTATGAGTTCCTGGGATTCCTGCCAACTCACTGATTGCAATCAAAGGGCTCGCTGGCCCAATACTGCTCCCAGAGCAGTGCAGGGTTTGCTGTTCAAACTTGTCAGGCGCTCCTGAGCTGAAAGTATCTACGGATCACTGCAAAACCTGCCAGGGGAAAATAGTTGGCCCCCAAAATTGGTGACAGGGAGTCCTGCTGTGGGTTTTTTTTTTTAGCACCTAGGGTTGCTTCTTCCTCAGGGCGGGTGGTCACCAGGAGGGACTGAGGTAAGGGTGCTGGGAATTTCTTGTATTTCCTAGGATAATGCCATTTTCTGAGCAGTGACTCAGCCTCGCCCCAGCACAGCTGAGACTTCCCAGAGCCTGTCAAGGTTCCTCCAGGAGGAAACCTGCTCTTCAGATTTGCAAAGCCTTAGTTTTGCTCTGCTTCTCATGAAAGCCTCTCTTCTGTGGAACCAGAAAGCGCCACAGGAACGGGGCAGATGGAGAGTTCAGATCCAACAGGGTAACCAGGATCCAGCTGAAAGTGAGTATGGAGCTGCCAAGTTGAGGAAAGCCACACAGAAGCCTGCTGAGACATGTGGACAGGTTGTTCTTGAGCAAAACCTTCCCTCCACTCCTCACACGTGTGGCACTGAGATGTTTTTGAGGTGGTGCTGTGGAAGAACAAGAAGGCAACAGTGCTGGGCAGATCATGGGGTGGCCCTTGGCAAAGCAGGTAGACTTCACCAAGCCGCAGAGATCTCCCATTGTGGATGGGAGCTTAGGTGAGGAAAGTAAGGAAATCCCTGATTTCTCCATGAAAAGGAAGGACGTCTCACGTAGAGCAGCTGCGAGGCTACATGCAGCAAGATGGAAGCCTTGCGTAATGGAGATAAAGTATCTGGGAACAAAGTTAATGCATCATTAAGGTGTGCCCTAACAGAAACATAGAATAATTTAGATAGGAAGGGACTGACCCTCTGCCCGAAGCAGGGCCAGCTTTGCTGAACCGGGTCGGGACCCAGTTGCTCCAGATCTTGTCCAGCTGTTTGATGGAGATCCCACAGCCTCTCTGGCCTCTCTCCCAGTATTTGACTACCCTCATGGTCAATTTTTTTTCCAGCTACCTAAGAGGAATTTCCCATGTCCCAGCTTGTTCCAGTTGCCTCTCTTCCTCTCCCTGTGCATCTCAGAAGATCTGGCTCCATCTTCTCTGCATCCGCCGGTTAATTAGCTGCAGAGAGCCATAAGATCCCTCCAAACTTTCCCTTCTTCAATCGGAACCAACCCAGCTCTCCCAGCCTTTCCTTGTGTTTTCTGTGCTCCACTCCTGACCATCTTGGGGCTGGAGAGCAGGTCAAGCCCTTGCCCTTGTCAGCTGGACCTCCACGGGCTCATGTTCCTGGTTCCCTGCTTCTGCTGCCCCTGTTTGTGGCAGATGGCACATGCAATGCACACAAGGGGACACAAAGCAGGGCAGGACATCTGTGGGCTGGAGAGCACCCTTAAAGCTCTGTGCAGGAACCTGCGGGTGCCTGACAGCAGGTCCAGACTCAGCGCTATCAATGCTGAGGTTACAGGTTGTCCCTTCTGCCCTTCCCTACACTCGGACATCCCCTGCCAAACAGTCACATCCCAGGTCCCACCTTTGATGAGCAACACATCGCAACTCTGAACTGCTTACAGTTCAGAGGGCTGTGCAGGCTTGTCAGCAGCTAAAAAGGGACATGTCTTGGTCAGCAGGTCACTCTGGAAACAAGCACCAGGAGTGGCCATGCAGCTGCCAGGGAAGGGCAGGCACCAGGGAGGTGCCCTGGGAGAGGAGGATGGTGACGGAGAAGGAAGGAGCTCTGCTTCCCCTCCAGGACAAGGCCATCAAGTTGACCAGTCCACCCAGTTTTCACCTCCTTGTGTCCCCATCTCACTTGAGGAGCCTCTACAAAATCTGTCAAGGAGCTGCTGATCTCCTCCCATCTCTACCCAGTACTGTCTGCAAGGGCAATGTCCAGTTCAGGGTGAGCTCAGACTGTAGTTGTCTCTTCACCCATCCCTGTGAAGGAGATGCACTGCAGGGCACATGCTTCACACCAAGACTTACCATGTGGGACCCTGCTGGCAAAGCCCCTCCTTGCTATAGTCCTTGCCATAGTCCTTGCCCAACAGCCCAAGGGCAAAGCTTGTGACAGTGTTTGAGTGAGTCTGGGATAACGAACTCCTTTGCAGATCAAGTCCCAGGAGACTGCATGAAGATCACAGCTCAGGATCTCTGGGGCTGGCCCTCTCCCAAGGACTTCCCTGGTGTTGGTGCACCTCAGTGGCAGGTTGTTACATCTGCAGGAGAGGACATGTAGGAGGGGATGGGTGCAATGAGGGACTCCTTGTGCTCATGGCACTTACCTTTGGTGGTTTTGCAGCCTGTTCTCGGGGACCTGGGGATGCTTCAAGAGGCCTCCCTTGAAAGTGGGCAATGCTGTTGAGATAAGGATGGGAGGTCTACATGTCGGTGTCATACTACTGCCCACCACATCCAGCCCTGTGCACTTGGGGCTGGGGTCTCATGGCTGCCTGTGAGGACGTGCCAGCCCCTCAGCAAGCTTGTGTCCACTAAAGGCTGCCAAGTGACAGTGAATCCTGCTTGACCACGCCCAGAAGACCTGACAGGCCTCTGTGGCAGATACCTTCTCCCTAGCTTCATCTACCTGCTCCGTTTCTCTAGGTCTTGAGGACCACCCAAGGACCCGACCAGTGCTACTCTTGCTTCTAGATGTTTAATGGGTTGAAGAGTCCTCCCCTCTATGCCATCCCATGTCTGGCAAGTCCAGAGGGAGCTGGCTGTCAATGGAGGCAGTGCTTGAAGATGGCTGGGGTTGGAATAACCACACTCAGCTGGGAGAGGAGAGCCCACACTGCAATGAAAAACCCCAGAGATAAACCTAAGTGTGTTTCAGAGGTCCCATGGGGTGCATGAGTGTTACCTGGGTGGTGCCCTGTAAATGCAGTCAAGTCAGGTCCTGCCAGCTGCATCCGCTGCTTCCAGGAGTGGTTGGAGGGAGGACTGGGGTGTGGGGCACCATCTCCAGTGGTGATGCTGCCAGGCCCAGGAGCATATGAACGCACTGCGCAGAAAGTCAAGGAGAGGACTTGAGCCCATGCCCCCCGTAAGTCAAGACATAGCTCAGGGAGGTGACTACAACCAAATAAGAGTGAACGGTCTCCTGCAGCTGGGGAGCCAGGTGGAGAAGGGTAGGTAGACAGACATCTCAACCAGGATGATACCTAGACTCCTCGCCTTCCCATGCCCATGGCAATCTGGACCAGCTCAGAAACGCTGCAGGGGAGGGAGAGCTTGTTCCCACTGTGGAAGGTGCAGAGATGACAGGGCCAAATTTAGAAAGGGAGCGAGTGTGTAAATGGGGTGAGGATGCTCTCGATTCCACGGCGTTGTGAAATCCCCTGCATGGCTGGTGGGGGAGGAAACCTCATGGACCAGCTTATGTAATGATTTAGCAACATATCCCAGTGTGACCTGACTCGTTAAAGCAGCCTCTGGCGAGGGGAGCAGGTAGAGGGAGGCGATCACGCCATAGTCCCCTGGGACAGATGGGGAACACGGGGTGCGACCGGGAGCGGAGGAGGGCTGCGAGCACCACGTGGCTCGCAACCCATGCTGCGGCAAACACTGGCTGCTCCACCGGGTTACGTGTGGCCGCGTGCCCACACCACATCTGGCAGTGCCATCGCTCCATCACCGTGTGCTCCAGGGAGGTGCAGATGCTCCTGGCACCAGCAGAGCCTTTTCCCTTCCCTCCAGAGCACCGTTTCAGTGCAGGGGTTTGGGACGGGGTTTTATTTCTCCCCACACCCTGTGATAGGGAGTGCCATCAGAGTTTCATCCTAGCTTAAGCACAAAGATACTGTTTGACGTTGGCATGGTTGCCCTCTCACAGGGAGGATCAGAGCAGCCCAAGCATTGGGATCACCAGTTAGCGGTGATGCGGTCTCACTACCTGTACTACAGGCCTGGCCTCTTGCCTACCTGAACTCCAGGAGGGTTTGTCTGCAACTGCCAACATAGGTGAGTCCTCTCCAGATCAAAACATTGGGCTGACCCCATGTGCACAGTGTCCTGCAGCAATTAATCCCATTGGTATCTGACACCAGCACCACTTGGCACTGCTGCCCACTGGGATCCGTGGTGGGTGACAGTGTGCTGCATCAGTCACATCGAAGCCACGCTCATCCCCTCCTTTGGAAAAGCAGCTGCTGGAGGAGTTTGCCTCCCCATCCTCCTTGAAGACTTCCCATCCTGCATTTGGGAAGGCTCTGATGCCTGCACCGCACCTAATTCCTCCCTGGTGTGAGATGCACCAGGCCATGATGATAGACACCCTCCTCCACCTACATGCGGGGCTGTGGCATCCCCTCTGCAGTCCTTGGAGGAGCTTCAGCTGCTACGAGAAGCCCTGGCCAAGGAGGAGAAGAGAAGATGATTGAGAAGAGGACACAGACTCCCAAGTTACTCCCAAGACCAAGTGAGCGGCACCAGGCTCCCATTGGAGAAGGCTCTGGGATGCCACGGACTGTGGTAGCACATCTCCGCTCCACACTGGAGACACTCACTGGGTGGGAGACACGTGGAGCAGGGATGACCCATGGGGACTCATCCTCCATCCCACCCATCTCCTCCATCCCAAGGGCGCTGAGGTCTTGTGGTGTCAGGGTCAAGCATAAGGAGACAAAGCAGGGTGAGGGGATGAAGAGGGCACACAGACACCATGCGTGGGGCAGAGGCGGTCCTTGCAGGCTGTTGTTTACTCACCTGGCATCCACTGCAGGGTGCAGGGAGGGACTTTGATGATAATAATAATTCCAGTCCTAAAGGATGAACCAGATAACCTAGAAGTTCATTCTCTTTTCTAAGTAATGAAACCCTGTTGAATAAAAACTACTATGAGCCAATCAATAGATTTACATGAGTCACACTATTAACATTATTTCTTAAGAATATTGTTTATTTTAATAGCAAAATCTAACACTAGCTTTTGGAGATAATATTTGAGGATAATCTGTACATGTTATCTCCTTCACTCATGTCTGCTTTCCAGGAAGAGTCCATGCTGAGATGGGTTTTCAAGGTGGACAGGTATTCACATGTTCACCTTCAGACTAAACAGGGAAAATCAGATTTTCAAAGCCAATTTATGGTCAGGACATGAACAGTCTTCAGGTAACAGTGCTAGAGATGAGGCAAGGAGCTTCCTTGACATCCAAAGGGGTGTTCAACCATTTGAGTCGTACCTGCACACTTGGTGCTGATCCTTGCACGGCCTCCAAGACCCTTTTGCCAGGTCTCTTCTTGCAAAATCCCCCCTCTATTGGAAATATGCTGAAGCGCCAGGCTAAATTTCTGCAGTCCTGTCTATACGTGCAGAGGGGAAGCCGGGCTGCTCCAGGAAGCACGGCACTGCCGGTTCAGCCCCTCTCCCCACGGCACTGCGTGCCAGGGAGCGAGCACGGCTGCCCCAACACCAGGACAGCCTGACCTGGCTCCGACACCCAGCTCAGAGAGCTCGGGGCAGAGGAGGTGCACACCTCCCCTCGGCCCTGGTTTAAGGATGCAATTTATTCTGCCTCCCGGCTGGTTGGCTGGGCTCCTGCTCCGCATCCCTGCGGCCCCAGGCACCACGGAGGGACTTGGCGACACCAGCTGGTAAGTCCAAAGTGGAGTCGGGGGCAGAAACGGTGCTTGGCCCTCAGTTGGGGTCTGATGTCTTGACCACGACACAAAATCAAGGAGGACAACAGGAGGCTCGTCCTCCAGAGTGCATCCCTCACCTCCTGCCATGCTGCTGGAGGACAGCACACACCCATCCCTGTTTTATAATGGAAACAACTATCCAAGTTATCCATGCAGGAATGTCCTACACATGACATGCCCTGGTGCAGAGAAAGCAGGCTGTGGTTTTTGCACCAGCTCCTCCTACTATTTTCGAGGCTGCCAAAGCCCAAGCGAGATATGTCATTGTCAAGGGCCATCTCCCTTTTTCAAGTCTTCTGTAGGATGCAGTGAGCTATCTATCGCGTGTGTGCACGTGTCGCTGCCCTTCACTGGGGGAAAATCATAGAAAGATTTAGGTTGGAAGGGACTTTGAGAGGTCCTGAGTCCAATGTCATGTTCAAAGTAGGGCTTGCTGAAAAGCCAGCTCAGGTCACTCCAGTCTTTGCCCAAGCTGAGTTTTGAATATCCTCAAAAAAAGCTCCCATCCCAGGGCTGCACAGGGCTGTCTCTCACAGAAAAAGGCAGCTTCTGCACAGTGTCACTGGTCCTTTCTTGGTGCACCTTGGAGAAGGACCTGGCCCTTCCTCCCATGGTGGAGGAAGGCTACTGGGTAAGCCCACTTCAGCTTCTGCTTCTCCAGGCTCAGGGCACCACCTCCTTCAGCCTCCTCATGGTGTGCTCTGGCCCCAGCCACCTTCCCTGAGAAGGGAAAAATGGGATTTTAAGCAAGTTGACCACCAACCTCATGGACTGACAAAGAGTTTCATTGCATAGACTAGGGATGATCACTGTGCAACCAAACTGGTCAAATATAGTATTTTTTAACTACAAAGTAAGTCATTCATAACATTTGGGGGACTGCAAACATCCCTGTGAAAGGGTAGGAATGAGTAGTCTGGCAGCTAAAACATGGCTAACACTGGGGTCTACTGTGTTTGTTTGCCATTTCTGCAAAACTCAAGGCTAATGATCTGCAGTGAGGAGATGCCAAGATTGCAGAGTAGGTTCACCACTTCTGTGACACCAGAAAGCAATTTCTCTTTTCTTTAAAGACATGGTAACTGCTGAGGTTGAAATACATGTATAATTTCATTAAAATTAAATCATTAAGGACTGCTCTACTGCTTAGGAATGACTGAAAAGAAAATCTTACCTTGCTTCTGTAGATCAAAGTGCCTCGTCTTCCCCTTGTAATAAAAACAGGCTGAAATTTTATACAAATGTTTGATCTAGAAAACCAGAAAGGATGTTCCAGTAGTTATTAAGTAGCAGCTGCCCTGAATAATTTTTAACCTCTGATTTAAGTTGATTTGGCAAAATAAAACAAAATTAAGAGCCTTCTGTGCAGAAATGGGTTTTAACACAAATTTTCTAAACAGCTCTACTCCATATTCTACTTGAGACTTCATGTCCTGGAAATTTCCTGCCCTCATGGGCAACTGAATGGGAGTGGAAAGGGCATCTTGCTTCAGCCCAGCAGGAGCTTTTGAAGGAGGGAAACCTCCTTGGGAAGGGAAACTATTTGTCCTTGGCACAGCACATGGCATTCAAAGCATTTACACCGGCTCTGGGAAGGAAAAGAGGACAAATTTGCAACTAGGACACTTTCTCAGCTTTGGGCAGTACAAAAAATCCTGTCCCAATAGCTAGGACACAGAAGTGTTGGCCAAGGGGACTCCCACCCAGCCCAGGGATGTCCCGAGGGTCTTCCCTGCTTGGCGACATTGGCAGTGTCATCACAACTAATTCAAGAGGGACAGAGACTAATCCCTGGTCCTGAGGCAGGTAGCATGGACGTGGTCCTGGTCACCCTGCTCTGGGACATCCCTCTTCAGAGCAGGCTGCATCTACGGATCATGCTCTTCAGACCCACGTGGTGGCCTACGACATAATTATTATTCTCGGGCAGGGGGGGTTGCCTGGCTCAAATGTTAGAAAAAATTTGAGGGCAGTGGTCAAGTGGGGCTTTTGTAGCATGAAAACCAGGCTTTGTCCTGGAGAGAGCTGGTGGAATAACTCAAAACAAAGCTGAAGAGTGAGCTAACAATGGAGGAGCCTGGGTCAGGACTGGAGCTTCTCCCTGGACCCCCTACTTCAGCAGCACACGTATACCTAGACAGGTAGGTCACTGTGTCTCCATGTCAGGACACAAACACACATGAGACACCAGCACATGATCCATGTGTGGTCCAAATTTCTCTAAGGTCCCTGACAGCTATCCCAGCAACACAGCTCACACAGCTGCTGGAATGGCCTCTGCGCCATCACAGCATCTTCCCACAGTGCCTGGTCTTTCCCACACAGGAAACGCAAGTGTCCTCAAGGCTCAGCGTTGTCCCAGGGTTTCACAGCTGATGTTGCTCCAGGGGACAGGAGCCTGCACCCAAACTCTGACCTGTCTTGGCTGCTGGGGATGGTTAATGGGGAGGATAGCTCCTGGACTCTTCGTACCAGCAGACTGAAAAAGGGATCTTGAGAGGAAACAAAGAAGCTGCTGGTGATTTGGGGCAAGTGCCTTGTACCCCAGTAACACATGGACCCTACAGCACTGGAAGCCTTTAAGAAGACAGACACCTCTTTTGAAAAAGGGTTGCTTGCACTGGGTCCTCCACTGGAGCAGGGGAAAGACCAGGCAACTTTTTGAGCTTCCTTCCCACCCTGCAATGTCACAATCCTGCCATTCCTTGAGCATCATGAGACTCCCTCCATCACAGCGGGCCAGCAGCCAGAACAATGGCATCTCACAGCAGAGACAGCAGGGACAAGCAGTGACAGGGACGCTCTGGGCATCTGCCATACGACCAGCTTGGAAGAGGCAAGCTGTGCTCCCAGGGTGTGCAGTCCACGCTGGCACACGCTCCTTGCATGCTGCCCAGGGCTCTGCCCTGGACCCACAGCAGCGCACAGCTTGCTCAGCAGAAGAGGGCTGCTGCGGCGGCTGGTTGTTGCTGTCTGCCCGATCAAGCAAAGGCTGCCATGCACCTGACTCACGGCCAGGCTTTTCCTGGTGGCTGGAGGTAACTGTGCAGTCAGCACGCATCCCTGTGTGCTGTGCCGGCACCAAATTCCTGCTGCCCAGAGATTTTGGGGTCATCGGCGTGAAGCTCACTCATGTATTTGATTGTACTAAAGGCAATGAGCTCCTTTCTGGACCAGTGTTCTAGGAGGGTGGAAAGGAGAGGTGGTGCAGCCCTGATTAGGCATGTGCACAGGCATTCTCCTGCTGCCTTGCTCCCCTTTGGACCAAGGCTCCTGAAGCTGTGATTTGCCTTGCCAGACGAGTTTTCAAAAGCCAGCTATCAGCTCCTTGCTCCCAAACACGTGTCCCTGTAATAGAGGCAGTTTATCCTCTGCTAGAATTGAGCAACTCAACCCTCCTCTTGCATTACCAAGCCTTTCAAGCATCATTTGATAAGCAGTATGAGCGCACCTCCTCAGGTATTGCTACATCTTTTGGCGTGCTTTGCTCTGCCAAAACTGTGTTTCAAGCTAGCTATAAATTATGCTTCATGGTCGGCTTTCATCTGCTCACCATGCAACGGGCGAGAACAAAGGCCACTACGTGCCACACCAAGGCAGAATAGCCAAGAGCCGGGTGTAGGCACAGGCAAGGCAGGCGGCAGTCTGCTGGAGGAAGCAAAACAACCTCAGCCTGCTGCCAGACTTGCATCAGAGATGTGGAAAGCCAGGGTGGCTGCTGCTGCCAGCAAAGGAGCTGTGGTATGGTGGGTGAGGGAGAGGAGGGGAAAGACGACAGAGAAACCTGGTTTTGCCAGCATGCCACTAAGCAGTTACAGCAGCAAAAGCAGCAGCAGCATCAGGCAAGGGGGAAGGCAGCCACCGTCCCAGCAAAGGGACCACACAGAACACAGGCAGCCGGGCACAGACAAGGTAGGGGAGAAAAGCAGAGCTGTAGACACAGAAAAAGAAGAGCTGCACAAGCCAACACCTCTAGAAACTGTAGCTACTCCAAGGCCACCCTAGAGGGAATGGCATTGCCCGGACCAGCAGTTTGCGACAGGTCAGAGAGCGGCTTCACTTGCACAGGAGTGAGCAAGTAAGAGGAAATGTAATTTGCAGGGTAACAGAACTTCATAGGTCAGTGCCTCTGGGTCTGTCATGCAAATCTGCATCTGCTGGAGAAGGCTGTGCCTGCTGAGGGCAAGGAGGAGCCAGTGTCACTGGCGAGGCTAAGGGAAACAAGCGTCAGCCAGTGCAAGCACATTACGGTTCGCTACTCTGGGTGATTTTACTCAAGTTTCATTTCAGCATGATCCTTTTGGTTGAGTTCTCAGATAGCTCTGACCCCATGGAGGACCACGGTCCATGGGGCAGACGCTCAGTCCTTCTGGCAGTGCCAGGGCTGAGCAGATAGAAAGAAGTGAAGCTGGAGGCCTCAAAAGTCCCTTTTTACAGCAAGAATGAGCTGCACAGATATTCCAATGATTTCCTTATCTTTGCGCGAACACCCCAGCTCCTTGTGGCTTAACAGGATCTTTTCCATGAATCAAGGTGCCTCCTGAGGCTGCTGTGAGAGTAACCAAACACACACAGCATCACCTTTTACTGAACTGGTGCTGCGTGCTGTGTCCTGGCTTAAAATAAAGCTCCTTGAATAACAGTGAGCTCCATCAGATATAGCAGCACTTAGTTTAATCACATGCCTATAGCCCACAGACTGTCTTCAGTGGTAACACAGACGGAGATCCAGTCCACCCTGTATTCACCTCACCCGACTTTAGCAGTGAACGGCTAACAACATCCTTGCTGGAGTATTTGTGTTTTTTCTTTCATGTTACCAGGCCCAGAAGTAAGATTAGGCAGGAAATGACCGTCTGGTCAACACCTCTATCCAGCTTTGCACTGCCAGCATTACTAACAGGTCCATTTGGGCTGAGAAGCTTGAGAAGCTTGTGCAGCTTGATGTGCTGCCCCGTAGGAAAGCTGCCTATGAACAGAAGCTGCCTCGGATGACCCTGTTGTGAATCCAGTGTCATGGTAAGCGTGGCCGGGAAGTGCCCTGCGAGCTGCAGCTTTGCACTGACTGCCTAAATCACACGAGAGGTTCATCTGAGATGGGCAGCTGCCAGGCTCCCATCAGATGCTGAATCACTGCTAAGACATGCTGCAGAGGGTTTAGAAATACTCCAGACTTGTCCAGTTTTACTTCTTTGCATTGCCAATTGCAGCAGAGTTTCAGCCAGGCGTCCCAGAGCATTTGAGGGTGACTAACCCAGACAATATTAGCTTTCAGTGCCTGCACCCCTCTAACTCACCAACAGACTGCCTGTGCTAATGCAGAAAAGCGATTACAGCTTAAATGGCACTGACAGAGCACGCAAGGGACCTTCAGGGCCAGGGAGACATGGTGAAGGCACACACACACACGGCACCCCAAACCTGCAAGGACAAAGGGTAAGGACTGGGAACCCAGTAGAAGTAGAGCTTCTCCCACTGGGAGCATTGTCCCTGCTCATGGAGTATCCCAGTACTCCAGGGAGGGAAGCTGCAACCATTGCAGATCCAGGACCAACAGAGTCAGAAAGTGGGTCCATCTTGTCCTCCATCTAGCCCCATGTCTGTCCTTCCCCAGACAGACATGGTGGAGGAAGAGATCTGGTTCCTTTTACTTCCCTTAAACAAATCAAGCAAAGCTGACCCTGCAGAGTAGGTCCTCCGTACCCCTGCCTCCAGCAAGCCATGGAGCAACCCAACATCCCGCTGGGTTCCCATTCACCCTCCCCAGGAGGGCCACTACCCAAACCAGCACCCCCCAGCACAAAGCATCCTTCCCTGGCCAGATTGTCCTGGTGTAGTTGTTACAGGGTGCTCTGGAGTTAGGACTCCCTCCTTCAGAAATGGGCAATGCTATGATCAGCGTCAAATTCATCCCTCTCACGTGGGCTAGATGCTCCCCCAAGACTTCCAGTGCAGTTGCACAGACTGGGATAGGCAGGCTGGGGATGGCTAACACCAGTCCTTCCACACTCCACTCTGCTTGCCAATTCATAGCACACTTGCTGCCTGGCTGAGCAGCTTCCACGGGGAATGGGAGGCTATAAAAGAAAACAAAGTCTTACCTGAGACTGAGAAAAGGAAGGGAGCCATGGGAGACTGAAAGCAAACCGCAGCAGTTTGACTTTTAGTTCTCCCACCTAGAGCAGGACACTGGGCTGGACCTAAGTGAAGATATAGCCCCCATCCTGTCCCACCGCATAACGCTGCCCCAGGCTGGTGACCACAGGGCCTGCTTCATGCAAACCAGAGCAGCTTGTGTGCTCTTACGCTCTGCTCCCAGATGTCTCCATCCTCCAGCCATGCTGCCAGAGCTTAGAGCATGGCACAGAGGGAACGCAGCAGGACATGCAACAGGGTACCATGGCTGTGCCCTCCCACGCAGGCTGAATTCCTGCCTCTGTGCAGCCTGCAAACCCCTCTGTGTGGGATGTGTGTGCCTTTCTCACCTCCCTCTGGGAGCTCCAGCAGCGGCTGCCTCCTGGTCTGCATCTTCAGACCAGCTGCACTGACTCTGCTCAGGAGTGAAGGGAGAGACAGGCTTTAGAAGCAGAAATGATGATGTTTGGATCTAAGCTACAGGAGCCTACAGAAGGGCACCATCCTCAGAGATTTGGGGGAGAGGCTGCCAGGGCACCCTTGAGTGTGGAGCTACTCCTGTTTAACCTTATCATCCAGGAAAGAAGTGTTCAGCCCTCTAGCTAGAGGTAAGACATGCCAATGGCAGCTCTTAAACGAAAGCTCATGGAGCATGTCAGGGCTCTAAAGTGTCTCAAGCCTCTGAAGGAGCTGGCAATAGCAGAGCCTCCTAGGCTGGAAAACCCTCTCTGCATTGTCCCTGGGGAGACCTGGAGGGCTCTGCAGTCCTACAGCACCACTCCCTGGAGATGAAGGGATGGGACCAGCTGTGCAGGCAGGGAGGAGCGTGGACAGAGGCTGTTCCACAGGCTGCCTCTCCCTGCTGAGCACCGCCATCTCCAGAGGCAACCGGGTCCCCTCCTGCAGCAGCCAGATCCAGGAGATGGATGCAAAAGTTGGCAGTCATTTCTCCAAGCGCTGCCCAGGGTCAATCCATCACCAACTTGCCCTACCAGGAGGCTGGGCTGTGAACCCCTGTAGCTGGAAAGGAGTTATCCTTCCCAAAGGGGAAAGGACCCTGAATTCAACCTCATGGGCTGCTCATGGACTCACACCAACACAGCCAGGCCCTTCCGTGTGGAAGGATGCATCGATGCTCTTCATGTTGAAAGGCTCCTCAAGGACACCAGCATAAGTCCCCACACCACCTCCTGCCTCCCAGCCAAACCAGACCATCATCCAAACAGCCTTTAACCTCTTGGGTGCACACCGAGGCAGGACTGCAGCACCATCTCCTTCTAGAGGGCTTCAGCTGAAAGCTGAGGCCCGTAGCTCTGACCAGCACTATCCTGGAGAGAAGGGAGCTAGGATACAACTGTACAGGGCAAACATATGGCCATGGACATCCACAGCACACAGCAGACTGGGAACCTACAGAGGAAGAAGCAGGGGCCTTCTGCCCCTTAGAGCCTTGGTCACTGACTGTGATGGATGGAGAAAAGCCTTTGCTAAGCAAGGGCTAAGAAGGGAAAATCAACAAGGAAGGAAAGAAGGTCCAGAGAGTCCCTAGGACTGACATCAGCTCTCAGAAAAAAGCATGGAAAAGCACTGCTGATTTATGAGCAGACCTGATCTCGTTCTCCAAGTCACCAAAGATCACAGAAGTTGGAGTCCTAACAAGATAATATTTTTTTTTTTTGCTGCAAATCAGCCGAATACACCAAGCACACCTACTGCCAAGAAGGCTCCTGTGTGAGGGCCTGCTTTCTGCCCTAACAGGATCCGTCATTGCGTACTCAGGGACTAAGAGGGGGTTTTGCTCTTACGTTGTTGAAACCTGCTCTCCAGCTTGTTCATCCCAAGCTGGCACAGCTGCTCACCCTCAGCAGTGATACATACATCAAAATTAGCCACGCACAGCCCTCCCTGTGAAGAGAGAGGAAAAAAAATCCAAGCCCTGGCAGAGGCATGGCTTAGCACATTCATCAACACGCCCTGCGTCCTCCAGCTCGGGTGGGAGTTAGCAGAAGAGCTCATCTGTCCCTCCCAGCTCAGGAGCATTGCTCTCCTCAGTGCTCATAACCTGATTTTAGAGACAAACTCCACTAATCTGGTATTGCTGCTCCCTCACCAGATGGGAATTTCTGGAAGTGGCTCTGAGGGACTGCAAGGCAGGTGCCAGCAGAGGCTGAGCGCTGCAGAGGCAGGCTGCAGCAGTGCCGCACACCAGCAGCCCTACTGCGCCCTTGGTGACACGAAGCCACGGGCTGGGGTACCCGTACGACATCCCTTGATTGTTACAAGTGGTTCCTGGAAGGAAGCGCTGTCCGACTTAGCCCAGCTCCCCAGTTATCATCTTCCAAAGTCAAACAGCAATTGCAAAGAGTGATAGCAAACTGTGAAAAAGGGAGGCAGAACAGGTTATAGGCAATAATTTCTCTAAATGCCACCAAGCTGGAGTACAAGTCCAGCTACCCCCAGGGTGCTGGGAGCGGTTGGCCAGCCTGCAGGGAGCATGGCAAGAGATCCTTTTGCTGAGCCAGTGGCAAACAAGCAGCACCAGGGATGCAAGAAGCTGCCTGAGCCGCATGATTTCCTCCCTCTCGGCTGTGCCAGCGACTGGGTGATTGCTGCTACTGCCAGCATCCAGAGAGCTGGTTTGGGACCTAGATGAGAAGACTTTCACTGCAAGAAATGAGAGAAATAGAGCTCAGGACATCTCTGAAGACCCCAAGGCTTTTGTAGCCTGTTTTCCTGTTTGTGACTCTGGGGAGGCTGCTTACTTTCAGACCAGGAAAGTTTGACTAGCAGCTCTCTCCTACCCCTGCTGCAGCTCTCTCCAGGCTATGCTCTCTCCCTTTGGCCTCCCCACTCAGCAACATCCGCTCTTCCACTTCAGAGGGTGATTCTCGGGAGGGGGAGCACCACTTGGCTGTAATCAAAGTGCACAGGATAAACAAGCAGTGCTGCTGGCTTTGAAACACTCACTCACCTGCTTCTCGTGCTGACTGACCATTCCTAGTGCACTAGTCTTACCTGCGCACACAACCTGTTCCTTGCTGAATTACTGACACTACTAGTCAGGCTCCCTGTCTTGCAGCCCTGCATGACGTGTCTGGCTCAGCCCTGCTCCCCAGGTGGTAAGTTCCAGCGCTTTAAGCACATGGGGCTGGAATATAAAATATTGAAGAGAATAACAGCAGAGGACTAGCTTGAATTGATGCTGACGTCTTGGCACAGGGATAAGTCTGCAACTCTTGGCAAGACTTGCAAGAGCCCCCTGCTCCTAGTGTGCCAGGTCCTTCCAGAGATCACTCAGGCTTCAATCTCAAGTGGTCAGGTCCTTCCAACAAGCTCGGCCCTTACGTTATCAGTCAAGAAGAAAATAGCAAAAGTAACCCTACTGCTGCACACTCGCTACACAGAAACCGCCACACACTCCTACAGTATATTCACCAGTGTAAGTCAGTCAATCTGAAACTAGTGAAAACTTGGTGTTTGTCACTCAGCCTTGCAAGAAAGCATCTCTCTCCTCTTAGAGACATCTCTCTCCTCTCTCCTCCTACAAACAGCAGCAAGTGCATCTCCAGGTATGAACCTAAATTCAAGCCTGCTGGCATCCGTAAACATGAGGATTACAGGGAAGATAATCAGTCATTGCCAATAGGGAAGCAGAAACTGAGATGGTCTTCCTCCAAGGGAAGGGAGCAGCATGTCCCGCTCCTTGCAGGAATTAATTTTCCCTCTTTGCATGGAGCAACAGGCCACTGCAGAAGAAACATCTAAATCCCGATGGACCCTCCCCCAGCTGCGGCACTGCAGTTCCCAACTGAGCATGAAGGAGTCCTTCAGCAGCAGCAACAAGCACTTGCTTTCTTGACCATGGTCCCATGCTTCTGGCTCAGCACATACACCCATTTCACCCACTGAACCATGGCAGATGGCTCAGTGGACACTTGCTGTCTATGCCTAGTCTTCATGCTCTTTCAAAGGATGGACAAGCAGCACATCAAGGGACTTGACTGACCTGGCTACCAAAACTGCTTGAGATGACAGCATATCAGGAACAAGTGGCCTCAGCATGGCAAAGAGCACAGGCCAGGCACCGGCACTGCCCTACCCCTTTCTTTAGGATGACACATGCTGCAAGGCTGGAGCCCGGTGGGTCCATGCTGGCAGTCCTGGGAAGCCCCACCCGGCTTCTGTAACAAGATTTGGGGGGGGTTGGCAGCCCATAGGCTGGCACTAACCAGAGGTGCCCACACGTGGTGGGAAAGGGAAGAAGAGACAGTTGTGCCCCTGATGGAAGTAGACACTTAAAGGGGAGTAGCCCTCTATTTCTCATGCATATAACAGGTGGAACGTACATAGGCTTCATCTGGTGGATCAAGGAGGGCCTGAGACAGGAGTCACAACACAGTGGTGAAGGTTATCATGGTATAACTAAAACGATCCTTGCTTAAGATTAGCATGCAACATAAATGTTCCCAGTAGCAGCTGGTACTGATGGCTTCAAGGAAGGAAGTGTGAGATCACTTGCCATGGGTACATCCTGATCAGTAAGTGGCTGGCTTATGCTGCCATGCACATTATTATATTTTTTGAACCTAATTTGCATGATTAGAGACTGCACCACTCTGCCACTCCATCAGCATGCCCAGATATTAGTGAGAAATAAACTTATAAAAGCCTTATATCTGTTGTTCTTCTGTTCTTCCCAGATTAAACAGGAATTTACATATGCAATACAGGGTGGAGGTGAACTTATATAGCCATTTCATGTGAAAATGCTGTTGTGACAGACATGGATTGGCATTCAGGAACAGGCTGGGCTTCCTTCTCCAAAATAAACACTTACTCATGGTAGATTTTACTGAATTATGGTTTAATTTCATAATCTACTGTTGCTATGTCTGTACAACATTGTACAAAATATAATCAAAAAGAACATTTCAGCCCCACATAAATGTTTGACTGGCTGTCTGAGGATCCAGTGGCTTTGAGTCTTTGATCTAGACTCTTCTAGATGCCATCATCAAAGTACCTTTGGTGGTAAGGCTACAATGCTATATGTTTGTATGGTCATCATAACATTTTTGCTTTCCAGTCTCCTTCTCCACTCAGTGATGGAATCCCCCAGCCATGGCAGAGGATCTCTGGTGGTACCTCATATTTCTGGTCAAACATGAACGATTTTTAACCTCTTTTTGCATTAGGCAAAAACATTTGAGCAATGTCATGAGGTAGGGGCAGTCATGTTTCAAAGGTGATACTAATGTGGTAGTTTAGGACTGATACATCCTTTTTCACAGCACTTGCTATAGCAGGTTTTTTAAGTACAGCATTGATCTGCTCACACTAATACAACTGATTCTAGATTTCCATTCATTCCCACCAATGCATTTTCACTGTGAGTAGCACTACCCCATGTTAGCCTAGTCTGAGAATTTATCTCTTGCCCAGATAAAACTAGCAGGCAGATACTCTTTTCAACTTAGAGGTTAAGGGAAATAATATACTTAGCTGCTACTGGAGGTGGAATACATGCAGAACTGCTTCTACCAGAATTAGGAAACCTCCTGAGAATTACATAGAATCTAAAATTATTGCTTCGGATTAGAAAATCACACGCTAAAAGGCCAGCTTCATAGCTGTCAAGTGGTGTCATCTGGTGTCAAGAAATATTCTTGTTGCAGCCTGACAGCAGGTGAGTGGTGTGGCAGAATGATCTCTCACACCTGTGTTCTCCATGGGAAGTTTCATTTTGGCCAATTATTTTTCCTCTATTCTGTGTTCCTGAAGCTTCTGATCTTTGTTTTAAAGGTCTAGTGGAAAGCCATGATCGTTATAAAAAGATACAATTCTCTGAAAGCTTTTTTCCCCATTTTGACTACAATGCAGCATCATGTTCAAAATGCAACTACTGGATCTCAAAAATAAAACACTCAGACTATAATGCACATCTGAAAATAAATACATAGCCTTCGCATAGAGCCAGTTCTCAGCGAAAACCTTCTCATTCGCATAGTAGTGCAGAGATGCTCTCAGGAAGGTCATGCTACAGGGTGGAGTCTGAAAATAAGAGAAAGAGAGAGGTAGCTCAATATTGTAATGAGGGAGATAGTTGGTAAGGTACACTGGAAGGGGGACTTGAAATTTTATAGAGCCAAGAAGACCAATGTCTGCAAAAGGATTACAGGGATTTAACTGACCCATTTCTCCACTCATATAATCCCAAAAAGGTATTCTGAATTGCATTAAAAGGAAAATATTTAACTCAAAGTAAAGGATATTTCATAATGAACTGAGTAAAATTGCCAACGATATTTATCCATAAGTATATCCACCATGCGTCTATCCTTAGTCAACTACACTGATTCTCTATTCACGTCAGGATCCCCAATGACCCCGTTTAACTCATACCACGTTCCTCTCTTTCCTCCCTTCTCATTGCCTTTGGCCACCTAACACCAGCTTTTTCCTCACTGCTTCACCTAACCTTGCACATCGTGCAGGATCTTCTATTCTGCAGCTCTTGCACTGTAGAAAAATCTAACCTAGATATTACCTTATTAAATGAAGATGGGATATTTCTTTCTAAAAGATTTGCTCAAGGTCAACCAAGACCTCTGGCTCATGTAGAAATCAAGTGTTTTTCTCACGTCTGCCTTTTCATTCCTATTTCTGTTTCATACTTGATCACTAGTAGGTTAATTAAAAATTCAATAAAGCAGTCCAAATATACACTGCCTTATAGGACATTGCTCTCATCAGTAAATAAAGCTGTATGGCTACCATAAAGCATCTTCACAGCAATGACATATCTTGACATCACATGATGAAGGAAGAGAAGCATTAAAGATTGTTACCTTTAATAGTGAGGAAGGCTTTGCTGAATGCACGGCCCAACTCATTGGTGGCTTCTACCATATATTCTCCTTCATCATGTTTTGTGACACCTAGGACAACCAGGGAGCAGACACCAAAGCTGTTTGTGCAAAAATAGGTAGGATCATTGGAGAGGTCTCTACTGTCCTTGTACCATGTGATCTTTGGAGGTGGATGGCCTCCAACCGCACAGGTCATATGGCACTCACTCCCAGTAGTCACCACATGAGGCTTCAATGGGGCGAGGAATCTCGGGGGCTGGTTTTGATTAACTCCCCTGTATTTCTGTTGTTTGACTTGAAATTCAACTGTAAAACAAACCAGCAACATACAAACACACACTGAGATACTGCTTCACAGCAACAGAAGTCAGGGTTTAAAGGACTGGTTTTCAGTCATGACACTTGGTTGTGCAGAATGTCTGGCATTCTGCACTGCAAATTGCCAGAGATCCCATGCACCTATGGATTGTAATCTGCATTTCTTCTCAAATTAGCCAAAATTTAACTTTTAAGTCAGAAACTTTGATTTCTGCAAAACTTAAGCCTTAGATTTTGCTGGGAATTAATTTTGTGGCGAATTACATGATATAATCGCTGGAAATAAAGGATCTATCTGCACAATGTCCATGCAGAAAGGACAAGCCTTCCCTGCTAAACTAGAATTTCTTAGGGTATCTCTATGCATTCTTGTTCTGGGCAACTAAATGTTCACAGGAGGAGACACCCATTTCAGGATGGTGCGTTAGAAACAATAAAAGAAACAAAGCATGACAACACACAAATAACTATTTGTAAAAGCTGTTTTACCCTTTGGTTTTTTAATTCTCCAAGGCTGCACAGTTTCAGATGGACCACTGGCTCCCAAGTCATTTTTTGCCACAACCCTAAAGTAGTAGTCCCGGCCTGGGATCAGTTTGGTGAATGTGAACTTGTTGGTGTAGATCAGGTCACCCACCACATGCCACAAGCCCTTCTGTGATTCACGTTTCAGGACTGTGTAGTAGAGATTACTTTCCCATTTCTCAGACGCTGATGGCTCCCAGGTTACTGTAACTGTATTTGGCACATTCTCTTCCAATTGAATAGGTCCAGGTGATTGTGGGATATCTGTCAGGTGAAGGCAAATAATATCAAAGATGTAGGGAAAGTGGCACAGTACAGAACCCTAAAAACTTTGAGTTCATTCTGCGTCTGGGGGCTGAGTAAACATCCTGGTCATTAGAAAGGACAAAAATTTGACTCCTTCTCCACGAGCTCATTTGCTATTAATTGAACTTCTACTGCATTACATCTGCATTGCTGGGCCTCCTTCCCTTCTTATAGGGAGGAGATAAGGGCTGGTACAGCTAAACTTTTTGACCTCTTAGGGAGACAGCGTATAGAGTTGTTGTAACTATGACTCAATGTCCTACAGCCTGCTGCTGTCTAACCTTAGACTGTTAAAAAGAGCATGAACTGCTTTCCTGTGGTTTGCACTACCCATCTGTGTGACTTTGCCTTTTTAAGCAGAGTCACTCTGGAAGACAGGTGTAATTTTAATCAGAAGATTGCTCTGTCCTGCAGACATGGCCAAGTGATATCACAAAGTGGCCAGACTGAATCTCCTGGAAAATTGTACTCTAGTTCTCCCAGTGCCTGCACGGCTTAAGCGCATCACCATGCTGAACTCGGTTTGTTGCCTACTGCCTATTCACAGTAAATCTGCATGTGTATATGGTAGTGAGTTACCTGTAACTTGAACTTGGAAGCTGAACGTTTCTCTTTTCCCTAACCCGTTCTGGAGCTCAACGGTGTAGGTGCCGCTGTCAGTGAACTCGGCTGCTCCAATCAGCAGCTGAGTGGTACCATCTTTGGTGTTTATTGTAGCCCGCTTTGGAAGAGGAAGCCCATCCTTTAACCAGGTCACCACTGGATCTGGAGACGCCTGTAAAGAACAACACGAGTTATAGCCCACTTGTTTTGCCTCCAGATTCTGTCTTTACATCTTTAGTTTCATTATCTTGTCCCAAATGTGTATACACAGTACAGTAATATTTGACTATAATTAAAATGTCACAGTAAAAATGACACAGTAAAGTAATATTTAGAAATATGGATCCGAGATGGATCTAAGAGCCCTGGATAAAGGGCTGCTCTAAAGTTTCTTTGTAACTTTTCTCTTTCTCTGTGTCTTTTAAGAATGCTATTGTAGTAAGGTGTTCAGGTTAACTATGTCAAACAAGGTGTGCTAGATCAAGAACAACAGATGACATCAGTAGTTAATATTTTCTACTTTTGAAAAGATCTGCTGGTTTTGGAAAGAAAACACATCCTCAAAGTCTTTATTTCTATTGTGCCATCTTTGGTCTCTATTCTCCATGAGATTAGGAGAAAGGCCAGCAAATACGCATACTTTGCCTTCATCAACCTCTTCTTGATACCCCAGACTTTACCTGTGTTGTTCCAAGCTTACATCAAAGCACACAGGATTTCTATCAGTGCATGCCTATTTCTCAAGTCATGCAGCTTAAGTCCTGCTGCTTAATAAGACAAACACAGTCAAGAGGATGTTGCTAGCAATGCCACTCCAAGGCCTTCCAAGGGAGTCAGACGGAAATCGACTGATTTTTAAACTCTAAGTATGCTAGATTAGTACCAGGTGATGATAATATTAATATGCTTGGATGGACAGCATTGTGCCTTGTTTACAGAGGTTAATGAATGAGTTGCAGAAGTTAATTAATGATTTTATGAGGTTATTCTCATAAAACACTAATGCCAAGAGTGACAGCTGAATTCTTGTTCATGTTGTCCTCAAGCAGAAAGTATACACAGCACAGGCAGGTTAAAGGATTTGCCCAGTGTCTTGTAAACAAAATTCCATGCCAGGAAAACAGAAAAACATGTCTGCTATTGACTACAACATAAAAACAGATGGGGAATTCTTAGAAACATATTTGAATACTTACTTCAAAGGGAATATTCACTCGGATGGTATTTCCTGCTTTTATAACCAGGAACCTTTTCACTGTGTCATCTATTAGTAACCTGGGAGAAACTGGAAAAGACAGTGATTACAGTAAAAAGTTGTACATTATTACAGTCACTGGCTGACAAACTCATGCATGTGTTTGATACCCCCAATGCCTTCCCAACATCTAGTCTGCAGGCTGTTGATAAACTCATAGTGGTACTGTGGAAAAAAAGCTCCTCAATTCAGAATCAGAGTTTACACGTTTCAAATTTCATTTCTATTTATTTATCACTATGACTAAACAAGGGGAAGTGGTGTAAAAATACATTCACAACAGTGTTTGTATACATGTGATGTCTCAATCATGGAGAAGTTGGCTCTTTGACACACTTTACCCCATCACATGGATGATCTTTTGTGTAAAATGATACCTGGGGAAAGGAAATTGCAATGGACACTTATGAAATATACATGCAATACAGAGTACAGAACATCCTCAGGAAACAGGCCTGAGTTTATTAAAAATAATCTTTTTTAGTATTTAAAATATTTTTTCTTTCTTTTCTCTTTTCATCAATATAATATACTATTGTATTTGGCATTTTTCTAAAAATGCCAAATACAATAGTGCTAAATTGTATTTAGCGTTTCCAGTTTAAAACTGAAAAAACTGCTTCCCAGGTAGACTTATATTTATCAGTTTACTGACGGATTATAAAAGGAGTCTCCAGGCATAGGCCAAAAGTAGACATTTTCACTTAGGACACAAGTTAAGGAAGATTAATCCCTCGCAGAATTATCTCTTACTTCTGTATTTCTGCAACGTTCCCAAACAGCAGGAAAAAAACCCAGAGCTACAGATAGTAAATAAAGATGAAAAAGTGAAAATGGTGAAAACTTTCAAACTAGAAAATTAAAAAGGAAAATAAAGTTTACAAAAAACAAAATAACAATTGCGATTTAAGGTAATGAAATAAAATGTTTAATTCCACAAGACTGTATAAAAATAGACTGAAAACTCTATTTTTCCCTTACAAGAGCACAGGTAGGCATAAGGTATGTGCAGTTTCTTTCTGGTGATCGTGACTGTGGTACAGCTCCGCACAGGGGGCAAAATGTAAATCTGAGGAGAAAATACAGTTTTGGGGGTTCTTTTATCATAATGAGTCTTTAACATGAGCTGAATACCGTGCATTGCACATTTGTTATCCATTAAATCTTCAGAATTTCCTGATGAGGTGACCAAGTAAGACCATACTCTAGAGGAGCAACGTAGTATTTGTCCTTCTGCTACAGTGTGGGACTTGAAAGAGGGTCGTCACAGTGATCTACAGACCTTGCCTGCATTCTGTTACCTGTAGAATGACCTTGTTCATTCTGAAAGCAGCCCACTTTGACTTACCTACAGGGGGAGCAGCTTCAATGCAAGCTTCAAGCTCTGCGGCTTCTCCTGGGCCACTGTCATTGAGGGCTCTCACACGTAGGAAGTACATCTCCTTAGCTTGGAGGCCTTTAACTGTGTAAGTGGTCATCTCTATGGGAACAGTATTGCATTTGGTCCAGTTGAGCGTGTTAGAAGACCGCATCTCCACCTCATATCCTTTCACATCACTCCCATCTTTTGCTTCAGGTCTCTTCCATGTCAGGGTGACACTAGTGCTATCACTGCTGCTCACTTTAAGGTCCTGCACTTGACCTGGAGATTCTGAAAAGAGAAATGTTATTTACACTGTTTTTCTAGGATTTCTGTCCCCTCTTTTCAGTCACTTCCTGAGATTCCCCAACATTCTTGATGTGCACTGGATATCCACCCTGCTGTGTTGCATCCACCTTGTCCCTATTCTTCAAAGCTGGATCCAGGTGGCTGCTCCTGCCAGCCATGCAGTACAATCTGCAACACTCCTGAAACGGTCTGTAACCCATCCTGAATACTTCTCCACACTGCACATAACTCCCACACAGGGAGTCTACCACATCTTGACTTAGACATCACACAAGAAATCTTTCCATTCCTTCCTCATGCTGATAGCGTATTCTCAGCCATGAAACATTCCCCAGTTATTTGATCTTTGTCTTCCCAGACTTTTACAAAGCATTTAAAAACATTGCCTCTCCACTAACATCACCAGTCTACATCACCAGCTTTACGTATCCCAAGCCAGAAGGATGGGGGGCAGTGCACTTACTCGTGGAATCCCGTGCAAAGACAGGCTGTGACGGTTCACTGGCATCTCCTATGCCAGCAGCATTGACAGCTGCCACACGAAATTCATACTGCAGACCTTTCTTGAGATTGGTCATTTTCAGCTTCTTGTCTGCAGAAAGAAAAGGAGCATGTTGGCTCAGGTGAGCTGTTCCCTAAGCAGGAAAGGGTGAGACAACAATGTTGTACTTTACTCCATGTAGAACTGTGGACTGAATAATTCTGAGGAGCTGTCGCCAATTCGCTTGCCCTTCCCTATCCTAGTGCATGGGTACTTCTGGGACGTGTTCATTGTTTTCCCTTTCAAGTCAAACAGTATTTGAGAGCTATTAAGTTAGAGAAATGATAAATACTGCTTTTCCTCATGGGATAATCCTAAACTCTTCTATACCAGATAAGAAGTCCTAGCTTGCAACTGATAGATAATTGATAGCTATAGTCAAAACACAGTTTGGAGCTCATACACATCACTTGGGTTTCTTTATCTTCCTTGCATTTATAAATTCTTGTCTGCCAAGTTCCTAGCATGAGGACTAAGGAAGTAGTTCTGCATGCAAAGTGAAGACTTTAGTTCCAGAAATTGAAGACCTCAATTTATCTACAGAGGAGCTATGTCCCAGGATGCAGCAGTGAGCTTCCTCTGCACTCTTCTCCAGCCATATGCGTGCACACAATCTAGAAAAAAATCATAATTCTCCTCCCAGGCTTTCAGCTGTATATAAAACCAAAGCCTGGCTTTGCTATGGCACAGCTGTGTAACCTTACTTGTGAAAAAACCTTACCTGTGAAAAAAAACATACACTAGAGCTGTGAAAGATAAGAAGGTAAAACTTCAGACTGGGATGATATGGTTGTGATGGGGACAGTCAGCAGCTCAAGAATTCAAGAGGAAAAGCACTGATGTTAGAAGGTATAAGATCCTAAGCAGAAAGCAAGGAGTTAGAAGGCAGCAACTCCACAAAGATCAGCATGTTACCTCCTGAACCCAGCTGACCTTTTTGTCTTTTTCAAGTCTTCCAGTCTGTTCCAGGATTTAAGCTACCTACCTGCTATAGGCACATTGTTGACAGGCAGCCAGGTCGTGGTACCCTTCTTGCGTTTTTGAACCATGTATCCCACAATTCGGGAAGTGCCAGTTTTACGAGGTGCTTTCCAGGATATTGTGATGGTGTCTCTGCTGGCACTGACAATTTCAGGGGGATCTGGGGCACCAGGTGAAGCTAGAAAGAGATTAGTGTTTCATTATTAGCATGTGTATTTTTATTGCAAGATAAGAAAGTGTTCTGTGTCATTTCTTCTTCCAGTTTCCCCAAGGTATTCATATGGATGTGTTTTGAAAACCTTACTGAGACTTGACGCTGTGTATCCTATTCCCCACACAAACAGGATCCAGCATGGACTTCTGTTCCTGAATTTTGTTTTCATGAATGACCTGCTGTAATCACGACTGACAATTCCACTGTCAGCCTATGGAGTGAGGCATGTACATTCTTACGTGGTAGGAAAAGTCAGCATTATTCTTGCTTTTAATGACAGAAACTGGAAACAGAATGGATTTTCTTATCCCTCTGCACTCAAAATGCAGGGCTTCTTATAATCATGAGAAGGAGAATGTAGAAAGAAGAAAATTAGAAATAGAATAGAACACTGCTTTCTCTCTAGTACTACATTCATGCTCATGGCAAAACTGTTCTAGTACTTAAATTCATTGAAGGACAAAGAATAGAATTAGTTGTTTGGAAATCAGGGGAATGAAGTGGTCATACTGAAAAATGCTGCACATACGGAGACTCTCCTTTGCCTATGGAGTTAAGAAAAGGCCTCACATGTTACCTGTGTAGGCACCCCAGGAAAAAATTTCTCTGATCTTGATGCATATTGCATTTCCCCCATGAAACCTGCTTTCCAATTCAGAATGGAGCATAACTGAGAACATAACGCCATCTCACTCGGCATCACCAAAGCCTACAATAAACTTCTAGTCTCGATGTGCAGTCTCCACAGATTTGTGTGAAGACTTCACAGCCGTGATCAAGTTTAGATCTGTAGCAACATCCAAAACGCAGTGAGTTTTCTTTGACATCAGCTTTGATAATGAATCTCCCAGATAGTTGTCGAACACAATTATGAAAAGTTCTTCCTTACCTTTACTGACAGCCTTCACTTCATCTGATTCCAGTGCGTCACTAGTTCCCTCAGCATTCACAGCTCTTACCCTGAAGTAGTAGCTCGTGTCTTGTTCCACTTTGTTAGTAGTGAAGGTAGTACAGCTCCTGGGGGTTTCTCCCAAAGTCACCCAGT
Source organism: Ciconia boyciana (assembly GCF_034638445.1). Classification (NCBI taxonomy): domain Eukaryota; kingdom Metazoa; phylum Chordata; class Aves; order Ciconiiformes; family Ciconiidae; genus Ciconia; species Ciconia boyciana. Next base: position 6,677,466 of record NC_132956.1, on the reverse strand, counting down.
CGTTCTTCCCTACCTGCTGTCTCTCGACAATGTAGCTTTGCAGCGGTTTGCCCCCATCATCCTTTGGGGGCTTCCACTGAATGGTGATGTCATTTGCAGAGCTTTCTACAATTTTGATGGGTCCTGCAGGTGGCTGTGGCTTGTCTGAAAAGATGAACACAGAGAGACTATGAGTTGGCTCCAGATCCAGACCTGCTCCTGGATTTGGAGCAGACACTGTCTCTTGCTCACCAGCTGGGAGACTCAGTTTCTGATGGAATACATGCATAGTTGCAGAATGAGGGCTAGGCACTTGAATTGCCTCTTCAAAACTTCCACTCTTCTAACTTTTGATATGTGTGGGGGAAGCCAGGCCCTTGCTCCATGGGCTAATTGTTCTTATAAGCACTGCACCAATTCAGCTTGCTTATAAGGAAGAACACCATTTCTGGTCTTCCAAAAGAGCACAGACTTTTATGGTAGGGCTGAATTTGGCCTTGATAATCTATTTTAGATTTGCCTGTTGCGCATAGTCCCATCTCCCACAGTCACCCAACATTCAAAACTCAGCTGCTGAGGCTGTGCAAAACCAAACTAGATTTGTGTCACCTTGTACTAAAGGCAGCATGTCAGCAACCTTTGCTTGTACCCCAATTTAGTGGAAAATTACATAGTCGTGTTCATCTTGGAATACCCAGTAGCTCTAAATAACATTGTCACCAATGTTAATGGGTTCCCTGCCTAAGCTTTACAATGAAAGCCACAGTGGATGTTATAGGGCTCTTACCTATTACCACAAGCTTTAAGTTGATCTCCAAGGCCCCACTGTCATTCTTCAGCCTGACTTTGTAATCCCCACAGTCCTTTCTCTCACTGCTGGAGATGGACAGCATGGTAAAGGTCTCTGTTTTATCAACACGAATCCTTTTGTCATCTACTAGCTCCACTCTGTCCTTTAGCCATGTTGCTCTGACTGGCAGCCGGCCCTTAAAAGGGATCTTGATCTTTACATTCTGCCCTGCCTTGGCCACAGTAGGAACATTTGTTAAGTTTTTGAGGAGAACTTTGTCAACCTGTGGAGGATCTAAGCAGACAATACAAGGTCATTAAAAACTGCAATTCAAAGAGGATAAGGCTCACCTCGGAGGGAAGGGCTTCCCTCATGATGCTGACAATAATGCTTAGAAGCTCACAACACTTGGACCTTCACCTTTAGTTGCATGCTCAGTGTTTCACATACATACATGTACTTTGCTACAGGATAATTATCGTGAAGTATTTGTGGCATCATACTATCCTTTTCACTCGAGCAGATTTCTCATAGGCAATAGACACATAAACACAAGAATGAAGAATCTGGTCTGATAAAGTGCTATGTGCACCCCAAAATCTTTGAGATAATAATAGAAGCTATTCAGGAAAGCTCCCTAGTTAAATTTGTAAAAACAAAATGCACCAACCTGTACAAAAACTATCTCCCATTTACATGGTAATTCTTTATTATAAAGTTGTCTCAATAACCAACTATAGGTCTCTGAGAAAATGTATTATGTTTCAAGCACATCAAGGCTAGCATGCTGCATTGGTAGTTTGAACAGACTCACCTTCAACAAAAATTGAAGCTTCGGTTTTTATATCTCCACCTTCAAACCTGTATTTCCCAGCATGAATATCTTCCACTTTGTCAATAATTAGTTTGTGGACTAGACCTTCCTTTTCAAAAAAGACTCCATCCATGCTTTTTAACTACAAGGTAAAGCACAGAGACCCATTCTTAAAAAAAAAAAAAAAAGAAAAAAAAAAGGCAATCCAAACTTAAACTGGACAGACCAAATTTGAAATGTAATTGAAAAGACTTACGAATGACAGGCATGTTTAATTACAATAATATTCTGGGATTACTCATCTGGTAACGTTGCATGTAAGCATTGTCAACATACTCCCCACAGGGACTTGATTCAAAGTCCATTAAAATAAACTTTAGTAAAATCTCCAAGCTCTCTCTTTCTATTCTTAATGACAAAAACTTTGGCCCATGCTCGAGTATGACACCTCAGAACTCCTACAGTATCATCTGGATTCCACAACTGGAATTATTCTTCAGTGTTGTTTTGGAACACAGAATATGATGTCTATGCTTGACCTTAAGCACTAATTTGAAAGAGTACTCTTTGCGTTATGCCTGCCTGAAGGATCCTTTGAACGTTTTCCCTCGTTTTTTGCATATTTCTCTTATTCACCAAGGAAAACAAAAGGACTGCACTGCAAGAAAGAGACCCACACCATCTCCACCCATGAAAAAGAATAGAAAACACAAAGCCTCCTGTTGTCAGCAAGAATGGAAATGTCTTGCAGCAGGAAGGGGGAGAAATCTTGCTGGGTTTCTATCAGGCATTTTATTATCAACAGGATCCTGCAGAATCCTTCCAGGGTCATACTCAGACTACAGTAAGACTCCAGAGAGAAGGACGCCTTGACATGACACTTGATAAGAGGCAGAGCCAAAGAGCAGAGCATTGCTAACCGAAGAAAACAGTAGCTAGAGGACACATACCTTTAATCCATCTTTAAACCAGGTTCCTGTCACTTCATCTTTACTGACAGTGCAAGACAGCTCAGCTGGTTCCCCTTTCAGGACTCTGACATCAAGTAACTGTTTGTTGACATGACAGCGTGGTGCTGAACATTCAGAAAAGAAAATGTGGAAAAGATGATAACTCTGTTACACTGACAGAGAGAAATGTATAGATGAAAATGCATGTGCACATGAGGAGAAAAGAGAGCTTTTTAAAAAATAAATACTGTAGTCATGACAGGCTTTTGTACCACAACGCTGTGGGCTAGCTGGCTTAAACTCATTGCACTGAAGGGACACACCAGCTGGCCTGCATACAATATAGTCCTAACATCAACCTAATGGGCAATGGATTCATCACAAATCACATTATCCATCTACAGATTTGCTATTTTAGGTCTATGCTAATTGTCTTTTCTCCCTCTGCAGCCAGTGGGAAAAAATAAGCTACTCCAGCATACACTACTACATCATTCTTTTCCTCTGCATTGACCAGATACAGGGCTGCCCAACCAGTCCCCCCTAAAGAGCCCCAAGGCACACTATTCTCTATCCCCTGAATTCCTCTTTCCCTTCCCAACTTCTTCTCCATTAACATCCCCATCCCCTCCCTAATAAACACCCCCCCTCCTTCTCCATTAACGCCAATGTTGTTGATTTTACTTCCTTATTTATATTTACGTTTTGGTTGCCTTGATAATTTCTAACTTGTCACCAACTCCGTTAGATGAGTATTCCCCTTTGGTTATACATATGAAGTTTCTCATTTCTGTAATTTTCACATTATCATCTTGTTAGTGTAGCCACTAGTCTTAGTCAAATGGCTGCATACACATTACTCTCCTTTTAGTATATGCAACACCTTATTATTCCTGATGTTACAAGAGAAAAGAGATCTTTACATTAGGCCCAATGTGCATATTAATCCAATATAAGCAGGCACAGATTTGTTCCCAGAACTTGGAAAAACACAGATCTTCGCACTAGATGTTAGAACAAATAAAGTGAAACAATAAGTTTTAAATTGGAACAATATCAAAGAAACATACCATATTCCTTGAAACTATATGGGAACTAGTATGTTTGTGAACTGAAGACTGTTCCATGTGGATCTGAATCATTTATTTGAATGAACAGATGATATCTGTTTTAGATATTTTAAACAAAGATCATTTAGACTTTTAAGGCAGTTTGATCTGAGCAAATTGTGTAAGGTCAAACAGCAAATCAGTGGTAGAATTAGGAACAGATCTCAGTATAACCAAATTTCTACATATAGCTACCTTTGTCTAAATCATAAGATTCACTTTCTCTCCAGAATTAGGAACGTGAGTATCAAAATGCAAAGACTAGAAATACAGAAGTCATCAATTAAACACATACCTTTCAGATCATCTAGGCAATAACGTCTTATTTTTCCCATACTTTCTGTATTCTTCAAGAAATCATTTGCTTTAATGTCAAGGCTGGGTTCCTGTTTTCTCTGGTTTATTGAAGGAGGTCCACCATAAAGATCTGACATCTGACCATAATCCAATGAACCTTGACCAAACCCACCTGAATTCCTCCCATAAACAGATCTGTTATAGGATTTACTCCCTGACCCTCCAAAGGCAGAATTTTTGCCATAAAGGGAGCCTAACTGTCCTAAATCTCTGTCCTTGCCCCTGGCATCACCTTGACCTGAAAGTGAATCTCTGTCATGAGATAAACCTTTGTTCCCTGATCCTCTGAAATGACTGGCAGTGCCCTTTCCAGTTTCACCTCCCATAGAAGACTTGCCAGGATGTGAATCCAGACCATATTCACCACCTCGTCCAACAGCACCCTCCACACCTTCTTTACCACGGACTGAATGTAACTCACTTTCATCTCCCAACCCCCCAACACCACCCACACCAGCCCTGGCTCCAGCTGACCCATTCTCCTTGCCATAGGGAGAGCCAGCACTCCGTATTGCAGAGCCACTGACACCACCACCTTCTGAGGAAAACCCATCTCCTCTGGCTCCACCTATATATCCTTGAGCTCTGCTCGGCATAGCACCCCTGCCATGGCGAGATCCCATTACTTCTTCACCTCCAAAAGGAAAATGAGCAGCTCCTGCCACAGCCCCAGTTGGGAGACTATCCTTTCCATAGAAAGAACCAGTGCCCCCTGCACCAGCTACACGAGCACTAACCTCACCTGGGAGACCATCCTTTCTATATGGAGACCCAAAACCACCTACACCAGTACCAGCCCCAGTTCCCATTCCCACTGGAAGACCATCTTTTCCATAGTGAGATCCAGCTCCCCCTGTACCATTAACACCAGCACTACCAACACCAGCCCCAGCTGGGAGACCATCCTTTCCATACAGAGAGATGAATCCACCTGCACCAGCTACACCAGCACCAGCTGGGAGACCATCCATCCCATAGGGAGACCCAAGTCCCCCTGCACCAGCTACACCAGCACCAGCCCCAGCTGGGAGACCATCCTTTCCATAGGGAGACCCAACTCCCCCTGCACCAGCTACACCAGCACCACCAGCACCAGCCCCAGCTGGGAGACCATCCTTTCCATAGGGAGACCCAACTCCCCCTGCAACAGCTACACCAGCACCACCAGCACCAGCCCCAACTGGGAGACCATCCTTTCCATATGGAGACCCAACTCCCCCTGCACCAGCTACACCAGCACCACCAGCACCAGCCCCAACTGGGAGACCATCCTTTCCATAGGGAGACCCAACTCCCCCTGCACCAGCTACACCAGCACCACCAGCACCAGCCCCAGCTGGGAGACCATCCTTTCCATAGGGAGACCCAACTCCCCCTGCACCAGCTACACCAGCACCACCAGCACCAGCCCCAACTGGGAGACCATCCTTTCCATAGGGAGACCCAACTCCCCCTGCAACAGCTACACCAGCACCAGCCCCAACTGGGAGACCATCCTTTCCATAGGGAGAACCAACTCCCCCTACACCAGCTACACCAGCACCACCAGCACCAGCCCCAACTGGGAGACCATCCTTTCCATAGGGAGACCCAACTCCCCCTGCACCAGCTACACCAGCACCACCAGCACCAGCTCCAGCTGGGAGACCATCCTTTCCATAGGGAGACCCAACTCCCCCTGCACCAGCTACACCAGCACCACCAGCACCAGCCCCAACTGGGAGACCATCCTTTCCATATGGAGACCCAACTCCCCATGCACCAGCACCACCAGCACCAGCCCCAGCTGGGAGACCATCCTTTCCATAGGGAGACCCAACTCCCCCTGCACCAGCTACACCAGCACCACCAGCACCAGCCCCAACTGGGAGACCATCCTTTCCATAGGGAGACCCAACTCCCCCTGCACCAGCTACACCAGCACCACCAGCACCAGCCCCAGCTGGGAGACCATCCTTTCCATAGGGAGACCCAACTCCCCCTGCACCAGCTACACCAGCACCACCAGCACCAGCCCCAACTGGGAGACCATCCTTTCCATATGGAGACCCAACTCCCCCTGCACCAGCTACACCAGCACCAGCCCCAGCTGGGAGACCATCCTTTCCATAGGGAGACCCAACTCCCCCTGCACCAGCTACACCAGCACCACCAGCACCAGCCCCAACTGGGAGACCATCTTTTCCATATGGAGACCCAACTCCGCCTGCAACAGCTACACCAGCACCAGCCCCAACTGGGAGACCATCCTTTCCATAGGGAGACCCAACTCCCCCTGCACCAGCTACACCACCAAGACCAGCTCCAGGTGGGACACCATCCTTTCCATAGAGAGACCCAAGTCCCCCTGCATCAGCACCACCAGCACCAGCCCCAACTGGGAGACCATCCTTTCCATAGGGAGAACCAACTCCCCCTGCACCAGCTACACCACCAAGACCAGCTCCAGGTGGGACACCATCCTTTCCATAGGGAGACCCAACTCCCCCTGCATCAGCACCACCAGCACCAGCCCCAACTGGGAGACCATCCTTTCCATAGGGAGAACCAACTCTTCCTGCACCAGCTACGCCAGCACCACCAGCACGTACTCCAGCTGGGAGACCATCCTTTCCATAGGGAGACCCAACTCCCCCTACACCAGCACCACCAGCACCAGCCCCAACTGGGAGACCATCCTTTCCATATGGAGACCCAACTCCTCCTGCACCAGCTATGCCAGCACCACCAGCACCTACTCCAGGTGGGAGACCATCCTTTCCGTAGGGAGACCCAAATCCCCCTGTACCAGCTAAACCACCAAGACCAGCCCCAGCTGGGAGACCATCCTTTCCATAGGGAGACCCAACTCCCCCTGCAACAGCTACACCAGCACCACCAGCACCTACTCCAGCTGCGAGACCATACTTTCCATGTGGAGACCCAACTCCCCCTGCACCAGCACCACCCATGACTGCTCCAGCTGGAAGACCATCCTTTCCGTAAGGCGACCCAAGTCCCCCTGCACCAGCTACACCAAGACCAGCTCCAGCTGGGAGACCATCCTTTCCATAGGGAGACCCAACTCCCCCTACACCAGCTACACCAGCACCACCAGCACCAGCCCCAGCTGGGAGACCATCCTTTCCATAGGGAGACCCAACTCCCCCTGCACCAGCACCACCAAGACCAGCCCCTGCTGGGACACCATCCTTTCCATATGGAGACCCAACTCCCCTTCCACCAGCTACAGTAGCACCAGCCCCAGCTGGGAGACCATCCTTTCCATAGGGAGAACCAACTCCTCCTGCACCAGCTACACCACCAAGACCAGCTCCAGGTGGGACACCATCCTTTCCATAGGGAGACCCAACTCCCCCTGCATCAGCACCACCAGCACCAGCCCCAACTGGGAGACCATCCTTTCCATAGGGAGAACCAACTCTTCCTGCACCAGCTACGCCAGCACCACCAGCACGTACTCCAGCTGGGAGACCATCCTTTCCATAGGGAGACCCAACTCCCCCTGCACCAGCTACACCAGCACCACCAGCACCAGCCCCAACTGGGAGACCATCCTTTCCATAGGGAGATCCAAATACCCCTGCACCAGCTACACCTGCTCCAGCTGGGAGACCATCCTTTCCATATGGAGACCCAACCCCCCCTGCACCAGCACCACCAATGCCAGCCCCAGCTGGGAGACCATCCTTTCCATAGGGAGATCCAACTCCCCCTGCACCAGCTATACCAGCAAGACCAACCCCAGCTGGGAGACCATCCTTTCCATAAGGAGACCCAACTCCCCCTGTACCAGCTACACCAGCACCAGCCCCAGCTGGGAGACCATCCTTTCCATAGGGAGACCCAACTCCCCCTGCACCAGCTACACCAGCACCAGCCCCAGCTGGGAGACCATCCTTTCCATAGGGAGAACCAACTCCCCATACACCAGCACCAGCCCCAGCTGGGAGACCATCCTTTCCATAGGGAGAACCAACTCCCCCTGCACCAGCTACACCTGCTCCAGCTGGGAGACCATCCTTTCCATAGGGAGATCCAACACCTCCAAAGTCATCAAGTACATCCCCACTAACGCCTGCTCCAGCAGGGAGGCCATCCTTTCCATACAGATAACCAACTCCTCCTGTACCAGCTACACCAGCACCACCAATACCTACTCCAGCTGGGAGACCATCCTTTCCATAGGGAGAACCAACTCCCCCTCGAACAGCTACACCAGCAGCAGTCCCAGCTGGGAGGCCATCCTTTCCATATGGAAATCCAACTCCCCCTACACTAGCTATACCAGCACCACCAAGACCAGTCCCAGCTGGGAGACCATCCTTTCCATAGGGAGACCCAAATCCCCCTGCCCCAGCTACACCAGCACCAGCCCCAACTGGGAGACCATCCTTTCCATAGGGAGACCCAAATCCCCCTGCCCCAGCTACACCAGCACCAGCCCCAGCTGGGAGACCATCCTTTCCATAGGGAGACCCAACTCCCCCTGCACCAGCTACACCAACCAGACCAGCCCCAACTGGGTGACCATCCTTTCCATAGGGAGACCCAAGTCCCCCTACATCAGCACCACCAGCACCAGCCCCAACTGGGAGACCATCCTTTCCATAGAGAGACCCAACTCCCCCTGCACCAGCTACACCAACCAGACCAGCCCCAGCTGGGAGACCATCCTTTCCATAGGGAGACCCAACTCCCCCTGCCCCAGCTATACCAGCAAGACCAACCCCAGCTGGGAGACCATCCTTTCCATAAGGAGACCCAACTCCCCCTGTACCAGCTACACCAGCACTACCAGCACCAGCCCCAACTGGGAGACCATCCTTTCCATAGGGAGACCAAACTCCCCCTGCACCAGCTACACCAGCACCACCAAGAACAGCCCCACCTGGGAGACCATCCTTTCCATAGGAAGACCCAACTCCCCCTGCACCAGCACCACCAAGACCAGCCCCAGGTGGGACACCATCCTTTCCATAGGGAGACCCAAATCCCCCTGCACCAGCACCACCAATGCCTGCTCCAGCTGGAAGTCCATCCTTTCCATAGGGAGACCCAATTCCCCCTGCACCAGCTACACCAGCATCACCAACACCTGCTCCAACTGGCTGACCATCTGGACCATAGAAAACCACAACTTCCCCTATAGAACTGCCACCTGCACCAGGTATAACCCCATCTCTAGCTGGAAGACCACCTGGGCCATACAGCAAGCCAGACCTTCCTTCCTGACCTAAATGGCCGCTAGCATCAAGTGTCTGGCCATCCTTGCCATAGGGAGTCCCTGTTTGTCCCTCTCTTTTTATACTTGCTCCATTCATATCAACTATAGTCGGCAGACCATCCTTGCCATAGGGGGACCTCATTCCTCCTGCAGTCTCTGTACCTGCAGCATTCTTTCTAGCTCTAGTCCCTGCGCTAGTCCTACTGAACAGATCACCCTTACCACCCTTACCATCTCCCACTCCGGTTGAATCAGGATCGAGACCATCTAACACAGAACTTCCATCAGCAGCACCTAATCTCCCAACACCTCCAAAGCCAGCTCTGTAACTAGTATCGCCTAATTTACCGTCCTTGTCATGCTGAGAGCCCACACCTTCTCCATCATCCAAGTCAATGTTAACAGCATCCAGCATACCATCATCTCTGCCATCCACAGAATACCATTCACCTGCTTCTCCTAATTCATCACCAGTATCTGCTCTGCCTGTCATAGAATCCTTGCCGCGGAAAGGCCTTAATCCACTTTTGCCTCCTAAGCCTTTTAATCCAAAGCTACTACCATCATTTGTCATTGAGTCCCCATCTAGGTCTGCTCCAGAAAACTGCCCAAACCCCATCCTTCCATTTCTGTGGGCTCCGCGTAGCCCGTCTTTTCCCAAAAATCTATGGCTTCCATCAACATCAACGGAGTGGCCTTGACTGCCGCCTTGACCATTTCTGTACCAGCCATCTTCTTCCACGCCAGTGTCCATAAGATGATCTTCATCACTAACATATTCTCTGCGAAGTTTCTTAGCCCTCTCTTTATCTGGCAATGTTTCTTTCAGCCACTCAGATTTCTCTCTTTCACCTCTTTCACCCTGTCTGCTCTTTCCTTTGGAATCTGTATTGAAGATGCATTGTTTGTTTGGAGGAGACATAATTTACAGAAAAAGACAGAAAAAAAAGAACAGACAATCAATAGGTCATGTACTGCATCAACCAAAGAAAATATGTTAGTATTTGTTATAATTTAATTCTAGGACACAGAAACATAATATATTTAAATAAATTTAAATTCAGTTCAAATCCTGAATTTCTTCAGTGTCACATTCAGACAAAATTTTACATTTCTTAGTTAAAAAGACAATTATTTTTAGTGGAAACATGCTTATTAAAAAAATAAACAAAACAAAAAAAGGAAGGCAAATTTCCAGCATGATAGGTCTAATATAGAGGGCTTAGGTTGTATTTGGGACTCATTAGTTCCTTCTGCCTTCTCCTTCCAGCCCTAGAGGAGTTACAGAATATCCCATGCACAGAGCGGCCATCAGTTCCCACCCTTGAATTGGGATCTCACTGCTACTGAGGCAGCTTGCACATTTGGCATCCTGGCATTCTGAAGACGGCCAACCTGAAGACTAAAGATTCCAGTTCGGTGAACAGCTTTGTATTAATCCAAAATTCAGGCTTTTCTGAGATAAACAGTGGGGCTAGCAGGTCACACACTGTTTTGATTTCCAGGCTAGATATAATTTCTGTAGAGCATTAACAGCTCAATGAACTCAGTGGGCAGTTTCTTTGCATGTCATACTCAACCTGCACTGCTTCTGAAAGGTCGTCAAAAAGCCTTTATGAGAGAGACCACCTTTTGCTGCAGCAGGATCTCAAAAGAAACCAAAGCAACTACCTTTCAGAAGCAAAAAAATATGAGCCAGCTAACAATTAATCTGCTTGCACTGAAAGGAGCGCTTCCCATCTTCCCAGCTTCCTCTGAGCTTCTTCTAACCTGTTTAACCTCTAATTTGGAAAGAAAAATACTACCTAGCAAGATGCCCTTGAAAGCTCCTTGATCCCCTGTATGCTGTACTGTGTTCAGTGACAGCTTCATCAAAAACACATGTTGAGATATGGAGTATTTTTCGATAACTGATGGAGAACATGCTCCTTCACAGTAGCTGTAGAGTAAAAAAGCCAATAGTATTTGTCAGGACTAATAAAAAGGGAAAAAATTGTCCCATCTAAAGAGGAAAGAGGGTCTAACCAGACGTTCATTCCTCCAAATATAATTTAGGAACTAGAGGCTCCGCAATTCATTTCTCAGCATAGAATCATTCCAATGAGCAATCAGGCAGTGAGAAGAATATTTTTGTTAACACACCTCAAGCCAACACCGTGGGAATAATACAGCGTCACTTACACTCTACAATAAGCCAGGCATTCGAGGAGCAGAGTCCAGTGTCGAGTGTGTACATGCCACTGTCAGAGGGCACAACGTTTTTTATAATCAGCTGGTGGGTCAGACCATCAGGTGTTACGGAGATCTGGTGCTTCTCACTTGCCTCGAGGAGGTGCGTTTTGTGTAGCCACACAGCATCGTAGCAGGGCGTGCGTAGGATAGACTCAAAGACAGCATCTTCTTCCTCGGGACAATGCACATCACTGAGCGGCTGCTCAAATCTCACAGGGATGGCTGCAATGGAAAAATCAAAAGCTACAGAAAGGAAACAGAGAGCTATTTCTGTCTTCCAAGAAAAACTTGTTGCAGCTGAAGGAAGAAAGAAAGACAGGAACTTGCCATGCCTGTGAGCATTGGTTTAAGCAGAAAAAGGAGAAACTGAGATGTGCTCCTGTGCCCAATTCTACAGGACAGAAAAGCAGAAAAGTAGATTTTTGTCTTTATTATCTTCTGAGACATTTATACCACACATCACTGTGATGTGCTGATAATTTGTAGTCGTTAATGTATTTCAGCAGTATGATACTTGTATCGAGTTGGTAGTTACTATTCTGAGCTTACAAAAGGAAACTATAGCATGGGGTAAGTTAAGGAATTTGCTCCCTGTCATCCAGAACTCAGAGCCAAACTGGTACCCTAACCTAGTCCTTTGGACTACAAATGCTACACCCATATCACATAATCACCCTCCTGCTCTTTTTTACCTGTGTCATACAAGGAGCCCTTATTTGGCAACACAAAAACAGTATTCTGTAGTTATCAGGCTTTAATAAAGAATATACTGCTGAGGTTTGCACATGCTCCTAGATAAAATTTTCCAGCAAAAAATAATTTCTTGTTACAGCTGCATATCACATACATCTAACTCAATTCCTTACCTTCAGCATCCAGTTCAGTTGAGAAAACAGGTACGTCCTCCACTCTGACTTGATACAAGCCTGCATCTTCTGGCTGCACATCGTTGACAATGAAAGTATACCTTTTTCCAATTCGCCTCAGGCAGTGCTTTCTGTATTCATCCCCCGTTCCATATCTGAGCCTCTCACCATCCTAAGGAAGAGCAAGAATATACTCTTAAAGGCAATGCATGACTAGTGCAAGGCATTTCAAGCAAATCAGGCCAAATTTGTGCTACAATCACTTTATTGACATAAATGAGTAACAACAGAGAAGTCTACGCTCTACTACTACTTCCAGTGGACATGGCTCATTGCTTATGTAACACACAGGCAATACTACATGCAGTAAGTCCTGCACAGAACAGAGCATCAGACTCTCAAACTAGCCAAAACAATAGTACTTTGCTAGCTCACATAAGCTTTTGAAGCTTAACTAATACACAGTCACTGTAACTTTGAAGACAAAGTACTTTCTTTGCTTAGATTTTAGCATCTTCATAGATGGATAAGCAGGTGAGTTCACCACTTTTCTATCTGTAATACACTTGGGTTACTTTCTTCACATGGTGGCTGCACAGACTTCATATCATGCATTTGATTCAGAAGTTCATAGCGTTAGTCTGACCTCCTCTTTAATGAATTCTGATTTCCCCTGTATTAAAGCCACTAACCACAGCTTGACTGAAATGTATCTTCCAGAAAAACATCCACAGCACTGATCACCTGGGGATCACAGCAGAATGACTACAGAACTAGATGGGACGTTTTACTTCCTTGAGATCTTCTTTCACAGAAGTGAATTACAGTGGAATAACACACTTGAGAAAGTGAATAAAATCAGTCTGTTTTTCTTTATGACACTGCAGAATTTCTGCAGCCTGAAAGACACTGTTAGAATTTCCTCTTACCGGAAGAGCTTTTGAAGTCAAGAGGATGTCAGTAACTAACTGTTTCCCCTGTACTTAGATCTACAAATCACAAGTGATGTTCACCACCAAAGACTACCTGGACCCCCACACCAACACTTCTCCCTAACCAATCAAGGATTCTGCAACGGACAGACAACTTTAAGAAGCTTATTTGCTCTCAGCCACTGCCCAGCAGATCAAGCATTTTATGTAGAAGACTTCAGTGGCTGCGATGAGCTAGCCAACTCATTTTGCCCCCTCACCTTAAGCAGATAAATTTTGCTGTTACTGTTCTTCAGGTCCATCTCCAGTCTGAACGTAGCTTTTCCATCTTTGTTGACTTTGATGTGTTGAAAGTTTTTGACACTGTGTATTAACTGCAAAGAAAGATACAAGAACCTAGTAAATGATAAGGCTGCCATGACAGAAGTTCTTAAGCTGTTGAACTAATGTGAAATCTACTTTTTATCTGCATAGAAAAGAGCTACCTCTAACTTTATGTGTATAGAAGAAGCACTTGTAAGTTTCCACAGTTTCCTCCTGTAGGCAAATTATATGCTACCTCCGTCATTCACACACTATGCAACCATTATCCGTCCAGGTTTCTACATGCCCCTGTATATGAAGGCCAGGGTTGACTCTCAGGAATATAACTTTCCAATTAGTGGTCCAAATTATCATCAGAGGCAACTGAATACAGAATTTAGCCATGTGGTTTAATAAAGGATTACCCTAAGGTCAGTATCTCCTAAAATTTATGAAGTGAACTTCAAAAAAGTCAATAGCATTTTCATCTGCATAAGTATAGAATTAGGACTTCTTTAAAACATTGTCATAAATCATTCTCTGTCATACAATAAAATTTTCATCTACAAAGCAATTTAGGAAGGTTTAGCCTGTTTTCAGAAGCTACCGAAGGACTCTGCAGTTTGTTAAAAATCAGTGCTTTCAGTGGTTTCAGTTTATTTTACCTCTGCTTGTTCACTCTCTGTGTCCCTCCTTATCTCCTGCAGCTTTCTCAGCATCCCACGGAAGTCAACAATTCCATATTTCATACAGATTTTCTCATAATCTCTCCTATCTGCATGCAGCAACAGTTGCCAGACTGCTTCTTTGTCCAAGGGTTTTGGTTTTGGTGCTGGGGCCCTTAGAACCAGGGGAAAAGAAAAATCTAGACATTCTGACAGACAACAAGATGTCTTGTTTTTCTATACTTAACCCTCTTTCATCATTTCTGTAGTTCACTTGACCCTGTAGATGTAGACAAGAAAGAATGGGACTCTTCCAGAACAGGTTTTCTGCATCTATACTACAAATTAAATGCTACCAGGGAACAGTCTTGACCTGGGCCATATAGGGCAAGACTGTAATGCAGTTGTCCACACTGTTAAATTATCAGCAGCATCACAGTTTGGCCCAGGCCAACTTGCACTCTCCCAGGTAATTTCTCAGCACAGTTCAGGATTTTGCACAGGCCAGAGATCACTCCCATTAGGCAATCTTTGGAGGTTCCCACCTGGGAAGTGAAGGGATTTCATCAATGTGCACATGGCAGTCTGTGCAGTTGGCCTGGGAGCCAGGGCTCAGTCCCTCATTAGTCAGAAAGATCACTACATGAAGACTTCTCACTTAGCCAATAAGTTACTTGTGAGCTAAAAACAGGAAGCAGAGAAACAGACCTTTTAAGTCAAAATCTTGTGGTGCAAAGGACCATACACCTCAAAACGAGGTTGGTAGCCTGTGTTTATCTCAGCCTCACAGACAGCGGCAAACTGTTCTGTTATGTCTCTCCATACTGAGTCTCACAACAACTTCGGAAACAAGAAGTGTCGCCTTGAAGATCTATGAAGCTGTCCCCTATCATCAAGAAACATCTAGGAAGTGTAACATTGGCCTTCATTATGGAGCCTTACCGCTTCCTCAGCAGCTTCCTGAATTCCTGAAGCTTCTTCCTTAACTCTGTTGGGGGGGGTGGGGTGGGGGGGTGGAGAGAAACAAACATTCAGATACCCAACACTGTAAAATATATCCCGAAAAAGATAATGCAAAATAGCCACTGACAACAGGCCATTCTACTACACTGTTTACATCTGGTGATGTTTTCACACTTTACAAAAAAACTGTCATGAAACTTAGAGCCAGTTTTCTCTGCCATACTCATGTTCTTTTAGAGACATTAAAGTTCATTGCTTCCTAGGGGGCTTTCCTCTCTTTCTAGAGAGGACACTCTAGAAACCCACTATTTTCCAGCCTTGTTAACATGTTTGATCCAGCTGTATTTGACATCACAAAATCCTTTTCTAGCACTAATGATTCCAGAATCATTAATTAGAACAGCTCAAGGCCATGGCTAAGATCATCACTTTACCCAAAAGTAAATAGCAAGAAGAAAGAGATGACAGAACATCAGCATTTCATTAACCCTTCTCTTTATTCTTTACAAGTTTGGGGCAGTAATAATGCAGTAATACAGAGGAGTCCCCCCCACCCCCCAAAATATATCTATATACCCCCCACCGCCCAAAATATATCTATATCTAAACTTTAACTTACCATCAGCAGGATGAACAGGAACATATTTTGCTTTCCTTTTAAAGCGAACTGATAGTTTGTAAGAGAAAACAGAGGAAAAACAAGCCATAAGATGAACAAGATAACACTCGGACTACCACCAGTAAACCAAGGAACTATAAAACCTCTATATCTGTTACCAACGCAAGAGGAAATCCTAGTTTGGATTTCCTTGTCAATCTGACATTGACTCCTAGTAATCTCCATCTATAAATGCAATATTTCTGTTGCAATTGGCTCTGTGCTTACTGGATACTCTACACAGTGGAGGAGACCGTTTATGAAGCTTACAGTTTAAGCAATGGTAGGAAATATTAATATCTTGGTTTAGAGATGGGGAGCTAAGGTGCAAGAGTTATCTGCCCAAATGCAGATAGTTGCCTTCTAAACTTACTTTACAGGCACACAGGTGAAATGGATGCTTCCACCATAGTCCACCTCCTGCTCAAGCAGATTCCAAGAAGAGGTCAGTTATATTTTACTCACAAAGTGCCCATTTCTCTCCACTGACTATAAAGGGAACGAGGGGACTAGGTCAGGTGGACACCATAGACATGTGAAGTGAAGTGAGATGGATCCCTCCCAAAAGACTGATTCATCCAACATCATAAAGAAAGGATTGAGCCAATTCAACACTAAATCCAGAGCTTCTGATTATGGTCCAGTGCAGTGACCACAATACCACTTTCTTCTCCATTGCCTTAAAGCTCATACTGTCATAGAACCACCAAAGTGGGTCACAGAAGACCTCCAGTCCCCAGTGAGTGGAAAAATAGACCTTCATAGCAAGGATACTTAGATAATACTCTGGGCACCTACCCCCAGAGGACAGCAAAGCCAGCTACTTGGGACCACAGGACCTTTGGAGCACACAACCTGTCAATCCTACCTTGTATGATCCTGAGGCCAGCAGAGCATGCAGCTTCCCCATATTCATTCACAGCAAAGCAACGATACAAATCACTGTCATCTGCAGTGAGTTTGTTTATCTTAAAAAGAAGAACATAGTAAGAGTTCACAGCAATGTGCTGTGGTTCAGTTCACACAACTTCAGCTTCTAATAAAACAGCTACTCAATGACTTCTCAGATCTTTCTTCTGTTCCCAGAATGACTCTAAAAAGCTTTATTTGCTTATGTTTGTGTTATCTCAGATATGTGACATCTAGACCCTTCATGTTTTTCCTTGCCATTGCTCTCTCTGTTCTATGAGTCCTGTCTGAAATATTTGATCTTTACCTGCAGAATGAATTCATTTGTAACGTTATTGAAGAATGTTTCGTATTTGGCAGGATCATCCATTCCTCCTTGTATACGCGTCCATTTCACGTCAGGGGTTGGGATACCTTTGACCACAGCTCTGAAAATGGCATTTTTACCTTTGAAAAGAGGCAAGAAATTAGTTATTTAAGACAGGCTTGAACATGAGGACTTTCATGCCAGGCCCCTTACGTTATCCGCAGAGTGAGCCACCTCTGTTGTTTTAGGCAGAAACATTCTTCGAAAATAATTATATCTTTTTGTTTTCTCTGTAAAAGATGCCTAAATGACCAGTTTAAGTTGCATTAAATGCCCAGATTCCTGCAAGACACTTGCCATGATCTCCACTCTAACTCACTGGCTTTCAAAGAGATTAATTAAAAACTAACTTTAAAATTCACCACTGACATATGTGGTCTCTGCCTGTGTTTTTATTGCACAGCCCAGCCATGCCGATAGAGAAATTACGTACCCAAGAGAGCAATTTTTTGGTATCTTGGTCTGATTTTGAACTCCCTCAATATTTGGGCAGGGCCAAAGAGCAAGCAGGGAGTTATTAGCTCAAGTCCAGGCTGGGCTACTTTTCCCCATGTCACTAATGTCAGGGTTTGCCTGTATTCAATCATAAAAGGCCTTTAAAATGTGGTGTTAGCCTGCCAGACGTGACTGCTAACAGCCTCTGATCATCTCTGAAATCAATGGCGCTATAGCAAGTTCAGCCTAGACTTGCTTCTGGCAACATGAAATGCTCAAATCCATTCTCATCACACACATATTCCCCTACAAGTTCCTATTGCTTCTCCACTCTTTCAGACTGTTCCCTTTGTTGCGACCATGCTCGGCAGGATGTTAAATAACATCAGACTCACTGTGCTGGAGTCTCCTGTCTCTAGTCATCAGTAAAGTTCATCTGTGAATAGTTGCAGCTCCTGGTTTCTTTTTCATTTTGATAGATTTGGATTCATTAGGATACCCTCTCTGCACACTTAAGAAAACATGTTCTTAACAGACAACGCTGTACCACAGCTGGGAGGACCCATGCAGGGCAGGGTGTTTCCCCTAAGAACCTGAATATACTGTGGCTGCCCACAGAAATCTCCAACAGCTTTACCACTGCCTAGTACAAACCTTTTCTTTTTCTTCCAAAAGGCTTCAAAGACATAGGAAACGCTATGAAACAACACTTCATAGAAATGACTCGTGTAGGTAAGTGGGAGTGTCACAGGGGAATAGAAATGGAGATGAGTTATCCGTGGATCCAGCTCAGGGCGGAAATGATTACTGTCTTTCTTTTGCAACAGTTTTGGTCTTCAGGTGACCAACACTGTTAAAAATTTTCCCCAGAAAGTCTTGCAATATTTCCCACACCCTTCTGCAGTCACTACCAAAAAACTTACCTGATGCAGCAAGCTCCTGCCAACAGATTCTTATCAAAAGGCATCTTCCAACTTTCTCTGAGATTGCAGTACTATCTATTATTAAAGTCTGTTTCCAATTGATTATTCCTTTGTCAAATTTTAGCCATTCTGGCTGCAATTTCCCATGCTCGCCATCTGTCACAGGACACAACTCCACTGCTAGGAGTATCAGCATGTATCATGCACTGAATGCAATGGGGTGATGATGACGTAAAGACACTCATCGTGCATCTGCATAGACACTGAATTCAGTTTACACAGTGACCAACCTGAACGCCCTAACATTTTTTATATGAACTACGAGGAACCTACCATAAATGAAATAACTTGGAAAATTTAGACAGGGTGACTGACCACCGCCTTGGTTCATGCCTGAAAGTTGCAGGCGGAAGGAAGGTGGAGGAGGAGGAGGGATGCACCACTAGAGGCCACTGTGCTGCTTCATAAAATCTCAATGGCTCGTGAAAATCACTAGATGGGTGTGACAACACTGAAATCCAGCGTGCTAGAAACGGGAAGGGGAAGAGGAGCTACACGATCTCCTCAGGCTATCCCACTCCGAAAAAAAAAAAAATATATATATGACTTTCTGCAAGTGCAGAGGGATTACTGGAAGGCTTCCCATTCATTTTAGGTCCCGGCTCATTAGCTGCCTTCTCTGTAGTCTATGCAAGATCCATATTGCTTCTTGGAGGAGAAGTACAGCCTAAATAGCAGCTGCAGTCAGTATATCTTACTTTAAAAAGCAGTTAATTTTAGTGCTGAACACTCATAATACAAGTTAGTTCAACAGGAAAAAAAAACTTTTTCAACTTGCTTAATCTTTTGCTGCAAAACACTTATGCTGAGAGCTTCCTGTAGAATTCACAGGATTTGTTGTATACATTAGGAGCCAGATTTTGATCTTGCATACACTAGTGAAAACTCAGGAGACCTCTATCAGTACTGATGGAATTTTCATCAGTACAACAAAGACTTTGGCCACACAACACTTTTTTCTGGTCTAGTCAAATCTCTTTAGAAACTAGCTTGATTTAATTACAATTATTGTTTCGTGTAGGTGAGACATGGAGTCAAGCCTCCAGGTCTGTGGCTTTGACTGTTTTTCAAGAATCTCACCTTCCTGCAATGTCTGGCTGACAGGTTTCTGCTCAAAGTCAGGTGTACTGCATCCTTGTGGAATATCATCCACAAACTGGGTGATAACAACTCCTGGGACAGAAGATTTCTTGAAGGATTTTACTAGGAAGGCAAAGAAAAATACATTCAATTAAGATAACATGTTTGTCCTTTAGAAACAATCTCTCAATCTGCATTGCCTCTCTGTAGAACAGTAACTGTTCCTGCTCAGCTCCTCTTGGACTATAAAGGACCCATCCATTCTAGTACTACAGGCTGTAAGTGTGTCCAAAGGCTGGAGCATTAAGGTCTGTGATTTTGTGCTGACTTACTGCAAAGCTAGGGCCCAAGTGGGAAAATCTGCAATCAAGATCGCAATCCAGGGCCACATCGGCTTATAGGTCTAGCAATGATTTAGAAAATGCTTTACATCAGTTACTGTTCCGAATAAAACTTCAAAATCTGGCATGAGAAAGATGCTATTGCAAAGGTCAGCAGAACCTGATGGGCCAGTTACTGGTGTCTCTCCTTGTGGTGGTGAGAGACAGATACTTAACTGCCAGCAAGAAAAGCAAGTTGGGCTTATTCTCAGGGGTACCCCAGATAGTTTTCATAGCTGTGTCTGTTCTCTCACCTGCCTGATGGCTTGTCATGATGCTTTGCTCAGCTGCCTATGGTCAGCACAAACAGACTACAGGTTCTCCTGTGAAAAAGACAAATCATTTCATTATTTACAGTTCACAGGGAAACAACAGACCTTAATACTGCTCACTTTTATGATGCAGTTTGCCCTTCCTCACTTGCCACATCCTAGCAGCCAAGGTGAGAAAGGCCTGCCAATCAACACATCATGACATGTCTTTCCAAAACATCATGACACAGTTTTGAACCAACACAAACCAGGTACAAAAATGGCTAGCAGGACTAAATGGAAAATGTACACATCTAACAGCATCCTTCTGTCACCTCTTCCATTTCCATGTCATCTGGCTTTCCTCCAAAGACCTCCTCTCGTGTTTCAGGCAAATATTACACCACATGGCACTCACGTGGTGAGTTCTGATGGATGGCAAGAGCAGTTGCTGAGAAGAAAGCCACAGAGATGGATGTCTAAACTGGGGCATGAAGCAGAAGCACATCCTGATCTAAATTAGCTTGTCTAAATTAGCAACAGACCTGAGAGCAGACTATAAGCTACTACTTACTTTAGAAGGAAAGGGTGAAGTGTGAACTTGGCATTAACTAGTTATTGTTATAGATCACTCATGTGACCTTCTGCCAAAGGTGTCTCTTTCCCTGTATTTATAAATTGGATAATGTGTAATGTAACACATCGCTATCTTGCAAGCAAAACTGTGAAGGCAGATTCCTTGTCATATCAGAGATGCTCAGAAACTATAGAGTTACTGAAGCTCTGAAAGAGCAATTAGATTAGATTCCCATGTGGGATTAATGCTGTGTCTCTGTTTACCCTCTGCACTCCTTCAGTCAACACAGTCTCACACAAGAACATGCAACTTTTAACAGTTTTAAACGGCAGATGGACTTTGTCAGCACACCTATGATCTTAATTCTGTTCCCTATATCAGACATTCATCCAACCTAGTATGGCCACACTTCACCTGATGAAAACTCTGGGTAGGACCCCAACATCTCCTTGTTATACGTTTAGCTCGGAGTTGCATTATCTGTGTGATACTTGGTTTCAGCTAAGGGTAAAAGACAACTGAGCTAACAAAAATCATTTGTGCTGTATGTCCCATAGATAGGCCAAAGAAAGTGTAACTCACGGTACTTCTGGGTCAAATTCTGAACCAAAAGGATAAACTTTGTTTCTCCATTAATCAGCAGTTGGAAATAGGAACATAGAGATCTCTCCACAACAAATTACTGGCTCCACTGTTGTCCTTAACACAAATTTATTTTAGGGCTCTGCACACTATACAAATCTCATAAATAACTGATTACTTGGAAAATCATTCTGTGAGCCTCACTGATTCCAGTGGAAATGCACGTGAAACAACAGAAATGGGAAATGATACATGGGACTGTGTGAATGACAGCCAAGTCCTCTCTTTCTGTCACCTCCCTGGTCTGGTGTGGGTGACTTTTGTTGCTATCCACCAAAACAAGAGTTTTACATTTCAGTGTTCGAGCTTTTGTGTGTTGATATTTTGGCATACCACAGTTACTTCTGTAAACCATTGGTAGATGTTTTCAAAATTGCAAATGAAGGGAATGGACAGCTTGTGGGAGGGAAAAAAACACAAGACTGAAATGAAAATAAAATAGTTCCAGGGCACCCTGCCCTGCACCGGGCAGGGCATTGCACAGCAAATGGCAGAGATTTTCAGAGACTCTTGATCACCCTCTTCTGATGGACTTAATTTGTCCTCCAAAGTACTGACTTGTATTAATAGCAAACTTTATAATCCCCTATTGCCTTTTGCAGTCTTGTATCTTCCTAAACATGTCACCACTCCTGGAGCTGAAATGTCTAATGCTTACAACTTTCAACAAACATCATTAGTTGACATTAGCTTGCAACAGTATTCCCCTAAGCTCTTTTTATGTTACACTCACATTTATTCTTTGCTACTCGCGACTTCTTCCCTCCACACTAGGCAATATTGACGAGCACCTACACTGAAACATGAACATGGTCCAAATTCTCAGGTCCAAAGCTATCAAGAAACTTATTATTTTCTTACATTACCAAATGCATAATGTCAGACAGTTGTTCTCAGTTTGGTGTGACTGTGGGTATATGTTAACATAATTATAACCTATTGAGAGATGGCTACATTCAAATCTAGTTTAAAAAAAACAAATACTGACAATATTTGTATAGGTAGTAACAGGCACCATGTATACATCCTTTCAATGTATAATGTGCACTATGTGCACTATGCATAAACTGCTGAGTTTATAGGGCCTTAAATATTTCAGAAATTCACTTGGATTAAAGATAAGCTGCTGTGAGTCCTTAAACTCCTATGAATTCTTGCCTTCTGGAGAGTGAGACCGAAGCACGTTAATGCCACACATTGATTGCACAGTTAAAATAACAGTGCTAGGACATGCAAGAGAACATTCCTTCAGTGTAATTAATCCAACCACATTGCATTTTCTAGTGTCTTCTGTGTTAAAAGAGGACCAGAAAATAACATATCAGCTGGCACAGAGTCATTCAGACCCTGCCCTGCTTACTTTTAAAATTTCTACTCCCTTGTTACATGAATAACCATGTTTTTGCTTTGACTTCAGTTCAATCCTAGAAAAAGAAATCACAGAATTTTTAAAAGAAATTAAAGACAGCAAAAGTCTTCCAAAAATTGTCATAGTGTTATTCATATCTTCACTGACACTTGAAACATAGGTGTCCACACTAAGATGATCACCAAGATTGCTATTTATACAACAGACGCAGACAAATACTTCCAAAAGGCAATCTACCCCTCCCTAGGTGAAATGCTGTTGACCAACATCCCCAGCACACCAGGGCTAACACTGGAAGTAGCTCAACACTCTCACTCCTCTGAAAAACACATCATTGTCATGCATTAGCCTTGTTCAGGTAACCAAGACTTGGCTGTTTCTCATCCCAGGCAGAAGTCTGTCTGCCTTTCAGCTGCAGAGACATCCCCTTTGGAGATAGTGGCAAAGCCTCCATGGCTTTGAATGCAGAGCAGAAGCAAACCCTTGACTACTGACAATATTTTTAATCTTCCAAAATAAACCAGCTAGCCTGACGGGATGGGAGGTCTGCCCTTCATCTTGTCTATCCATCAATCTGTCTGGATGAGACAGAGCAAGAGCCCATTCCCTTTTGCAGTCTGACTGGACAGTAGTGATAGGGCCATAAATCAGCTAAGTGAATAAGCAAAACATTTGGAAGTCACAGGATTTGGAGGTACTAGTGGTGTCACAAGTAGTTATTTATGAGGTTCAGACAGTGGAACACACAGACAAGATGTGACATAATTGCTGGCAGAGACTGGTAAGCAAAATTAGCCAAACTTGTAGAGAAGTGACAGGCAGTGAGTGGTTCATACAGAGGTGAAGGGTCCAGAGGCATGGGATGTACCACACACATTTGGCACAAGCACAGTAAATGTGGAGTACAAAGCCATTAGCATAGACCACAGTAGAAGACTTGAATCATCATTATAATAAATTAATCAGCAACAGATGCAGCATTCTATTTCTCTTTGTAATTCATAAAAATCAGGACAGTCCCGACACAGCGAATGTTCTAAACAAAATACCAGATTGTGTGTGCTCACTCTCAAATTCTAGCTGTGCTTTACACCAGAGGACCCAGATACTCACTGAGAAGAAGGATCTCTCACCTAAAATTTTCTTTTAGCTTTGTGTGGGCTTTCTTTGTTTATTTGTTAACTTTAAGTAATATTTTGAGCTCGAGTCTTCCCATTTCAGAAGATTTTTAAAGGAAAATCTCAAAGTCTTTGGTTAGAACCACCAAACTGAAGGCCAGCAACTGCAGAAGTGCAACTTCATTAAAACTTCTGAGCAGGTCACAGAGGGGGAACGTCAGAAGCACTCCAGTGATGAATGGAGGTCTTGTGTAGAGTGGGGAGGAATGCCCAAGGATCAGATTTTGTGTGACTTATCCCTTCGGTAAATCTATACTTGACTTGATCTTCTCTTCTGCCTCAGGGATTATGAATATAACATAAGTGATTGCTCATGCTGTCCACAATTTACGTATGCATACACCAGATACTCTATAGCTATTTATTTATTAAAGTGGCATGGACAGAAAATGCCAAAAGGAGACACACACCATCTGTATTTTCTAAGTGAATGAAAGCAATTAAGCCCTAACAGCAGTGAACAAGACAGTGAATTCACGTCAGTTTGGTGAAGCAGGTATGGGGTGACAACACGAGAACAGGTCAGTCTGTTCCTTTCGACGTCCACAACATACCCATAAATTCTTTCATAACATAGATGTGCATTTTCATACAGTCAGTAAATTTACAGCAAATATCACAGAGCAAATACAACAGAGTTTTAGTAAATGTCCAGAAGAAAAAAACAACGTATCCCTACTTGCTGTCCCAAGAAACAATGCCTCCAAGGTAACAAATGTTCAGAACCATAGCATACCCGTGCCACAAGTCCCATGTTAACTCCATGGGACAGTTAGGGTAGAGCTTCAACAGCATGCGATCCTACCAGTGAAATCGGTGTACGCTATAGGACACCACTCCTCCCAGAACATTTACAACAATTTTCAGACCTACAGCAACACAGAGCAATGTCTACCGTGACAGTGAAGGTGACACTTCGTACTCCCAGCTCTGTATCACCTCCACACAAATCTCAGTGGTGACATGACCAAAGTCACTACCTTACAGGTTGAGCTTCTGAGATGATCCCGCTTGAAGTCAATACTGTGTCTCCCAGGACCACGGTGGCTTTGTCTGTTGACTCAGACCACAGAGCTCTTCATAGCTGTTCAACAGGTCTCTTGGTCACAGATAGTAGCAATCTGTATGGAAGAAGCCGCGCCTTTTATTAGTCTGTTGTAAATATCGCTAAGCGGCAAAAGAAATGACAAATTCTTGCCCCCCTCACACCTTTCCACTCTCCTAGAAGCTAAGTCTGTGCTCAGTGGCTGCCTAGCCAGGATGTCTCTATACTGTGCTGCATGTAGTTGTAGGGGGCTCATTATACACCCACGCTTCCCACAGCACCAGGGGAGGTGCAATTGAACCCAGTGCCTTTGGCAAGTCTCAAACAAGGCAGTTGGCCAACTTGGTCAGATGCGACCATCAGTCAAGGCAACGCTGGATTTCCAAATGCAAGCTGGGTCAAGACTTTATGCCTCAAAGAAGGACAAACATTTGTGCAGATCAATGGCTTGTCAAAGGAAGGGACAAGCTGTACATCCAAGTTTTGTAGGACACACCAGTAGACTGGTTCTCAGAGGCCATGAGTCCTTGGGAGATCTCATAATCCCCTAGAGGAGAAGTAAAAACAGAGGATTATTGCATTTGCGTATGGGGCAACCATGCCTGGGCTTGGCCTTCATAAGTAGAGTCTTTCAGTCTGTGCTATTCTGAGAGGTCTGAAAGAAATCCAGTTCCTCCTTGAACAGCTTCACTGCTATAGCCAAAATAGACATCTCAATTTGCAGTCTTTCCTTTCAGCACAGCCATAGGCTGATCCCTGTTCTCATGAGCAGCAAGAAGGCCACTTATTTCCACAGACAGGTTTACCCTAGAAGTGCAAGTGCAGCATATTATGCCCAAAAATCTTTTGCAACTCGTAAACCTTCCTTCTTCTACCCAGAAAGCTCAAATGGACTGAGCTCACTTGGAAGCAAAGGTACCTCTATCTAATTCCTGATGTTCACAGCTATGGCCAGTCTGGGACTGAATGCTGTCTTCTCCCAGCAGCACTACATGCAGGCAACAAAGCCTGCTCAGTCTGGGAGTCTACTTTCATTCGCTTCTGGCTGACAGCATACGATCTTTTTTCCTTTGCATTGTGTGCCATATATTCATATTAAATCATCATGTTAAATTCTGAGATGAAGGGCTGGCTCCAGAAGTTGGCAATGGAAGTATTTTTATCATGGTGACCATGGTTCACATGATGTCTGGGCTGACAGAACCAGAACAAGGTTTTCCTCTGGTTTCCCATCAGGACATTAGAGTTCTAAAACCTGTGGTTAACAGGGAAGGAAACACACAGCAAAAACTTGGTCCTGGAGCTAAGACTCACATTAGATAGGATGAAGACAGAAGAACCATGAGGGGCATCATTTCCACTAGTCTTAGAAAAATTATCTTTCAGTGGAAAAGACACTAGACACTGGTGGCAGCAGTATGATCCCTCAGCTGTTCTGATACAGATATCAAAAACTTCTCCTTTGCAGGGCTAGGGATCACCATTTTAATGAACAATTTAAAAGATAAATGTGAAAATGAAATTCTGGAGAAATTGTCTTTATTCCTTCTTTCTTTTTGACAATTATTGCTGGTAACAATATTTATACCTTCCCAGTTCATAAGAAAGCAGCATCAATAGAGGAAAAAGTGACTTTTCAAACTGATGTTTGGGCTAAGATCATTCAGTTCTACATCCCTTGTTACATTTGCAGTGATATAAAAGTAGAAGTAATTGCAAAGTCAAATGTAAACAATTTGAAAGTTAGCAAGCCAAGAAAATAAGACTACAAGGATTTTCCATCTGCTGCTGGAAAATCCTCTCACTCAGTAGCAGACACTGTTTTCTAGCAGTGTCCTAGTTGGTTTCCCACAGCCCCTTCCTCCACCTGTTTTGGCCAATGATCATCCCAAGGATGCTTCCTTTGACATTAGTCTTACTGGTCCAGGGCAGCAGTTATGTTACTTTGTTGATCGAATGCTGTAGCCTTAACATTAAGTACCTTTAATAAAACCAGTTGCTACACAAGTCTCTAAAGACAGTATACACTTCATGTAAGCCATGGGAATGCTCCCAGAAGAAGCATGTATTGGTTTCTACTGAAACCTGAATTCAGTTCTCATCAACTGCAGCAAGAGCCTTCCACTTAGCAGAGTTAGCCCAACCAAAGGACCTGAGCTATCCAGAGCCACAAGGCTTACTGCTGTTTCCCTTCCCATGTACGCTCCCTTTCCAGTAACTTGTTCCCCACTGAAAAGTGCACTGCCGATGATATTTAGTCTCAAAACACATTTAGCTGTTGGGGTTTGCTTGAATAACTGAGGAACTCCTAATTAGATCACTCCTAATTAGATATCGACAGTTGGGTCTAGCAAGTACCAGGAGAGCCACAATTCTGCCCGAGCCACTGAAGCTGGACCTGATAGGGCTTTGCCTTATTCCCAGCCCTGGTTCTACAGTTTTCTTGGGGGGGGGCAGGAATGGAGACCTCTCCTACAGATGGACTGATAACTTAAAACCATCTGTGACAGAGCAAACTCCTCCAAGAGACTGACCTTCTTCCATTTCACAGCTTGTTTTCCACCCGCCCACCCAAAAGTCCTGTTAACCCCTGCATGCCAGTGGGTAAGCTACTGCATAGCACTGAAAACCTGCAAAATGTCATAACAAAGCCTGGTACATTCAGCAGCGGTCACTGCTTTCACTGCAAAAGGGGCGCGTTTTTCCCTGGAAGCAAGTTCATTCCCCTAATGAAGGACAGTGAAGAAGTGTCAGGAGGCAACAACTGCAGGACAGTTATTTCAGGACTGAATTTAGAAGTACATTTTAGCTGGAAACAAGACTCTTCCGATCTTCTGTTTTCCCTGTAATTCCCTTCTTCTTCGGTGTATCAGTATGAAGTCTACCCATTCTGACCAGTGACAACTGGCACAACTCTTCCTATAGCTTGTTGGTGCCCACCACATGGCTCAGACAGAGAAAGAAGTGAAGAAACCAAGACCTGGTAGGACCAAAAAGCTGACTGGATTTTCCAGTTCATGAACAGATGACCAAGGTCAAAAGCTAGTCTCATACTTGAGTCACTTGGCCAAGCCACACCATTCCCCTGCAGCATGGGTGTCCAGTCACTCACTGCGCTGAAGGTCAAGGTGACGTTAGGGAGGTTTTTGGGCAGAAATATTCAGAAATATGTAATGGGTCAAGATATGCAAAGCACAGTAGTCAGGTTCAAAGTCTACTTTGATGTGATAGCAGTGAGAACCCCATAAACACTATAAAAGAAAAAAAAAAGTTGCATTCATTTAAGGATGGGCAAGGGCATGGAAAATGGAATAAAGGTCCAAATTCAGTGAAGACTACCAGTTACGTGCAGCCCTACAACCACCCAACATACTATATTGAATCCGGTGAGTCCGACAGTACTGGTCTTGCTGGTCATGTAAAGGGACATTCTTTTGGTCAGATCAGGCCATGGACCAGGTGGGTCACGGAATGGCATTTTGTTTTTACCAGGAGAATGCCCTGCACCAGGATGAGGAATAGTCACACCATGCATGCGGGTGCCCCAGGTGAGTCTTCTGGACTCATAATACTTTAAACAAAAGTGATGCACTGAGTATTGAGTACTTGCAGCTCCCTCTGATTTCAGTGGAAGATGCTCATGCTCCACCCAGTCCCTCAACACCAGATCATCCATGTTGCACACTCCAGAATAAATTTAAGGGACTCTTTTAAGGCTCAAAGCCTTTGTTATTTTACCTCCCACACCCAAGATGCCAGTCTGCCCCTTTGTCACCAGCAAGCTGAGGTCTGTCATCACTGTTCACACAGAGCCATGATTAGACCCACTGCAGTTAGCTGCCCTTTCACACACTGAGATGCAACTCAACATAAGGAAAAGATTAGAATCAGGGTAACGAATTCAAGAAGCAGCAGTGCTCTGCTTTCATACTGCAGATTAGCTCCCTCCTTCCCACGGTGTACAGAATTCTTTCTATTCCCTTGTTCAGGACTGATTAAATCTGTTTGCATCCATGACTGACTGGAGGGGTTTGCTAGCACGACCTGTGATTTAGATGGAGCCTGGCTGCCTGTAAACCTGACATTCCTACTTTCGCCTTGTAATAGCTGCTCTCATGATGATTTTTCTTGCATGCGCCAATGCCTGGCCTGGCCAGCGTTGGAAACTACTTACCCTTTTCCATTTGAAAAAAACAAAATAGTGGGCAACAGTTGTTTAATATAGACTCAGCAAAGATGCAATTAAATATCAACATATTACCAGACATATAACCCCATCAGTACTTTTCAACCCTCCTTGAGACACTGAAGAAAACAACATTTTAACCCATCGTGTGCTTTAATAGAGAGAGTAAGGCATGCTTACTCTGCACCGCTTTCATTTGACCCTATATGGCCATTGGACTTTGCCAAATGTCATTTTCTCCAGCTAAAATTAACTATGTATGTTTGAACGACTTCACATATGCCACTCCTTGGGCATGCGGAGGGTTAATAAAGCTCACTGCACGCAGTAAAAAAAATAAAAAATGTGCTATTCAGATGCCACAAGGGATTCAAGTTATAAGGCTTTTTCTCATTTTCCCCCCTTCAAACTAGAGCACATAACAAATATCCCAGTTCTGATTTATGTATTTGTTTCCCCAACCTGCCAGTGGCAACAGATGAAAAAAGCCCAGTCCTCGCATGACAACCTATTTTAATATTTCATGCCCTAATGTGCCAGGAAGTTTGACACTGAAACAAATGGTAAGAAAATCTCTCTGAAACTCCAAGAGCCCACAGCATGCGCCACCTTCCTGCTTTCTTTGCGGGACACCTGAAAATTATTTTCAACATTGTTCTAGTACTGCCCTCCTTGACCTGTGCCTGCACAAGTTAATGTCTGGCATCTACCAAGGTGTCAGAGGACTCCTGTCACCAGGAATGCCATCCCATTCCTTCTGAAGGTTGTCCTCTGTCAAACTCTCACCTTATCCAGCACTGAAATATGGGAATAAAATAAGTGACATCCAGAGCCAGAAAATTATGCCAGTATCCAATGGAGAAATAACCAAAATATAAATAATCATGATGGAAAGAGAGGGCATCTCTCCCCTTTCACCCCTACTTGCTCCTGGAATCCTGCAGTTTCACAAATGTCGCAGCATTCCCCTTTGTGCAGGCATGAAACTAGCAGGATCTGTCACTCCCTGTCGGTCACCTTTTCTGCCTTGTGAAGGTGATCGCAAGGAGCTCAAACACACTTTAGCTCACAGCAAACAGAGCTACTTATCTGAAACAGGTACAAAGCACTCACCCACGTGTGCCACCCCAGAGGTCCTCTTCTACCACCACTGCTGTCAAAGCTGCAGCTCACCCGTGTCCTTTCTGCAGTCAGTGCTCAGCTGTGGGATCAGTACTCGGTCCCCGGGATCCTTCTCAGCTGCTCCCTCTGTCTCGCCTTCTGCCTCCCCTTCTCTCACACTTAATCTCTCTCTCGCCCTCTCCCTCTGGTAGATGAAGCCTGTCACAGGGCTGTTAGCCTGTGAGACATCCAGATGATTTTTTTTTTTTATGGGAACCCGATGCACCTGCCTCCTATCCATTATTATTTCAGTCCATACCAGTAATGGTGCTGGACAAATTTGAGATTAACATAATTCTTCAACATTTCACAAGTCAGTTGGAGTGGTGCTTTTTCTGCAGATTGTGTTTCCTCTTCACAGCAACTCATTAAAAACTTTGATACAACTGAATGGCTCTGGATGTTTTAAAGGAAACTGCAGCTTAACTGGTTTGAAACCAATCTCAAGAATAACTAGGGTTACTAACTGATCAGATAAATTGAACTTCAGTTAAAAGTGAGTGGCCAAGCACATTTAAAGATCAGGCTTCTCCAAATACACTTCTTTTTTAAATAACTCTTTGAAGAGTTAGTATTATGAATATGAGGAATGGACAGAGCACTTCACAGCACCAGCTCACAGTGCTGATGTGAATTTATTAGCACGCATTTGAAAAGCATGAGCCTGCACTCCAGTTACATGGCTGAGAGCAGCCTCTGTTACCTACAGAGCTTTGTACACGCCTCGGAACAAAAGTTACCTCAGAAGCATTAACGGGGGATTGGGAAACCTTAGGTCAGGCTGGAAATGAAGATCAGATGCGCCTGCAGACTAGGTTCTGCTTATCAGTAAAGGCTTCCTCTGCTAGAAGACATTTATCCAGAGTCACCTGGAGCTGATCTAGATAAATCTCAAGAGAAACAAGACAGAGTCCCAAAATAAAAGACCCCAAGGCAGGGGATGAAGAGGCTTACAGACACAGTTTCCTCAGCTTGCAGAGGATAGTGGGCATTCATGGACCATCCAAAGCTCTCCTTGCTTCCACCCCTTCCCAGGTCTGCAAGTTGCAGACATATCTGGTGTTTCATTGCCCATGTTCCTCACCACGAGGATAGTCACACCTTGGGTGATAATGTCAGTCATATTCAGTAATTTCAAAGGCAACTCCATGCAATACTGTGAGGGAGGGAATCACGCCACCTAGTCCAGTGCCATCCAACAGGAGAGGCAAGAATCTAAAGCAAACATCATTTTCAAAGGTTTTGCTTCTAACCACTTGAAAGTAATCCCACACACCCCAGGCAATGGACCTATTGCCCCCCTGCATAAAACTATACCTCCAACGCACCAAGCCTTGGTAAGCAATTAGTTGTAAGAAGGCACAGCGAGAGGTACGAAGATGAACTAGCAAGAGGACAGCAGGTTTGCCTGTACCTTTATGTACTTTCCAAGAAATCAGATAACCCAAATGGGGTTATCATTACCTAACTCTTTTACTTTAGAATAACCAGGTTTTTGAGTTCAGATTCTCAGTCCCTTGACATCACAGTGGCCAACTGAAATCCAATGAGGATTTCCTAAGCATCCTTCCTGTCGATGAGAGAGCTTGAGCTGTTGCACAATCTGCTGAAGTTATACTGTAAAATATTTAAGCCATAAAGTGCAGGTGACACATCCCAAAGAATCACATTTACACACCTTTATGCACATTTACAGTCAGCAAAACATAGAAGGTCCCATTTAATGTTGTAGAAGAGCAAAAACATCTTCTGCCTCAAAAAGCAGAGAAGTACTAACAACCCAGGAGATGCTAAAATCAGTCTGATCGATAGACTTGAAAATATGTCCCAGTTACCAGACCTCAGAAACCCAAAGGGCAGCCTTATATAATGTGCTTTACTTAGCAATCCTCTGACACATCCCTTTCCAATAACCCACTTCAATGTTTTGTAAGCCTGGCTATTCCCTTCCCTTTGACAGCCCTCATAGAGATTATTTCCTATCAGACATGTGAGAGGACTCTACTGGAAACCCACTAAATGCTACATCTGAGCTGACTTGAGGATGTCAGATTCCAATTCTAATTTCATCCCAAATTAGCAAGTGGTTATTGGTTGTCCCAAAATTGCATTTGTCTGGAATGAAAATTCTTTGCCAAAATAAGCCATTCAGATTTATTTATGACATAGACAGATTTTGTTACTCTCCCACAGAGTATTATCCAAAAACACTGCCAGCTCAGCCAGCCCTGGCCCTCTCCCCTTTCATGTTTGCAACCCAGTCATTAAATTGTCTGTTAGGAGTTGTACTGAGGGCACAAAAACCTTCTCACTTCTACATCAAATGAGGATAAAAAACAGAAACGAAATACTAGTGCTTTAAGTCTGAGAACCCTGAACCTTTATTGTGACAGACTAGGAGTACAATCCACTTTGTGCTCTTCTCAAGCTTTATGCTCAAGAAGCATGGAGTCTCAAGGAAGTGGTCATGGACACTAGAGACATTTGTACAGGTTGTCACATCTCAGACAGTTTTCAGACTCCCAGCATGTAGTCTTGATAAGTGTCCTACAGTAAGGCACTACAACACTGCTTCAGATCCAAAGCACAGGCTCCATACCAAACCAGGATGCAGCCTGGCAGCAGAGCAACTCTCTGAGGGGCTAAAGATCTCTTTTGATCACGTTTGCCATCTCTCAAGCATCCAGCCAGAATGAGACATCACAGTTCCTTCGGGCACCTGGGCCTCTACAATTCACTATTGCCTTCAAAGGCCATACTACCTCAGTAATCACTGGAAGTCTTGCCTGGAGTGAGGCTGATGTCAGGTAGCTAGATTCCACAGAGAACCAACTCATTAGCTGAGTGACCTACCCAATAGCCAGGAGCTCAGCATATGCACCTGGACATGAAGTGGAGGGTATAGTTCAAAGACAGAAATTCTATCTGGTAAAGTGCTGGGGATCCCTTCCATTACCACACCCAAGGAGTAAAGCCAAACTGCCCTCTTAGTTGTCCTACAGCCTTCTGCCAAAGGGTCAGTGAGCACCTGTGAGGCAGAGAAGACAAGTTATTGAAGCATCCAAAAGCACTCAGAGTCCTCCAGGGGGTTCAGCTACGGGACAAACTTAGGGCCATTGCCACCAGAGCTGCTTTTTCAACTATTACATGTCCTTTTCCCCTACACTTCAGCCACCCACACCCACTGGATCAATAACTGCATCTTCAGGATAGCAGTAGGAGGAGGTGAGCATGCTCCAGGTATTCAGTCACATAAAAAAAAAGATGGGCCAAAACCTAAACAGCAGGGATAACCAAACTGGGTTTCTGAGTCACCTCCTCCAGCCTCCTTCAATGGAATTAGTATGTGCCTAAGGAGATTCAGTGGAGCTCACCTGACCCAGTACCACTACAGAGAGGAGCCTGCCCTTGTAAGCTCTGATTGCTATCTGGGTAACCTGACCTCCCCGCTGTGAGCACAAAACAGGCCAGATGACACTAAGCAAGACGGTAAGTGCCCAGCCTACAAATGCCTTCTTGGGTCCAGGCCCAAAGCAGGTCTGATATCACCCTGTCACTCTGTCTTGGCTGACAGTTGCAGGGTTCTTGATGGTCTTGTGAGGGCTTTTACCGCATCGTGAAGGCAGCTGAGCTTTTTGCCCCCAAGCACACTGTGGCAGCCAGTTCCCTCACTTGTTCTCCCATGTGATAGTGACCCAACATGTGACAGACACAGGCCTTTACTGCTCACTACCAGTCACAAGGACAGGCCAGGAACCTCAGCAGGGAAATGGCTGCAAGAGCTGGGTGTGGGGGAGCAGGAAGAGCTGGCCTGTTCCGTGATGGAAGGGGCAGCCCCAGCAGAGGCAGGACAGGGACCTTACTGACCAGCTGCACTCACCAGCACCTGATGTGGGTGAGTAGAGAGGTGGCAACAGGCTCCATCAACAGCCCTGTGATTGTCAAAGGCAAGGTAAAAAGCCAGGTCCAAGGTCAACCTGGGAAATCCAAAAAACAGTTCTGGAATCAGCTTGAAAACAGGTGCAACTACAGCAAAGTGCAGGAAGGGGATGAAGGTCCAGGCCTGAGTTTAAATAGAGCTCCTGGGCCATGGGCAGAGGGTATGGCAAGGGGTCCCACGTGAGATTGCTCAGGGCAATTAAGGTCTATTAGTGCTCTCACAGCCCTGACCCTGGATTTCAGGAGAACTTCATTTCTGTGACACACCAGCTCCCCCAAGCCCTGCACCCAACAGATGCATCATGCTTCGAATTCAGCTCCCCCTCTCCTCCCACCCTGCCTTCCCTAAATCCTCCTGCTTCTACAGGTGGTTCTGCTCTTCTGCTGATTTCCAGGCCCAGATGACCTCTCTATTCCCTCTGCATGTCCATGCCCTCAGTAGCACTCATCTGCCCCACATGCCTTCCCTGTTCATGACTAAAGGGAATGGTGGGAGCAGAGCCATGGGAAGAGGCAGGCAGCAAGCAGAAAAGACACTGAGCAATGGATAAGCAGACAACCAAGTATAGAAAGGTTTACCTCCCTCTCCTCTCACTTCCCAGCATATGACAGGAAAAATTGTACCATTTCATGGAGGAGTATTCACTCTCTGGAACTGAAGAGGAAAGTCCATTTTTGTTGAGAGTTTCTGTGGTTCTGAGAGTTCCAAACTGAGACATTGCTCCCTTCCATACCTCCTCAGTCTCTAGAGTGGATCTATACAATCCCACTGTCTTAACCATTAAAAAATATTGCAAGACTTTTCACAAGGAATTGAATTTTATTCCTGTGCCATTTCCTCCCTCGAGCATATGCAGTGGATTGATCAATGCTGTCTAGCACAACAGTCTTCCTCCAGGCTCATCCCTGGAGATGCAACTACTGCCTTGCTTCTCACACTAACGTTGACTTTCTAAAAAGCATCACTGCCAGTAATCTTTCTGTTTAGGATCAAAACTGCATCTTTTGTGGGAAGATCTTATCAGTCTTCAGCAAAGTAGTTCCTTGCTAGGGCATGCTCAATTCACTGTGCTGTGAAGCTGTACCAGCTGTGAACCCAACAACAGGGGTCTCCTTTTGCCAGTTATTTCACTAACCAGGGATGAGACATGTGCAGAACTGGAGATGCCTAGTAAAGAGCACTGAAGAATGATGGTCAGACTGCCACGTGGCCTAGCCCTGGCAGTGTGATATGATGAAGTTACTACCAGTACTTCAGGAGCTGCCAGGCTCCCTAAGACACAAAACGTCATTTTTTAAGTCATCTCAGTTTGAAGTGTCCAGACCTGACTAATGGGTACTGAGTACCTGGAGCCTTCCCTGAAGTCACTGGGATCACCTGGATGCACATGTCTTGGTGCCCACATGCTGGGAAGACCACTGGGATATAAGCGTCTCGGTCCCTGTGGGTACGTGCATATATGAGTCTGAGTGAATGAAAACATTTTGTTTTAAAATAAAATCACCTTCCCCTCCTTTGTCTCACACTGAGTTCTGTCACCTCGTTGCAACATTATTGCCTATGACACAGCTAAGTTTGCAACTGCCTGGAAAAGGCAGAGCCTCTGAATAGGAACTGGATGATGATACTGTATCTTGCAGCCCAGTTTACAACTTGGTCTCTGACAGTCTCCAGGAGCTACTTTTTATGTGTTCCCTTTGGTGACATACAGTCACACGTGCTCTGTGTTTTCCGCCACCAAGCACGTTCTGCCTGGTGGTGGTCAGGCAGACAGGCAGGCTCCCGTCTGACTGAAGGGTGGAGGGACATAGTGAGCAGGTCACTTTTCAAGGCAGACGGATGGATAGATGCATCATTGAAATGGGCAGGATAATGTCAGGGGTGCTGATACGTCACGGCCAGACTAGGAGAAGGGAGGAAAGGAGGAGTGGGTGTCAGAGACAGATCCTATGTCAGCATGGGTGATGGATGAGGGAGGACCATCTTCTGGGAAGGGCGGCTGGGGCAGACAATACCAGTGCCAGAAGCTGAGCAGGAGGAAACAAGACCCACGCAAAGGCCCTGATTAACCCTGCATTTGGAGGGAACTGGTCTGTTGCTCTGAGACAAACTGAACGGCAAGCAAACTGCTGGCAGTTTGGGCCTTTACTAAGTCCAGCATGTCCTTGTCAATCTCTTTGACTGACAGATTGAGAGCCCCAGATGGTTCAGAGCTCTCTATGACCATAACAGTGAATGGGTCATACTCTCAGCCATTCATGTGCTTTTCAGCTTTATTCAGCTTATTTTTCAGGCATATCTCATTTCACATTCACCACTTACTCCTCTCATTTCATCCAGCGAGTGTGTCTACTTTTGCAGGGGTTGTAACCAGAGCAAAGGTATAATTCCTCCCACAGTGACCATACAGGGGCAGAGCTGTCTATGCAGCCCATGGTGGAGGAGAGAAGGGGAGAAACCTCACATGTTTATCATCTGAGAGGGCTGGCCTGTATTCCTCAGTGCCACTACAGTTTTGGACTCCCTCTGGTTGCTCAGGGCCAGCTGGGTCATGCTGACAATTTCCCAATCCTCGCTGGGAGGAGGAATGCACTACTGAGATGCTCTTCTTGGCCATCCTTACCATTCCTTTCATGGCAATATTAAGGAACCTGGGTCGCACCCCAAACTGGCGGCAGCAGCGGAGTGGGAGGCTGCTGATGCAGGAGGGTCAATCTAGCACAGAGAACAAGACTCCTAGCAGCCCAGGAAGATACAGAGAAAAACTCTAAAGAGCTCTAAAAAGCAGAGAACAATCAAATAAACCCTTAACTGTTGCTGCTCACCTTCTGGAAGAATATGAAGACAAAATTTCTGGGCTTTGTGTTTATTAAGACTCCATGCCCATCTTTCAAAGTATTATTTTAGTTCTCTGTCCCATACATCTACACTAAAATTTCAGCTTTTTCTTCCTGGTGTAGTATTTTCCTATCTATCCATCATCATCTAAGTGGCTACCTCATATTCCAGGCACCTTTCTTTTCCCTGTCCTCTCTCTTTATTTACCCTGTTGTACAATTTGTATCTTCTTTGTAGCTTATGAACTTACATCTCATTGATAAGCACATTGAGATCTGCAGTTTGTCTTCTCTGGAAGGGTTTTGGCCTCCTTCCTGACTCTCTAGGTATGCCTGTAAAAATAGAACATGCGCATTGTTGACTTATGACCGTATCCTTGAGAAATAAACTTCCTTAAACAACAAGCCACAGCCGTCTGAGGCAGAAGCCAAAATACACTGGCCTTGCCACATGCCACAAAGGTCAACAGACCCAAATTGCCGGATCAGACAGGAGGACAGAATGCCAGAAGCAAAGGACATATAAATCTAATGACCGTCAGCTTAACTATGTCAGCTGATTCTGAGCTCAACCAGAGGGTCAAAGGAGAAGGATGGTCCCCGTTTACCTTTACAAGTCTCAATGAATTGAGGCCTCCTTCAAACACAAGTAGTTATAGCAGTTCTTTAAATGTTTCACCCAGGAAATGTTATTTAACACTCAGCTATATGGTGTATCAGGCAAAGCCATCTACAGGTCCCAGGCAGCCAGTCACACTGACCTGGTCAGAAGGTGGCAGGAAAACTGTGAGAGTCTGCAGAGCAGCTGAGGCCTGTAGTGCTCTCTGCTATATTTATTAAAAAGGATTCATTATTTGCCACATCACATTGTTCTAACCATTGTTTTCAGAGATGCAAATTCACAGCACTCATACAAGACGCAGGTACAAGCAAAGCTCTGCTGAATCCGAAAGCCACCTAACTGGGTGGTTGAAAGAGAGCTGCAGCTGGGTCACTGATGGTCACTGAATCACAGAGATGTCAGTGAAAGGGGGCTCTGGAGGTCCCCAGTCCAACCTCCCGCTCAGGGCAGGACGATCTTGAACACCAGATTGGAGCAGCCATGGCTTTTCCACTGAGTCTTAACAACCACCCCCTACTGCCCCCAAGGAGAGCGATTCCCCGCTCTCTGATGACCTGTCCCAGGCCTGCACCAGCTTCCTGGAGTCTTTTCCTCGTGCCCAACCTGAACCTCCTGAGCTGCAACTTGTGGCCATTGCCCATTATAATTTGGCATCACCAAGAAGAGTTTGGCCCTGTCACCTTTGTGATCACCCCTTGCTCTGCTGGCCACATGCCTTCCAGTTTAGCCCAGGATGCAGTTAGCTTTATGATGAGCACACATAGCTTGTTCATATTCAACATGGCATCCACCACAACATCTGTGTCCCTTCCTAAAGGACCCCAGGTCCTTTTCCAGGCTGCTCGTTGTAGCAGCATGTTGTCTCTGCAGACACTCAACTACGTAATTCGAAACAGATCTGAGGAATGGCAAGTTAGGGACTGGACAGAAAAGCCACTCACACGGGAGGACATTGCCTCAGCCCTTTCCCCTTGGAGACATGAGGATTTTGCCTTGCAGAACAGCCCCACAGGACTCGGGATCCACTGCATTTGGGATGGAAGCAGAGGTTGGGCGCTGCAATAATGAACCCCCATTGGAAGGGAGTTGTGATGGTGCTACCAAATGGCAGCTAAGACAGGAAGGAGCAATATAACATTGCAGAGGGTATGAAAACTCTAAGAGGTCTCAAGAAAGGCCTCACAGAAAGTCTCATAGTTCTCCTTGGGACAGAGTCTTTGGGATCCAAAAGCAGTGAAAAGAAAGGCATAAGTAAAGGATCAGGCTTTCTAGCCAAACCCACATGGCAACTTGGGACCCTGAGCTCAGATCTTGACAGCAGCTGTGGGAAGTGCAAGTTGAGTGCAGTGACACAAATCTATGTGGGGACATTCTTCTATCCTCCTTCCTCATATCCTAAACTCAAAATCCAGGCAGGGTACAGTCAATATCCTGAAGAGCAGGGTATCCTATTCAGAGGGACTTGGAACAGGCTGAAGAAATGGGCTGACAGAAACCTTCTGAAGTTCACTGAAGGCAAATACAAAGTCCTGAACATG
Organism: Ciconia boyciana; assembly: GCF_034638445.1. Classification (NCBI taxonomy): domain Eukaryota; kingdom Metazoa; phylum Chordata; class Aves; order Ciconiiformes; family Ciconiidae; genus Ciconia; species Ciconia boyciana. Next base: position 6,638,121 of record NC_132956.1, on the reverse strand, counting down.
GGCCAGAATAAGCTCATGGAGCAGGGCAGGCTGAGGGCTGACTGGCTAGGAGGCAGCTTTGAAGAAAAGGACTTGACAGACAACAGATTGAACAGGAGTCAGCAGTGAGCCTTTGCAGCAAAGAAGGCCAACAGCATCCTGGGCTGCATCAGCAAGAGTACAGCCAGCAGGTCGAGGGAGGCGATTCTTCCCCTCCTTTTATGAGGCCACATCTGAAGTATGACATACAGTTTTGGGCTCCCCAGTTACAAAAAAATGCCTGGACATACTGGAGCAAGTCCAGTGGAGAGCCAACAAATAGGAGGTTCAGTAGGGGGTTAGAGCCCATGAGGTGGAGGAGAGGCTGAAGGAGCTGGATTTGTTCAGCTTGGAGAAGAAAGGATGCGGGGGGAGTGAATTTCAATCTCCTGCTACCTAGGGTGGCTTATAGAGAAGGCAGAGCCAAACTTTTATCAGCAGTGCGCAGCAATAGGACAAGAAACAAGGGACACAAGGTGCAAAAAGAGCAGTTCCAATTAGGACGTTAGGAAAAAAAAAATCATGTGAGAGTGGTCAAACACTGGAACAACAGCCCAGCAAGATCATATCTCCATCCTTGGAGATATTAAAAATTTTACCAGTTAAGGCCCTAATGAACCTGATCTAGTTTTGAAGAGGAATCTACTCTCAAAACTGGTCATTCTTGGAGCACAAGGTTTGACTCTGAATATGGCAAGTCTAGCAAAAAAAGGACAAAGTGAAGGATAAAGGCATCAGTGGGCAAAAGGATGGAGAAGGAGGAAAAATAAAACTGAAGTTAATGAAATTTGTCAAAATAGTAATTATAACAAGTAGAATGATTGTGCTAATTTTAATCAGTAAATGTGAGATGGTCAAATGAAGTTTCTGTTTACAAGTACTAGGGCAAAATTGAAGGAACTTGCTTTGTTAAAAAATGTGGAAATGGATAAAGGGCTAAAAGGAGGTAGCAATCATGAATACAATAGAGATCAAGATGAAGGTGGAGTGACAGTGCATATCAGCAAAGGCATGACTGTGAAGAAAAAAGGGCAAGCACTGCAGAAAAGAGAACTTCTGAGAGTCAAAAACCATCTTGACAAACCATTCCCCATACCTTCCAAACCTCAGCATGCCAGAGTCAGGGAGTTAGGATTCCTGGCAACATTTCTCTTCTAATGGTTTTGCTTGCCATGAAGTCTGTCATGAAGGCTCTGTGAATAATTGCTGAAATGCTGCCGTCTGATATCAGTTATTATTAATAACTGGGAAGCCCTAGCTTATTAAAGGAGTAAATTTGTGCATGCGCAGAGAGGATACAAGTTGCGTTCATCTGCCTTCAGTGAGGAAGAGACCTTGAGCGATCAGGTTCCTTTGACCTTGCACAGATGGTATGAAAATGCCAATCATGCCAGGGCCATTATGGCCTATGACTGCACTCAGGGCCCCGACTCTAATCCTCAAGTCTTTGTCATGGTACAAAGTCAATTTTAAGTGTAAGACAGTAGTTCAGCTATTTCATCCCTACATTGGGGCAGATTTTCATCTATCTGGTCCTTGAAATCTGTTGGTTTCATTTCATCTATATGTTCCATAACTTTCTGAGAATTCAGTCTGAGACAAATTCCAGTGGAGACACTCACAAATGAGAGACCCAAGTGTAGGGACCTCCACACTGAACACAGATGCAAACAAAATATTGGGTATTTTCTGCTATGATCTTAATTTCCTGGTGTACTCCTTTCACACCTTTTTCACACCTACAGATTCTGTCAGGTTTTTTGTCCTGATGAGTTTGAGAAAGGATGTTTTACTAGGTTTTATGCCTTTTCCAACCTGGTATGTTTTCAAAATCAAGATGTGCTTGATCAAGTAAGAATTGACAAATATCAACCTAGGTAGGATTATACAAATTCTTTCAAACAAACAGTGAAAAAACCTACACAAAACAAAGACGACAGAATGGGTTCACTCTGCGGTGTTGAGAGGGTGAGAATGTGTGAAGCCTCAGTTTTAAACAATAATGATGACGATAGTGATGACTACAAAGCTGACTTGAGAACAGAGTACACAGAAATGGAATTTACCATGAGAGCAGCGGATGGAAAACTCCAAGTGCAATTCCAGCACAAGCTGATAAAGTATTGCTGCTAGAAAAATATCAGTGCCAGCTTTTGATCTCAACTTTGAGGTCTCCACCAGATACAGGGAACACTACTGTTTGTCCACATTCAAGAATGATTTGCTCAAGTAGGAAGATGTATGGAGATGGCATCATGGGCTGCTCAAGGTAGTGAAGGGCTACCTGTATTAAAAAAGAGTGAATAAGGTTAGTTCATTCAGCCCAACAAAAAAGAGATGGGGGAAAAAGACTATTAAATACCTGACAAAGGTAAATACCAAAAGCGAGGACAAGGTGACAGAAGGGCAAATGGAAATAACTGACCATAAAGAGGACTATCAGGAGATTTTTAACCATCAGATCTGGCTAACACAGCCTCCTAGTTGGAATAATAAGGCAGAGTGTCTGACGGAGTTAACATAGATTTATTTATTTTATAATGGGAACTCTGTGGCACAGCTTTCTGCCACTCAAATTCAGAGGTCTTTTCTAAGGTCAGGAACGAAGTCTAGGAGGACAAATGGCCAAGAGACACTGAACTCAGAAACTCTTGGCTGCAGTAAATGCCAGTTGGGAGTGACTTGCTGTACAGTTATTTTGGCAATTTGTTGTCCCTACCCTTGGGCATTCTCTTTCAATAGCCAAACTATAGTGAACTTTGTGCACTGCATGATAAGGCACCTATACATTGGGCGAGCAGTAGGGCAATGAAGAAAGCTTTAAGTAAGACAGTGCACTCATTTGAACTAACAGGGCAGCATTACACAAGCTTTAAGCGCTGCCAACATCCCTGCCAGTGAAGCCCTTAGAATAGGAGGTCCCAGTTCTTACCTGCTAGTAAGACCTCCACGTCTTCTAGGTAGACATCACAGACTGGTATTTCATCCAGACAGACATACCACTTCTGTGTGTCTGTCTTCTCCTCTGCCAGTCATAGTGATGATTCATCCATCACTTGGTGTGTACGTGTGCAAATATGTACTTGTGCACATGTCTGAGTGACAGCATTTTACTGGGACCTGCTGAGTGCTTCAGGGCCTAAGAATCACAACAGTTGTCTTAGGGTTCATGACTCTGCTGACTTGCGATCAAGAATGCAGAAAGCTGTGACCCAAAGAGTATCCACTCCACCTCCTTCAGCATCCGGCTGACAATTGAGCTGACCGCAGAGCTAATGCTCCAGCATGCTGTGACTAGTGGGCTGAGTCCCCTGCTGCAGACTATAAATTACACACAGCGAGTTTTAACACCTCTTGATATAATTATACATAAAAGCTTTCAGTCCTAGTGGCTCTGTAAGCGGTCAGCGCATCTGCCTGTCCAAGCAGGTGTCAATAATAAGGAAATAACCCCCCTGGTGAGAGGAATTTTAGAAGCTGTGAGAAGAGGTCGCAGTTGCAGGGAGGACAGTGTGAATGTGGCTGTATGCACCTACTGACACCCCAGGGCACTTGGCTTCAAGGACAGGAGCTCTCTCTGCAAATAGATCTCCCTGGCGGAAGCCTGTGCCAAACACAACTGCTACAATAACAACAGTACTTGTACAGTGCTTTTTGGTTAAGACCATTTTGCTGGACCATGAGTCCCCAGACTGTTTCCTGAGGAGGTGGGAAACACAGAGCTATTGCATGATTTGTTTAACATGAGAAATGAGCATTTCTGAAGCAACTACTAGAAAAATCTTTCTCCAGACTTTAGGACAAAGCACATAAGACCTGATACGACCATTCTCTAGTCCACAGTCCCTTTCAGAGCTACAGAGAGCATCTGGAGGCTCTCTGATTCATTTCTCCATGTCTGGTGAGATGCACTGACTAATTTGGTTGTGAATCAAAGGACTCTCGGTGCCCCCATTCAGAAAGGAAATTAATCATGGAAACAGTAGCCAGGAAGCAAAACCAAATAAAAATCTCTTCATACTCATAAATCAGCTTTTTCTCACACTTCAGCATCCCCCAGAGGTGAAGAAGCGCCTTGCTTTGACTAATTTGGATGAAGTAGGAGCAGCAGACACAGGGTGGGGCACTGAGACCAGTGTCCTGCTATGCAGCTCTGTCAGCAACCTCATCGCCAGCATGCTGCTGTACCTTGGCCGTTTGCCTCTGACTCCCTGTGAGCATGGGCTGGGCCAGCCCCACGTTACCCCACGGGTTCCCAGCACACACGTTCCTAATGAAATGATCCAGCAGAGCATCTACTCCAGCCAGTGCCAGAATCCACCTCCCTTTCACGCTGACTGTTGTTCTCTGTGCACTGCAGGAAGGTGAACTGACTCGTGATCAGGGCTGCTGGGTAGCACATGAGCTTCAGCATGACCACTAGTAGTCCCGAGAAGATGCCATTCCTGCTCTAGGCTTTTTGCCTCCACTGACACAGCTGTAGCATACTTTCCAGATCCCCTATTACAACAGCGTAAGACAGCACAAGTCCATGTTAAAGCTATTTACTTGGCACTGCAGAGGAAGAACTGGATCTGGGAAGTTGTGATCCCATCGCAGCCTTTAAGAACACAGCATCAAAAGAGGTCTCTGTTACTCTGCTCTACAGTCTGTGTGGTGAATAGCTCCCCTGAACCATCAATTACAACACACAGTTAGCTCCACTAAGCGAGAGTGTCACAGCACAGTCATGGCAAACTGCCCTTCCTCCCACTTCTCCCTCATTAGGCTACTCCTCTCTTGCTAGATCTTTAATTAGCTTGTCATCAGCAACTTGGCCTGGATTGAATACCCTGCGTTCTCCCAAATGAAACCATATAAGACAGATGGGACACCAAAAGCAGCAAGAGAGTAGGGTGGGAAGACATGCAAAGCAATCAATATGTGTCCGTAACTTCAGGGACAGGCTTGCCAGGGGCAGTAGTAAGATGTCAGTTGGCTTGGACAAACTGGGGGTGTTCAAAATGTAGGTTGGCTGAGACCCAGCAACCTCATTTCAGCAAACCCACTGTAGGGACAGCAAAAGGGAGAGACAAAACCCAGCAAAACCAGTAGCCGTGAGGAATAGAGCTATTTATTGTGCCATTAAAGTGAAGAGCCCAGCCATGGTCAACCTACCAATTCAGCTTGGAGCAGTTTCACAAGAAAGCTCTGTTTACACCTCACCTGACTCCCTTGCTTTCGCTAATTCAGAAGCCAACACTTGGCCTCAAATCACCTTTTCCCTGAATTCTGCGGCCAGGCTGTATTCCCCGTCTGCCACCCACCGAGCTCAGCAGATGCTCCATGGCGCCGCTGCAAAACATTGAGCCAATAGATGGAAGGAGGAAAGGGCAGCAAAAATGCTGGATGGGGAGGGCAGCCCATAAAATATACACCTGTTGTCAATCAGAAGCCAAGGTTTATGTCAGCCTGCTGCAAATATTTTCCCTTCCACCTCGGTGACCTTTTCAATCATACTTCATGAGGGAGACTGCTCCCATTAAGTGCTACTTGATCCTCTGCTAATGCAGCAGTTATGAAAGGGCCACAGCACTTGTCATTACGACAAACACCTTTGCAGTGGGAGAAGGCTGTGGAGAAGGGCACAGACCCTCTGCTTCCTCAGGGCCCTTTCCCTCTGTCTGCCCATCACCACTGTTACGGCCTCACATTTGGACAAGGACAGCAGAGCCTAGCTGAAGCACTAACCACTGTCTCTGTACCTGCTGTCTCGGCAGGCTCAGCTGCCAGTGCCTAAGCTAGCACACAAAGAAGAGGGTCTGATTTTCTGAGAAGTGAAATGTTCCTCTGCAAGACAGCAATTCAGGATAAAACGCTAGGTGTACACTGTCCCTCTAACACTCTGGATTACATAGACTCAATTAACTTTTATGAACATGGCTCCTACTGCAGCCATCCACTGTCCAGTCAGGTCTGAGAGCCCATTTGAGCTTTCAGCTTTATCACGCTCAGAAAAAAAGGTCTCCGGGGAAGCACGAACCCACCTTCCCTGCTGCAGCACTCCTTGGCAATGCCCTCAATCTTCATACGTGTGACTGCAGCTTTTGACAGCCTGTTTGGGTGGCACGCAGAGGGTGACCTGAACAGGACCTCCAAGGGGCTGGGACTAATGGGTGGGTGGGGACTACTGCCCTGCAGGACTGGCCCAAGAGAAAAGAATAGCTTGGAGGTCAGGGCAGCCTCTCCTCCAGGAGCATGCAGAATGATGGCCACAACTCTGGGTACTGGGAGAGGCGAGATCCTGGAGGACATGGATCCCTGGTTTGATATGGTGCCATGTTTCTCTGTCCTTTTCAGAGTACAAACTAGTGCTGCCATTAACATCCTGCCAGCTGTCTCCTTCCAGCTCCTGGTCATGCTCAGATGAGTAACCAGCACCAAAGGTATTTCACCAGCCCTTTGAGGAGGGAGAATAAATTCATTTCTCTGACCCAGAACAGGACTGTACACACACAGAATCTAGCTCTTCAGCCCTGCAGAGAGACCTAAGGACCCCCAAAAAGGGACTGACTTTGGAAGAAATGGCACACGTAGGCAAATTAATGTGAATTAAAAGGTACTCAGCATCTGCACTGAAATATTTGTCAAAGGAGAAGAAAAAGCAATGAAATTAAGTCCCTTTCTTTTCCAGCTGCTTTGTTGCTCCAGGCCTGGCTTTCTAAATTGTGATAGAAGGCTCCTGGGTCTTGGGGAGCAAGGGAACACCTTCAGCCCACAGAAGTAGCTGGGCAGCTGTGATGGATGGTGACGGTGGTAGCACTGCTTGGGGCCACTTGGGCTGTGGGTTGCCTGGGTTGCGAGTGTTCAAGGTGTGTGTGCCTGCCTTACCACTATCTGTTTGGGGTGAGTGGTATGAGATTGGGTTTGGGCAAACAGGAGGTCAGTCTGCAGAGACACTTAAGTATTAGCTGCCTTGGGTTTTAAATAAATCCCTTCTGGAAAAGATATCTGCAGAGCGGTGTTATGCTGGCCACTGGTCCTGTGCAATGCCTCAGATCACATCTGTATCATAAAACGCATAATCACAGAAGTGAAGAGACTTCAGAAGTCTCTAGTCCAAGCCCGAACTTTTCTAGACCTGTACCTGCTAAGGTATTTTTGGCAGGCTAGAGCTCTGTCATGGGAGCAAGCAGAAAAAAATGGCAGTGGTTTTACAGGATCGCAGCTCTCTGCACCAGTATGAGCTGGTTATTGTGAACGCAATAGTAATCCCTGACACTGGGACACCCTGCAGACCTGGTCACCACTCCTATGGACTATGTGGCCATCCCTGTATTACCAGCCATGAGTATTGCCCAAAAAGGAAAGAGTCATCAAGACTGGGAAGGGGCTGTGAAATCTGCCCATCACAGCAAGATCAGTTTTCAGGAGAATTTTCCCTATTTCTGTTGCACTTGAGGTAGAAGACCTATAGAGATGTAAGGAGGTCTCACAGCACACCGAGGGCCCTCCTCCAAGAGTGGAGGAACCAAACACTGAACAGCAAATAGCAAAGGTTCCTGCTGAGCAACTGCATATCACCAGCAGTAGCTTTCTGTAGATAAGACAAAAGAAGTAATGGACGTAATAATGGAGGCACTCTCCACTGGCTTTAAACCACCAGGAAGAGATTTCAGCCCATCTGACATGCGGCTGAGTGGGCTTTCCCTCAGCTTGCACTGTGTGCATGGAAAAGACAAACGATACAGCTCTGGGAGATCAGACTGTTGAAATATAGAGGGAGAGATGTTATCTTAGCCCTCAGGAGAAATTCCCTGGCGTGTGACTGCCATCCAGGTGGTGATAACTGGGTATAATTTATTCAGGTAGAAATCCCTCTTCCCACTCTAACAATGTTTTGTTTGCTCTGTCCTGAATAACAAGCCCACCAATGCCCTGGAAATGATGATCCACAACACATGTGCAGAGTTCCTAATACCGTGCAATGACAAGAAGTTTCATCAACTCAGATAAATATCCCTGCCTTCTCAGTGACAGTCACTCATACTTGAGATGTCTCACTTCCCCTACCTGCCAACATTTGAAATCTATAAATAGGGCCAAATGGGAGAGAAACAGGGGATGTACACTGCCACCCACTAGATATCTGTCAGGCTAAGGCATACCTTCGGAGGGAGTTAGTGGTAAGTAAACACCACAGCACTAGGCAGTAGAGGCCTGACCCTGCAAGGTTGGAGCAGTCTGGCGGCTCACTAATCAATCCAGAGCTCCCTCCAGAGCAGACTGGCTCTGGGTGTTTCTCCAGCTCTCCTGCCACCTCAGGAGCACAGGTCTCTACTGCTCCAATGCCTGCAGCAAGGCTCCAGCAAAGACCCCACATCTCTGCAGCAGACTATGCTGAGCTGATGGCAAGGTTCTGGAGATGATTGGGATGCCCGGTGCAGCACTCACTGACCTTGGTGTCAGCCTTTCCATCACTGCCAGGGTGTTCTGAAGCAGGATACCACCACCTACCTACCAGCACCTTCCAGTAACCTACCAGTATCTTCCAGTGTTACACCAAACACCTTCTGGCACAGCAGCCCCCATCCCCTTCTCTCTGCACAAAGGCTGCTCTCGGTGGTTTGCAAGTCCCAGCAGCACAGATCATCCATGTTTCCATTGAAAAAGGGCAAGTACCTCCCTCCACAGACGTTCTTTACTATATGTTCTATAGCCAGAGGTTGAATCTTGTTCTGCATTACACCCCCCTGTCACTGAGCCCAAAAGAGCAATGGAGGGAAACATGATTTTTGTCTCACTCCTACTGCTCATGGGACCATTTGTTACGCAGAGCCAGAAGCCCAGAACAATCCAGCACAGGTCTCAGTGATGTGGGAGCATTCAGTGGTGGTGGGTCACATTTGCACAGACCACTCCTGTCAAAAAATACCACTTGGAACCTACTCTTGAAAACATCCTGACCAAGAAGAAAGCCACCACAGCAGTAGTGCAGAGCTGCTTCTGTGCCCAGGCCCTCTTTTGTCTTCCCTTCCAAGCAGAAGGCTCTTTGACAAGTAAAGAATGGCTCTTTGACAAGTACAGAATAACATGCTTTCCAATCAGTGTCTACTTGCTGGTAAAAGCTGTTAATTGCCTCGTATAGTCTTCTGTCAGCAACATTATCCCCTCTCGTCCTGCTGAGACTGGGACGAGGGATTGTCCTGTTCAGTGGCTGCAGTGGGACATGGAGAGGGGGAAGGTGAAATATAATATGAGAAATAATATCCACGGCAGCAAGCAAGGCTAACCGAAAAGATATAAGGGAAGCAGGATTCCAAGGACAGAGGAATGCTGGGGGAGGAAAAGCATGGAGGTCTCTTGACAAAGGTCCAGGATCATTTTAAAAGGGCCCAAGAAATTATTTTTTAAAGTCTATTTTTAATACAACCTACACGTGTGATGAGAGCACTGCCTGCCACCCCACTATCTTGTTACCTCCAAGATTAGCAACAAAAAGATTAATTTAGACAGGATGGAATATTTTCTAACGAAAGTGTCACTGCCTTCTGGGGAGCAAGTCTGACCCGAAAAGATCACGTACGGGGAAATCCCACACCACAGGCAATCCCTCACGGACTGGAGTCTCCCAGCTGGAAATACAACAGTTTGGGTTAATTTCAGCACAGCTGGGGTGACTACCGATGACATCATGTGACTGTAATATGTCACTATAATTGATCATAAATATATGTACTACACTACAGCTGATAACAAAAGCTGCAGAGGCAACAGTGGATTAGGCCTACACTCCTATTCTCTGAGGAAAGTTCATCAAGCAGCTATTAAATACTAAAATGAGCCCATGGTCTTTGGTTTAGGAAGTTCCTAAGACACAGACAGATGGACCTGTGAGGCAAGCTAGGGAGTGGATCCTTGTACGGCTCTTGTACCCTGCCCCATGCATCGCTATCACACAAAGAGAGAAACAGGCTGTTTGGCTAGATGCTCTGATGCCATATAGATGCACTTATCCACTTGTATTAAAGTGATCAGTGTAATATGGGGAAACTTCAGGAGCTTCCCACCTGCGTGTCAGTACTTGCTTTTCTGGCTTACATTTTAATTCCTGCAAGTAATACAGAAATAAAAGGCTTATGATCGCTCCCTGTCCCTTTTCTAAGAGCTGCAAACCCCACTGACAAACCCTCTCAGCCCTCTCTAGTGCTGGTCCATGCAGAAGATGACAAGCTACTGTAGCTGGAGCCTCTCTTGCTCTCCTCCTTGAGGGTCAGCCCTGAAGTGAGAGGCAAAACTCCAGTCCCCATTGATGGATCCATAGGGATGGCCCATCTGGGGACTCCCAAAAAGCTGATGGCACAGCTGAGAAGGCACAGCATTTGGGTTGTACTGAGGGAACTTGCCCACTTATTAACATTTTTGCATTCTATTCTTTGCCAGAGAAACTGAGCATACACTTTACTTACACTGAAAATTACCTCTTCCAAACGCAACTGAATCATTTATCCAAGTTGCTACTAACATTTCTGGAGAGCACCCTGCTCCAAGGGAGCCAAATACAGATGGGATCCTATAACCACAGCCCCCTCCCAGTCCCACCAGCCCTTTCACACACTGGCAATTCATCCTGCCCAGGGCTCTCCACAGAAATCACTTCACCCTTTCCAAAACAGAGCAGCTGTTTAGCAGCAGCTCAGCATGGCAGGTCAGAAGACGATGAATCTTGTATTCACTTGAGACTTGGGAATTTTTAGGGAAACAAAACCTCAGCTGTGTAAGTTGGAAGAGGGTTGAGACACCTGGTCCAATACTGCTGCTCCCAAAACAGCACCAAGCAACCCTTCCAAGCCACGGGGACCTGGCTTTAAACTGCCCCTAAAGCAGTGACCTCTGGCAGGAAAGACTTCCTTGGTCTCACGTGAAGTATTTTCCCCCACTCTGAACCAGAAGGAGGGATCCCTGACTATCCGCCCAGCTCAACAGCTCTTAGCTGACAAAGTTTACAGGAGTAGATCACAGTGTGAGGTGGGCTGGGATGACTGCAGCCCAGCAGGAGCATGACCTTAGAAGGTAAAACCGAGCCACAGCAGGCCTGATGCCAATAACACACTTAGGCCTAAATGTTCCAGTGCTTCATGCCGTTCCATCAAAAATCTTGGAGAAACTTATTTTTGGCTGAACCAGGTGTCACAGAAAAGTGTGCCAACTTCAGCGTTTCTCTGCCAAGTCAGGAGGAGACTTACAGGGAAGCCCGTGCAGTGCAGAGATGGGTGCAAAGCAACCAAACAGCAGAGGACTGTCACCAGAGGCTGCAGCCGCTCAGTCTCACAAACATGATCTATCACACCCAGCTTGATTTTATTCCTTCCCCTCTTCCCCATCACACACACATTAGTGGGAGGATAGCGGGAAGGGTGTCACTGGTGCTTCACAGATGCCTATACACCCAAATGTGCTGTAAGCGCCGCCTCTGTAGACAGTGCTCTACGCTGGTGTCTTAGAAGATGAAAAAACAGTTATGTGTCTGGCTCTGCAAGGTCTCTGTCTGCCCCAACTCCAGAAGAGCGCATTCTCTTACCCCCTTAGATGGCAGCTCCAGCAGATGAGGCTACTTCTCAAGCTCCTGTGTGGTTCACAGTAGGGCTGCATCACCACACAGGCTCCCAGGCTCCAGGACAGAGCATTGGCTCTTGAAAAATACTTCTGGCCACAGAGAATTCCCTTCTCCCTCTAACAAGGCCTCTGTTCTTTACTTGGGAAAGCACACCGAACTCAGGCAGAGGGAAGCAGTGTGGACCAGTGTCCAGAGCACTGCCCTGGGGTGCAGCAGCTCTCTCTTCTGGTCTTAGCACTACAAGAGGGTTGGGTGAACTTGGACAAGGCCTCTCTCCTCAGCTGTCCTGTTTGTAAACTGTGAATATTTAGAATGGAAATGGTTTCCAATCTAGGGGCAGAAGCAGCCTACAAAACGGTTAAATGCAACTAAAGTGGAGAAGCATGAGTCAAGCCCTTTGGGACATAAGCCGTGTCTGGGTTGTTTCCCCCTCGCTGCCCCAGAGACACCCTGCCACCAACACTACGAGTCTCCCCACCACCACACGTCAAGGTGCAAGTGAGCAATTGCTGCACAGCTGTGAGCCATGAGACCCAACACCAAATTCCATGGTCCTGATTTACCCTTTCATGGCTGTTACATTAATGGTTGTTCTCTACCCTGTTCATCCCATGGGAGGTCATGCTTGACAGAGGGTCCTTCACAACGCCAGCCTGCCTGTGCATGACCAAAGGATATGTGCTGACACTGTATCTCCTGGGTTATCAGAGTCCAGCATGCTGGGAAAGCCACATCTTCTCTCAACCCCCACGCACACACCAGCTGCTCCCGCCTGTGATTGACAATGTTTCTTCATTAACATATGCTCAGAAATCTCCATGAGGCTTCTACATGTCTTTTTTAGATCGTCATGTCTTTCATGTTGAGACCTTAATGCACCCTCACAAGCAGTTCTTGTGACCCTCACAAGTTCGTCAGTCACCCTCACAGAAACCCTGTGTACCATTTGATTGAGGAAACTGAGGCATGTCACCAGAAGCCACTCTGTTGGAGTTGTAAGGGAGCTGACAGCAAAAGAGAGAAGAATTGTTATTCCTTGGTCTAACCAACCATCCCACGCAAGGAAGAGAGCTCAGGGAGGCTGGCCCAATGCTCAAGCACCCTTGCATCCTCTTTTGTCAGT